>NC_064639.1:266522330-267147330 GCF_023864345.2 Schistocerca serialis cubense
ATTCCCCTAGCACAGCAGTAATACGACGGTAAAACGTCGGACGACCACTCTCTACACGGCTCTTCCTTTTTGTGTGGGCTCTCTCTCCACTGCACCGGGCAATCACACACAAAAGTGTCGAGCCTAGTGTCACTAGAAACTTTTCTTGGGCCTGTTACGTTTGAAGGTAACGGCTTAGCACGTCTCAGAAACCACAGGAACACTTCGATGGTTGTGCCTCAAAAAATGGTTCAAATGGCTCTGAGCACTATGGGACTTAACATCTATGGTCATCAGTCCCCTAGAACTTAGAACTACTTAAACCTAACTAACCTAAGGACGTGACACAACACCCAGTCATCACGGGTTGTGCCTCATGTCATTACACTGTTGGTATTCGAAACTCAACACTTCGATTCCGGAGACCAATGCCTCTAACCCAGGAGGAATAGAAGACTTTTCCGCAAAGCCAATGCGCGAGCGGTCCAGTGTCCTCATACCTTCCAATACATGGTCAACTGTTTCATACTCAGTAAGCTGCAATTCTAAGGCGACACTGCACTCTAGATCCGTACAATACATTTGGTCAAGGTCTCGTGAGTCCCTTCTTGAACTCTTTAAAGTCTTTTCACTTAAGTTCATTTCTAATACGAAGTGAACGTCTATATTCCAACATAACTTCTGTGAGGAGTGTTACCATAATATGACTTAAATGTTTATTTCACACTATAATAGTGAAGCCATAGCCACAGTACATAGTTTTTTTTCTTTGAAAAAAAATGGTTACATTACCGGTTTCAACGAACCTTGTCATTTTCAAACGTAAAACATCAGTTGGAGAAATAGAATAGGAATTATAACCATACATCTGCCAACAATTACGTGAAATACGGAGACGAGGCAACCGAGGCAGTGGTGGCACAACCAAGTCACTACAAGCTATGCTCATGCTTGCCCAACCGTTCATTCTATGTCCTAATGTAGAATAGATTAAAATTACACCAGGGTAAAAATTCTCAAGAGTTCTTGCATTGTGTGTTGCCGTGACACAATGATCGTGTGGCTGATATAAATTCATAAGTCGTAAGTGTATCAAGCACAGCAAGCTTGCGTCTGGAATGCAGCACATTATTTTACTATGTTCCGAAAAAAGAATCTCAAAACACACTGTACTCTCATGCAGGACTGACGCACTGCTAACTTGCCAATATGTTAGCTAAGGTGTTGAAACCAGTAAGTAACCCACATTTTTAAAAAAAGAAAAAAAACTGTGAGCTGTGACTGTCGCTTCACTATTATAATGTCAAATAAACACGAAGTGAAAGCTTAAATTCAATAATCACATACGAAGACCCTTCAGCCCTGGCAAAACTTCGAAAAAGAGACGACTTAACACGCCACACGCTAGTGAATACAACTGCAGGACGATTTCATGTGACATCACCAAGACATTAGCATGAAATTCAAATTTAACACTTAGCCACAAAACAAATTACACCTCAGTCAGATTTTTCTCAGAAAGTTGATTAATACCGTGGGCAAAAGTCCCATCGTGTGAGGCAATTTCCCAAAAGCACTCCCAGCTGATTCTCGGAACGCGCCTACCGCCTGACTTGCTTTGAAGCCTTATAGGTGCGGAAGAAATTTCCTGCTCCCCACCGAGCGAGGTAGTACAGTGGTTAGTAAACTGGACTCGCATTCGGGAGGGCGACGGTTCAATCCCGCGTCCGGCCATCCTGATTTAGGTTTTCCGTGATTTCCCTAGATCACTTCAGGCAAAGGCCGGAATAGTTCCTTAGAAAGGGCACGGCCGCGTTCCTTCCCAATCCTTCCCCCAATCCGAGCTTGTGCTCCGTCGCTAATGACCTCATTGTCGACGGAACATTAAACACTAATCTCCTTCTCCTGCCACCAGCCATCGTGCCCAGGTCTTCCCGACTAAAACTAGTCACGCAAGCTGCATTCTCTCATCTGGCCATGCAAATGATGGGCTAGCTAAACCTGATCAGCACTAAGTTTAACATGTTAGATATCGCTTAAAAGATTGTCCCAGTGTCGTAATTGGCTCTGAAGTTTATACACCTGTTTTTGGATGGGCTGTCTGTTTTCTAGGATGTCGACGTTTTGGCGTAAAGCCGACAGGGCAGCAGCACACTCAGCTCACCCGCCTCATCAAGGCGTCATCGTTGACAGGTAAGGAAGTGTCGATATCCGAGCATAATCGACTCATCGGTTCAGCGACGCTTTTCTCGCAAGGCTACCATCTAATTATAGTCTCGTAAATCAATTGGTCCCTCTTCAGGAAGGAGATACCATGACAACATCGTGACCCCATGCTCAGCGGTGTTCCTGAAAATACAACAGAATTAAGCATAATGCATAATAAGCAGTTAAAATAACAAAGACAAAATACCGATTGATGTTTCACGGTAAATTTCCCCCGCTGCTAACCCAAAATACCCATGCTCTGAACGACCACTGGAGCGGCACATTCAGGCGGGCTAACTTAACTGGGAAAACAGCCCATGGAAATCAAGGAAGTGCTGGGCCGAGGTTCAGTTACACAACATTCACCATTGCATAAGACTATAAAGCACAAAATATATCGCCGGCCGAAGTGGCCGTGCGGTTAAAGGCGCTGCAGTCTGGAACCGCAAGACCGCTACGATCGCAGGTTCGAATCCTGCCTCGGGCATGGATGTTTGTGATGTCCTTAGGTCAGTTAGGTTTAACTAGTTCTAAGTTCTTGGAGACTAATGACCTCAGCAGTTGAGTCCCATAGTGCTCAGAGCCATTTGAACCACAAAATATATCGACACTCCTTTGGTCCTCAACGATGACACGTTCATGAGGTGGGTGCCACTTTAGCTGTGCTCCTGCCAGGTCGCCCTTACACCATATAAAACAAATGCGCCAGACACTTGTTGTCTTCTATGGCCATTATATACACTGAGATGCCAACGAAACTGGTATAGACAAGCGTATTCAAACACAGCGATATGTAAACAGGCAGAATACGGCGCTGCGGTCGGCAACGACTATATAAGACAAAAACTGCCTGGCGCAGTTGTTAAATCGGTTACTGCTGCTACAATGGCAGGTTATCAACATTTAAGTGTGTTTGATCGTTAGTCGGCGCACGAGTGGTGGGACACAGCATCTCCGAGTTAGCGATGAAGCGGTGATTTATCGTAAGAGCATTTCACGGGTATACCATGAATATCAGGGATCCGCTATAACATCAAATCCCCAACATCGCTACGTCCGAAAAAAGATCCCCCATGAACGGGACCAACGATGACTACAGAGAATCGATCAACATGACAGAACTGTAACCCTCCCGCAAATTGCTGAAGATTTCAATGCTGAGCCATTAACAAGTGTCAGAGTGTGAACCACATAATGAAACATCATCGATATGGGCTTTCGAAGCCGGGGGACCACTCGTGGACCCTTGATGACTGCATGACAGAGAGCTTTACGCCTCGCCTGGGCCCAGGAACTTCGACGTTGGACTGTTGATGACTGGAAATATATGGCCTGGTCGGACGAGTCTCGTTTCAGATTGTATCGAGGTGATGGACGTGTACAGATATGAAAATAACCTCATGGATCCATGGTTCAAATGGCTCTGAGCACTATGGGACTTAACATCTATGGTCATCAGTCCCCTAGAACTTAGAACTACTTAAACCTAACTAACCTAAGGACAGCACACAACACCCAGCCATCACGAGGCAGAGAAAATCCCTGACCCCGCCGGGAATCCGACCCGGGAACCCGGGCGTGGGAAGCGAGAACGCTACCGCACGACCACGAGATGCGGGCTGGATCCATGGACCCTCCATGTCAGCAGAGAACTGTTCAAGCTGGTGGGTGCTCTGTAATGGTGTGAGGCACGTGCAGTTGGAGTGATTGGGACCCCGATACGTCTAGATACGACTGTGACAGGTGACACATACTTGAGCATCATGTCTGATTGCCTGCATCGATTCATGTCCATTCTGCATTCCGACGGACTTGGGCAATTCCACAATTGCTACTGAGTAGCTCCAGGAGCACTCTTCTGAGTTTAAACACATCCGCTGGCCACCAAAATACCCAGTCATGAACATTATTGAGTATATTGCGATCTTGATCGTTGCCCGGCAGTAACAGTGTGCCAGGTTGGATCGTTGGAGGAACAAAATACACGAAACCGAGGGACCCTCAACGACAGGCGTGACCCGAGCAAACGTCTGCGCATCACGGCTAAGCGAGTCGAATAGCTCCAAGACCATGGGTGACCCCTACACTAAATATCTATCCTAAATAGAGCTATTTTTCCGCAATAGGTGGCATCTTTATGTCGTATACTGTGTACCGTTGAACAACCAAAAAATTTGATCAAGTGCTTACTCCAGTTAAAACTTCCAGGTTCAGAAATCTTCGTTGATATGTATGACGTTCTGTCTCCTAATGCGGGAGACATCTCCGAAGGTAAAACGGCACCTGCAAAGGTGTTTCACACAGGCGGGGCCGAAACGGGTGGGAATAGTCTTATACTGGGTGATTCCATGACGATGTTATATACAAAATAGTAATTAAATCAAGACCCTAAGCTGTCGACAGGCGTTGATATACATCAACGGGGACAGTTGAAAATGTGTGCCACGACCGGGACTCGAACCCGGGATTTCCTGCTTACATGGCAGACGCTCTATCCATCTGAGCCACCGAGGGTACAGAGGATAGTGCGACTGCAGGGATTTATTCCTTGCACGCTCCCCATGAGACCCACATTCCCAGCTTAATGTCCATACACTACATTCGTAGTGCCCATTTTCAGCTGTCTCCGTTGGTGTATATCAACGCCTGTGGACAGCTTAGGGTCTTGATTTAATTATCATTTCATTCTAAGAGAGCTGCATGGTCACCGATGGTGTCTGTTCTTTCGGACATATCCGAAGAAACAGATACCATCTTCATATATTATATACAAGATGGTTCAAATCGCTCTAAGTCCCCTAGACGTAGAACTACTTAAACATAACTAACCTAAGAACATCAAACACATCCATGCCCGAGGCAGGATTCGAACCTGAGACCGTAGCAGCCGCGTGGTTCCCGACTGAATGGTCTAGAACCGCTCGGCCACAGCGACCTGCCGTTATATGCTTCCAGGGATGATGGAGAAGGGTAAATTTGGAGTAATGCTCCCTGGTCCGGAAACGACCTACTCGAAAGTTATAATCGAAAATCTTTGTGATACCTCTGACAGTGGAATACATGTCGTGTTATTGTTCTTGCTAGGACTGAAGAAACTTTGAGAGATGGTAATCTGGACGTTAAGAAGAGAAAAAAGTCGAGTAAACATGGGCTCTTCCAAGAATACCTCAAGAGCTAAAAATAATTACTCATTTTCGATGCTGTGAAACCCATCGCTCCTATTGAAGAACTGATCATACCTCTTCGACATTTTTCTTGTTTTGGTCCATACTATCACCTCTGGAAGTTACCTACTCTACAATCTTAGCAACAGAAGTATCGGTAAGTGTATCCCACTGTTAAAGTTATCAGAAATGAGAACGAACTTTACATATAACTTTCGACTAGGTCGTTTCTGTATCAGGGCCCCTTACCTCAGATACATTTACCTTCCTCCCCCATCCATGAAAGCCTGTAATATCATCACAGAATCACCTTTATAGCGACCACCGCCTCTCAGCCTGGAAGTTTTAATTGGAGTAAACAGCGTAACAGCGGCCGTGAAAGCCTATATTGTTTGAGTAATCACTTGTTCTTTCTACTGTTCTGTACACGCACATATGTAAACTGTCGTTATTGGCTATCTTCACTGGTGCTGTAATTTTAATGGCTAGCAGTGTATAAACAGCTGCTATGTTTGAGAGGAATCGGCCCTCGCCACTAAGAAAGAAACAGGCACACCCAGTAAATTGGATGCCACCAGACGTTGCACTCATCATCAGCATAAAAACCGAGTACGTGAGGGTCGAGATGAGTGATTTAAGTACATTTGATGAGACGAAAATGTGATTGCTCATTCCAATTTCGAAACATTGCAGTCATTAGATGCCGCCGTGTCAAGGGTATTTCACGACCACCCGAATCTACGAGAGACGCTAACCACCGTGTTCGCGACAGGTGTTGGCATCGACTCTTACAAATCCAAAGGCAGCTTTGTGGGCAATAAAAACAGGTGAACACTCATTATGTCTGCCCCCTTACCTGAGTGGTCAGCACGTCTGCCTTCCATGCAGCGAACCCTGGTTCGATTCCACCGGCTCGGAAAGTTTCTCCACAAGGGGAGTGGGTCTTGGGTTGTTCTCATCATCATTTCATCCTCATCGACACACAAGTCGGCCAATGTGACGTCAACTGAAAAGAGTTCCAACTCGGCGGTCGAACTTACCCAGGTGGGGGTTCAACTTCCCCACGTAAGGACTCCCATTCATCAGTGCCATACGATCAATCATACTGTCCACAGCCATCTGCGAACCTACACATTATTATTATTAACAACAGGAATAAATTCCCCTAATTACTCTGCAATTATCTTGGTATTTTTATAAAAAATATTGTGTAGATTGCATAAAATATTGTATTTTATTTCAGCGTTTCGGCTACTGTCGTCATCAGGTCAAAACTTAAAATTCATAAAGCACAGTTCAGTATCAGCTCCAATGAAGCCTATCACAGAGATGGGCGTCAACTGCCATGGCGAAAATAGTAAGTGCAATAAATGAAAACGTAGGCCTGTAAAGCGTTGCAAACTGAGTCATACGCAAAAGAGTATAAATATGAGCCGACTTCAGAAAGTAAGTTACACTTTATCATGGCAAGCCAAGTAACTTTTATTGAATGCTGCATCTGAGGTCATCAGTCCCCTAGAACTTAGAACTACTTAAACCTAACTAACCTAAGGACATCACACACACCCATGCACGAAGCAGGATGCGAACCTGCGACCGTAGCGGTCGCGCGGTTCCAGACTGAAGCGCCTAGAACCGCTCGTCCACTGCGGCCGGCTCCGCTGCTAGGTCGCGGAGCCATTCAACAACCTCTGTTTGAACGTCCTCGTCGCTGGAAAATCTCTTCCAACTTTCTCTCCCCCCCCCCCCTCTCTCTCCCCCCCTACCTCTCAAGATGTTCATTCAGCTTGCCGAAACGATGAAAATTGTATGGTGACATAGCCTCACCCATACCTGTGCGGCCCTGATCACATTGTTAACGCCAGTTCACTGTGGCCGGCCCATATTGTAATCTATCACCTCCCTTGTAAGGGTTATGTTATTTTAAATTTATTCATGAAAGTAACATGTCATCGAAGGAAGAATACAATACGTGACCGGAAAGAAAAGAGCACATCAAGTCATAAAATCTGCAAGAATGTATTAGCTTTGTTGATCTTTTCTTACGACGTAGAAAGATTTTCACGCGTAGGAGTTTACGTTCATTCTCATGCAAGATATAGCTTTAGGCCAAGCCATCGTCGTTGGAAAGTAGCGAGCATGGTGTAGGCGGGTCGTGTTATCCTTAATCTTCAATGCAAGAAGTTAGTTTTGCATGGTACTAATCGGAGTTCTTTTAAAACGGAGGCTGCAGTTTCGACTTACAAATATCTAAATGGGAAAACGATAGCACGTTTATGGCACGCTATCGTCGCGTCACCAAACTGCCGATTTCCAACTGGTTTACAGGCCAAAAATTGTATGCTACAGAGATAAAGAGAAGATAACTCAAACAGCGGTATTATTTAAGAAAGGGCGCAAATTACAGAAATGATAGAAACGTATATCACCAATGCACGAAGAAGAAGAAGAACAAGAAGAACGAATGAACATCAGTTCTATTAGTTTAACAAAAAAGATCTAAAATGTCTTTCACAGAGACGTCACATACAAAGACGAAGTTGATTTTCTCAGACAATCTTGTCTCTGATTTCGAAACGTCAAGTTCCTGACAGTTAGGCTGGCTACTCGAAATGAAATGTTTTGGTCCCGGCAGAGGTTCGAGTCCTCCCTCTGGCATGTGGTGTGTGTTTGTCCTTAGGATAATTTAGGTTAAGTAGTGTGTAAGCTTAGGGACTGATGACCGTAGCAGTTAAGTCCCATAAGATTTCACGCACATTTGAACTTTTTTTTTAGTGTTTTGTTACAATACGCCGTCAGAGTTTCACTTTGAATTTGTGGGCAATTTAGATGTTTTCCCACAAGAATCTTACTGTCCCTCGTACTTCAACTTTAGAGTAGGTTTTCAGTTGCCGCGGCATTTCACTCGCCTACTGTGATCCACCTGTAATCCGTACTGCAGAAGGACTGTATAGGACACCTGGAACATGAACCCTCTTCTGACAATGCGCCAGTCTTGTTGCATCACGTGGCGACATGTGTAACTTCTTCCCTGAAGTGCCTGCCTACGTAAATACTGCCTTGCCGTGCGTGGTAGCCGCGGGGTCTTTGGCGCCTTGCTACGGTTCGCGCGGCTCCCCCCATCGGAGGTACGAGTCCTCCATCGGGCATGGATGTGTGTGTTGTCATTACCGTAAAAGTTAGATTAAATAGTGTGTAGGCCTAGTGACCGATGACCTCAGCAGTTTGGTCCCATAGAAACTTACCACAAATTTCCCAAATTTTATACTGCCTCAGTCCTATATCTTCGCTCATCGAACACCACAACACACAGAAATCTGAATGGAAGAAATGATACCACCATAAAAGGCCACCCTGAAATACGAGTCGTAACAAAAGATACTAGCGCACCAAAACTGCCAAGTGCCAAGGCGACCGATTCCGGTTACCACCAGAGCACATTGTGAAGCCGTTATTGAATGAAAGGAGTTAACGTGAAATGGAATGGGGCCATTCATAAGTCTGCCGTAATCTGTAACTGGAGAATGACGCAGTAATCATGTGAAGTTGTCACAATCTATATTTTTCCACTGTCAAGATGGTCCATGATCGAAACCCGTAGTGAATAAATATATTGTATGACAGCACGGTGCGTGTCATGCATTTCTCCAAGCATGTGCATCCGTCTGGCCCTACAGTAACTCCAGGCGATCTGTGCTCTCAGCAAGTCGATGCACCACTACATCTTTCAGGAATTGTGTTCACAATGCACTAATCAACCTTCTGAAGCTTCAAACCGTACTATCACTTTTGCCTTCCTTTAAATTATCAAACGAATGGCTTTAATTTCAACAATCAGTTGTCATAAAGTGTCAGATGATTTTTGCCTGTGATATGAATAACTGAAATAAAGCAGCATTCATCGCACGGGTCTAGTCAACCGATGGTGGTAAAATAATTTCAAACTTAAAGAAATAATGTCGGAATCGAATGAGGAAGATCCTGCAGATTACAGCTGGGACGCTAGTGTGTTACTTGGTCACGGTGATGACAGATATTAGAGATTAATGGTCTGTGGTGTCCATTCACCGACACTGAGGACTTATGACTACATGTTGTTCATTTGTATATGTTAATGTGGCGGCTCGACTGTTTCATTTAAACACACTTTTAATACTTTACGTCTGAAGGAGGTCCACGCTTGCCGCAACCAATTATTTTGTCATTGATCATATCCAAAATTGAGATTTTGTCAATAGTTCCAAAACAAATAAATCTCTCAGTCACGTGATCACTCTTTTTCCAAAACCTCATTTGGGGTTATCGTAGTTTCCCCCCAAAATTTAAGAAGAATGCAAAAGGAACTGACAAAGAACCCAAGGCTGGATAAAAACCAGTTGAGAAACTCAGCTCATTAGAAAAAAATATTTACTGCAAATAATATAGTTGAATGAATCTTGGTTTTGATGAAGTTCTGATTGATCATATGTTAAGCTCTGATTTACATTCGAAAGGAACAGTTGCTCTGTTTCTGCCCCTTTCCAGTATATATCCAGTAATTTCACATCCTTTTATACATGCTGTTCTCAGTGAAAGTACAGTCTAGAAATAACACGTTGCCAGCCCTTTGACACTTTTTAAATGCTTATTTTGCCACGATGCGTTCTACATCAGCCTTGTGCATTCATTTGTTTGTCATACGTATGTCACTTAGCTAAGAAAATAACATGCAAATTGCGTACCATATACAACAAAGACTCTATAGGGCATACACATGTGTTGCCGAAAAGAAGTCATTTTCGTTCTTCATAGTAGCAAACGAAACTGATACAGAACGTGTAAGCAACATGGCATTCAATACTTATGGAAAGTCGGTAGTTCTGTTTTCATCACATTCGTAGAACGCTAGAAAATATGTTCTATTTCAGTATAATTGTTGGCAACATTTCAATGAGCTATAAAATTAACCACATTGTTAACTCACTGACGCACAACTGCCCTAGAATTCGTAAAAAATATTTTGACTTTATTTTTCGTCTCAGATATGGACATTATCAGTCGAAGCGACATAACAAACAAAAACCAGTAAATTATAATTTAGTCTTAAAGTGAAATAGTCATCTTGCAAGGGTACATTCCCAAGTGATAATAAACGAACTTGATGAAACTTTGCGGTGTGTAGAGGGCACAAAATAGCGCAATATGCATTTTTTGTTCGTCCGCAATTTCAATTTTAGGGGGTAAAATACACACCGAAACCTACATAAGCATTTTAAGTTAAGAGGGAATATCTTCGAAATGATAATCTATAAAAAGTGTTTTTCACATAAAAGTTGATATGTTATGTAATTAAAGTTCTTGAGAATTCTATAATCAACTTTTGTAATAAACTGAAATTTTACAAAATACCCCATCACCATTAATTAAATTTGAAACAGAAAAACTCTTCTTACAACTTAAAGACGCTTTCAAGTCACATACATACCTGAGTAATAAAGTTAATTTCTGAAATCATTTGTGAAAAATAAGCTGTACACAATGCGCTGTCGGAGCATTTTCCACGAACCTAATTAAAGTATCTAAACATTCATTCTTATTCTAATTATTTATTTTACTTATATTTGTTTTATGTTTGAAATTGTTGTTTTACTTTTTCCATTAATGGGTTTTTTTCTTTTGCTTTTTAGTTTAACGTATCTACGTGTATTTTGTTAATTGAAAGTAATAAATAAGTCATTATTACTGTAGGAGATATGCTTAAAACATAACTTGGTTTACATCATGGACATAAAATTAGCGAAATTTCTTCAGTAACTTACACGATGAAGAAGACAATATAAAACAAAATTCAACAGGATTTCTAATTGTCACAAGTGATCCTCTAAATAACCTGATTTGTATCACGCGTATTTCAGTACATTGGTAAGCCTTGGCGAAGAGAACTGATTGTGTACTAGTGACTGCAGCTCGATTGTATTGTTCTCAAGTGGAAATTGACATCTTAACATTCAACAGAACTTGATCTGAAAATCTTCTCACAAAGTTGTTCCAACATCGAATACAGTTCAAGGCTGTACCTGTGTCATCGAGAACTTTGGGACCACCAGATGTTTCTTGTCCCCGGGTACGTTGCTCAAAACGGCTTTTTCACACTGTCCACTTGCTTTTTCATAGTTTTAAAAGAGACTAATGGTGGGTTTGGGCCGAGAATTCGAAAATATCTATTGGACGCTCCAAATGCCCATGTCTCAGCACTTAAATCTGGTGAACAGAGCTCTGACCAAGTCAAAAGCTCTTTGGAAGATGTTTTCTTCCCGGGCGAGAGAGAAATGTCTGTATTACTAACAGATTCTTGCAGAGGTCCGTTTTAAAGACCCTTTCACATTATCGCATCTGAGAACAAGGAACTTCTTCCTCTGGTGATCCCAGAGGGCTCGACGGCTCAGGTACAGCCAAGGTTTGTATGCTGCTTTCGATGCTGGAAGAACTTTAAGAGAGCACTCTCAGATCTAGATCTGTTGAATGATTATAATGTCAGTCTCCACTAGCGAAACAATATCATCAAGCTGCAGTCATTAGAACAGAACCAATTCTCTTCGCCAGGGTTTACCAATGTACTGAAATATGTATAATACAAATGAGGATACTTAGAAAATCACCTGTGACTATTTGAAGTCCTGCTCAATTTTGTTTCATAGTGTCTTTTCCATTGTATATATCATGTGAACAATTTTCGTTCATTTTATGTACATGGTGTATAAAAACGATAGGTTTTAAGCATTTATTTACAGATTATCAATATTTTAATTATTTTCTATCATAATAACAACTCATTATTTTCATTTAATAGAATACACATATGTGAAACGCCAAACTATGAAACAAACAAAAATATGAATTTAAAACGTAAAATAACAATTTAAAACATAAAACATAATAAAATAAATAATTATAAGAGTAATGAATGCTTAGATATCTTAATTAGGTATGTTGAAAATACTGTGACAGCACATAGTTTACAGATTATTTCCCAAAAATTGTATTTCAGAAACCATCTTTCTTATGCATGGATGATGTTGCTTGAAAGCTTCGTTAATTTACGTTGTAAGAAAAGTTTTCATTTTTCAAATTTAACTAACGGTAATGGGGTATTTTGCAAAATTACAAATTATTACGAAAGTTCATTACACAGTTTTCAAGAATATTAAATACGTAAGTTATCAACTTTTATATGGAAAATATAAAATATAAAATCCAAAATTCTGTTTTGGGGTGTGTTTTCCCCCTTAAAAGTGAAATTGGTTCAAACAAAAAATACATGTATCGCACAATTTTGGGCTGTTTCGCCCCTCATAAAGATTGTTGAAAGAGGCTTGGGAATGTTCCCTTGTTAGTTAAATTTTTGGTAATTTTAGTCGTGGTGGCTAAAGAAAGATCACAATAAGCTGTTACGATTAAACATTCCAGATCGCACCTCGCAATCAGCTTCGGTTAGTTACATACTAGTAACAAGGCCACACTAGGAAATACGAAAAGCAGCTACCAACATCGTAGCTGCTTCAGACAACGAGTGTCTGGGGCGTTTACACAGTGACAAGCAAAGGAATGTCAGCCATTCCCATACAACCACCACCCTCTTTCACCCTGACGGTGACTACTTGTCCTGGTATGTACTCCACGACACATCAAGAGGCGTCCCCTCAACTTCGAGCGAAGAGACTGGTCAGAGGTTCGTCACATGTGTGAGCACATCTCACTCTCTGGCGTGCTAATGTCCTCGGCATGAAGTGAGGCCAATTGACCATTGGGTCTGCACCGAAATTCTGATGCGTTCCTCTAGCACATACTGTACTTGCGGTTTGGAGAAGGACGACTCAGATCGCCGGTCAGCCAAACAGATTTGGATTTTGCTTAATTTCTTAAGGCAAGGATGGAGTGGTTCTTTGAAAAGTACACGACCGATTTCATTCCTCAACCGTCCCCTATCTGAGTTCCTTTTCCGTCTCAGCCAGATGTTAAATCCTAATCCATCTCATAACCTTCCTCAAATATGACAGGCAACCAATAATACACAAATATAGATGTATGAGGTGTACCAGTTGCATCACACACCACCCACGGAACACCGTACAAAATATTAGCCACTTCCTTAAGGTAACAAATTGGTCACTTTGGAGAGATACTAAGTGGTCATGTGACCCTCCACCACTAACCTATCACAGTGAAGTGATGTGTACATGTTAATCTTTTGTATGGACTCAGCTCCGTAAGATCTGTTGTTAGGTCCTTGGCTGTAAAGGTCGAGAAAATGTTAAGTGATACATATACTCTGATTATTTAGATTTATTTGCTTATCAAAAGTTCGGCAACTAACAATTAAGGCAAAATCATATTCGAATTCACTCATTGTCAGTTAATGCTTCATACACAATAATAGCAACTTTTGGCAACTTTTTAATAACATTGAATAATGGCAACCTGTGTCAACGATAATCTGACGAATCTACCATGAGTGTCGGTGAGGGGAGGGGTTGGGTGGGGGGTTGAGGGGAGTGAGTATGAACGGCGTAGGTACTGAGAGACTTACGAAACTGGTTGGCATAGAGCAGAAAATCTGAAGGTAATAAGTGGAACTGTTAAAGGCAATACGTAGGATTGTTGAAGGCAGTATGTCACACATGTTGTGGATTTTGAAAGCAAGCTGGTCATGAATTTGCAAGGCAGATTTTCAGTGTACGGGTCTCAGAGTGAAAATTATAAACTGACTTGAAATTACCTGCATCTCATGCAATAGCGGCTCAGTCTCACCATAGTGTAGCTGTCGGCGACTTAAGTACTGAGACCTCAGTCAATGGCAGCGCGGGGTAAGTGTCACATGGTCCCAAAATGCATCAGATCAACTGGTGGCTGACATGGCGGAGCAGTAGCAGTGCTCCAATACCAGAAGTTGCGAAGACAAGATCTGAAACTGATTAAGAGATGAAGCGAAGTGATCCCTGTGCGAGACCACCAAACAAGTCTGGCACCGCGCGCCGCTGAATTTGAATCCCCACCAGACGTCACGGACGTCGCGCCATAAGCTGTGGCGGCGCGCGCCTCCTGGACTGCATTTAGAGTGAGGGCGCCACAGTGGAACACTTGGTTGCAGCGGCCAATAGCGGCGTCCCCGATAGAGTACTTAAGCGCCTGCCTGTCACTCAGCCTGGGGATGCCTACCAGGACTCCATTCACACCCAAGTTGACGGCCACGCCCTTACCCTCCAATCTCCTGATGACATCTCTTGCACTGCTGCCTTCCTGCACCAGACCTTGTCTGACGCCGTCGCCACCCATATCCCCACCAAAGCAATCCACTCTCACCGCCCCGCCCTGCCTCCACAGGCCGTCCTTCTCTTTCGAGAGTCCCGCCGCCTCTACCGCTCGTTTCTCCGCACTCGTGACCGGGATACACTTACCCACCACCGGTGATTTCAACGACACATCCGCAACCTGCTTACTGCGAAGAAACGCCGTGCCTGGCGCCAGACATGTACACAACTCGACATCACGCTCCCCATAAACTCTTCCAAGTATTGGTCTGCTTTCCACTGCCTTACTGGGAACCGCCCCACCCCCCCCAGTACCCTCTCCTCCTTAATGACCGTCCCATTCCTGACAACCTCAGTAAGGCCAACCACTTTGCCTCTCACCTCTCCGACGTTTTTTCCATCCCAGATGATCCCCACTTTGATTATTCCCTCTTCCCTGACGTCATGGATCGTACAAATACCTCTGTTCCTCCCCTTGCTCCTATCTTCCAGTACTTGGGCCACACACCACCATCTGAACTTAACACTCCCATCACTACACAGGACATCAGCCTCACACTCAGCACTAAACGCAACACTGCTCCCGGCCACGACTTCATTACCTACCGCCACCTCAAACACTGCCCTCCCTCCTTCCTTTCAGTCCTTGCCACCCTCTACAATGTCATCCTTGCCACTGGCTTCTATCCCGACCTGTGGAAAACCTCCCGTAACCTGATGTACTCCAAACCCAAGAAGCCTCCATCTGATGCCTCTTCCTCTCGTCCTATCTGTCTCACTTCGGTGTTCAGAAAGCTCTTGGAATCCATCCTTTCCCGGCACATCCATCACCACCTCCGCCAAAGCCACCTCCTCCCCAACACCCAATGTGGCTTTCGACCTTCCTTCTCTGCTGATGACCAACTCCTCCGCTTCACTCATCTCCTCTCTCTCCAGCTTAACTCCCGTCGCTCTGCCATTTTTGTCTCCCTTGACCTCAAAGAGGCCTATGACCGTGACTTGCATCCCGATCTCCTGTTTAATCTCCAAACCTACGCCCTTCCTATCAACTACATCCGTCTGATGGCCTCCTTCCTCTCCCACCGCCCCTCCTATGTTACCATCCATAACGCCAATTCCCACACCTTCTACCCCTCTGCAGGTGTGCCCCAGGGCTCTGTCCTCTCCCCTCTCCTCTACCTCCTGTACATGGCAGATATGCCCCAACCCCCCCACCCCTCCAGTACACCTCTGGCAATATGCTGATGACACCGCATTCCTTGCCCTCGCTCCTGCCCTCCAAAGGTCCCAACGCCTTCTCCAGAATCACCTTGACCTTTTTGCTGCGTGGTGTAACCAGTGGCTCCTGAAAATCAATCCTTCCAAGACCCAGGCAATCATCGTAGGTCATACCACTCGCTCCTTCCGGCTCCTGGATTTCTCCCTTACTGTCTGCACCTGTCCTGTCCGCCTCACCCCCACCCTCACCTGCCTTGGCCTCACCATTGACCGTCACCTCACCTGGATCCCTCATCTCTGCTCCATCCAATCCAAAGCCCACAACCGCCTCTGACTCCTCAAACTCCTCTCTGGCTGGACATGGGGGTTGCACCCCTCTACCATCCTCCACACCTACAAATCCTTAATCCATCCCATCTTCTGTTATGCCAGTCCTGCCTGGATATCTGCCCCCCCCCCAAATTCTATAAGTCCCTCCAGATCCTTGAGCATCATGCACTCCGCCTCGCCTTCCGTATATGCCTCCCGTCCCCCACGCGGATCCTCTATGATCTCATTCCTTTCCCCCATCTGCTCCTATTCCTCGAACACATCTGTGTCCTCTACACCTCCCGCCGCCTTGATCCCCCTCACCCCCTGGTTGCTCCCCTCCTCTCCCATCCCCACCCCCCTGCAACGTCTTCACTGTTGTGTCCCCCCTACCCTCCATCTCTACACCCTTTATCTCCTTTTCCAAGGTGGCTTCCATCAACTCCCCCTCCTGGATGATGCCCTCTCTCCCTCCATTTATCCCTCCTATCAACTCTGATCCTCACTCCCCCTCCTTTCCTCTGTCCTTTTCTCAGGCTCCCTCTCCCCCCCCTTCCATCCTCTTTTTTCCCCACCTCCCCTCTCTCTGCCCCCTTCTCTACCCTGAGTCCTTTTGTGTTTCCCTCCTCTGCCTCCTCTCATTCCCTCTCGCGTCTCCCTGCCCCTCTCCCCCTTTATTAGTCCTCTCCCTCCTTGGTTCCCCCTCCCCTTTTCGTTTTTTTCCTTCCTCCCTCCTTGTTCTTCCCCCCTCCTCCAGGTCCCCCCCCCCTCCCCCATCTGCCTTTGGCTCGGGAGTGTCATCTTTGTGCCGCCCTTTTCGTGCAGTGTTTTACAGTGAGTGTTTTACAGTGAATGTTCCGTGTTGTGTTTTTTGGGAAGTGTTGTGAACGACCATCATACTGTCGCTGGGTGTGCTTTTTATCTTTTGCGAACAGAAACCAGACTGTCCCATGTTTTTTAATTGTGTGTGTACTATGTTATTCGTCTGATTCCTGTGTCTTTTATTAACATTGCCAACCCCTTTTGCTTTCTGTTTCAACTTTCCGCATTTTTCCGCCATTTTACACTTTACATCACCGTATTATCGCCTGTTTTTCTTGTTTCTTTTCTTCTTCCGTTTTTAAAATAAAGGTCTGTAGGCTGTAGAGCAGCGTACTAAGCTGCTGCTAGCCCGCCCCCTTCGGGGGGAATTGAAAATAAATAAAGGAAAAAAAAAGCTCAGCCTGCGAGTCTAACCTTGCGTACGTCTCAGGACCTATCGTCTCGCATTAGACAGCGTATTTCCTTTCGTGTTTTCTTTACGAGTGAACGTGGTTCTCTTGTTTGGTTCTCTTGACTCTGTTGTCCGTTCTTGTTGTGTCGTAAGGTCCTTCGTAGGTCGTGTCCACACTCTCCCGTTGTGTTGTTGTTCACGGGCCACTCCGCGAGTCCGGCCGCGTTTCCGTCACGTCAACCCCGCGACTGTTCCGGTCGCCGTTACAACAGGGAATGTTTATTTTGCCACTTTTTTAAATCAATCTCAATTTGATTGTCTCCGCTCTGAAACTTCTGAGCTCTGACCAATCGAAATGTTGCTAATAGACTGTGGATAGCTTTCTCTGGGCTATGTTTTACTTCGATAACCAATCATTTCTTTTCTACCATTCTCCTTTGAAAACGTCATTTCACGCTTTTACTGTCTCTCTCCTCGGCCAATGAGAAACCTTCGCTACAGCACTGTCATACTTCTTTCACCATGGATAAGAATATGTGAACCAATTCCCGTAGGTCTTCCATCTTTAAACAAAAATTTTTGTAACTGCTGTGTGTTTGGTGCTATCTCAGAGTTTTCAGAATCGTAGCTAGGGGTTCTCTTCTCGCCTACGGAATAGCGATCTCCAGCGTCTCCCCCAAAAGTTGGCAGTTGGCAGTCTACATTCGGCTGACAATAGCGCCTTTCGCTAAAAATTCCTTTTCCTTCTGTCTCATAAAATCATTTGCATCAGCAGTAGCTACAGGATGTCTTAATTGTTGTCCATTTGTACGGTAGCACCGTAGGGCGTCACGAAGGTGCATGCTGGGCCCAGCCATGGCAATGATGCATCCCCTCGTTGGCCTTCCAAGAAGGAATCAGCAAAGTCCCTAGTTGTTCTAATACTTCACTCTGTGCCTGTGTCACCCAGTGTGCTTCCAAAACATTTCCTTGTTCCCAGCAAACATGCAAATCGCTTTTAGATTGTTATGGACACTAACACTCACTTGTACGTTTTACATCAGTTAATTTATCTGACTGTAATTTATTATTCAACATGAGGATGGGTCTCTGCCATGAATTTATGTAAATTCATATTTGATGAACGTTCGAATAAACTGACCTGTAACAATACCCCTTCCTTAAAATAGAAAGTTTTCGCTTCAGCAGTTGTGCTAAAAGTCCAAATGCATTGAGAAAATTTGACTCCTAAATGGTATTTCCTTCACATGCTCTTAAGATACACAACTTGGGATGCGGATGTTACCAAGGTAGCTTGTTTATTTATTCTTTACCCTATCAAACCATGGTTCACTCATCCATCAGTGTTGCTGGTGCATTACACTATTACATTTCACAAGCTTTGCAACTTACCCATCAAAATCTTTACCACTGAATCACAATTTATCTGCTTTCGTACTAAAACATCAGAAATTATAATAAACTGTTTTCGATTCATGCACAAGCCGATGCACCAAAAAATCACACACTAAATCAAAAACACAATATATCAAAAACGATAATCAATTATTTTAAATCCCCAAACAATATTCTGACTACGTCATTCATTCTTTCATATCATACCATGTGATAATTACGATCATTATGAACTACTATCAGAAAATAAAATTGACAATATCAAACCATGAATCATCAAAGCTTTACCATTAATGTACGAACATCATCATATGTCATTACCAAAATATAACACCTCATCATACTTCATAAGAAATCACATACAATACATTGCTATAAGTCATCAGAATATATATGTATGTACCACAAAATGAGACAGCTAAACAAAATACACAACTATAAAACACAAATCATAACAATTAAATCATGAAACTAAAAAATATTTTCACAATAAACTATACATGCAGTGCAGCTTAAAGAAATAACAATATGTATAGTAATCATTTTCTCTATGGCAGTACCTGCGTTGTTGTTCATGATTAAAGAAAGGCTTGTAAACATAAGTTTTAACTACTCTGTACATTTTCATTTATTGTCCAGTGAGGTTCATCCACAATTTTCGTCCTTTGTTTGAAAAAAACAGTTAGAGTTCTCATAAAATTCTAATAGTTTTGCATCATTATTGTTTATAACTGTCCCTGAAAATAAAATCATATAAAACAAACAAGAATTTATGTTATTTCGAGGCATAGCTAGTTCGCCGCACTAGGTATCACTGTCATTGTTCGAATAAGCTTCACTACCTGGAGATCGCTGTTCATTCACAGCTGGTTCATCTTAGCGTTACGGATGGGGTTCAGATTGGAACAAGATAACCAAATTGCAACTGGGTATCGTTCATAGTGTGCTAGTTCTCCAAAGTTCATTGTGCACACACACTTATTATTCGATTTTCAAATTCTCGAAACGCAAGTGACCTTAATTGTGTCCTGCAGAGTCGTCTATAATCAGCTAAGGGTATAGGAGTGTGCCATTGTAAAATGGTGATCACGACACTTACTGTGTTCCAGTTGACGAAGGGTTAATGACCTTTGATATTTGGTGTTGCTGGTAGCGACTAGTGTTGACGTAAAAAATGGTTCGACATTTGCATAACACATAGCTGTAAGTTCATAAATTTTTAAGTGCCTGGTGGTGAAATGCCGTGTCAGAATGTTCTCCCAACATGGTGCGTGGTCTCACGTGGAATAATAGTAGTCAGCATACGTCAAATGGATAGGTACGGTGCCTCTTGTCAAAGCCGGCAGCCCATCAATGAGTGCCATAGCCTTTGCAACTCGTCCTCGTGTCGGCTGCGTGATCCGGCACCCCACAGCTTCGAGAAGTAGTCACCAAGGACGGGGAGGGGGGCGAGGGGGGGGGGAGGGAGCAGAGGGAGAGAAGGAGGTGGTGGGCGTCCCGGCCGGCGGTATTTGTGACCAGCAACAGCTTCGTCCTCCCTGTCCATTGTAGACTGGATTCCCTTTTTCCCTTTCATTTCTTCAGGCAGTGGATCAAAATGGCAGCCCGAGACAGCAACGTCGCACCGAGCTGACCAAGTTTAACCGATTTTCGAGGTGTGTGTGTGTCCATCAATTTCTCACAGCCCAAGACCCATCCAGACTAAAAAGCATCACCTAACGTCTGCGAATGCCCTCGTATTTCTCGTTCTCGTGTGGCTTCAGCAGCCTCAGAATAGTTTACAAACAATAATTAGTTAGACAATTTTACGACCAATACAAATTATCTTCATTACACACACAAATATTATTAATGTATGCATTTGTATACCGTTTCTTTTTAAAATTCATTACAAAATTTACTAATTTCATCAACGAAATCATTGTTTGTTTCCTCTGAATTAGCGCTTTAACAAAATGAAATTACATATATTTAGAAAGGTTACTCAATGAAATCTAGACTTCTTTTGCTTACAACCATTTCTTTAACGAAAATTAAACTACTTAAGTTTACAAGAGATAATCACTGAAATTTATGTTTCTTGAATTAAAAGCTGCTTGTACCTTATAAATCCAAAATTGTCTGCATGAAGTGAAATTAATTCTTTAAATTTCAGAGTTACATGTATCTCCTTTATTTCTACTTTTTTACCATAAAAATTATAAATTCGCACTAATTAGGCACTGTGTTGGGCTTAGTTTGTGTGCAAACTGGGATATGGATTCGTTAATTTTTTTGGCTTACATGCACTTCGATAGACCCGAGAGATCTATCAATATTGAGTGGTTATCTTGCTACTGCCAGCGGCAGCAGCAAATTATGTCACCTCTGGTCTACGGTGGCCACCGACAGTTCCTAATTTAGCTACTGTTACCCTCCATTCATTTTAAATTGTTATCCATTAGCTCGTTTATGAAAATCAGTGTCCCTTTTTCTCAGCTGTAAATCGTAAAACCGTAGCAAAAGCACGCATATAATTTGTTCGCATCCTACACACGAAATTATTCTGCACCACTAGTCGTCGTTTTCTGTAATTACATTTTACCTGTTTCTCTTTATTCCTATTTTACCTCTCACCGTCTTCCGTGATGATTCGTTGTCTGTCCCCATATGTGTTGATCGATCCAAGATTTCATCCTTGTAGTTCGCCTTCTTTTAATCTTCATTTTGGTTTCGATCCTGTCACGTGGGTAACTCTCATACAGTTCGCGTTATGTTAACAATACCTGGGTATAACTAAAATTGTCACATCTTAACCTCATCAGCACATAAAATATTTAAATCAGCCCTAAACTTCCTCTACCTTAAACATCCTCTACACAAAGTCATACGTAAATGGCAGCGTCCTTTATTAAGTTTCATCTCCCACAACTGACAATACATCAGTTATCACAACATGACAGCGAGTGTCCTTTGCCTCTCTTAAACGTCTTAAAATATCATTTTTCATGACAATTAATCCTCAATACTCTACTTGTGCATTTACAGCCAACAATCGTGCAACGTTCCTCTTCTTCGTAACTCCGTTCCCATCTCCTTGACTTCCCCCGACAAGTGCGTTTATTCCATGCGATTTCAATTATGTGTTTCCCTGGCTTTTGATGACGGAACATAGATTCGGTATCATGTCTCCATTAATGCTCTCATTGTTTTAACATGTGAAATGTGAAACTTCTTCCTAACCTATTCTCGGATCTCCACACAATTCCACTTTCCTAGATTCCTATAGCGCCTGACCATACTCCATTTTCCGTACCTCTGAAATTCCCAATTCGCATGTGATACTTGTTCTAACTCCTTGACTCAAACACTCCTCTCCATGGATCACCTTCGTCATTACTATCGAGTGTCACTTCGTCATTACGATCACGACAACTTCCCTTCACCCCAGGCAGACATGGATCCAGAAGTACTATCACATATGACATTTCTTCATCCTCGCTTATCTCTTCTATCTTTTCCGCTGTGTTGAACAGCATGTCGACGAAACCTCTTAATGCGAAAACGGCCAAGTCCTATTCCACTAAGTTGGAGCTCACGAAGGCAGTTTTCTTATCAACGGAGTCACACGTCCATACAGTGGAGTCACTCGTACACACAAGAAGCCACTCGTCCATACATCTTCCAGTTCGTCATCATCTTTAACATCTGCTTGCATCTCTTTAATTCGAACCAGCAGGGCATCACATGGTCCCGGCAATACGTCATCCCTATCATCTCGCTCCTTAACTAATGAAAGGGGAGCAACACTTTCCGCCATACAGTTGGTTTCAATAGTGGGGCCTAGTGTCACGATTTCCTTTAAGTTGTTTGCACATTTTACTTTAGAACTGGGGCCAATATCACTATCAGCTGCTTCTGACATCTCGTTTATTTCGTCCTTCGAATATTCTCTCTTTTTCACTAACAGCACATCAGACAAGCAGCCTTCCTCAATTATTGTTTGCGTATGGTCAACAAACTGTCAGTTGAAATCTTCGCCTTTTAATTTTATCTTCGCTAATCCCCCTCTTCAAATCCAGTGTTGCACTGTTGTTGTTGTTGTTGTTGTGGTCTTCAGTCCCGAGACTGGTTTGATGCAGCTGTCCATGCTACTCTATCTTGTGCAAGCTTCTTCATGTCCAAGTAACTGCTGCACCCTACAGCCTTCTGAATCTGCTTAGCGTATTCATCTCTTGGTCTCCCTCTACGATTTTTACCCTCCACGCTTCCCTCTAACACTAAATTGGTGATACCTTAATGCCCCAGAATGCGTTCTACCAACCGAGCCCTTCTTCTAATCAAGTTGTGCCACAAATTCCTCTTCTCCCCAATTCTGTTCAGTACCTCCTCATTAGTTACGTGATCTACCCATCTAATTACCAGCATTCTTCTGTAGCACCACATTTCGAAAGCTTCTATCCTCTTCTTGTCTAAATTATTTATCGTCCATGTTTCACATCCATACATGGCTCACTCCATACAAATACTTTTAGAAACGACTTTCTGTCACTTGAATCTGTACTCAATGTTAACATATTTCTCTTCTTCAGAAACGTCTTTCTTGTCATCGCCAGTCTACATTCCATTACCTCATCACTTATTTTGCTGCCCAAATAGCAAAACTCATCTACTACTATAAGTGTCTCATTTCCTAATCTAATTCCCTCAGCATCACCTGATTTAATTAGATTACATTCCATTATCCTCGTTTAGCTTTTGTTGATGTTTTTTTTATATCCTCCTTTCAAGACACTGTCCATTCCGTTCAACTGCTCTTTCAGGTCTTTTGCTCTCTCTGACAGCTAATTACAATGTCATCGGCGAACCTCAAAGTTTTTATTTCCTCTCCACGTATTTTAAATCCTATTCCAAATTTTTCTTTTGTTTCCTTTACTGCTTGCTCAACAGACATATTGATTAACATCGGGGATAGGCTACAACCCTGTCTCACTCCCTTCCCAACCGCTGCTTCCCTTCATGCTCCTCGACTCTTATAATTGTCATGTGTTTTCTGTACAAATTGTAAATAGCCTTTCGCTCCCTGTATTTTACCCCTACCGCCTTCAGATATTGAGAGTATTCCGGTCAACATTGTCAAAAGCTTTCTCTAAGTCTACAAATGCTAGAAATGTAGGTTTGCCTTTCCTTAACCTATCTTCTAAGGTAAGTCGTAGGGTCAGTATTGCCTCACGTGTTCCAGCATTTCCACGGAATCCGTACTGATCTTCCCCAAGGTCGACTTCTACGAGTTTTTCCATTCGCCTGTAAGGAATTCGTGTAAGTTTTTTGCAGCTGTGACTTATTAAACTGATAGTTCGATAATTTTCACACCTGTCAACACCTGTTTTCTTTGGGATTGGGATTATTATGTTCTTCTCGTAGTCTGAGGGTATTTTGCCTGTCTCATACATCCTGCTCACCAGATGGTATAGTTCTAGCTGGCTCTCCCAAGGCTATCAGTAGTTCTATTGGATTATTGTCTACGCCCGGGGCCTTGATTCGACTTAGGTATTGCTTCAAAAAGTCCAATCCCAGTTCTGCTTCCACTGTCTAAGTCCTTACTATCAATAAGCTGGCCGTCGGCATTACCAAGTGACATTCAAAGTCTACCTGTACTTGCTCTTTAATTTCGTTTCACTTCCCGTACACTGCACGCTGAATCCTCATCCTTTGTATATTGAATGACACCCACCGTTTCTGCTTCTCACATATAACATACAATTCCTGGCCCAGCACCGAGACCTGTCGAAAACGTCCATTACTTGTTTTCCTCCCATTACTACGTCCAAGGTCGGGCACGTCACTACTTCTATCTTGTTGTGTTCTACTTCACTCCCTTTGCTAACGTCCATTCCAGCTCCGCGCGGTCCACTAACAAAGTCGCTGGTATCCTAACGTTGCTAACTGAGATTTCGGAGTGTCCTCCACTAGTCGACTTAGGTCATGCCGTGGCTCCTCATTCCCTGAATTCTGTCGTGGATCAGGTCGTCTGACTTCAGTTATTTCTATCCGTCCTCTGGCCTATCATTTCTCCTGCCGTCGTTACTTCTTGTATCATAGCGTCCATTGTCTCTGCGGTAATTTCTCCTATCGTCTCCCCAGTCATCATACATTCCATGGTCGTTTTTCCTATTGCACCCCTTCCAATTTCTCTCTGACGGATGTCTTGTTCTGCTGATTTTCTGGCGAAGAAGTGGTTTGCATTGTACGTATTGACTCGCTTAATTCACCGCTTCTGTCATACTCTAATTCGCACAACAACTGCTGGAATCATTTTATATCATCCATATGCCTCACAACGATCTGTATTTGTCTTAATTTGATGCGGTAGCTCACACAAATCGCTATCAATTCGCAGACCGAATGCGGCACATCCTGCTATGTCTTTAAAATACTGCAGTGGATCTGATCATCACAACCCTCCATAATTTTCGATCACTATTACTCCCATCTAAACTGCTTCTTGTTTCGCTTTTGACCAGTACGCTTCCAGGAAGGCACTCGTCAACTCACCAAAGGATCTACACTGTTTCCTGTTTCCCTCATATTCTTGCAGTCTTCTTCTCTAAAATGTTTCCACTCAAAACCGACTTTCAGCGAATTTGGCCAAAATCTCTGAATCGTTTCGCGGAAGTCTTCTATACGTACTTTACGATGTGAATGGTTCTCACTATCAGGAAACAGTGGAAAATTCTATACCGACATACAGTGTTTCCGAAGCTCTATCAAATGATACTGTATCTGTTGGCACAGTGGTAATTTCTAGAGGATCGGAACGTGACTAAACTACCCAAATTCGACATAATCTTTCCTTTAATTCACAAAACTCTTGTTCTTCTTGTCACTGTGAACCGTCCCCTGTTGAATTTCATTATTACACATAGAATATCGGCAACTGTCTTTTTCTTGCAACTTCTAACGTTTCACTGCTTCTGCGATTTATCGCTTATTGTGCATTTTTGAATTATACTAGGTCTTTGATCCTCACATGATCGCTAATATCGATCGGTTCTGTCCAATCAGATGTAGTCGCATAGCTGTCTGCTAATTGGTCTAAGGAGTTGGTCAACACCCCCACTTGAGTTACTGCTTTGTCCATCGTCTTCTGCAGAGCCTCCATCTTCTTTTGTGAGTTAGAATATGCTTCTTTCCACGGATTAATATTTTCTGTGGCTTTGATGTTAACATCCACTCTCCAATTATTTCCTATATTTTGGAGTCGACACTACTGCCTTCTACTTCGCATTTCGCAATGTGGTCTTCAGTTTTCTTATTAGTGGATCCTATGTGATCATCTAGTTTTTGTTTTAAATTATCGAACTGTACCTTGCATTCTTCCCTCAAATTCTTGAACTGCGGCCTCATTTTTCTCGTTACTTTTTCCTAAGTAAAAGGGCACGGTTTCTACATTGTTATATTGTTCACCACTTTTCTCCTCGATATGTTTAAATTGTTTATCATATTTCTGTTGACTTTTCTTAAGCAAATCCTCGCTTTGTTTGAATTGCTAAAGTAGGAAAGTCCGCAAATCAAATGTTGCGATTGACAACGTCATAGATTCACGACTGGGACTTCTCGGTTCTATTCTTTCGTGTCGTGTAGCTTCTAACATTGCCGTATCAGATCTAATTCCATGCTACTCTGTTCCTGCTATTTCGATTTATAATACTTCTTTGCTGCTTGTTTCCTGATCGTGTTCCTCACATTTATTACAGTCTCACTGATTCACTGATTCGCGGTTCTCTGTTTCTTGACCATTTTCCTGAAGTACTTCCATCTCTCCGTTACTCTTGTCTGAATTGTCTGCTCACTCTTATTACAATCTCACTGATTCACTGATTCGCGGTTCTCTGTTTCTTGAACATTTTGCTGAAGTTCTTCCATCTCTAAATTTCCGTTTCTCTTGTCTGAATTGTCCGTAATCTCTCTTTCTGCTTTACTCATTCGAGCTAAACCTGGCGTCCACACTCAAGTAATTTATGACACGTGCCAACAAAAAATTCAGAATACTAAACCTGCTAATTTTCACACCACAACCAAACAGGAAGTGACTCAACATTCGTTCATACAATAATCATCATTCTGTCCTGAACATATCACACACGCGTAAAAAATGAAATATCCATTCTGAAATTTCAACGATGAACCTTCCTCACAATTATGGAGAAATACAAACCAATCTATTCTGTTCCTCGCTAGAAAGATAACAAATATGCTTATGATCTTGCACTTAATATTAATTTATTGTCCGTGACTGTAGTTAGTATTAAGGTGATAATGTATGTCCTTCAATAAATATTTGCTTTTTCAAATCTAACTGCAATATCGAGAGTTCTTATTGAAAGTATGCTGTGGAGGCATCGTCAAAACTATCGGTCCTGCTTGGGGAGGGTAGATAAACTGTTAAGTGATAAACGTCTTCGAACTACTTGGATTTATTTCCACTTCAAAAGATAATCAATAATAATTAAGACAAAATAATGCTTCACACACAACGAGGCCAACCTGTGGCTACATCTCAATAACTTTTAGTAATGCCAACCTGTATGAACGCAAATCTGTTAAGTCTAACATGAGAGTCGTCGAGGAGAGGGGGCGGAGTGCGAATGAGCCACCGAGCACTGAGTGATTGTCCTAAAATTTGGTAGGGTAGATTAGAGTACCGAAGGTAATACGCAGAAGTATTGAAGGTATTGTGTAGAATTACTGAAGGTAATACGTCACACCTGTTGTAGACTTTTAGAAGTAAACTGTTCATGACTTTGCAAGAGAAACCTTCAGATTGAGCGTCTGAGAGTGTAAAATTACAAATTGACTTGAAATTCCCTACATCTCTAACACCAGCGGCTCGGTCTCGCTTTAGAGATATCGTGAACTATAGTACTGCGACCTCAAGCAGTGGCGGAACCAGTGGCCCTGTCTTCTAAGTGTCGGATAGCCCAAACATTTTCCAGGTTCCCCAAAATGCATCAAGACAGCTGGTGGCTGAAGCTGACGGAGTGGAGCAGCAGCAGTCCTCCAACACCAGAGGCACGACGACAAGATCTGAGGTAGAATAAGAATTGAAGCCAAGTGAACCGATTCTTGTGTGAGGGCGTCCGACAACGAAACTTTCTTTGCCACGTTTCTAGATACGTGCTCAACTTGACTGGTTGGGCTGTGAATCTTCTGTGCTCTGACCGATCAAAATGCTCCTTAGAGAGCGCAGGTGTCCTTCTTTGTCCCATTCTACGGACTATGTTTAACTTCGTTAACCAATGATTCCTTCCCCACCATTTTGCTTTGAAAAAAAAAATCATTCTTCAATATTCCTGTCTTTCTCTCTTTGGCCAATGAGAAAACTTCCCACCAGTACTGTCATGCTTCTCTGTCACCCTGGAAAAGTTTAAATGAATCAGTGCCAGTAGATTTTACGTTCTTGAACAAAATAAATGGTTCAAATGGCTCTAAGCGCTATGGGACTCAACATCTGGGGTCATCAGTCCCCTAGACTTAGAACTACTTAAACCTAAGGACATCACACACGTTCATGCCCGAGGCAGGATTCAAACCGGCTACCGTAGCAGCCGCGTGGTTCCGGACTGAAGTGCCTAGATCCGTTCGACCACAGCGGCCGACCCTCGAACAAAGTTTTTTGTGAGAGCTATGTGTTTGGCGGCGTCTCACGATTTTCAGTGTCCTTGTTTGGAGCTCTCCTTTCACCTGCAAGTTAGCAGTCTCCACTATTCGTCCAAAAAGTCAGTTTTCTATGTTCGGTTGACAATAGTGCTTTTTGCTAAAAATTCCTCCTCACTCCACCTCATAAAAATACTTACGTGAATAGTCCCTACAGGATGTCCTAACTGTTGTCCGTTTGCACGGCAGCGCCATGCGGTGTGACAAAGGTGCACGCTAATGACCATCTTTCCTCGCTGCTCTTGTAAGAACGGCTCAGCAGTGTGCCTGGCTGTTCCAGCAGTCGGCTGAGGCCCACGTCACTCAGTGTGCTTCCAAAACATTCCTTTATTTTCAGCCGGCATTCAAATCTGTTTTAGGATACTATGGAAACTGACAGTCACTTGAACCTTTCATGTCAGTACATTTCTCTGACAGTAATTAATTATTCACGTCGGGGGTGGGTCTCCATTATAAATTTATATGAATTTACATATGTAGCTTGACTGTTCCGAAAAACTGTCACATAATAATACCGATGTTTAGACGTTACAGAACGGCAGAAACCAGCTATCGTCTTTGGACCTCCCCGTGACTACTTCGTGACTGAAAATGCCAGTTTCGTTAGTGTATCAGTGCAGACTATCCGTCTTGCCTGCAAGCAATCTATTATGGCGTAAGAATAATGGTCATATAAAGATCTTGGATCAGAGGTGAGTGCCTCGCCCCTGCCAGTGTCACTCATTTCAATACGAACAGCATGCAAATGGAGTCGAGCACTTCGCAAAACGCCATTACTCACAGCGGCACTAAAGCTCCACTTCAATGGACCAAGCAACGCAGAATCTGGACACAAGCTGCCTCGAGGCCTCTGGTGTCATATGACGAGTTGTGAATTTGCTTCTTTCAAAATGACGTGATGTGTCGAATGTTATCACCCAGGCCAGTAAAGCTTTGAACCTACAATGCGTCAACAGGTTACCTTCCAT
Organism: Schistocerca serialis cubense; assembly: GCF_023864345.2. Lineage (NCBI taxonomy): Eukaryota > Metazoa > Arthropoda > Insecta > Orthoptera > Acrididae > Schistocerca > Schistocerca serialis. Next base: position 266,551,768 of record NC_064639.1, read on the forward strand.
TCGGAAATAACTGTGACTGACGCCCGAGCAACAGGGACTTACACGCATTGAGAATAAAAAATAGCGCGTTGAGAATGGCTAGCTACTTTCCGAAACCTGGATTTGCATAATAAAATCTAAAAAGGACGACTGATTGCTGCGCTCTATAATTTATAAGTTACAAGTTGGATACAGACGTGCTTCTGCGATGTTTTTAGGATATTTCCGTTGTATGACTTGTTCCCTCTCATTCAGGTTTCCATGGGCACGACCCAGGACGTTTATTTCTTCTCCGTGGCCATATGTCTACAACTTCATGATGTATAGACGTGTCTTCCAAGACGACAATAGGCAAATGCACAGAGCTGTATTCATAAATTTCTGGTTTGACGAACACTCAAGTACCGTGTATTTTCATGTTTTCGCGACGCAGTGACTGCTCCAGTAAATTTCCAGACTACAGCCTTATGAATCCCTCTTCTTCTGATATTGCGGCTGAGTATCATCCAGCCACCTTCAGTGTGAACCGAATGACTTACGTTCCAGCACTCGCTCCAACCCTTTAAACTCGCGGGCCGCACACTGTGCATGCGGCCACAGATACACAAGGCGCCACAGACTCTGATCGTTGGCAAAGAGGCGGCAACGATGGTGGCTGCTAATGTTGGATGTTCTGATACGATGCAAATACGATGGCACTTTGAGGCAAGCAATGTATCGGAAACCAACGCATACGGATTTTTATTTACGTGCAAATAGCCGCCACCATCCTTCCCAGACGATGAGTGTTCACAGAACTCTGGTACACAGAGCACGTATCATTGGTGGCGAGAGCAGTCTTGAGAACGAGCTTCTACACTGGAAGTGAGTGTTTCAAACCAGTGGGGATTGCCCGTAGCAGATGTGTAAGGCACTAAAAATGAAACCAACGGTGGGCATAATGAAAGCAGGAGAAGACATTGACAATTTTAAATCCATGGCTTTCTTTCCTTGTGTGGGAAGCCTGTTGTCAAAAATAGGACCGTTACTCAGCAAACACAAAGTAAAAGTGATTTTTCGCCACCCACCAAAGACGTCAGCATTCTCCGATGCAATTAAAGACGATAGATGATTTGTTGCTTCGGAAGCCTGGAGTTTACAAACTCCTCTGTGAGTGTGGCCTTTCATACGTCCGACAGACGACACGTAAAGTCCGTGAAAGATGCACAGTACACCGCGGGTACACCCGCCTCTTGCAGCGTAATAATAAGCAGTGGCAGAGCACTGTATTGACGCTGGACGCTCTATGATGTACGAAAATGTCGAAATTTTAGCATCAACTTCGTCTTTCTGGGACTCTGTAGTGAAGAAGCAATTGAAATTCAGCTGGCGACGAATTTACTTAATAGAGATAGCGGCTTCAGCATGGTTAAATCATGGAATCCGGCACTTTTTGTAATAACCTTCAGAGAAATCGCCACATTACAGCTCACAGCGATGTGGCAGCTTGAATCGACTGCGCAGCCACAGATCTAATTCATGCATATGTTGTATTCGTATCTCTTTGCCTCCGATCAGTGTCTCTGATGCCTTGTGTATCTTTCGCCACATGCGCAATAGTGCTGTCCGCGGGTTTAAAAGGTCGGAGCGAGTACTGGAGCGTGAGTCTTTCGTCTCACTCTGGAGAAGGCTGAAAGATACAAAGCCGAAACATCATAAGAAGAATAGGATTCGTGCGACTGCACGCTCGAAATTTAATGGAACACTCATGCACCCAACTGCACTTTGGGTGGCTCGCTAAATCACCTGATCGTTAGCCCACAGAGAGTGATAGTAGAAATGAATTTTGCCATGTGACGTGTAATGAGTAGAGCAGCGCAAGTGGGATGATAGCTACTTGCCTCATAGCGAGGTAGTGATTCTCGATGGGATGGCTCGCCACTGGGTGTTGTTCCTCAGAGTGTATTTACTAGTCATTTGCTTTGTTGGGGCCTTTCTGCCCGTTGCTGCACTATGCAACAGTTGATGGCAACCTTTGTCATTAACGTGTCGATGCCCACGAAGTCTGATTTTGGAGGTTGCGGATACCACCGTTTCGAGGTACTTATGGTACACCCTTGATAAGGTCGCCCATAAGAAAGACAGTGCCTGCACGACCTAGGTGATATAGAGTTCTACACATGAGGCATCCACGGTGGGTCCACGAGCAAACGACTTCAATTTGTACGTCTGGACTATACTGTAACGCCGACGACCAGTATAAGGATTAACGACATCCTAGTGACGTGACACGCTTAAGTTGATTGAGTGTACATAAACATTGTGATGATAGTGTAGAATCGAAACCAGTTCCAAAATACCAATGAACTGTCATTTAAACTGCTTGGTACAGGATGTCTGAAATATATTCATTTGATTTCACGAGAACACAAAGATGGTGGACAAAAATATGGAAACTCCACATAGACAGTACATTAACAAAAGTAATACGGTGTAGGAAAACGGTTGGCATCCAAAACAGCTTCCAGTCGTCTCGGAATGACTAAGTACAGGTTAAAAAATTGTTCAAATGGCTCTGAGCACTATGAGACAACTTCTGAGGTCATCAGTCCCCTAGAACTTAGAACTACTTAAACCTAACTAACCTAAGGACATCACACACATCCATGCCCGAGGCAGGATTAGAACCTGCGACCGTTGCGGTCACGCGGTTCCAGACTGTAGCGCCTAGAACCGCTCGGCCAAATCGGCCGGCAAAGTACAGGTCCTGTACGGTTTTCAAGAGAGTCTTATACCACCCGTCCAGCTACACAGGGGCGACTTCAGGTAGCTATGGTGGAGGTGGCTAGCGATCGCGTACCCATCTCTCCAAAGTGGAGCAAAAAAGCTCAGTAATATAGAGATCTGGTGACTTGTGGCAAGGGTAGATGCAAAACTTGATCCTCGTTATAACGAACGATGCAAAACTTGATCCTCGTTATAACGAAACCAGTCCTGGACGACGCTACCTCTGTGAACCAGAATCACCGTTGCGGTTCAAACACTGTGCCATGGGATGCTCAGTCAGAATGGTACATAATCCTTGACAGTATTGCGACCTTTAAAAGTACCTATGGGGCTCATGGAATACCACGATATGGCTGCCCATCCCACCGAATCACCACCGAATCTACGCCATGGGTCGAGAAGCTGGAAACAGTATGAAACCATACTCATCCAACCAAATTCTTTTCTTCCATTGTTCCACACTCCAAGTTTTATGGCTTTGGAAACACATTTTGTTAACGTGACCATTTGAATCACTGACATATTATAGCTCGCCCTGCAATTATAGTGCTCTCTTCTCTCTCTCTTTCTCTCTCTCTCTCTCTCTCTCTCTCTCTCTCTCTCTTTGTGCCGACAAGGTTTGCGAGTGTGACATTCAGCACTACACTGACTTTTACAGATGTCGTCCTCTTGCTTTTCGTCACAATCCTCTTCAATGCCCGTCTGCCCTATCACTCGTCTAACACTTTTCTCCGTGTTTTGACTTAGCGGATGATGTTTCTCCCCTTTCACTGTCTTTGATATCAATCTTCTGCACCGTGCCTCTTGAATCACTTCGGGTACCTTCTTTACGGCAGCCCCAACCACACGAACACCAGAAATTTGCCAATTATCGAGTCCTCCTTGCTCCGACGTAACGCACTCGCAACTACACCAGAACGTTATTCTAACCACGACTGACAACGTATTGAGGGCATTCCACATGTACCGTTCGTGATCAAATACAACAGCGCAACCAACAGGCTTGGACAGCATTTGTCGCAAAGTTTCCCTATTTTTGTCAAGTATCTGCATCTCCTACGTCAATTAAGATAAAAATTTGGGTGGATTACAAATTATGTGTGTCACTACGAAGTTATTTACGAAAGAACCGTAGTTTTATAAGGGTGTAACATTTACAAGCATTCGCATTGAACCCTGGGGTACTTTTCGTAATTACATTTGGAATCAAAGTTTTCATTTACGTTCCACTGCCAATTCTATGTGGCGCCACTGTTCAGCCAAACTTCATAGGATGAGAGTCACATAGACGGACTCTCCTAATTTCCCACAAAAAAAGCCACTTACCACAAGATTACATGACATGTAGGCCAAGGGTGCAATCCGAGATTCTTGTGTCCCCTACAACAAATCAACCACCATTCATCCAGCTCACTGTTAAGGAATGAGCTTACATACAGGTTTCAGTGTGGCGATACATCATACTGGGGGAAAAGGAATTACTGAATGTTCTCACAAATGTGGAGAAAGACAGATCTCTAACATATCCAGCTAAGTGATTCGTCTATCCAAGTGAGTAGGCAGGCGAGCTAGTTACACCACAGATACCCCTACTGCCAGCCACATGAACCACTACTGACCACCAGTCACGTGAACTTCCATCTCTGATGCAAAAGTTAAGATACATTCCAAATTTCTATTTTCATTCGTGTGGAACATATAGTGTTCTGAAATAGCATTTCTCTTATTGAATTGATCTCTAATTTATGCAGAATAATATACAATTATTTCATGTAGTGGAACTATGCGCAGCTAAGACTGTGTCAAACACGAGCGCAAAACTTTCAAAAAAAAGATGATTCAGTTCAGAGAATCAAAGCCAGTCGATACCGATAACGTTCCGCCGTACAAAGTGCTGTCAGCCCTTCGGCATTTGGCGAAATGCGAGACAACGATACTTCCAAGCGTAGAATCGGCAGATCTGATGACAATAGCCGCTATTGTGCTGCGCAGACGCAAAAGGACACCGAAGCGAGCTGTCTGAATCGATTGAAGCAATGAAAGGAAAATCGCATCTCCAGCGAAGCAGAACTGTAAGAGTAAACCCGAAGACTTTCACGGGAGTCAAAAGAAATTCTGGCCGCTGCTGCGGAACGGATGGAATTGTTTTACGTAAGTTAATACGAAATACGTTTTAAGATAACCCACAATATTTTGCTGTGTGTATTTGTTAAGGAAATAGGATTAATGTCCCTATGCGACCAAAGAGCAAACTTATAGTTTGGTTCTGAAAGACTGTGCTTTTTTTTACGCACCCTACTTCGCTAATTGGTTTTAATAAACGTTGGCCTAGATCTCATTCTTGATGTAAGCTTTCCAAAATTCACTCCTATATTTGCCATAACCTCTTTCCGTAGATTCAGTAAGTGCAAATCAGAGAATTCCATACCTGAAGAGTTTACTAATGGTTCTCACAACAATAAGTACTATAAACCCATTACCTTTCCGATTTATTAGTATATTTGACGGAAGTTAATTGTTGTGATCAAGCATGAACCATTTTATAGCTATTGTTTTAGACATACAGTAACAGTTTCTACTGTCCCTTGCACAGTGAAAGTTCAACGCATAAAATTACTTAGGTCCTAATAAAAAACGTTCAGACGTTCCCGATAAATTGCTTTCCGCGTTTACTTTTGCTCTACTCAGCTATACATTCCGATTATCCAAGACTGTCGTGTGTACCCTCTCGATGATTTAATACATGGTTATACTTTTGTGGCCTACTTTACGTGGATCCTCTTCCAGAGACGTTTCCCACGCCATGTATCCCCGTTTGAATTCAACAGCTCCCATATTATCAATATCATTATTGTTTCTTTACTTCCTCAGACCTTAGGTCTGGTTAAAAATGGAAAGTGACGCGGACCTTGATCAAGCGCGACTTCCTTTTAACTGTATGGTATATGTTACATTGCATTTAGGAACTTAAGGGTAATTGAACAAGTGTCAATAATTACAGATTTCTGTAGTTGTATATATAAGTTTGGATGTAGCTGTATTGCATTGATGTACTGGTGGATATTGTGTGGTATGACTCCTGTAGTTGATAGTATAATTGGTATAATGTCAACTTTATCCTGATGCCACATGTCCTTGACTTCCTCAGCCAGTTGGATGTATTTTTCAATTTTTTCTCCTGTTTTCTTTCGTATATTTGTTGTATTGGGTATGGATATTTCGATTAGTTGTGTTAATTTCTTCTTTTTATTGGTGAGTATGATGTCAGGTTTGTTATGTGGTGTTGTTTTCTCTGTTATAATGGTTCTGTTCCACTATAATTTGTATTCATCGTTCTCCAGTACATTTTGTGGTGCATACTTGTATGTGGGAACATGTTGTTTTATAAGTTTATGTTGTAAGGCAAGCTGTTAATGTATTATTTTTGCTACATTGTCATGTCTTCTGGAGTATTCTGTATTTGCTAGTATTGTACATCCACTTGTGATGTGATCAACTGTTTCTATTTGTTGTTTGCAAAGTCTGCATTTATCTGTTGTGTTATTGGGATCTTTAATAATATGCTTGCTGTAATATCTGGTGTTTATTGTTTGATCCTGTATTGCAATCATTAATCCTTCTGTCTCACTGTATATATCGCCTTCTTAGCCATGTGTTGGATGCGTCTTGATCGATGTGTGGCTGTGTTAGATGATACGGGTGCTTGCCATGTAGTGTTTTCTTTTTCCGATTTACTTTCTTCGTATCTGTTGATGTTATGTGAGCTAAAGGGTTGTAGAAGTGGTTATGAAATTACAGTGGTGTAGCCGATGTATTTATATGAGTGATTGCTTTGTGTATTTTGCTAGTTTCTGCTCGTTCTATAAAGAATTTTCTTAAATTGTCTACCTGTCCATAATGTAGGTCTTTTATGTCGATAAATCCCCTTCCTCCTTCCTTTCTGCTTAATGTGAATCTTTCAGTTGCTGAATGTATGTGATGTATTCTATATTTGTGGCATTGTGATCGTGTAAGTGTATTGAGTGCTTCTAGGTCTGTGTTACTCCATTTCACTACTCCAAATGAGTAGGTCAATATTAGTATAGCATAAGTATTTATAGCTTTTGTCTTGTTTCTTGCTGTCAATTCTGTTTTCAGTATTTTTGTTAGTCTTTGTCTATAATTTTCTTTTAGTTCTTCTTTAATATTTGTATTATCTATTCCTATTTTTAGTTGTATCCTAGATATTTATAGGTATCTGTTTTTTCCATCGCTTCTATGCAGTCGCTGTGGTTATCCAATATGTAATCTTCTTGTTTAGTGTGTTTTCCCTTGACTATGCTATTTTTCTTACATTTGTCTGTTCTAAAAGCCATATTTATATCATTGCTGAATACTTCTGTTATCTTTAGTAATTGGTTGAGTTGTTGATTTGTTGCTGCCAGTAGTTTTAGATCATCCATGTATAGCAGACGTGTGATTTTGTGTGGGTATGTTCCTGTAATATTGTATCCATAATTTGTATTATTTAGCATGTTGGATAGTGGGTTCAGAGCAAGGCAGAACCAGAAAGGACTTAATGAGTCTCCTTGGTATATTCCACGCTTAATCTGTATTGGTTGTGATGTGATATTATTTGAATCTGTTTGGATATTAAGTGTGGTTTTCCAATTTTTCATTTCTATGTTTAGGAACTGTATCAATTTAGGATCTACTTTGTATATTTCCAATATTTGTAGTAACCATGAGTGGGGTACACTATCAAAAGCTTTTTGGTAATCAATGTATGCATAGTGTAGCGACCTTTGTTTAGTTTTAGCTTGATATGTCACCTCTGCATCTATTATCAGTTGCTCTTTACATCCTTGTGCTCCTTTGCAACAGCCTTTTTGTTCTTCATTTATAATTTTGTTCTGTGTTGTATGTGTCATTAATTTCTGTGTAATGACTGAAGTTAATATTTTGTATATTGTTGGTAGGCATGTTATGGGGCGACATTTAGCTGGGTTTGCTGTGTCTGCTTGATCTTTAGGTTTCAGATAAGTTATTCCATGTGTAAGTGTATCAGGGATTGTGTGTGGGTCTGCAATGTAACTGTTAAATAATTAAGTTAGATGTGAATGTGTTGAGGTGAATTTCTTTAGCCACAAATTTGCTATTTTATCTTTTCCAGGGGCTTTCCAATTGTGAGTAGAATTAATTGCTTGGGTGACTTCATGTTGCAAAATTATCACTTCAGGCATTTGTGGTATCATCTTGTATGTGTCTGTTTCTGCTTGTATCCACCGTGCATGCCTGTTATGTTGTATCGGGTTTGACCATATGTTGCTCCAGAAGTGTTCCGTGTCTGTTATGTTTGGCGAATTGTCTATTTTAATGTGTGTGTTATCTATTGTCTGGTAAAATTTCTTTTGGTTTGTGTTGAATGTTTGGTTTTGTTTCCTTCTATTTTCACTTCTTTTGTATCTTCTAAGTCGTTTGGCCAATGCTTGTAATTTCTGCTTCTTTTCATCTAATTGCTCTATCACTTCTTGTTGTGAGATTTTACCTAACCTTTTTCGTTTTTTTCTGACATTTCATTTCTTATAAATTGTGTTAGCTGTCTGATGTCTTTTCTCAGTTTTTCTATTCTGATCTGTAGCCTGTGTTGCCATGCTGGTTTTGTGAGTTTCTTCTGTGAGTTGGTTGGTTCTGATCTCTGCCTAGTGTGTATATTTAGTGTAGTGAGTGCACCTATATAAACCAGTAGTTGTAACTCTTCCATAGTTGTGCTTTCATTTATTTTGTTGTGTATGATTGTGTTGATAGTTTCTATTGTTGTTTCGACTTGTGGGTTATTTGGCGGTCTATGCAAGAATGGTCTAATGTCTGTATTTGTGTCTTTGTATTCTATATATGTCAGCTGAAATTTTTCTTCTATATCTAACATGTGTGTCACTTCATGTTCTATTTGTGCTTGTTCTGGTGGCTGTCTTAAGGTTTCGTTTTCCTCTGACTGTTTAATTGATGAGTGTTGTTCTTTGTTTGTTTGCTCTGGGATGTTTTAGTCCATTACTGTATTTTCTTCTTCTTATGATTGCACATTATTTTGTTCCAGTATTTGTTGTACTTGTTGTTTGATGTTTTCTAATTCTGACTGGGGTATCCTGTTATTTTTGACTATTACACGGATCTGATCAGCTAGTCGTTGTTCTGTTAAAAATTTTAATTCTGGGTATCTCGTAATAAATGTTGTGTATACTTGTGATCTGTATCCAGTTATGTTGGTTCCTAGGTTTGTTGCTTGGTAATAACAGAACATGAGGTGTCGATTAACTTCATCTGACCATCTCATCCTCTGTCTTTGCTTTCCTTCTAGGGTGGTTGCAGGAAGCGTATCCTGCAAAACACCTCTATTTGGATTTGAATCATTTTCCAGTTAGCTAGCAGTGTCGTTACCATTGTGCGCGGGCATAGGGTTCAAGCGTCGTCCCCGACCATGAAGGCGCTTGTCCGAGGCTTCTTTAGTTCTGTCCTGAACCAACTAATCACACAAAAAGGGGGGTTAGCCCTATTAGTGGTTTGATCTTTTCGTCGCCTTTTACGACTGGCAGAACATACCGGAGGCCTATTCTTTTCCCGGGCCTCCACAGGAATCATTATTATTATTATTATTATTATTATTATTATTTTACTGCTGAAAGTTAAGAAAACCTACAATAAATCTGCACGAATTTCCACTCTCGATGAGCCATGTGAAACGAAGAATTTCGTGGCGACAATATTCCAGATTATCTGTTTGCACATAACGGCTACAAGTTTAAAAAGTTGTTAGCACTACTCTGTCCCATTAGTTACAGTGACAGATGACTTATTTTATTGTGCAATATGTACCAACATACCTCGTACAAAATTTCATTGATGTCAAAGTCATATCTCTGCCAAATCAAAGTTTTGATTAAAAATTATTTTTTATTTATTTCAGAATAAAAATATTCATGGTTGCTAAGTTCTTTAATCTTAATAACGCATTTCACACTTATGTGGCATCATAAGAGTGTGTAGAAGTAGCTGGATATGTAATCAGTCCGTCATAAATCCATATAAAAGGAAAATGGACGTAAAAATAACTGGATAGATTACTTGTACAGTTCCTTTTGTGTCCATTTTCCATGTTATATGGCTGTATGACGGATGGATTACATATCCAGCCATTTCCACACCTCTGATGATGCTCCAAACGGAGGAACATATCAATGAGATTAAATAACTCAGTATCCAAGACTGTTTTTATTCTGCATTCACTCAAAAGCGGTTGCTGTGGTACACTGCCACATTGGAATGGATTTTTTTTTTAAATTTTAGGTTTATATTTTTCTAATTGGATTAATTCGAATATACTGATCTGGTAATACTGACTGTAACCGTTCAGATGTCCTTCTCTGTACAATATTTCATGGATCACAGGAATAACACTTGTAGCCAGTGCCAAATAAATATCACAAACCACCGAAGAGAGACTTCCCTTTGTCATTTTGAAGAAAATAAAAATTCACTCTGTCTGAAATTTAGTTTTCAATTATACCAAAGTCGCAAGAGGAATCTTTCGATCCAGTTTCCATCACATGAATCATTGTGTGAGTTTACAGTTTAGGCATATGCTGTTCCTTATTTTCTGAATTTCTCGATAACTCTCTCAAGCCCTGCAAAGTTTTAGTTTTCTTACACAAATGCCATTATGTTTCACAGATATTTCACGAATCTTTATACTGTGAAACTAAAGAGAGTCTGTACAATGACGCAGGTTGAAACAGCATATGTAATATACATGAGTGTGGGCGTGCGTGCGTGCGTGTACATACGTGCAAACTCCTCTTAAAAGGAATTCCTGTTTTAAGCGCTGTCATTGTCCTTAGCTGCTGGCTGGAAATATCTGACAAGCTCTTCATCCGTTGCCGAAGCCTCCTCAGAAACAAAACTTTTCAATTAGCTTTAATTCTGTTTTAATCGATGAATATGCTTCCTTTGAGGAAAAAAGGACGCCAGAAACACAATTACACGGACTAACGGAAAGACTTTGTGACCTAAGAGTTAATCTCGATTATAAGTATGCCTTGTTGTAATCAAAGCTTTCCTAATTAAACCTTTGAAATACGATTGAGAAGTCATTTTCCACTGAAGTAGTTCTTTTCTCAACGTCCTCAATAAATGTTGTGAACTGTTACTGACGAAGGTAATTTTATACTGCAGTCACAGCGTATTTTTTGATTTTTTTTAACATTTGGGGTTCGAAATTCAGGGGAGGGCCGGATAGTGAACATTTTTCGTTGACACACTACACGTACTACATTCGAACCACTGTGCTATTGCTGTCGTTTCTTCCCTCCCTTTGTGTAACTCGCCTGCGTAGAAATTTTGGTATATGACTGCACCGTACCGTAGCTTCAGACACTGTTAATTGGGCATCATATACGGAAACGTTTTGCTGAAGATGACAACAACTGCGGAAACATAAGTATATTGCGCAAAATAATTGAAGGGACACTTTTTGTTTCTGAGCACTATCGGACTTAATTTCTGAGGCCATCAGTCCCCTAGAACTTCTTGTAGTTGTTGTGGTCTTCAGTCCTGAGACTGGTTTGATGCAGCTCTCCATGCTACTCTATCCTGTGCAAGCCTCTTCATATCCCAGTACCTACTGCAACCTACATCCTTCTGAATCTGCTTAGTGTATTCATCTCTTGGTCTCCCTCTACGATTTTTACCCTCCACGCTGCCCTCCAATACTACATTGGTGATCCCTTGATGACTCAGAACATGTCCTAACAACCGATCCCTTCTTCTAGTCAAGTTGTGCCACAAACTTCTCTTCTCCCCAATCCTATTCAATACTTCCTCATTAGTTATGTGATCTACCCATCTAATCTTAAGCATTCTTCTGTAGCACCACATTTCGAAAGCTTCTATTCTCTTCTTGTCCAAACTATTTATCGTCCATATTTCACTTCCACACATGGCTACACTCCATACAAATACATTCAGAAATGACTTCCCGACACTTAAATCTATACTCGATGTTAACAAATTTCTCTTCTTCAGTAACGCTTTCCTTGCCATTGCCAGTCTACATTTTATATCCTCTCTACTTCGACCATCATCAGTTATTTTGCTCCCCAAATAGCAAAACTCCTTTACTACTTTAAGTGTCTCATTTCCTAATCTAATTCCCTCAGCATCACCCGACTTAATTCGACTACATTCCATTACCCTCGTTTTGCTTTTGTTGATGTTCATCTTATATCCTCCTTTCAAGACACTGTCCATTCCATTCAACTGCTCTTCCAAGTCCTTTGCTGTCTCTGACAGAATTACAATGTCATCGGCGAACCTCAAAGTTTTTATTTCTTCTCCATGAATTTTAATACCTACTCCGAATTTTTCTTTTGTTTCCTTTACTGCTTGCTCAATATACACATTGAATAACATCGTGGAGAGGCTACAACCCTGTCTTACTCCCTTCCCAACCACTGCTTCCCTTTCATGTCCCTCGACTCTTATAACTGCCATCTGGTTTCTGTACAAATTGTAAATAGTCTTTCGCTCCCTGTATTTTACCCCTGCCACCTTTAGAATTTGAAAGAGAGTATTCCAGTCAACATTGTCAAAAGCATTCTCTAAGTCTACAAATGCTAGAAACGTAGGTTTGCCTTCCCTTAATCTTTCTTCTAAGATAAGTCGTAAGGTCAGTATTGCCTCACGTGTTGCAGTGTTTCTACGGAATCCAAACTGATCTTCCCCGAGGTCGGCTTCTACCAGTTTTTCGATTCGTCTGTAAAGAATTCGTGTTAGTATTTTGCAGCTGTGGCTTATTAAACTGATTGTTCGGTAATTTTCAGATCTGTAAACACCTGCTTTCTTTGGGATTGGAATTATTATATTCTTCTTGAAGTCTGAGGGTATTTCGCCTGTTTGATACATCTAGCTCACCAGATGCTAGAGTTTTGTCAGGACTGGCTCTCCCAAGGCCGTCAGTAGTTCCAATGGAATGTTGTCTACTCCTGGGGCCTTGTTTCGACTCAGGTCTTTCAGTACTCTGTCAAACTCTTCACGCAGTATCGTATCTCCCATTTCATCTTCATCTACATCCTCTTCCATTTCCATAATATTGTCCTCAAGTACATTGCTCTTGTATAGACCCTCTATATACTCCTTCCACCTTTCTGCTTTCCCTTCTTTGCTTAGAACTGGGTTTCCATCTGAGCTCTTGATATTCATACAAGTCGTTCTCTTATATCCAAAGGTCTCTTTAATTTTCCTGTAAGCAGATAAGCCTCTACATCCTTACATTTGTCCTCTAGCCATCCCTGCTTAGCCATTTTGCACTTCCTGTCGATCTCATTTTTGAGACGTTTGTATTACTTTTTGCCTGGTTCATTTACTGCATTTTTATATTTTCTCCTTTCATCAATTAAATTCAATATTTCTTCTGTTACCCAAGGATTTCTACTAGCCCTCGTCTTTTTACCTACTTGATCCTCTGCTGCCTTCACTACTTCATCCCTCAAAGCTACCCATTCTTCTTCTTCTTTCCCCCATTCCTGTCAATTGTTCCCTTATGCTCTCCCTGAAACTCTGTACAACGTCTGGTTCTTTCAGTTTATCCAGGTCCCATCTCCTTAAATTCCCACCTTTTTGCAGTTTCTTCAGTTTTAATCTACAGGTCATAACCAATAGATTGTGGTCAGAGTCCACATCCGCCCCTGGAAATGCCTTACAATTTAAAACCTGGTTCCAAAATTTCTGATACCTTTTAGTATCTCCAGGGTTCTTCTATGTATACAACCTTCTTTCATGATTCTTAAACCAAGTGTTAGCTATTATTATGTTGTGCCCTGTGCAAAATTCTACCAGGTGGCTTCCTCTTTCATTTCTTAGTCCCAATCCACATTCACCTACTACGTTTCCTTCTCTCCCTGTTCCTACACTCGAATTCCAGCCACCCATGACTATTAAATTTTCGTCTCCCTTCACTATCTGAATAATTTCTTTTATTTCATCATAGATTTCTTCAATTTCTTCGTCATCTGCAGAGCTAGTTGGCATATAAACTTGTACTACTGTAGTAGGTGTGGGCTTCGTATCTATCTTGGCCACAATAATGCGTTCACTATGCTGTTTGTAGTAGCTTACCCGCATTCCTATTTTCCTATTCATTATTAAGCCTACTCCAGCATTACCCCTATTTGATTTTGTGTTTATAACCCTGTAGTCACCTGACCAGAAGTCTTGTTCCTTCTGCCACCGAACTTCATTAATTCCCACTATATCTAACTTTAACCTATCCATTTCCCTTTTTAAATTTTCTAACCTACCTGCCCGATTAAGGGGTCTGACATTCCACGCTCCGATCCGTAGAACGCCAGTTTTCTTTCTCCTGATAACGACATCCTCTTGAGTAGTCCGCGCCCGGAGATCCGAATGGGGGACTATTTTACCTCCGGAATATTTTACCCAAGAGGACGCCATCATCATTTAATCATGCAGTAAAGCTGCATGGCCTCGGGAAAAATTACGGCTGTAGTTTCTCCTTGCTTTCAGCCGTTCGCAGTACCAGCACAGCAAGGCCGTTTTGGTTATTGTTACAAGGCCAGATCAGTCAATCATCCAGACTGTTGCCCTTGCAACTACTGAAAAGGCTGCTGCCCCTCTTCAGGAATCACACGTTTGTCTGGCCTCACAACAGATACCCCTCCGTTGTGGTTGCACCTACGGCACGGCTATCTGTATCGCTGAGGCACGCAAGCCTCCCCACCAACGGCAAGGTCCATGGTTCATGGGGGGGGGGGGGGGGGGGGACTTAGAACTACTTAAACATAACTAACCTAAGGACATCACACACATCCATGCCCGAGGCAGAATTCGAACCTGCTACCGTAGCGGTCGCGCGGTTCCAGATTGTAGCGCCTAGAAAAGCTCGGCCACTTTGGCCGGCTAACCAGTCAGCAGGTATGGATCAGTGGATTGGTGTCTAGTACTAAGACATTTTCAAAATATCCAACTAAGGTGCGCAGATGGCACCAGGGGTACAGAGTTGAACACTCTTCTTAATGAAAGAAAGTCAAACGCCTGTATAAATGCACCACATAGTTCTGTGAACGACAGATTAGTATATCAATTACTTTTCTATAGTCTTAGACACTACAGACTGTTTAAACATATAGTACATGAGCCTCACTCCATAAAATAATTGTTCCAAAAGTAATGTAATTAATTGGAGACTATGAGGTAAAATTATTGTTTAACTGAGTAGCAATTTAAAGCTGTGTTCAGGATTGGAACTAATTGATCCAATCGAGATACGATTTTCGAATGAAAGGAAAATATAATAGCCCTGCCCGTAATGATTTACTTAGCGTTTCTTCTACATTATTACGTAACGCACATGTGTCCTTAATAAATGACTCCATGTTCACATTATTTGCATTGTATTTCAGAACTGTGCTGGTGTAACAATTATGCCTCACAAATTTCGAATGGATGGTCTAGAAGGGCTTTTGGACTGTGTACTAGAAATCAGATTTGTGCAGAAAGGCGAGTAGAAACAATAATATCTAAATTAAAAAATTATGACTCCCACTGTGATTGTGTCGTAACGCTTTGCGCAATAAATAACTAATTCTGTTTCGACGCGGTTTAGTGGATCTATGTATTTAATGTAAGTTGTAACAGGTAACTAGGATCGTACGCACCCTCGCACGACTTGTCATGTAGCTGCATACGCCATGTTGTATTCCAGCGAAAGGAAATTAATCGGGTTTCAGTCCTGGTGTGGCTCACAATTTCAACTTTCCACATATAATCAAGGGTGTGGATAGTTGACTCAGTCCCTTAGTGCACTGTTGTCACTCGGAACTCCACTGCGTTCTGTACTGATTAGTTTGATAGGCAATCCATATATAACTATAGAGTAGCGTTGATCGTGATAGTAGCTACTGGAGATGTTGGTTGAAGACTTCTATTTCAACGTCACGTTATCTACTATCAATGCATGCTAACAACGTAATCGTATACCTGGTATATAAAATCCTCTCAGAACGAATATTTATCGAAATGACCCATAAGGGATGGCAAAAATTTGTCGATTTGTAGCATGTTTCATTAATTAAATCTCTATGAATACAATTTTTGGTCCATCCTTATAAGGATTGGTGTACCCCATCAATGCAACAAGAATCAAGACTGGATTTATAAAACAACAGAGAAAAGAAGATAGCGTTTTAATGCTTCATGTGCTCCGCATAGTGTCCCCGACTTGTGTAAAACGCACAGAACGTTCATGTAATCATGTGAAACTTTCAGTAAAGTCGTTCATTAGCATGTTGTGCACCTCGCTCATTTACATTGGCTTGAGGGTCGCTCATGTCGTCAACGCGTTAACCCTTCATGTGAATTTCTGCACTCTCCCGTTTTGCCGTACGTTTGTATTGATAACACAAACATTCTGGAAAATGTCTTGAACACTTTATTTCCACTGCGACTTGTAATACGACATTTTACACAATACGGTCACACATCCACTACATAAAGCTGCTTCTTAGAACTGACTGGCTGCCTGCACACTTCGTTTACAGTTGTTAGTTCAAGCTGCCACCGCAGTAACTGCCCAGAAGTCGCTTATGCCTCAGGCATAAAATCAGTCTAGGAACTTCTTGGACGGACAGTATTTCTTCTTCTTCTTCTTCTTCTTCTCCTCCTTCTTCTTATTTATTTTTATCTACTCCTTATTATGCTCTTCAATTTTTATTCCATGATAGACCCTATTGTGTTCACCTTACCAATTTATAACCATTTTCCCTTTTGTGTCATAAGTTACGGCTACTACAGGCAATCTACATCCGGCATCCCATTCGCACCCTGACCCGTTGTTTGATTTGATTCTGTCCAAAAGTCTTTCCACTTAAAGTTCTTTCTTAACATTGGCCTTTATTTTCGTATAAAATAAAGAGCACCCTAGTGTGTCATTCAGCACCAAAATTTCATTTCTGTCTCCTAAATTCACGTTTTGTCGATTTTCTTTTCTACTCTACTTACGCTTCCATTCATAAGACGTGGAACTGTAAGACGGTTGATAAACTTCGTTCGTGAACTCTGATGAGACCTTTTTTTTGTAGTTCTTGAATGTTTCAGCGTATACTTTCAAATTTACTCATCTGACAACATAGCTCCACATCCGTCTCGTACAAAATATCAAGTTTCATATATATATATATATATATATATATATATATATATATATATATATATATATATATATATACCAAAAATACCTCTGGAACAATAACAGCTATTGGAAAACGACTTTCACCGGTATCAATGTAGGGCTGGAGCCCATGAATGTACATATTTGGAAACATTCTAAAACGAAAACATATGTGTTTTTTAACACAAACTTATATTTTCTCTTCAGAAATCCATAGCATGACAAAGCACATACACAATGGCGTTGATTGCATCGCAATATTCCCATTACATCCCGAGATATTAAGACGCGAAGTTGACGCTTGAAACACCCGACATGCGCTGCTAGCGCACGTCCTGAGGCTCAGGCGTGAACCCCATGCTGCCCGTAATCGCGATGTGATTGACATGCATAATCACACTTCCACACTTATCAAGAGGTCCGAAACGAATAATACGTTCTGCTGCCATCCTGCATTAACGTCGTACATTCCAGCAGGTATTTATCCCATAGGCTAGGGGTGATGCGGTTCTGTAACATATCTGTGTACCGCAACGTTAGTCACAAAGTTAACTTCGCTTATCGTTAATCCGTTACAAAAAAGGTAATGCCGTTCAACGTTAAAACTTTACTTTACTGTAGATCTAGCGCAAGTGACAGTTAATCATTCACTCGTAATAGTAAAATTCATGTTGATGATTTTAGTGAAACGAGCAAGTGGACTAAACATTTTACCGTTGTTTAGGTAAAAATGTTTTGATTTGGGAAGTTCAGGTAGGACATAGAAGATGAATGTAAACATGTTTAACCAATTAGTTTTATTATCACATAATTATCAATGGTATGTTTATCTAATGCGTTAAATTACAAATTGTTGCAAACAAATGTTTCTTAACATCACTGGGTAAAATGGCCCTTTGTAGAAACTTCCACTGTGATACCAGCACTACATATAAACATAGAGTTCACATCTCATGGTCAAAGTGATGCCCATTGGCTTGCATACGTAGGGTCACTCTGCGGATGAAGGATGCCCTACTTCGTGCTACTGTTTCTTCTTTGATGGATGTACAAGCATCAATAATGCGTTGCTTCATGTCCTCTGGTGTTGTTGGTTCATGTTGGTAGACAGCATCCTTCACTGCTCCCCAAAGAAAATAATCCAGCGGTGTAAGGTCCGGAGATCGGGCAGCCACCTAACTGGGCCACCTCGTCCAATCCACCTACCAGGGAACTTACGGTTCAGAAGTCGTCGTGCTCGTAAGGCGTTATGTGCAGGGCATCCGTCATGCTGATACCACATGACCATTCTCCGGTTGAGAGGTACGGTGTCCAAGAGAACAGGAAGATTGTATCGTATAAATCTGGAGTATTGTCTGCCGTTTTGGATGCCATTTATAAAGAAAGGTCCGATAATGGTATCTCCAATAATCCCACACCAAACATTAACTTTCCACGGACGTTGATGCTCTACCTGACGGATCCATTTTGGATTGTCTGCGGAACAATAATGCATATTCCTCATATTGACAATTCCTTTGTTGGAGAATGATGCCTCGTTGGTAAAGAGAACATCTACAAAAAATTTGGATTAGTCAGAAGTTTTTGCTGAGCCCACCGACAAAATGTTACCCTATTGCGAAAGTCATTTCCATGAAGATCCTGGTGTAAATGAACATGGTAAGGATGAAATTTATGACGTTTAAGAATACGCTGTTCACTTGATTTCGACACACCAACTTCACGTTCAATTTGACGTGTGCTGATTTGAGGATTCACAGCTATGGTAGTGAGCACAGCAACTTCAGCACGTTCATCTGTGCTTGTTCTAGAACGATGTCGAGGTCTTGGATTTATGCTTCCCGTTTCACGTAGACGAGATGTGCGACGATCAAACATCCGGCGCGAAGGCGATGGCTTGTCAGGGAATCGCCTTCTGTACAGTCGTTCTGCCTTAACAGCATTTTGTCCACCTACAACAAGGTACAGTACAGGTATGTAGAGTAGGGTAGAAAACAGACATATTAACTTAATAATCATAATGTTCGCTAACAGTACTATCAACAAACAAGCAATCTCATAACGTATTTCCCGTCAACGTACATTCTCCATAGATCATCAGCATTTCTACCATATCTTCATTTGTGTACATTATACTGTACAGTATAAGTTCCACAACACAACGTTTATTCACAATGTGTAGTACCCCCGTGCCGTCACTAGATTACTCTGATGCACGACTACACTGGCAAGCGGTGTACTGCACGCCAAAGCAACAACAAATGGGATGCTCGGAGGGTGGTGGAGTACAGGAGTTTGCATGGGTCGCAAATCATAAATAAGGCAAAGTGGTAACTGTGGCAGTAGTGGGAACTACGTTGGACACTTGACTAGGTAGAGCCAGGCCCTGCGCGACAGGCACAATGGGTCATACAACGCATTAGATAGACCTTACTTTGGGTGTGCAGGATAAATAAGACAACCTGACGGGTGTACACCGATCGGTACTGGTTCACATTGTGTGCGTAGATACGTAAAACGTGCACGAGGGAAACCATTATGTGCTTATGAGAGTTGATGGCAGCAGACCATATTATTCGTTTCGGATCTCTTGATAAGTATGGAGGTGTGATTACACATGTCGATTACATCTCGATTACGGGCAGCATGGGGTTTACGCCTGAGCCTCAGGACGTGCGCTAGCAGCGCATGTCGGGCGTTTCAAGCGTCAACTCGCGCCTCAATATCTCGGGATGTAATGGGAATATTGCGATGTAATCAACGCCATTGTGTATGTGCTTTGTCATGCTATGGATTGCTGAAGAAAAAATATAGGAGGTCTATTTAAAAAAAACATAAGTTTGTGTTAAAAAACACATACGCTTTCGTTTTAGAATGTTTCCAAATATGTACATTCATGGGCCCCAGCCCTACATTGATACCGGTGAAATCGTTTTCCAATAGCTGTTATTGTTCCAGAGATATTTCGGGTGGGCAAGATAGCTGGGACACCCTATATATATATATTACTTGATCTCTAATTTGTCTTCAGTTATTTTGTTTTCACTTTCGGTTAAAATTCTATCGGCATCTTTTTTCTCTAAAACTTCAAAACTATTAGTTTTATCTACGTTTTTCGCATTAAAAACTGCTTTTTGTAGCTCATATCACCACATTACATCTGGTACATCATTATGAAATGATATATTTATTGCAACTGTTATTTTCCCTCCAAATTCCGGATGAATCCACGGTTTCCATTTTACAACTGTGTCGTTCACGTAAGTAAAAGAGTTAGAGATGTGCTACATTCCTCTATTGATGGAAACCAGTTCTGTAGAGTGCCCTTTCTTTCTGAGAGGAAGATATCATAGTTCTACTGAGGCGGCTTGGATTTCCAATTTGTTTTGAAAACAGTACATAGCTCATATATCAGTTACGTATTTTTTATGAAATGGAATGAGAAGTCGTGTGGCTAGGGCCTCCCGTCGTGTAGACCGTTCGCCTGGTGCAGGTCTGTCGAGTTGACGCCACTTCAGCGACCTGCGTGTCGGTGGGGATGAAATGATGATGATTAGGACAACACAACACCTAGTCCCTGAGCGGAGAAAATCTCCGACCCAGCCGGTAATCGAACCCGAGACCTAGGGGTTGACAGTCTGTCACGCTGACCACTCAGCTACGGGGGCCGGACACGTATTTTTTATACTTGATAGCACATCGGTGCCCAGATATAAGAAAAACCGATTTTAAAATAATTCTCATTTATTCTTCAGTCTCAGTTGATTTTTAATTACATGGCCGCGCGACTGCTACGGTCGCAGGTTCGAATCCTGCCTCGGGCATGGATGTGTGTGATATCCTTAGGTTAGTTAGGTTTAAGTAGTTCTAAGTTCTAGGGGACTGATGACCAGACATGTTAAGTCCCATAGTGCTCAGAGCCATTTTTTTTTTAATTACATGGCATATTTTGATCATTCTGAATAATCTTAAGATCTAAAACAAAGCACAACTAAGTAGATGCTTCAGCAACCCGTCTTTGTCTTCAGAACCTCATATCAGAGCTCAGTCTTAGATCTGAAGACGATCCAGAGAGAACGAAAAATATCATGTAATAAAATTTCTCTTAAATATCAATAGAGTTGCTAAGTCTCTCGGGACGAATATGTCACCTATAGTGAAAACTTACTTTACTGCAGATTATTCAGTGCATTCTGTAAAACAGAAAAACGAAATATAAAATTTATGAAAAACTGTTACAGACAATAAGTCATTACTAAAAGACGGTGCTTGCCATTGGATGCCTTGTATCTAATGAAATTTATGCTAGCATACAATTACTCATTTCCTGTGATGCTACCGCTCTTACAACTGCTTTTGACTGTCATAAAGACATATGCCCAATGATATACGGTGCTACTAATCATGCTAATGTTCTTTGCTTTTTACTTGGAGCCAGTATTCCGAACCTCTCCTAACATGGTTTTCATGTGTAACATAATGGTCCTATCTAACTGAACCTACCCATTACGGAAAAAAACGTGCGTAGTGCTACGTTTTAAGGCTTACAAGTTTAAGTTTCAGTGGGTAAACACAACTGCTACATCATGGTGAAACAGAAATAATAACTCACTGCATAAATCAGTAAAACATAATCATAATCACTGTCGTGAATTTTTCATTTAAATCTTTTGTTATTCAAATTATTACTTTCGTTATTGTTCCAAGTTTCAAATATTTGTGTTCATCGTCGCACATTTCAACAAATGCCGATTTCTAGTACACAGTCCACAAAGTCTTTTGAAAACCATCCATTCAAAATTTTGAAACGTCTTTTTTTATATCAGCACAGCTCTCAAACACAATGCAGTTCATACGAACATGGAGACATTTGAAATGGCAAGTGTACATTGTATGTACTAGTACGGGAAAAGCACTAAGTAATTCCTACTGTATATTTGAATTTGCAAACATTGTGTCCACTACTAGCAAACCTTTTTACCACTCCTTTCGTAATCGTAAAGTGCATTATTTAATTAAGGTAATAACGCTGATGCGACGCTGTATAAATAACAAACTTGCCTTCAAACAACTGTGATGTTGTGCGCAGCCTCTCTCAAGTGTTGCAGACATAGTATAGCAACTACCACAGCCGCAGTTTCAAGGCATATATAATTACCCGCAGAATCCATTTACCTGTAGCTGTCTGTATTTACGCGGTAACGACTGTTGTGCTTCTGTTTCTGCTTACAGTGGTTTCTGGTCAGCGGTACGAGGCGCAGGTGCACGACGAGTTCGTGGTGTCTGGCAACACGGCCGTGCTGCGCTGCCACGTGCCCGCCTTCGCGCGAGAGTTCGTCGACGTCACCGGCTGGTTACGAGGCGAGCCACCCACTGAACTCATCGCAGACGTCGCCTCAGGTTCGTACAGCAAGGTCGCTACAGTTCATACGCTGTGCTGGGATGCTCTGTCCCATGAGGCAGAAGAATTTTCGTTGTTCTTAGTTATAATATGCACTTGTAAGATTACAAAAAATTTTCAAAGTGTTAATGTTGTGATTTTCTGTCCGAAGAGTGGTAGACTGCAGCTGTACACGTTAATCTATCCTGTACAATCTTCCCTACCTCTGGGAAACTACTACAGCTTACCTCCATAAGAACCTGATTACCATAGTCAAGCACTGACCATCCTCTACAGTGGGTTATCCCCACTACATATGCTACCAAACTGATTGTCTCTTGGCGCATCAGGATATGTCCTATCAACTGATCCTTCTTTTAATCAGTATGTGCTATTGTGCTATTAGCTTCTCTACTCCCCAGTTCTATTTAGTGCCTCCTCATTAGTTACTAGATTCACTCCATCTAATCTTCAGCATTAAATTCTTTTCTCCCCAATTCGATTCAGTACATCTTCATTTAATATTCGATCTATTCATCTAATCTTCAACATTCTTCTGTAATAGACGTTCAACAGCTTTTGTTCTCTTCTTGACTGACTGTTTACCGTCCACCTTTCACTACCTTACAAGGCTACACTGCTAATACCTTCAGAATAGACTTCCTAGAGGCTTAAATTTATATTCTATGTTGACAAATTCCTCTTTTTCAGAACAGTTTTTCTTGCTGTTTTATATCTCCTACGGCCATCGTTATTTTGCTATACAAACAGAAAAACCCCTCTACTGCTTCTATTACCTCATTTCCTATGTAATTTCCCCAGTGTCACCTGATTTCATCCGACTGCTTTCCACTAGCATACTTTTTCCTGATATTCGTCTTATAATCGATTTTCAAGACACTATCCATCCATCATTTGTTTTTCCAATTGCTTTGCCGTCTCTGGCGGAATTACAGGGTCATCGACAAATTTCAAGTTTTTATTTTGCTCCCCGACTTTTAATGGCCTTTCCTAATTTCTCCTCGGTTTCCTACCTGTTCAGTTCACGGATCCATAACATTGGGGATAGGCTACAACCATTGTCTCCCTCCCTTTTCAACTATTGCTTCCATTTTATGTCCATCGGCTGTTATAAGTGCAGTCTGATTTTTATACAAGCTGTGGATGCGTTGTAGCTCCCTTTGTTTTGTTTCTGCTAAGTTAATAATTCTTGATAGTGTATTCCAGTTAACAGTTGTCAAACGCTTTCTCTAAATTTACGATTGATATAAATTTAGGCTTGCCTGTTTTAAATCTATCTTCTAAGTCAATTCATATAGTGAGTATTGCCTCACATGATTCTACGGTTCTGTAGAACACAAAAAATCTCTCGCAAATTATTCGTGTTCGTGTTTTGAAACGAAGCCCTTAAGCTGACGATTCGACAGTATTCACACCTGTCGCCATCTACAATATATGGTGTTGGGATTATTACATTCTTCCGGGATTCTGAGTCTGTTTCGCCTATTTCATACTTCTTGCATATCAGGTAGAACAGTTTTGTTATCCTTAGAACCGAATAATTCTGAAAGAATGTCGTCTGCTTTAGGTGGTTTTGTTTGACTGAGTATTATAGAGATTTGTGAAATTCTTTTCGCTGTACCGCATTTTCCTTGTCTTCTTCATTTACTCCTCTTCCCTTTCCATTATATTATATTAATGTTCGTTTCCTATCCCTTTCAGCCATGCCTTATTTGCTTAGTACTGGCGTGCTGTCTGAATTCTTGATATCCACATAGCTACTTCTATACAGGCTGGCATCTCTCCTCTAGGCATTCGTGTATTAGGCAACGGCTAACTGAAATGTTTGAAAGACATATAATTAACTACATTGCTACATCAATAGAGAATGTGCCTTGTACGTTGAGTGTTAAATGCAACTACGCCTAAATAGTCATAAGCTAGCTGCACATAAATAACCATCATCACTGTGCCATATTCATAATCCACAGTGCAACAAACCTATTTGCCATGTGCTAGTTTGAAATAATAAAAACTGCAGTCGCCTGACCGAAAATAAGCCTATTTTCAACACATAAGGCAGGCAGCACCCTGTTTCATATATGTCTAGCTGTGAAACACTATCACCTTTTTATCCTGTTCTTAACTCTTAATCTTGACTGGCACCTCGCATTACCTACGCTGAACCTCCAACAGAAACTGAATGATCACATTTCCCACATAAGAATCATCATAATAGGAAGCAAAAAGAATGATTAAATATTATTGGGCGATTCTTTTCATAATGTTGTATTTGGAAAACAGTGGTTATACGCGGTCTTACCACCACCGCACTTGGAGATTCTGAAGAATTTTCGTTGATCTCGGATGCACTCGATATGATTCACCTGTCTGACACTACTGAATCCAGGCGTATGCCTTTCTTTATGCCAAACGCTCGCCTGCAGATATGATATGATGTTTACGACGACTGCAGTAATGTATCTCCTACAAATTCGCCAACGTCGCTGGGTATGGAGCACTGTAAGCAACATTGACGAAGCCACACGAAAACCCCTCTCATTAAGACATGCAGCGAATGCCCGATCTAAATTTTCGTCTGCATCTGTACTCCACGGACTACGTCATGTTGTACGGCGACAGTTACGTATTGCATTGCATTCAATTCGGTATTCCAATTCCACTGGAGGTCAGTAAAAACGACGAAAGATGTCGGTACCCGTTTTCTGTTAGCCTTAATTTCTGTACGGTCACGGTCATTTCGATACAAGAGGAAATATGTTTCCTGATTCACTTTGTAACGTGGACACTCCGTATTCTGTAAGGAAGGCTCGGCGTGATGCACGAAGTCTCCGGGGCGCAAGCGGCTCTTTGCTCTGTCTGCTGTTGATTCCGATGTATAAGTACAACTCAAGTGGATTTTCAATTGGTCATCCTTGGACTAAACTAAATATTTGCTTTAATATTTCTTGCCCGGTGTCGGATTTGTGTTACCCAGGGTGTAATCCTCAACTGATTTATTTGAAGTTTTCTGTCTGGGAGTAAATGCACTTTCAACTACCCTGGTAAAAAGGTTAACTTCACCGAAGACTTTCAGTGATAAAACCTATTTCTGCAATGCGCATGCCGTAAATAATATCGGACGGAGTTGTCAGACTTTCGTAAATCCTCAATCTCAAACTGTTTTCAAAAACCCATAGCAATTATCACTCAACACAGATAAAAATTACTTTCTGTAAGCTTTTTTTAATCTCTTATGCTCCTTAAATGAAAACTCAGAGAAATTATCTTCACTTCTTGTTGATTTTATTACATCGTAGCAAATTAACAACAGATCTTAACAGTAAAACGTCCATCGTCATAATGTTACATAATCGCATTATGTGTCAGTCAATTAACACAATGATATTGACTTATTTTGCAATTACAGATATCTTTGTAAGTAACTGGACCGAGGGCATAGGTCAATAGTCGTTGGCAGGATCTTTTTCTATACGCTGGCCGCTGGTTGGTGTGTCGTAATGGTTGGCCTATTATCTCTGGCGGATTTGACGAGGATGCTACCGTCGGCGTATTGCGGCACTCTTCCTCACGACATTAAACAAACATAAACATGCATTTATGTACAAAAATTATTAAATTACATATTTAAATAGAAAACAAATTCGGAATGCAATTACTTAATAGCTCTCGTACCATTCTCTTGTCACCTACACACACTGAGGCGGCAAGAATCCTGGTGTAACTGACGCTAAATCCTTTACACCATACTGCCGGTCACGACAACAAAGCGTTCCCGAAGTTTTTTTCAGTATTTTGAGTAAGACTAACCGGAGAATCATTCTTTACTTTCAGACTGACCCTCGTAGCTTTGTTGTATGCTTTGGAAACGCAAAGTGTGATACTCAGGCGCGGCCGTGCGGGATTAGCCGAGCGGTCTGGGGCGCTGCAGTCATGGACTGTGCGGCTGGTCCCGGCAGAGGTTCGAGTCCTCCCTCGGGCATGGGTGTGTGTGTTTGTCCTTAGGACAATTTAGTTTAAGTAGTGTGTAAGCTTAGGTACTGATGAGCTTAGCAGTTAAGTCCCATAAGATTTCACACACCACGCAGAGTGGTTATACCACGTATAATTAAACCTGCTACACTATAAAGACGGCATAGAATGAAGTGTACTGCTTGCTTGGATACATAAATCACCAGCATATCCGGTCAACCACACCAAGCATATAGTGATAACGCCATCTACTTTTTGTACACAAGGAAAGATTAAGCAACGGGCTTCTCATTCACATATAGTTTCTGAACGTTGTTTGTGAGAACATCGTGTTTTGCTTACAGCTTAGCAAAGTGTCATTTTCAGCGCTTCCCGACGCTGTATACGTATTCCGTGATCCGCCTCTTCTTTATGTATCATTAGTAGTTATGAATACTCAAATGTTCGGCAATTAAGGCAATTTACAATGCCTCGCAGTTTCTAAATCAGTTTGTGGATTTTTGGCTCCGGTCTTAATTTTAGTGCTTATGGGTTCATCACTATATAAAACATACTGAGCAAATATAATGCCAACCTGCTCTTCTCAAACACAAGCACGGGTACAGGGTATTGCTATTTCGGAAAGACTGTGTGGAGGTAGTAACCTTTTGTCTACCTTCTGTTTGTCAGTGTTTTGGTAGTGATCTAAATGATTTCTTCGGATAACTGTGGAAAGTGGTTGTAAACTAAGGCATTGTATTGGTGTTTTGAATGACTACGGAAAGACTAGAGCAGAGAGAAAGAAATATGCTTCCGACATTAGAACAACACCATGGGTAACTGCAGAGATTAATGGCACCATCCAATGAACAGGTAACCGTCTACAACTTTACAGTGATTTTAGCTATATAAGACTAGTGAAGACAACACATTTATTTGCTGAAACCGGTAAGAGGAAAGTAGAACTTCTTCTGGAGCTGACGACTGATTTTAAAATGACATTCATTCATTCACTCCTCCTACCTCAGTCGTTTTTACCCATACAATTACTCTATTACGCCTTAAGGCAACGGAGAATGGTGAAAGTTGCTGTACTTGGGGTTAAAACAGAAGACAATGATAAAAGAGCTAAAAAAGGGCACAGAGGAATGTGGCAGGTTGTCCACTTACAAAAAACATGGCTGAGCCAGCCACACTGTTAACACGTTACAAACATCTCCCTAAAATTTTAGGAAACAAGTTGGACAAATCACAAAAACTTAAAACTCTCACCACATTGGTTAAATGTTACACCTGCATTCCTTGCCGGCCAGTGTGGCCGAGCGGTTCTAGGCGCTTCAGTCTGGAACCACGCGACCGCTACGGTCGCAGGTTCGAATCCTGCCTCGGGCATTGATGTGTGTGATGTCCTTAGGTTAGTTAGGTTTAATTAGTTCTACGTTCTAGGCGACTGATGACCTCAGAAGTTAAGTCACATAGTGCTCAGAGCCATTTGAACCATTTTTGCATTCCTTCCCGTAACAGGAACGTTACACCTTCACTCCTCACCGTAATACCTACATTCGAGCGTCAAAAGTTTCTGGCAATACCTTGACTTCTGACAGCTGCATACATAGTGTGCGAACATACGAGTGTATTACAACTTGTAGCATTAAGAACAACAGTTACTTATTGCCTCTGTTCCATTAATTCAACTTGGTAAGCGTCCCCAGCCGCCAACATTATTCAGTACTGGTCGAACGCTGGCTTTGCAAGAAATCTGTCTCGTATATGAACTATATTTCCTTAGCTTTCTTACACTAAATCTGAATCTGGCATCTGCTATTCGGTGGTAGATTTACGTGGCCGTTCCGCCATAAATTGCTCCTAAGAGACATTCGTACGTACTTGTCCTTTTCTGGCAAGCAAGATTACGATTTCCCATGATTTCCCTGAATCATTCAAGAACAGGGTCGGTACGGTTCCCCTGAAAGGCCAAGACCGACTTCCTACTCCCATTCTTTCCCATTCCGACATAGTTCTCCATCTCTGATCACCTCGTCGTTAAATCCTAATCTCTTCTTCCAATTGTGTTCATTACATTACATTTATATTATATTTATTTATGTTAAGAGTTTGCTGTCAATCTCTGCACCGGGTATTAACCATCTTCAAGCCACTTTATACTTAGAAAGAAGTTCTTAATGATATCACCTGCGCCCATCCAACAGCGTCGTCTGCGAATATATTTGTAGAAGTGTAGGTGTTATTTGACTTCTGTAGATTATGTTTCAAGTTGTAGCCCGTCAAACCCATGTACCTGCTGAGTTACGGTTTAGGCATCCTGGACTATAGCATGCCAAAGTCGTTGGTCTCGCAATCTTGAAAATATTACGCTACTCTTTCTTGTCCGTTCATTGTGGCAGTATCCAATTTTACGATATATAGGCTCTTTCCGTGACAGTTTTCTCGGCAAAAGGTACAGGACCAAAGCCAAGTTGTTCAGTCACGACGCAAAAGACGGCTGCCTCGCTCGGCCTCAGAAACGACCTCAGGATTTTTTGATCTCCAAAAGTGTAGTCAGTACTGGGTGAATGAAATGTTTCTTGTTTCGTCCGTCAATCTCTCATCCTTTGTCGTACAGATGATCACTAACACCTGCTGTTTTACATATCATTAGGCTGAAGTTCGTAGAGGATGTATGCAATCACCGTCGATATTTGTATCTCAAAATGTGGACCTGTTTTTTTCTCTCTAATTCCGGTAAGCAAAGTACAAAAATTTGTCGAGTCCATCTTCGATTCTTAGCATGTGTTTTCCTTACTGAAATTTGCAATCACTGTCGCTCAATTGCAGATACCACTTACACATTAACACTACAAAGGTTCGTGACACAAACCGAGATTTAACTGCCATCTAATGTCAGAAACACCATCCCTTTGCGCATATTCAGTTACACACCATCTCTGATACAATGCTCTTACCGAGCGAGGTGTCGCTGAGGTAAGCACACTAGACGCGCATTCAGGAGGACGACAGTTCAAACCCGCGCCCGGCCATCTGATATAGGTTTTCCATGATTTCCCTAATTATCTTGAGGCAAATACCTGGATGGTTCCCTTGATGGAGCACGGCTACTTCGTTCTCTATCCGTCCCTAAAGCAATGGGACCGATGACATCGCTGTTTGGTCCTTTCACCCATATCAACCAACCCATCAACAAACCTCTTAACGTGCACGTTTCCGAATAGGTTATATCTCCAGATAAATGAAGCGGAACCCCTTCAGATTTCCTTCTTTCAGGTGGGGGTAAAATCATGTTTCAGTCCAACAATGGTGAAACTGTAGTATTGCAAAATCGTCCAGTAACGTGTAACCATCTCCTACAGAAACCTCAGGCATTTAAGAACATAATATTTTTCTTAATCTGAACCTCTCTAATCCTATAACTTTCAAACAATGTATCAACAAACATTACATGTCCTTAAAAATAGGTGAGGCTCGTGTGAAATGACATTATAACATAGGCTTATGCTGCACACTATCACATTCTCTAAACCACCAATTTTCTTAATATCTGCAGGGCGTATTAATGCATCACAAAACCAACCATTACCGAGCTGGTTCAAGTCGACGTTAATATGGCTAAAGTACAGAATGCCACCAACAGATACGGAGGATCCAGCAAAAGCAGTGTATGATCCATATGGTTAGGCTTTAATTTTAATGTTCTCCAAGGACTTGTAGATTGTAGACACAGACCGTCGTCTTCCCATACCGTGGCGAGGCATCACTACAACAGTCATCACCTTTAAACCAAACATACACAGATTCAACATCATTAATTTTTCGTCTATTACGTGTTCCCAACACAGTAGGCATGCTAAATGTGTAACATGATTTACCAGATACCATCAATAAATACAGAGGATCCAGCAAGAACAGTTTGTGAGCCATCTGGTTCGGCATTAATTTTAATGTTGTCCACAGAGTTGTATATTGTAGACACTGATCATCGTCTTCTCATCCTGTAACAAGGCATGTTGGTCCTTCGAATGCAGTTACCAGTGCAGCAGCCAGACGCAAACCGACGGTCAGTCAATGTCGGTTGGCCTTATATACTGTTGGATGCTTGAGCCTCTGTTTCTCGTTGTAAGGTCAACGAAACAAGCTGACGTTTACGACCACAAGAGGCAGAGGTTAAAAATAGACCACCAATTTTTTTAACATCTACACAGCGTATTAATATGATACAAAACCAACCATTACCATGTTGGTTCAATTCGACGTATGATCTCATGACGCAAGGGCTAAGAGACGCAAAAGTTTATAAGTCCGAATCCTTACCCGGAAGCGTGCTGTGGTCGTTTTAGTAGCACGCTGCGGCCGAGGCAACTTTGAGATACGCGCAGCGTTGTGATAAGCAGAGCTGGACTGGAATGGTTTCGTAATCGCTCTGAGTGGAGCCAAAGGAGAAGGGTGATTAATTTATAAAGAGTAAACTTTAATTACGATAGTACAAAGTCACATATTAAGGCCTACAGATGTTAAGGCCTACAACGAGAACCAGGGGCTCAACCATACAAGGCCAACCGATGTTGACTGCCCGTCAGTTTAGGTCGGGCTGCTGCAAAGGGAACTGCATTGAACGGAGCGAAAATGCCTCGCTACAGGGTGAGAAGACAACGATCAGTGTTTACAATGTGCAGCTCTGTGGACAAGACTAAAATTAAAGCGAAACCATATGGCTCACAAACTGTTCCTGCTGGATCCTCTGTGTTTGTTGGTATTAAAGTCAAAATGTCGAATGATTACTGTCGAATTCACTAATGCGAATAGATGCTGAATTTCGATCAACGCTACGTTCACTGTGTTCGCAACGTAAGTTAAGAATATATCCTCACAGTTTATAAAGGAATTAATCGAAAGCCGCTATTTTCTGTATTTACATTTGAGATGATCAAAAAGTGCCAATCGCACTTACTAAAAGCATCCGAGATAATATGCCATGCACAAACGAATTTCTTAGACACACGGCGTTTCGTTCCCATCTGAGGAAGACTTATATAACGGGGCTGTAGCTCCTATCCCTTTCAACCCGAATCCATATGATAGTCCGTGTGCGCTTTTTATTCCTTTTTTTCTGCTGGGCTGTCTCTCTGTCCTTGCTTCAATCTACTTGCAACAGCTGTGCACATTCTGCATTACGTATTTCTCTTTTTTATGTTGCCACTTAGCGCCAAACTGTAAGTGATTTTGTCAAGATGAAAGCCCCGTCCTCCATCACGTCGGCAGGTCGTAATTACGCTGAAGAGAACCGTTCAGGCGATCTGTTGTGTATAGATATTTGAAAAGGAGTACGTAATGTTGTACTATCGACAATTACTAGTAATTTTAAGTCTATGCTTAGTAATTTCGCAATAAATTTCTTCTAGCATTATTGTGCCAATTAGCTATTTACTGCATAACTTTAGCCTTGAATGAATACGGCTATGTGCTCGTCCCATTACCCCCTCTTTTTCGTTTTTATTGGAAGGTTTCGATGCAAAGAAGCTTCATTATACGTATTCATTTCTGTTAGAGGATTCCGTCAGAAGACGCATTGGGCACCTCAAACAGTCAAAAATATACAAATCTCATCCAAACCTAGGTCGGGACAAGCGATTTATGGTTATGATTACTGGCCCATAGTGATTTTTTCACCTCTAACGAGTCAGAACGAGCACTGCAATAGCGGAACTAAAAGTGCATCCAATGCGACCACTACGTGTTGCAAAAAATGAAGCACTCTGCACCAGGTCTTCGTATTACAGATGTTAGAAATGTATTGTGATTTATACGTTATTATTCCATAAAATACTATTCGTAAGCTGGACAGCATTTTGCTTCCATAACTGTCACACAAAAACAAAATAGGGACATGCCTTTATTCTTTACATTTCTTCATGATATCAAATACAGATTGTTTCAAACAAGGTGCCGTCGCTCTTAACGCACACAGAAATAATTGAAACGAATATTTATTTAGTAAATGTAAGAAATGTTACTTCTTCTGTAGAACTATGAACACTCTTTATTTAATTATATTCCAGAATTATAGCAACGAATTAGAATTTTTAAAAGTAGAACATAACTCTTTTTTGTCATGAAGCTGATGTATTTCAGTCAAGTGTATACCAATCAATTTACATAAAATTTCCATCAGTTTTGGTTAGGGACCGTAGTGATTCTCGAGTATCTTCTCGATAGCACCGCTCTTGATCATTACAGAGCTGAAAGTCTGAATGAGTGCGGGATGGTGTTTGCTCAAAGATGTACACAATACCACCTTCACACAAACTTTTATTTCTTTCTACGTTTGATTATTAATAACGACGGCCAATTTGTCTACTACGAAAAGTTATTAGCGCACTATACCATATTAGCGCCTACCATTACAGTGTCGAAGTTAATTGTTGTACTGTAGCACAAAACACAGTTCACACCAGCGCCATCATATAGTAATTTAATATAATGGATTACACATCGGTATTTCATGTAATTCAGTCCCTAATGAGAATCAACATGTCGAACGGTCACTCGTTTTGACGACAATGACATTCTAGCCGTCTTATCAGCCACGACAGTCTTCAGTTAAAATGTTCATTAATTTGAGGTACTGTAATCGCTCGAAAGAGTTTAAACATTCACATTAAAAAAGTGTCAGCGTTGACGGTACACGTATTGTAGTGTAAAAAACGTGAATGATTGTGGCGCGTTCCAACAAGGGGAGTGCACCCGACATGAGATTCATTCATGGGCTTACCTAACCACGCACTGCCAATTTTGGGTGGCGTCCAACAACTTCAATAACAGGGTAAGAATAAACTGTCATCTAGTAAACTACATTATGTTTAATAATAGGCTGCGTTCGAGTTTACTGTTTGGATTAACTACCGGAAGTAGTGTGATTTTGACTTATAGGTAACACTGCTCGTTGGAAAGTTAGAAAATTACATGGATGTGGATCTCCTTGTTTACATGTATGAGAGCAGATTGCAAATTAGGGTAAATTACGTGAAATTAGTGAGATAACTGACTCATGCTGTACGTCATATTTTACAGAACAATCCAAGTAACAAAAGTAGATAGTCGAAAGCCGGATTCTAACAGTGGTTAGGGAATGATAGATGGCACTGCTTATGAACTTATTATTTCTTCAAGTGATTAGTGTCTGATAATTCAAATCGACAGAAAACTAACACTGACAACAGTACCTGGTAGTTCAGGCATACATGCCGACGTCACAAGCAGAAGATGGAGAGATACTGAATAGCTAATTCAGTACATAAAGGGAAATGTAAATCTAACAGTCATGGGTGATTGGAACGCGGTTGTAGAGGAAAGAGTAGAAGAAAGGGTTATGGGAGAATATGGGCTTGGTAGTGGGAATACGAGAGCAGAAAGATTAATTGAGTAATACAATAAACAGCAGTTAGTAATAGCGAATATTCTGTTCAAGAATAGCAAGACAAGGAAGCATACTTTGAAAAGGTCGGGAGATACGAGAAGATTCCAGTTATATCACATCATGGTCAGGCAGATATTCCGAAATCAGATAGTGGAAGCAAAAGCGTACCCAACAGCAGATATAGACTCAGATCACAAATTAGTAATGACAAAGAGTAGGCTGAAATTTAAGAGACTAGTCAGGACAAATGAGGAAATACATTGGACAGGGAAATGTTAATGCTTCAAGTTGTTTGACGCTATATATACTACAATAATGAATAGCTCAGTGGGCAGTTCAGTAGAAAAGGAATGGATACCTCTAAAATGGGCCTTCACGGAATTTGGAAAGAAAACTTAGGTACGAGGAAGGTAACTACGAAGAAACCATGAGCAACAGAAGAAATATTTCAGTTGTTAGATGAAAAAAGGACGTACAAAAATGTTCAGGGAAAGTCAGGAATACAGAAACACAAGTCACTTGGGAATGAAATAAAGAGAAAGTAGATCCATGAAAAATGTGAAGAAATAGAAAAAGAAAATTATCGAAACGATTGACTCAGCATTCAGAAAAATCGGAACAACATTTGGTGAAAATAAAAGCAAGGGCGGTAACATTAAGAGTGCAACGGGAATTCCAATGTTAAATTCAGAGGAGAGCGCAAATAGGTGGAAAGAGTACACTGAAGGCCTCTGAGAGGGGGAGGACTTACTGATGACATGATGGACGAAGAAATGGTAGTAGACAGGAAAGAGACAGAGGATCCAGTATTAGTATCAGAATTTAAAACAGCTTGTGACGATACAAAATCAAATAATGCAGAAGGGATCGATAACACCATCGCAACGTCTAAAACCATTATGGGAAATAGCAACAAATTTACTGTTCAAGTAGTTGTACAGAATGAATGAGACTGGCGATATACCACCAGCCTTTCGGAAAAACATCATCCACATAATTTCGAAGATAGCAAGAACCGACAACTACCATGATTATCACACAATCTGCTTAACAGTTCATTCGCCCAAACTGGTGACGAGAATAATATACTGAAGAATGGAAAAGACAACTGAAGATCTGTTACATGACGATCGGTTTGCCTTTAGAAAACGTAAAGACAACAGAGGCAATTGTAACTATGCGACTGATAATGGAGACAAGACTGAAAAAAAATCAAGACACTTCGATAAGATTTGTCGAACTGGAAAAATCGTTCGACAACGTAAAATCGTGCAAGAAATTCTAAATTCTGAGAAAAGTAATGGTAAATTGTTTGGAAAGACGGCTAGTATACAGTCTGTAAAATAATCAAAAAGGTACAATGAGACTAGAGGACCAAGAACGACGTGCTCGGACTGCAAATGGTGTAAGACAGGTACGTTGTATTTCACCCTTACTGTTTAATCTACATGTCGAAGAATCACCGACGCAAAAAAAGAAAGGTTCAAGACAGGGATTAAGATTCAAGGTGATAGGATATGAACGATAAGATTCGCTTATGACATTACTATCTGCAGTGAAAGTGAAGATGAGCTACAGGATCTGTTAACATCAGAATTGGGAATCACGAAGTAGATGAAGTTAAGGAATTCTGCTACCTAGGCAGGATTATAACCCATGAGAGACAGAGCGAGTTAATTGCAATTGTCAGTCTACACTTAATATCCTCTCTACTTCGGTTATTGTCATTTATTTTGCTCTCCAAGTACCAAAACTCATCTACTTTTGGTGTCTCGTTTCATAATCTAATTCCCTCAACATCTCCTGATTGAATTCGACTATATTTGATTATCCTTGTTTTGCTTTTGTTGGTGTTCATCTTATGTGCTTCGGTCAAGAGATTGTCCATTCCGTTCAACTGCTCTTGAAAGTCCTTTGCTGCATCTAACAGAATTTCAATGTTGTCGGCAAACATCAAAGCTTTTATTACTTCTCCCTTCGCTTTAATTCCTGCTTCAATTTTTTTCTTGATTTCCTTTACTACTTGCTCACTGTACATAACAGGGGGGAAAGGTTACATCCCTGTCTCACTCCATTCTCATCCACCGCTTCCCTTTCACGCACCTCGACTTTCACACGTGCCTTCTGCTTTCTCTACAAGTTGTAAATAGACTTTGGGTCCCT
The DNA here is from genome assembly GCF_023864345.2 of Schistocerca serialis cubense. Lineage (NCBI taxonomy): Eukaryota > Metazoa > Arthropoda > Insecta > Orthoptera > Acrididae > Schistocerca > Schistocerca serialis. The sequence goes on from NC_064639.1 coordinate 266,587,675, forward strand.
GTATTTTACCCCTGTTACCTTCAGAATTTCAAAGAGAATACTCAAGTCGAATTTTCAAAATGTTTCTCTAGGTCTAAAAATGCTACGAACGTAGGTTCGCCTTCCCTTAAAGTACCTTCAAGATTCGTTATATGCTGACTCACGTGCTCCTACATTTCTCCGGAATTCAGTCTGATGTTCTCCGATGTCCTGTTCCACCAGTTTTTCCATTCTTCTGTAAAGAATCCGTTAGTATTTTGCAACCATGACGTATTATACTGATAGTTCGACAATATTCACTGTTGTCAGAAAGTGCTTTCTTTGGAATTGAAATTATTACATCCTTCTTGACGTCTCAGGGTATTTCTCCTGTCTCATACGTCTTGTACACCACATGGAAGAGTTTTGTCATGGCTGGCTCTCCTATCAGTAGTTCTGAAGAAATGTTGTCTATTCCCGCGGCCTTGTTTCGATTTAGGTCTTTCAGTGCTCTGTCAGATTCTTCCCGCAGTATCATATCTTCCATCTCATCTTCCATTTCTACAATATTGCCTTCAACTTCATCTCCCTTGAATAGATACTCCACCTATTCATCCACCTTTCAGCTGTTCCTTCTTTGATTAGACTTGGTTTTTCTTTTGAGCTCTTAATATTCAAACAGCTGCTTCTTTTTCTCCAAAGACTGGAATACAGCCGGCATATAACTGAGGACGTAAGCTGCAGCTGCTACGTTGAGATGAAAAGAATTCCTGATGAGCCGCATTAAAACCAGTCAGAAGACCGATGACTAAAAAAAAAAAGTTCAAAGTACAATACAGGGAAGTGGGACTGCTAGACTTGCTGTTGGTGTGGATCATCTTTTTCAAATATACTGCTTAGATCATAGGGTATTGCATCTTGGGAACTGGGATTTTGAATGTCCTAATGAAAAATAATTACAACAACGTAAACACGTCAACCAAAATGATAATCTGAACAATAAATTCACGTGAATTTAAGTCTAAATAAGAGTGAGATTTGTATGCAAATGTCATATTCCAGTAGATAAATGTGTTGAAAATACGATAAAAATTAGCCAAGAACATTGGTTTTCTTTTTTTTTTTTTTTTTTGGCGTAGAACAGATTTAAAGAATCTACCATTCCATTCAAAGCAGTCAGAAACGTTGAAATTTTGAGGGATGGGTGCAATATGCTGTACATGAAGTTCTTGCTATCACAGAATGCCAAACTTTTTCGATGAGCTGTTTGAAGTCATACTCCGTTGCACTGTAGAATATCGCCCTACACTGTCGTATGCAAGGCGGATCGTAATGTGCAGACAAACTAGGCCACGGATATCTAGGGGCAGTAAACAGTCAACTAGCACGTTGTCTTGTTTCTGATGCTCAGTGAATACCGACGCAATGTCTATGAAGCTGCCATGGAGTTTTGTCATGAGATGCCCTCAGCCATTATGTTCTTACGTGCAGAACAACGACTTCAAGAAACAAGTAGTTTGGGAAGGTGAAGCGGTAATAAATGACCACCCGCAGGAAGTGAAGATACAGAAGTGGTTTGTTTTAGCTGCAATATATCACGATCCGCATTTCAGTTTACGAGCTGTTTTTGGTATCAACCTTACATTTGTGTTCACATCACGTGCACAGGTTTCGCACAAACCATCTGTTTTTATGCCCTCCTTGCTTTGCCAGTCGTAGAAGGCAGCAGATTTACTTCACTTTGTCTACGTAGTGGTCCCCGTTATTGATGTTGTGTTTATCGCTTATCTCATTTCTTCTACTCCTCATTACTTTCGGCTTTTTTTTTTATCCTCAATTCACATTCTGTACTCAGCACACTGTACATGCCAGCCAACATATTCTATAATTCCTTTACAATTTCCCAAAGAACAACAATGTTATCTGTGAACCTTATCTCTGCTATCTTTTCAGTCTCAATTTTGATGACACTCCTGAACATAACCAACAATGCCGACTGCACATATGCAGCTGAAGGAGTACGGTCTGTTGCAGGAGGCCGCTTCTCTGCGTTCCCGTGGGGTGAGCTGCACATCCGGGAAGCCGGCGAGCAGGACGGCCACGCGGGGCCCTACCGCTGCCGCACCAGGCACAGACTGTCCGGAGCCGCTGCACTCAGCGCGCCTGGAAGGTAGGCCGCCGAGTGATGCAAGGCGCGGTATCTGCTGCGCTGCTTTAATGGCCTGGGGGACATCACGCGCAAGCTGTCTGCCCTGATGGTATAGTGTCACCTAAGAGCCCGAGTGACTGAATCCCAATCTAACCACGGTAATTTTTCACTCTACCTTTAATGTAGCCTTCAGTCCTCAATGCTGCGGAGATTCTGCAGAAACGCTACGTGGTTCGGATTTCACGTTAACCTGTTGGTCCCATTTCACCTCCAGGATTCCAAAGTAGGTTAGCGACACTCAAGTTACCAAAGGATTTCCAGTTGAAAGACTTGCACCAGGCCAATGAAGCACACTAATTACTACTATTTTATTCAAGGACTGACCCTCTTCGATTTTCTTAATGCATATAGAACTTGGACCTCAGTGTCCAGGTATGAGATTCCTAAAGCAGCATGACACAGTTCTTAAAATAACTCTAAAAATCGTCTCTGAAGATTTGAAGATTTACTGGCACTGTTTAAGTACACGCTGCATTAACATAATCGGCCTTAGGTTAACAGGGAGAGAAGATGCTTGGAACAGGGAGAGAAGATGCTTGGAACAGGGAGAGAAAATGCTAGTTGTGGTACGAGGTACCCTACGCTACGCACCGTATGGTGGATTGCGGAGTATGTATGTAGAAGTAGATGTAGATGTAGATCGTGTAACGTGAAAGTCTTCGTTATAATCACCCAGATACTAACAACATTTTACTTTTTTAAATTTCATGTTTATTAACAACTAGACAGTGTATCACAAACAAATATAACATCATTTTGTTGTTAATTACTTCAGATACGAAAATAATTTAAAATTTTATACAGAAATCGAAAAGTTCCTCGCTCTAAATGAAAAAAATTACACGTATCAATAATACTGTTCAATCCCTAGAAAATAAACAATAATATTTTACATTTGAAGTTTTGCATTTTTGTAAGAGATTTTTAATTTGTTGTAAATACTACATTTTCATGCAATTATTAGTTAAAACAAAACTTTTATCTTATTAAAGAATTACGGGTCAGGATTTTGTCAGTTAAAATTTCCATTCCTTAATCGATACGGAATACAAGACAAAGTAGAAATCATTGCTGTCAGCAAGATTTGTGTCAGTAACCTTACAAGTACAAGGCTTATACGCTAGGACGACATTTCTAGAATTCCTTAGAGTCTGAGTCGGGCTGCCTGAGGACATTACCGACTAGGTACTGACCTTCGTATCGTATAAGTGCGAAGAGAATTGAAGGAGGCCAGGCAGTAAGGTTGCCTTGTAAAATCGTATTTAAATTTTAAATGTCGTCAAGAAACTAGGCAATTCAAGGGGATCTAATGTACTTACAGCGTTACCAGTTGGTAACCATTTACGATGTTAATAAATATTCTGAAAAATGTGCTGGACATCTCTTTTTCAAACTATAGTATTATGGACTACTTCCAAAACAAAATGTTTTCCAGTCATTACCAAAAAATATAAATCGCAACAAAATTTTCGAGAAAAATATATTTTTACGGCAATCTCTGGAAAAATTCTTAAGCACTGATATATTTGTACTGAAAAAAGTATTAATTTTGAGTTTTTAGATGCATGCAATACATATTTTATCGTGGAAACATTTAAAGTACTCTGAGACAAAAAAACAGGTACCATAAGAACTGTGCTTCATAACAAAAATGGTCATTAAGCTACGAGAACAAGATGAAAAGTTTCTGGTCTGGCAAAGGGACCTTGCATAGCATAAGCCATCAGTTGAAGTATGAGAAATGCTATTGCAAAAATTGATATACTTATTGCAGATTCCCTGGAGGTTAGCCATTCGCATACATCGCTGAACAAGAACATCACCTGACGTAGGCTTCTGCAGCCATTGTCACAGTCAATAAAAACACTCTGAAGAAGGTCACTTGCAACAGTGACCGAAACGTCGGTAGTTTTACATGCTGATAATGCGGAAGAATTTTACTGAATCTGAAAATGAAGTTATCTCTGTACTCATTAACCCTATATGTCCATCGTACATAATAATCAATAACAAAAAATCATGCTTTTAATGTGAATGATACATTTAATCATCTGAATTGTTAGAACTACTAATATGATAAGCATTCCAGCCAAACAACAGTCCAAATTTTTGAGCTCATCAGCTTCAACTGACAAAGTCTGGGCTTATGCATTTCACTTAGTCTGAAAAACGTCCGTCTCCTGCTGGATCAACGAGCTAGGTGGTCATTTTTGCTCCTGTGAACTGTCCTCTCCCTCTCTAGAGAACGGCAGTACAAACTGGCCTATCATGAGACTTACAGAAACCTGTTTTCCCAACATTCCTTCAGTAATTATTGCGGTTTTCTCAATTAAATTAACCAAATTGTGGTAACTTCAAATACTGATAAATGAAAACTGCACAACGTAGATCCTAAATCGTTTTTTATCCATTTAATTATTGACGATTTTACTATTGCACGTAACCTCGTCATGAAAAACAAGTCGCTCAGTTAACTGTCAACTACCGTTTCTCACACCTGGATGGCTCCGCTTGGTGTCAGCATGCCTTACTCTCACCTCGGTCAGTTACGAATAATAAAGACAGTGCTGACGTCACGCCACCTCCTGACAGGTGGCTCTCGCTGTCTCTGAGACAGCATCCGAATGCTTTCTTCACCTTCAAATGCGGCAGAGATATGAAAGTAATCGAGTCAGTAAAAATAACAACAATAGTGGCACATATCTTCAATTTTTTCTCTGCTTAATTTAATAACGATTGGTGCAAACCGCATCCTTATCGTACCTTTGGATCGGTAGATATTTAAATTGTAATTGAGCAAGTGCACCATAGTTAGCTCGAGTGTGTGACGGCTGCGTCCAACTATTGTAGCAATGAGGGCTACCGAGCACCCAGTAAAATGCAAGTGGAACGTTATAACGATTCTGGAGTCTTGTTACAGGGATACTACCAGAAAATAATTATAAGTAAGACGCAGTTTATGAGGGCAGACACCTCTTAGCAACAGGCGGTTGGACCGATCTCATGCCTTGAAGAGTAGGAGAAGCAAATATAGTACCTCTTGAAAAACACGTTTTTGAGAAGATAGCATGATCTTAAAAGTATTTCAACCAGCGTTACAAGGTAGTTGGGACTGTAGGATCTAGAACGTGGCATTATCATACCAGAATTTCATATACTTCAGTGTTTCACGGGCATCGCGTCGGATAATGCTGTGGAATCTCCACAGTGTTTCAACGAGTTAGCTGCTGTTCATCTTGAGTTTCTTACTCAATGTTGCTGCAGTGGCTGACCAATATATGTGCTAGATCGCTAGAATAGTGCTAAGGGTTGAACTATAACGTCATAGTAGGCAAAATGATAGAGGTCAATCACGTCCCGTATCCTATGCCGGAGAAACGGATCACATTCTTCGAATGCGCGATGCGGCAAAAGCGCGTCTGCAAATTCCGAGGCAGCGCGTGCTCGAGGATAGTGTTGACGTCCATTTGATGTGTCCGGACTCTGATTATCCCTCTGTGTTGACTCGTCGGATTCTTTCTTCTGCGACCGGTGATGCCTTAGTACTGCCAGTGCTGGTTCCCGGGCGTTGCTGAGTTGAAATACCGTGTCTCTATTAATGAGGTCGATACTTATACGAATTTCGCCTGCTTCTTTAATGATGAAGTACGTGGAGGCCGACGAAAGAATTCTTGTCTTTCCATTGTTCATGCTATGTTAAGTGTCAAGCCAGTGTTAAGAAAGATCAGATTCTTCTGGTTGACCCAATCTGGTATGACGTCCATGTTCAGCGCATTTATCTATAACAGTGCAACACGTCTGGCAAGGGATTTTATATATCCCTGGTCACATCAGACGTAGGTTGTCTTTGAGAGAATCCAGCATCGTTCGCCCTCGCGTTGGACGGCAGAAGACATATTTTATGTTTCCTGAACAGCCTGCCGATCTTAAAGGACACGCCTCCGGCGTGGGGTAGAAAAACAATCCTCGTGGAGTTCTCCGTTTCTTCAGGCTGTTATTGAGGCTTAGCGCGTGCAGGTTGAAGTGCACTTCGGATCTGTTTTCTACCGTATCCGATTTGTACAAACGCAGAGCGAAGATGGCTAAGCTCGGCTGATACGCGCTCTGGATCTGAAATAATTGTATTCCTATGAACCAGAGTCCGTAAAACACCACTGCGTTGAGACGGACTACGGCAGCTCGTAGCTTGTAGATAAAGGTCAGCGTGAGTTGGTTTACGGAAGGCATTGTGACCTAAGGAACCATCATTCCTGGGATCAAGACGCCTAAGAACCGGAGGTCACCATTTTCTTCCACTTCCATTGTGAAGAAAATACTCGGATGGTGGTAATTGAGGTTTACCAAAATGTAGGAAGCCCCATGTGGCATACTACAAAGGTGACGTCCACATATCTCCAGCTACATTTAGGTTTCAAAACCGGCGACTAAAGAGTTTTTTGCACTACGTTTTCCATAAAAAGCTTAGGTACTGTGGGAGACAGATGAGCACCCATAGCAATACCCTTAGTTTGCCCAAAATATTGTCCATTAAATGTAAAGTAATTCCAGATAAGCCCATGTCTGAATAGATGTAGGATGTCCTCCTTCTGCTTAGCTACTGTGAGTCGTAGTGAATCCCCCAGAGGTGCTCGCGTGAACAAAGAGATCACATCAAAATTCGCTAATAAGTCAGCTGGCTCGAAACAAAAAGCCTTCAGTCGCTGTATAAGATCTTCTGAGATTCGAATATGATGTTCGCATTTCCTACCAAAAGTTTCAGAGGAGAAGCCAGATGTTTTCCTAGGTAAAGTGTTGGGGCTCTTATATGCTCATAATGGGACGAAGCGGAACCCTGCCCGTATGTATCTTACCCCAGAAAGTCGTTGTGGAACTAAGGGCTTGTACTCTTAAGTTCTTTTTAAGATGTTCAGGAAACCTGAGGAGGACGTATTCTTCCTTTGTACTGCATCAGTTCGATCCTTCTGGAGAGGACGACACGCCGAATCCTGCAGTAAAACAGTTATCTCGTTAAGTGAGAAGTTGCAGGCAGGAAAACAGCAGCATTTCCCTTGGCAGGAAGTAAAATTACTATATCTATGTCTCCTCTTAAAGAACAGAGCGGCTTTCTTTCTTCAGTGTCGATATTCTGCTAGGGTGCTGGCATTTTAGTTATGGCCTTGCAATTCTCTCGCCTTAATTTTTCAGCAATCTCTGATTTCAAGACACCTTGCTCACGGCGCTGATAAAATCCTCGAACGGCAACATCTCTGTGGTGGGCGCATAATTTAGTCCCTTTTCCAACACCGATTTCACAGCATCACTCAGTCGTTTATCTGTGACATTAAACGTAGTGTGTCTGCATATTATATGTTCTTGCGATGACTGGCGTTTAAGGCTATGGAACTTGGAATTCGACGCACCACGACTTGCTGCCGCGTCCGGTCCGAAAGCGATAATGTAGCATCGTTCACCCATTCCCAGGAATCCGCTGACGGAAACGTCGCGATATTCAGATGACATGAAAGGAAGCTCCTGGCGGCTCTGCCTAATTCTCACCTTGTGTAAAGGTTTCTTTCTCTCAGCACTGTCATACTGGCTCGTTACTGAAATTTTAAACTAGTTGCAGCGGACGGTGTGTCTAGGTCAAAGGAGGACAGCTGCAGGTGGTGTGACGTATCAGGACGAAGAGCAGGCCTGCCAGCTAGTTCTACGTCAGACGAGAGCCGTGTACTGCAATGTTGCCTAGAGAAAAGGCGCTGTGAGTACGGAACTGGAGAGTACAGTCGGCTCTAGCGCTCTTAATGACAGTATATTATTGTGAGTACAAATAAGACGGAGCAGCCATTGTTTCTGTATGGAAAAACCTTATTCTGTTTGTGCATTGCGGTTAAGTTCCGAAGTGTTTAGGATGTAATAGAGTAGTACGGAAAGTTAATAAATGCAATTTACGGTGTCATTACTCTGTGTGCCACAAAAATGAATGTGAGAAATATCAAGTGGAAGAATGTGGAGCAGTAATACCGAAATTAAAGGAACATGCTGATGTGAAGGACTACTAAAGTAGCGAAGCCTCTGCCCATTTGAGCTACGTAATAGCTCTTCGTATAGCTAAAAATGTAAGGCCGTTTACGGAAGGGGATTTTGGGAAAGAAATGATTGTGGTCGCCGCTATAGAAATGTGCCAACATTTGGTAGAAGACTTGAAAGAGTAAGTTAGTCTCGTAAGACTATTATGCGACGTGTTCAGGAAATGGGTGCAGATGTTCATGAGGAAGTAGGTATTATGGCACGTAATTTTCTACGTTGTTACACTAGCTGTCGATGAGAGTGGTGACTTATCAGATACTGCACAATTAGCTATTTTCATTGGGGTGACTATGACAAGCAGAACGTCACAGAGTAACTGTTAGTTTTAGTTCTCCTTAAGGGCACCACCACGGGGTTGGACATTTTCAAAGGGGTTGAAAGAGATCTTGGAAACGCTGACCTGAGTTGGAATAAGCTTGTTTCTGTCGCAACAGATGGAGCTCGGTCTAAGGTATGAGTCAGTCGGGTTAACGACATAGATGAATGAATATATAAGACGTATTCTTAGAGCAATACATGATCTTAATGCAATCCAGTGCAATCTGCATCAAGAGAATCTTTGCACCAAATAGATTAAAGTTAAAAATATTATGGATACCATAACACAAGTTAAAAATTCCATTCGGTCAAGAAACCTTAGACAAAGACAGTTTAAAACTTTTATTGGAGAACGTGGCAGTCATGATGATGATCTCCTTAACACTGTATCGTGCGCTGGTTGAGCAGGGGTTAGGCGTTAGATCGATCCTTTCAGTTGAGAGAAGAAATAGCGTTATTCATGAATAATCAATACCACCTTGATTTCTGACTTATCTTTCCTTCCTCACATAACAGGTCACTTATACCAAATCATGACATACAGTGGGCGAATGAACTGCTGGCTGGTAACACTGTGAGTACGCCAGTCATTAAATTCTATGAAGAATATGTGCAAATCCTATAAGATCTTCGTAACCAGTTTAAGTCCATGTTTCATGTCTAGTGCTTTTTACCTCTTTGCAGCCCTGTATTCGGTGGTAGTCAACAATATTCCTACCAGGTAACAAATGGAACTGTTAAACTTACAATGTGACGATTTATTGAAGGGCAAATAAAACCACAAGGAGGGCATGACTGATTTCTACAAGAATGTTCTCCAAATCAGATTTCCAAGGTTGTATTCACTTGCTTCGTGAATACTATATGTGTTCGGTTCGGCATATGTGTGCGAAAAAATCTTTTCTGTTATGAAATTAGCAAAATCAAAAACCCGAAGCACCTAGTCAGGTCATGACCTAATATGCAGTCTTCGATTACAAATATCCAAAACATTAGATACTATCACTGATAAACTAGTTAAAAAACTAAATTGAAAATATCGAAAATATCGTAAATGGCATTACATTCTGTTCTGTTTAAGTTATAACATGAATGTCCTCCACATTAAACTAGAACTTTTATATATTTTTTCATGGCATATAGCTGAAATGCAGTTGTTTATAATCTGTGACGATTAAATAATTGAAACAGTCAGCATTAAAATTACGATATCCAAGGCATCAGTTGTGTTCTTAACATCAGCTTTTTCCCGTCTTTCCTAAACTTCTGCATCCCCCACGCTTCTTCCCCTGTAGCAGCACTACAGAGGGCAGTGACGTCACATGCTGAAATCTTGTTCCTTGGGAGCTTGTACAGCGACGTGGACTGACGTCACACCGGCGCTACCTGTCCTCCTCTGGTATTGGTCAAACGTAAAAGTTGCGCCCTCTACCATGAGCGGGCAAAAGTTAGAAGACAGGTTACTGTAGCGGTGCTAGATTGTTGTGGGCGTGACGTGGACTACTTACAAGACAAGAACAAGTTTACTAACATCTGAACGCAACTATGAAACTGCGGAGTGCCTTTAAAAAGGATAACGGGCTGCAGATATCCAGGAAACTGGTGTTTCTTCGTGTGCATTGCTCGTTGAGGGACTTGCCCCAGTTTTTTAGATGTGCGAAACACGTTAGGTCCAATGGTACCATAGTTGGCCAACCTTTACGATTCATTTAATGGAAAGCTAGGAATCAGCGACCGCAAGGTCGATATAGCATCTTTTATTACGAATTTGAACAAGATAAATATGATAGGAAGGTATTACTGTTTCACACTGACAATTAGATGACTAGAAAATTTCTCAACAGGCAGCAACGAAATTACTTAGCACTCGGAAGGAGACGTTTAATAATCCATCGCTCAGATGCAATAATGCTTTGAGCTTAGCTTGCGCAGTGGAAGCCAGGAATGAACAGCAAGCAACATGGTTCCGAAAGAGTATTAGAAAGTTACTCCGAAAATAAAGAAAGCTACATAAAACATTAAAACTAAATAGAGTCCTTGCTGATAAGCAGTACTTGAACAAATATCAGACTTTGTCAGCAACGTAAGATGCATTCAATGAATTGAAAAGTAAGATCTTCCGTCCAGAGAAAGAAAAAAAGCAACTTTTTTATAATACAATAATTAATTAATGTATCAAAATTAATTAATTAATGTATCTTGGTGGTACCAAAATGGAAGATGATGAAGTGGAGGCTATAATACTAATTTCAGACATCAGAAATTACCTAGCTGAATCTATCCTGCATTCGGTACAAGTAAGAAGCTAAAAATTAGAAATATAGAAATAAGTGAACACGGAGCTGCAAACAACTGAATACTCATGGTAAAGGAAAGACCACTGGACACAGAGAGCTTCGTCAGATTTTATATTCACTACACGAAAGAATGGGCACTTTTTCTATCAACATTATAGTAGCAAACATCTAAATAGGAATTCAGTTGTAGTGATGACTTTCCACTTCTTAATAGGAGGTGCTGCGCATCACATACAGTCTTATTTTAAGGACAATGATATGCTTCTAAAGTTACTGATATCTTTATCTGATTATTCGTGTAGGGGATGGATGTCCTAATTACCATTCAGATGCTACGTTAACAGTTCTCCAGACGTTATTCGCAATTATTTTGGACGCGTTCCACGTGGACGCTCTCCAGGGCTTTGAAACACTATACGTGACGATACTAAGAAAATAATTTCTTTTCTGTTTGTAAGTTGCCATATTTTTAGGAATCGTGTCGAATAATTAGTTACGCACGAGACATCTTCATTCCTGTAAGCAATGACTGAGCAATAGCAGCGGTCACATAGCCATGCAGTTTGCAGTTCGTGCCTGATTACCATGTAAGTGTCGTTATCTCTCTCCGTCAATTGTCGCTCTTGTGGTATAAAACGTGTCCATGTAAAGCTCCCTTTGACAAACGATTTACCCTGAATCGCAAACATTCACGATAATTGCATTTAAACAACAGCGTTTTCGGTGGATCCTCCCCTCCCACACGCGCCGTGCGCATGCTTTGCTATGCGCTGGGAGTCGTTCATTGCACTGGTTACTCTTAATTATAACGCTAATTAGCTTGAATAATGAGTTTTGGGTACATTCATGATAACGGACGAAACTCTCTTTTCCATCCGAGCTGGTTTTTTATGTTTTTTACGTACATTTGAAAAGCGACATGACTGTACGACTGTTCTCTTCTACTTCCTTCAGTTAATCGTGACTGGCTTTTTTTGTGTCGTAATAAAAACAGCATCACTCCCTACAAGGTGGGAGTATTTTTTTCTACCTGGAATCAAATCCATATTACATCTCGTACGAATAAAACGATGGAGATAGGATCAACACAGTCGAAACGCCTTCAGTATAAAATTTCCTAAAGAACAGAGAGCAGAGAGAGAGAGAGAGAGAGAGAGAGAAGAACCAGCTACTAACAAACAGAACTATTTCAGAGGACCACTGAGGTCGGCGTCGTCAAAGACTGAAGACTAGGTCTGACCAAGAAGCAAAGTTTAAGAAACTGGCAGTGCTGTTCGAAATGTTTTTGTGAAACAACACGAAACTGAAAACCGAATTGTCGTTAAGTGTTTTGAATCTCTCCCATTCCATCCGACAGTATCTTATCCTAACATTTGTATTATTTCATGCGGAAGGGTCGCAAGTTAGAGACAAGGCTGAATTAAGATACGATCTATAGGAGGTCGTGTTAAGGCCACTTCCCACAAAAGCGAAGGTCCAAGACATGGAGACGGACCATTCTCGTACGGACGTTATTTTTAAATATGTTGTTGCTGTCTATGTTCCCTGTCGTTGCAAAACCAAAATTTATAAAAGCGTGCATTTGTGAGTGCCATACACCGATATGGAAAAATGGAGAAAATACATTGTTGCAAGTATAAACATGTTGGTGCGTGATAACTAAATGTAACACTTAGCTAAGGCTTCAAAAAACATGAATAAATTTCATTCACTTTTGCCTGACCTCAGTTGTTTCGATTATTGTTTGTGGGAGCCATAAGTAGCAATTGCTTACGCAGCAGGCATTCCTAGCGCAGAGACACCCCAAGTCGTGAAAGGTTGCGAAATAGTCGACTCCATTTGAGGGTGTTGCAGGTGTGACAGCCAGTGATCTGACAGGTAGAACTGTGAATAGATGCAAGCGGACTGCTTTTGTAATACTTGTTAATCTCGTAAACTGAGAAATTTGTGAAATGCTGTTTGATCTCTATTACTAAACGGCTAAAACGATCGCATGGTCCCAATTGCAGGTCGCCTTCTAATGGCTCAGGGGCAAAAAAACTTTGATTTTCAAAACTTCCGTATAAATAATCCAAAAATTTTAAATGCTGTCATAATCTACTCTTTAAGGGTTAACACAAAAAGGGAATTATTTAAGTTATAAACTTGGCAGATGTTTTGAGGCAGATTAACTAACGGCGTGCAAATTACCCAGAGTGCATTCATCTAGTATTTGAGATTGAGAACACTTAGCAACTTCCTGAAAACTGTAACATAATTTCAAATTTCGGTGTTCATGCCGTAAAACTTCAGCATCGGGAATGATGTTTTAATTTATTTCGTCTTTACTTCTAACTCAGTTCGCAACATATTTTGGATATACCATAAGTACCATTGAATGTACCTGCAAAAGTATATCATTCTTCGACACATAGGTCAGCAAGATCTGACCTCAGAAACATTGAAAAGAGTGAAAAAATTGTTTTCCTTACAATGGAGCATAAATTATCCAAACTATATTCATCCAGCGTTTGATAATGAGAGCATTTAACGATTTACAGGAAACTGTAAACACAGTTTCAAATATGGCTACGAAGTCTTTCGCGACGTATTTCTCGAATAAAAATCCCTCGGTGTACATGCCACGTCAATTCAGGATAAGGACAACACAACACCCATCCTGAATTGACGCGGCATGTACACCGAGAGATTTTTATTCACAGTTTCAAATGTTTCTGAAGTGATCAGAAGACTGAACCTCTTTTATACATGGAAGTTCGATTCTTTAGAGAAATGGATATGGGGGCTACCAGTTAGAAGGAAGAAACTCGAAAGTTTATTTGACATGCGTGTATATGCCTTTTTCACTGATTTCGGAATCCCCTAGGCTTGTGAGATATTTCAGACGCAGCATGGTCAATTGAATTAAACTCTAGATACACCCCCACAGAACCCAGTAGCGCTCTTTTTCGCTCTGTTGATGTCGGCGACGTAACTTGGCACGAAATCTGTGCAACACCGAAAGTATAGGAGAGCCATCCGTATACACTACCGCTCGTCCGTCACCGACAGCGCACGTTGATTGGTCGGAGGTTTTCCAAGCTACTCACATACACTCGATAGCGACCCAGATACACTCAAAAGAAAGCAAACGGAGTGACCTCGTAGGACAAATTAGCGCTCTCATGCCCATGTCAATATCTGTGTTCTGTGGCTTTCAGCAAGCAACGTCTGGGTCTGTGACTTCTGTGCGCAGAGTGATACTATCCACCACTGAAATGGTGACTGTACTATGGTGCTGTCCGCCACGATAGCTGAGTAGTCAGCGTGACGGATTGCCGTCCTACGGCCCTGGGCTCGATTCCCGGCTGGGTCGGAGATTTTCTCCACTCAGGGACTGGGTGTTGTATTGTCTTTATCATCATTTCATCCCCATCCGGCACGCAGGTCGCCCAATGTGGCGTCGAATGTAATAAGACCTGCACCAAGGCGCCAGGACCTGCCCCGCAAGGGGCCTCCCAGCCAATGATGCCAAACGCTCATTTCCATTTACAATGGTGCCTCTATCGTCTGTTTCGGTTCGCGATCGTCGACAGTGACCGTTGTCCTGGAAACCTTATTGCCCACGTCACTTCGAAGTGTAGGCAGCAGTTCGCTCCGAATCGAAAGATTCTTGATGCACCCTTCGCATGAGACCACGTGAAAAACACAGAACATCAAACACATCGGTGATGGGTTGTCCCATTAGATGGGCATCTCGCTGCGACCAAATGCGCTGATATAGTGTTTCTCCCTACGCTTAACTATCACCCTGGCATGGCGAATCAAGAATATCGTCCTGGCACAAGGATATTAGCTGCGAGGATACTGTCAAAGGCGTTGATAGAGTTTTTCTGTTCGTAGTAGAATGGCTCTTGTAGTCTGACACTCAGGTATGGCTGCTGCCGATACTGAGATAACGATTTGTAAAGAGCCAATCTCTCGCGGAGTCAGGGATTTTCTCCGCCTCGTGATGCGTGGGTGTTGTGTGATGTCCTTAGGTTAGTTAGGTTTTAGTAGTTCTAAGTTCTAGGGGACTGATGACCATAGCTGTTAAGTCCCATAGTGCTCAGAGCCATTTGAACCATTTTTTTTAAAGAGCCAAACTTCTAATAATATAAGGAAAATAAATCTGTTCACAATTTTTTTTGAAATTTTCGTTATCAGCATAAATAAATGAATATATAAGTCACAGAAGAAAATCTCATGTTGATAAGAACACCTAATCGCGAAAAATAACCACCATATCAGTTTACATTGGTAACCTCCAATGTCACCATTCGTATTAACAACTCAGTTTAGATCGGTTATAGAAATGTATGTGTCAAAGTTACGAATTTCGAAGACTTCTTCATTACCTATAATGAATAAATGTAATAAATTTTACTATGGATTAGCACCATTTTTAGCATACACTATGTGATCAATAGTATCCGCACATGAACGGAAAACGGAAATGCCGTGTGGCTAGGGAATCCCGTCGGGTAGACCGTTCGCCTGGTGAAAGTCTTTCGGGTTGACGCCACTTCAGCGACTTGCGTGTAGATGGGGATGAAAGGATGATGATAAGGACAACATAACAACACCAGTCCCTGAGCGGAATCCAACCCGGACTGTTAGGTATGACATTCTGTCGCGCTGACCACTCGCCTACCAGGGGCGGACCGCACAGCAATTAGTGGGCACTAAAGTGCGCGTCATTTATGTTGGTGGCCGAGTTTAGGTTCGTTCTGCGCATCTGACGTCACAAAACATAGTCAGCCAATGAACAGAGAACGACGTTGCCAGATCTTGACTGCAGTGCAGAGCATGGATGAGTGTCTTCAGTTTTAGAAACGTTCAGTCATAAATAAAGTAATAGAACAAAAGCAATGTCTTGATAGCAGACTTTCTTTTATAGAAAGTTTGGAAAAAGTATTCTTTATACCAATTGCTTCATATTCTATTAATTAATTAAACCAAACAAGCAATAAGACTCCTAATTCAGGCGATAGCAAGGAAAGGTGTTTGTATCAATCTCACGAACCGCTTTTTCGCAATAAAGAACAGCAGTAATTGTTTATTTCCTATTGCACTTCGACGAAGCGTGAGTAATTCATAGTCTTACCAACAATGTTTGCCAATATTTTGCGTGATCTGTTAGAGCCCTCATGGCGTTCATTAGTCAGACGAGCTGCGTTAGTGTAAGGGTTAAGGTGTTGGGCTTCTACGCGAAAGGTTATGAGTTCAAACCTTGTGCAGTGCTTAATATTTTCATTATTTAAAAACAATATCGAAGTGCCTTACTTCACGAATTATATTCGTTTGAATGCAATTTTTTGAAATTTCTAGTGCTTTGTCTCTTCATTAACCCTTTTGCTGCTGCAGACACTTGATCTCCGCATTCCGCGCTGTGCGCGATTTTGTCATCACTGCACTGCTCGCCTGTGCAGACACATGGTGTTCCCACTGCTTTGACACACTTATCATTCGATTTCACAAAAACTATTTGGCCCAAAAATTTGATTTTTACACGACTTCTTGACTGATACCTTCCCCCCCTAAATGACTTAATTTTGTTTCGATGTTCAACGCAGTTATTAAGCAGCATTAAATGTAGTAAACCATTGTACGAAATTTTCAAGAGATTGCAGAGGTAGAAGTCCATAGCGTATACTTTCCGTATGGGCGATTTTAGTTGCCACAATGTTGAGAATGAAATGTGGACAAGGTACCTAAATTTCACATAAAATTTACTGTATAACAATATCTCATTTAAAAAATGGTTCAAATTGCTCTGAGCACTATGGGACTCAACTGCTGAGGTCATTAGTCGCCTAGAACTTAGAACTAGTTAAACCGAACTAACCTAAGGACATCACAAACATCCATGCCCGAGGCAGGATTCGAACCTGCGACGGTAGCGGTCTTGCGATTCCAGACTGCAGCGCCTTTAACCGCACAGCCACTTCAGCCGGCAATATCTCATTTAATTTAAGTACCATAAACGTGTCGTATGTAATATTGAGAAATATTCCGTCTTTCGCGACTGTAATAAAAGTTTTATTTACACCGGACGTGTTTGGCTTTATTTTAAAGCACTTCAATCAATGAAAGGTATGGCACATACACAATGGTACTCATGTTCTCTTTCCTGTTTTTGTTCCACAGTCGCAGTTTCACCTATGGTACTGAAATATATTCCTCTTCTGCAACTGTAATAAGCGACTTATTTAGACCAGACGCGTTTCTCTCTTTTGAAGCATCTTCAGTGGACAGTATTTTGTCTCCTCCATTGCCAAGTCACCTGTCGTAGTTTTGTGCTGCGGTAACACAATATTCAACGTGTGTGTTGGCTGATCAGTGTTTTAGCGAATAAATGATGTTTGTGTGTGCCACACACAAAAATTATATTTGACATAGCTCAGAGCACTTCACTGATAGACGGTATATTCAAGTCCTAATGTTTTTGTAAGTCCACAGTTTTGTTTAATGTACTTTGTCTACTTCCTTTTGATTCATTGAAGTGCTTTAAAATAAAGCTAAACGTGCTCAGTGTAAATAAAACTTTTGTTACAGTCGCGAAAGACGGAATATTTCTCAATATTACGTACGACACCTATGTGGTACTTAAATGAGATATTGTTATACAGTAAATTTTATATGAAATTTAGGTATCTTGTCCACATTTCATTCTCAACATTGTGGCAACTAAAATCGACCATACGGAAATATACGCTATGGACTTCTACCTCTGCAAACTCTTCAAAATTTCGTGCAATGGTTTACTACATTTAATGCTGCATAATAACTGCGTTGAACATCGAAACAAAATTAGGTCATTTGTGAGGGGAAGGTATCAGTCAAGAAGACGTGTAAAAATCAAATTTTTCGGCCAAATAGTTTTTGTGAAATCGAATGATAAGAGTGTCAAAGCAGTGGGAACACCATGTGTCTGCACAGGAGAGCAGTGCAGTGACAAAATCGCGCACAGCGCGGAATGCGGGAAGCACGTCTTTGTAGCAGCGAATGGGTTAATGCTGCCGTGGTGGCTTTACTTCATGAACTGCGCGCTCCCCCCTAAACGTAAGGTTGCGAACTATGCTATACTATGGCGCTACTTATATTGGCGCGTGCGTCGTGTGCAACTGGCAACGCAGCAATCTCCCGCGTCTGGGCGGGCATGCGCGAGCCGCCAAGATAAAAGAATTGAACTATAGTGTAGTCGTCTGGCCACTCTACGCCAAATTATGAGACCTTGAACACTGCCGGGGGCGCTTTCACTGAGATGTATGAAAGTTTGTGGAGGAGTAGCAACCCATTCTTGTGGAAGAGCTGAAACTAGAGAAGTAGTGAGGTTTTATTCTGGGATCTAGAGCAACTGTGACGCTGTAACTCATCTCAAATGTGTTCCATTGCATGCAGGTCGGCATTGTGGACAGAAGAGTGTATTTCAGGAGTGTTATTGTGCGCTGGCCGGAGTGGCCGTGCGGTTCTAGGCGCTACAGTCTGGAGCCGAGCGACCGCTACGGTCGCAGGTTCGAACCCTGCCTCGGGCATGGATGTGTGTGATGTCCTTAGGTTAGTTACGTTTAATTAGTTCTAAGTTCTAGGCGACTGATTGAAACGTCCCCTTTTGAACAATTATACATGACTGTGCTTAAACTGACACACAATATTTTGTTAGCGCAACGCAATCTGACTTTCAAAATTCCCTACAAAAGAATGGCCCTGACTAACATTAAACTATACCTTTCACAAATCACTTACCTCACAAAAATCTTCGCTGCTCAAGCTACTGCAACACAGCGAGCGCCACTACTGCCAGCTAAATAAAAGATTCAAACTATGGAAGGCACTAACTACTGATAGGGATAGTTAGCAAATGAAAGAAATTAATAGAGAACAAACAATGTATTTACCTTGATATCATCATATATAAATATAGCAGTTCATGACAAATTTCAAAACTCCGCCATCTCTCCCCCCACATCCACCACTGCTGGCGGCTCACCTCCAACTGCGCATCGCTACGCGCTGTTCACAGTCAGCTGCCTAACACTACAATGGCGAGTATTACAACAATGCAAAGCAGCCACAGACTGCACACAGCACAGCCAGTGATTTTCATACAGAGGTGGCATTACCAATAAAAAAACCTAAACAGCCTACTTACATTATGACCTCAGAAGTTGAGTCGTATAGTGCTCAGAGCCATTTCTTGTTACTGTGCACGAACCACTCTCCACAAATACTGAGTTGTAATTCTGACCGTCTCTACAGTACGCAGTACACAATGCTACAAAATGTGTTCATATACTCCCGTGTTTAGTATTTTCTTAAGCTCAATAGAGGAACCACAACCTGACCACGAAAGACAGATACCGTAACAAAACCTCCTCCTTACCCCACTGTTGGCACTATACACAATGGCCGGCAACATTCTCCGGGCGTTCTCCCAACCCAAACCTTCCATCGGATTGTCACAGGATATGGCGTTGTTTATCACTTCAGACAACTCGTTCCCAGTCATCCACCAGTCAGTGACGTTGCTCTTTACACCACCTCAAGCGCCACTTAGCACTGACCACAGAAATATGTGCCTTGTTAGGAGCTACTCAACCATTGCACCACATCGTTTTTAACTCGCTCCACGCAGTCGCTGGACAGCTGGTGGCACTCTAAAATGTTCTCTTGATTTCATGTGATATTCTGCAACCACCCTCCGTAATTTTCGACGGTTCTTGTCCGTCAGTACTTGGGACCGGCCTGATGTTGGTTTAGCTGTTGTTGTTCCTTCGCGTTTCCGCTACACACTCGTATGAGTTACAGTCGACTGGGGCGGCTGTAGGTGGGTTAAAATGTCCGCGATGGATTTGTTCCTCGAGTGTCACTCACTCACTAGTAGACGGTCCACGTATCAGAGCTCCTCTGACTGACCCACCCCGCTGTTACTGCTTCTCTAGTGACCACATTATACGCCCCTCTTCCTTTAATACTGGTGGGTCCACCTGCAATAACACCTTGGGTTCAATTCTCCACTACATGTGGGAGTCCGAATACATTTGATCGGATAGTGTGTTATTCTAAATTATCAAGTAAGTGTAAGACTTTTTTTAAAAAAAGTGTGTAAGAACCAAATTTACCTAAAGCAGGCAAATGTAACTTACCGATTACTTTATTATACACTACTTGCCATTAAAATTGCTACATCACGAAGATGACGTGCTACAGACGCGAAATTTAACCGACAGGATGACGATGCTGTGATATGCATATGATTAGCTTTTCAAACCATTCACACAAGGTTGGCGCCGGTGGCGACACCTACAACGTGCTGATAAGAGGAAAGTTTCCAACCGATTTCTCATACACAAACAGCAGCTGACCGGCGTTGCCTGGTGAAACGTTGTTGTGATGCCTCGTGTAAGGAGGAAAAATGCGTACCATCACATTTCCGACTTTGATAAAGGTCGGATTGTAGCCTATCGCGATTGCGGTTTATCGTATCGCGACACTGCTGCTCGCGTTGGTCGAGATCCAATGACTGTTAGCAGAATATGGAATCGGTGCGTCCAGGAGGGTAATACGGAACTCGGTGCTGGATCCCAACGACCTCTGATCACTAGCAGTCGAGATGACAGGCATCTTATCCGCATGGCTGTAACGGATCATGCAGCCACGTCTCGATCCCTGAGTCAACAGATCGGGACGTTTGCAAGACAACAACCATCTGCGCGAACAGTTCGCCGACGTTTGCAGAAGCATGGACAATCAGCTCGGAGACCACGGCTGCGATTACCCTTGACGCTGCTTCACAGACGGGAGCGTCTGCGATGGTGTACTCAACGACGAACCTGGGTGCACGAATGGCAAAACGTCATTTTTTCGGATGAAATCAGGTTCTGTTTACAGCATCATGATGGTCGCATCCGTGTTTGGCGACGTCGCGGTGAACGCACATTGGAAGCGTGTATTCGTCATCGCCATACTGGCGTATCACCCGGCGTGATGGTATGGGGTGCCATTGGTTACACGTCTCGGTCACCTCTTGTTCGCATTGACGTCACTTTGAACAGTGGACGTTACATTTCAGATGTGTTACGACCCGTGGCTCTACCCTTCATTCGATCCCTGCGATACCCTACATTTCAGCAGGATAATGCACGACCGCATGTTGCAGTTCCTGTACGGGCCCTTCTGGATACAGAAAATGTTCGACTACTGCCCTGGCCCGCACATTCTCTCACCAATTGAAAACGTCTGGTCAATGGCGGCCGAGCAACTGGCTCGTCACAATACGCCAGTCACTACTCTTGATGAACTGTGATATCGTGTTGAAGTTGCATGGGCAGGTGTACCTGTACACGCCATCCCAGCTCTGTTTGACTCAATGCCCAGGCGTATCAAGGCCGTTATTACGGCCAGAGGTGGTTGTTCTGGGTACTGATTTCTCAGGATCTATGCACCCAAATTGCGTGAAAACGTAATCCCATGTCAATTCTAGTATAATATATTTGTCCAATGAATATCCGTTTATCATCTGCATTTCTTCTTGGTGTAGCAATTTTAATAACCAGTAGTGTAATATCCAGCCAAAGCGTCAAAATATTAATTTTAATATCCTAAATAGACGAAGGCAGGTGAAAGGGAAAAAGGTAGTTGGGAAATCATGACTCCCAGCCGCACAGGACATTGTGATATTGCAAAGCCAAAAGCTGAAAATTTCTGTCGGACCAGGACTCTAAACTTCTCTAGGTCTGTTGCCTTAACCGTCTTTTTTTCTTTCTTTTTTTTCCCCTTGTGTCTCAGCCTTGCTCAGGGGCCATGCTAATCTTCTCTGTATCGTCTGTATCGTTCCAATTTTAGTGTTTGTACTGCCGAAGCAAGTACTTCTCGGCTATCCGGACACACCTCCTGTCCGACACAAATTCTCAACCAATCGCTCGCTGCTTTGCTACGTCCGTCGGTCATCACACCTTCCAGTCAGAAATTCTCGATTCCCGTAGAGAAAAATATGTCATACAGCCGTAGCGCTCTATTATGTTGTAATGTAACCGAGTGTTGTCTGTTCAGTCGGTTATGTCTGACAGAACGGGCAACACTCAGTTACATTAATACTGAAGTTAAATGGATTGTTGCTCTCTGGTATCGTCGCCATCTCGCGGCCGCCCTGTTTACTTGAAGTGTTGAAACTGTAGTCGTGGCCAAACAGACCACGACATGTGGCCGACGTGCAGCCTCTGGAAGACAAGTGAGCATCGACTGAAACGTGGCCTGCCGCATTTGTTGTTTTGGTGCAACAGCAAGTCTCGAAAGATCAGCCAAGTCTGAAGTCGTTTTGTTCACTGAGCAAGCGATGTGTCTCTTACTTACCGCGAACTCAGATGTCCTTTTCGAGCAGAATGTTTAACGTGTAGGTTTTCGGTGCCGTGTGTAAAATATCTAGATTGTCATATCCAGCGCGAACATTAACAAAACCGACTGCAGGGACGCATTCCTCACTGGAAAAGGAGGGAAACGTTTTCTATGAATATGTGACCAGAAATGGACGGTGTCCATGCAGCGGGAACGAATCGTCCCGGAACACAGTACAGAGCTGCGTCGCATCCACGTCACAACATATTTTCAAAGTGGCCACAATGGGATTGTAGGTGATACGGAATGTAGCGGTTGTCATGCAGGATACACGTAATCCTTCTTTGGTGCGTAGCATGCTGGCGGGCCACTTGCCTGGAGCTTGTAATAGGGTTCGTTTCGACATCCTGTAGAACCCGGTTCTCCATAGTGGCCGAGCGGTTCTAGGCGCTGCAGTCAGGAACCGCGCGACCGCTAAGGTCGCAGGTTCGAATCCTGCCTCGGTCATGGATGTGTGTGATTCCTTAGGTTAGTTGGGTTTAAGTAGTTCTAAGTTCCAGGGGACTGAGCAGGAACCGCGCGACCGCTACGGTCGCAGATTCGAATCCTGCCTCGGGCAGTTCTAGGGGACTGATGACCTCAAATGTTAAGTCCCATAGTGCTAAGAGCCATTTGAACCATTTGAACCATTTGAACCGGTCCATATCTGGTGTACGGACAGTGCGCCGCATCCATACACGTTCATCTTCCTGAAAGGACCCATGATTACACAAGGGCCCAAACAGGGCTTGAAATGTTATGCGATGTGATTAGTGTGGTGTCACCGCCAGACACCACACTTGCTAGGTGGTAGCCTTTAAATCGGCCGCGGTCCATTAGTATACGTCGGACCCGCGTGTGGCCACTGTCAGTGATTGCAGACCGGGCGCCGCCACACGGCAGGTCTAGAGAGACGTCCTAGCACTCGGCCCATTTGTACAGCCGACTTTGCTAGCGATGCTACACTGACAAATACACTCTCATTTGCCGAGACGATAGTTAGCCTAGCCTTCAGCTACGTCATTTGCTACGACCTAGCAAGGCGCCATTACCAGTTTATATTGAGATTATTAATTATGTATCATAAAGAGCGATGTTCTCCAATTATGGATTAAATTTAAGTATTCCAAGATCTTCGTACTTTATTTGCAATTCTCAAGACATTGTCCTGTTCCAGACCTCACGCCACTCTGCGTGAGCTTAAACGCGTGCCTTTCGGCTCACCTCCTAGTGGCTTGGCTGTCTTGCCTAGTCACTACAATTAGTGTCCGTGAGGGTAGTTGTTTCGTTATAGCCGTGCTGTCTCTCAACCGATTGCATGTGCTTCAACGTACATAAACACCGTATCGTCTTGTTCTCATTATGAACACCGGACCATTCTGCTGCTTACAACACCCTGCTCCAATTACACAACCTGCAACACACAAGGAACACATGGCACGCGGTCAAAGAAACTCTCATCTTCTACCGTGACAACGATGAATTTCCGGACACATGTTCATAGGACCTCTTTTGCTCCATTCTCAGTCAGGAATCCGTACCTGTATTTTGCCGGTTTTATTAATGTTCGCCGGTGGCGGTTGCCGAGCGGTTCTAGGCGCTACATTCTGGAACCGCGCGACCGCTGCGGTCGCAGGTTCGAATCCTGTCTCGGGCATGGATGTTTGTGATGTCTTTAGGTTACTTAGGTTTAAGCAGTTCTAAGTTCTAGCGGACTGATGACTTCAGAAGTTAAGTCCCATAGTGCTCAGAGCCATATTAATGTTCACCCTATATGTGGCCCACTTTATGTTACGGGATTTCAGTTGCCTGTCGCAGGAACTTTTCTTCGAACGTGCGCTGTTTGAACCGGATGGCAATATTTTTGCGTGTTGTCTAACATTAAATGTGTTACAAGTCTTGACAATTAATTTTATAGACTCATAAATTTATCAAGTTTGTTGCCGATTTCATGATGTTTTATTGCTCCCGATGTTTGTGTACCACAAAAGCCTACATTCAGTTTAGTCATTTTTTTTCTTTTTAAATTGTCAACCGTTTTCTCTGAAGGAACACCACTATATTCCATTGCAACGATTTTTTTTTTATCGCAAGCATCCTTTAGGTGCTGTTGTCACTGGGGCGATACCATGTGCGATACGGGACGTGATGTGACTCATGATACAATTCAGAAGTAACTCGAATCGGTGGAAAGGGTAGAAACGTAGTTAAAGCGACTTAACTGTTTCACACTGGCACGATAGGATTCCCTGCCGTATAGCCAGACGCAACACGGACTACTGGTTGCTGCGAGCAACTGTAACATATGATCCACGGGAAGGAAAATTTGAGTCATTTTATGTGTTTCGAGCCGGCTGGTGTGACCGTGCGGTTCTAGGCACTTCAGTCAGGAAGCGCGTGACCGCTACGGTCGCAGGTTCGAATCCTGCCTCGGGCATGGATGTGTATAATGTCCTTAGGTTAGTTAGGTTTAAGTATTTCTAAGTTCTAGGGGACTGATGACCTTAGCAGTTAAGTCCCATAGTGCTCAGAGCCATTTTATGTGTTTCGAAAATTGTTTTACGTAGATGAAGCAGCTGCATTCGTCACTGTAGTTATTTCCTCGGTTAAACTGTTAAAATTGGTGTAAAAAAAATTAAAAACGACTGTTTTGTGATTCGTGCGTGTTCTCCAATATGCAAGCTTACTCATTCAAATTTAAGGAAATTATTCGACAAAAGAAAACTTTTCATCCCGAAGTCTGATTTGACGCCTGATGATGAATTGGTTTCCATTGCGTCATGGTCCACTATTACAGGAATACCTCAAAATTAAGTAAAATGCGGAGCATATTTTGAAAAGTTTGCAGTAAAAACTTTAGTGGCTTGCCAGTTTACGTTTCGTGCATTTTAGGTCATCCAACGCTGCATGGTTCAAATGGCTCTGAGCACTATGGGACTCAACTGCTGAGGTCATCAGTCCCCTAGAACTTAGAACTACTTAAACCTAACTAACCTAAGGACATCACACACATCCATACCCGAGGCAGGATTCTAACCTACTACCGTAGCGGTCGCGCGGTTCCAGACTGAAGCGCCCAGAACCGCTCGGCCACTTCGGCCGGCTCAATGCTGCATACCAAATGTAAGTATCATATCGGAATTGTTCTTAACGCTGGAATCTCTCTGCAGTCTTGAGTATATACGTGAACTATCTGGATGCGCCCGCGGCGAATCTGGCAACGGCGTCCCACACGCGAAGCTGCTGCGGTCTGCCGTGTCTTGTTGCCTGTCGTATCGCTCCTGAAGGAACTCGGGTGTCGCACGGCTAACCGCCGGTCGCGTCGAGCGACCTTTATTGCAACGTGTAGTATCACATTTCGTATTGCTTCACTGAGAGCCGCGTCTTCGCTTGCAACACGTTTCGTATTTTTATTTTTTTTTTCTCTTTTAGCTTCTTAAACATTTCCTTGGAGCTGCTCTCCTTATATACCTTGCTCCCCGCCTCTTGCACGCTTATGGTAAGCCCTTTCTAGATTTCATCTTTATTGAGCAGAGGATCCCATATATAGCTTATCTAAAATTGGGTCGTTTCTAACTTCTTGGATGGCTAGAGTAGACGATTATGATTTTATCTGTCTATCGTCTGTTTTCTGAAAATTCCAAAGAAATGTATACCTTTTCTCTTTGTCACCATGACGCCGTGGAAATTAATGCTATTCTCTTTCTTGAGATCAACATATATTTAATTTTTCATTACACTGCAATCATTTTTCAGCTGTTTTACACACATCACCCTTACCAACTTCATTAAGTAGCATAATATCGTCCATGTATCGTGTATAATAAATTACTTTATTGTTGGTTTTTACTTTTATCTGACACATTCTGATGAATACTTAAAGGCGAAAAAGATTGTATCGTAATGTTAATACAATAAAAAATGTCCATGATGGAATATTACATCTTCTAGACGTATAGTTGCTTCAGTGAAGCAATTCAGTTATTTTATACAGTTTGTACTGCAGTCCCCCGACTCTCAGTATTCTATGCAGTGTTTTTCTTCTTCTTCTTCATCTGCATTTTCCTCTCCTTTTTCAAGTAATTTTAGGCCACATCACTATTCTTCCTCTTTCAGTGGTCGTATGGCCCATTGGCTCCAAGCTGTAAGCTATGTCTGGTGGTCTGCTATTTCCAATTCTCTGTAAATGCTCTTTCCGCATCAGACTTAATATTTTATAATCTCATTGATAATGAAAACTTAAAAACCTCTTCTCTGTTTGCATTAATTCTTATTCAGTAATGTACATTGAGGTGACGAAAGTCATGTAATACCTCCCAATACCGTGGCGGACTCCCTTTTGCCCGGCGTAATGCTGCATCTCGACGTGGCGTGGACTCAACTCACTGCAAGACCCCTGCGGAAATACTGAGGCCATGTTGCCTCTACACCCTCCCATAATTGTGATAGTGTTGCCGGCGCAGGATTTTGTGCACGAACTATCCTCTAGATTATGTCCCACAAATGTTCGATGAGATTCATGCTGGGCAATCCGGATGGAAAAATCATTGGCTCGAATTGTCCAGAATGTTTCCAGAATGAGCTTTTCACTCTGCAGCGGAGTGTGCGCTGATATGAAACTTCCTGGCAGATTAAAACTGTGTGCCCGACCGAGACTCGAACTCGGGACCTTCGCCTTTCGCGGGCAAGTGCTCTACCATCTGAACTACCCAAGTACGACTCAAGACCCGTCCTCACAGCAGAGGCAAAGGTCCCGAGTTCGAGTCTCGTTCCGGCACACAGTTTTAATCTGCCAGGAACTTTTTGTCCAGAATGTTCTTCAAACCAATCGTGAACAATTGTGTCCCGACGGCCGGCTGGGGTGGCCGAGCGGTTCTAGGCGCTACAGTCTGGAACCGCTTTAGCAACGGTCGCAGGTTCGAATCCTGCCTCGGGCATGGATGGGTGTGATGTCGTTAGGTTAGTTAGGTTTAAGTACTTCTAAGTTCTAGGGGACTGATGACCTGAGAAGTTAAGTCCCATAGCGCTCAGAGCCATTTGAACCATTTGTGTCCCGACGACATGGTGTACTGTCATCCATAAAAATTCCGTCTAATGGTCTCCAAGTAGCCGAACATTACCATTTCCCGTCAGTGATCAGTTCATACAGACCAGACCGCCCAGTACACTCCACGAAAATACTGTCCACAACGTTATCGAACCATCACTTGCTTTCACAGTGTCTTGTTGACAACTTGGGTCCCTTGTCTTGTGGGGTCTGCGCCACATTCGAACACTACTCTCAACTCTTATCATCTCTAATCGGGGCTCATCCGACCAGGCCACGGTTTTCCAGTCGTCTAGGATCCAAACGATATGGTCACTAGACGAGGAGAGGCGCTGCAGGGATGTCGTGCTATTAGCAAAGACACTTGCTCGGTCGTCTCCTGCCATACACCATTGACACCGAACTTCGTCACATTGTCGTTACGTATAAGTTCGTCGAAATGCCACATTGATTTCTGCGGTTATTTTACACAGTGTTGTGTGTCTGTTACCACTGACAACTTTACGGAAACGCCGCTGCTCTCGGTCGTTACGTGAAGGCGTCTGCCGCTGCGCTGTCCTTGGTGAGAGGTAATGACTGAAATTTGGTGTTCCCGGATACTCTCTGGAACTGTGGATCTCGAAGTATGGAATTTCCTAATAATTTCCGAAATGGAATGTCCCATTCGTATAGTTTCAACTACCAGCCGCGTTCAAAGTCAGTTAATTCCATTCATTTGGCCGTAATTACGTCCGAAATTCTTTCGCATGAATCACCTGGGTACAAATAATACCTCCGCCAATCCACGGCGCTTTTATACTTTATGTATGTGGTACTACCGCCATCTGTTTATGTGCATATCGGTACCCCATGACATTTGCACCTCAGTGCTTCTACATAGCATATGGTTCTTTTGGTCTCTACCCATGAGCTGCTTACCAGCTGGTACAGGTAGGACTTGGCAATTCACAATTAAGTGCCTGGCAAAGATTCATTCCACCATCGTCTAGTTATTTCTCAACCGTTCCACTCTCGAAAAGCGTGCGAAAAAAACGAACAACCAAATCTTTCTATGCCAGCCTTGATTTCTCTTATTTGATTGTGATGATCATTTGTCGATGTGTAGGAGGGCGTCAGAAAATCGTTTTCACACTCTTAGAAGAAAGTTTCTGATCGAAATTTCATGAGAAGATCGTGAGGCAACGAAAAACGCCATTGTTTTAATGACTGCCACTTCAGTTCACGTAAAATATCCGTGTCACTCTATCCCCTATTTTGCGGCAGTACAGATCGATCTGCCCTTCTTTTAACTTTTTCGATGTCCTCCGTCAATCCTGAGGCGGATCCAACTTCGCACAGCAATATTCAAGAAGAGAGAGGTCAAGCGTAGTTTGATCAGTCTCATTTTACACGTATTCTGCCAACAAATCTCAGTCTTTGGTTTGCTTTTCCCACAGTATTATCTATGTGATCTTCCTGTTTAAGTCATTCGTAATTAAGTAAGCATTTAGTTGAATTTACCTTTACATTTGTGTGATTTTTCGTGTAACCGAAATTCATGCGGATTGTTTTTAGTAATCATCTGGATGACTTCAGAACTTTTCGTTATTTTGAATCAACTGATACTTTTCGCACCGTACAGATATCTTGTCTAAATCATTTTGCAATTGGTTTTGATGATATGATGACATTACAATACGTTAAATTACAGCATCATTTACAAACAATATAAGAGGCTGCTCAGATTGTCCCCAACGTCGTTTACGTTAATCAGGAAAAGCACAGGGCATATAAAACTTCCTTGGGGAACGCCTGCTTTTACTTCTGCTTTACTGGAAGACTTTCCCCCAGTTACTAAGGACTGTGACCTTTCTGACAAGAATTCACGAATCCAATCACACAACTGAGACGATACTCCGTATGCACGCAGTTTAATTTGAAATCTCTTGTAAAGAGCGATGTCAAAAGTCTTCTGGAAATCAATTTGTCAACCCCTGTCGATAGCGATCTTTCTTCCTGATAATAAAGAGCTAGCTGTGTTTCACAAGAACGATATTTTCTGAATCAGGCTATTTGTCAATAAATCGTTTTCTTCTAGGTATTTCATAATGTCTGAACACAGTATACGTTCCAAAATACTACTGCAAATATGGAGCTATACTAGCATCATGTTCTGAAAGGAACCTAACCGGAATACAATTTGGACCGGGGGCCTTGTCTTTATTAAGTAATTTAAGCTGTTTCGCTACATCGAGGATATCTGCTTCCATGTTACTTCGTCTTCTACGGTGAAGGAATTTTGGAAAACCGTGTTTAGTAACTCCGCTTTACTGACACTGTCATTGGTAACATTGCCGTTGCTAATGTGGTGTGAAGGTATTGATTGCGTCTTGCCACTGGTGTATTTTACATACGAATAGAATCTGTTCGGGTTTGTTGCTGGATTCGAGGCAGAGTTTCGTTGTAGAAAATATTAAAAGCATTTCGCATTTAAGTTCGCGCTAAATTTCGAGTTTCTGTAAAACCTTGCCAATCTTTTTTCTGTTGCTTCTGCGGCAGTGTTCTGATCTGTTTTGGGTACTATGGGGGATCAGTAAAATCCCTTATTAATTTATTTGGTGTGTATCTCACAACAGCCGTCGATATTATTTCTATGAATGTAAACCACATCTGGGCTACGCTTACATAGATAGATTGGAAGGAGACTCTCATTAGGTCTTAGCTCACGTCTATTAATGATGGCGTTGTGACCAGCATTTTTTACTTTTTGTTACATAGGTACTGATTCCCTAGTAAGCGTGATCGGAAGATGGCCGTTAATCTACCCATAGTAACAATCACCAAATCGTAATTACTCGAATATTTACAATCATGACGTTTTCGATATCCGTCAGGAGGACACTTGATACCATGCCACATAAGTCAGGACACTTGATATCATGCTAATTTGTGTCCCCGTGAAAGATATTCCTGTCGCCATCTCTTACCATCTCTTCTGTATCACACCATCTTCCACATCCGCAATCAGATGTATCGCTCTGACTCTGATTAACTTCGACATATAACTAATTTTTGTTGACTTGCAGGTACATGCGTTCAGTGCTGATACATACTGTAACTCCTGCGCCACATTATCACAGCACACCACTAGAGTAACCAGAGAAAAATGGTCCAGCTCACTGACAAAGCGGAGTATCCTGCGGTAATTATTTTTTTTCGTATGACAAAGTAGTTAGGTGGTGCAGGCGCTTCCACTATGATCTGGATTACCAATAACGTAACGGCAGAGCGGCAATCGCAGGACAAGTAAGGACCCTGGTGCTCGAAGACCGGTGTGTCACAGCCCAGTCGACAGTGCAAGAAAGAGAAAAATCGGTCTTGGGCGACCAGTCTTTAGCACCTTGTACGACTGCTCACAATCATATACCCCGCCAACCGAAGCAGCTGCTGCTGCGTCAGGCCACATGACTTCTTTAGGCTCCTAATCACAAAGCGCGAGTTCAGAGTGCATCACTAAGACTCCGATACAGCTGGTGCTCAGCGTTCTTCGGGACTTTCCTGGAATGCTGCTAATCGATTATGCTCGGGGAAACCGTCATAGGAGGATACTGTCGATATTTCCTGGCGAGGTCACGGGAGGGAAGATGAGAAAACGAACCGTCGAAGGAAGTTATCCAGGAAGTCGTTTTTGTTCCACGAGAGCGCCCCAGGTCATTTTCTACAGGACACACTCGTGCTGCTTCTTCGGCTGCCGAATTTTACCTCTCAACCCCACGTTTTTCCTGACATGGCACCCTGTGCTTGTCTCTTGTTTCCGCGGATGAAGAAACCATAGCGTGGCAGGAATGTTGCGGATGATGGCCGAAGTGATTTTAGAGTTAAAGCGTTTCCTGAAGAGCCAAAAAATGACTGCTACAACGAACGCTTTCACCAAGTCATCGACCGTTGGGAAAAATATGGTGCATGTTTGAGACTGTGTCAACTGTTGTGGCCGATCTGAATTGTCATATTATTTTTCAAAACCAGATTCGCCAAGATCTCTTGTAAATATTTTATTGATTACCAGTTTCTGCAGATCTACGCTGTCATCCAAGATCCTATGGTGTGCCACTGAAGAGCCCAAGAAATTGGTACATCTGCCTAATATGGTGTAGGGCCCCCGCGAGCACGCAGAAGTGCCGCTACACGACGCGGCATGGACTCGACTAATGTCTGAAGTAGTACTAGAAGGATTTGACACCGTGAGTCCTGCAAGGCTGTCCATAAATCCGAAGAGTACGAGGAGGTGGAGATCTCTTCTGAGCAGCACGTTGCATGGCATCCCAGATATGCTCAATAATGTTCATGTGTGGGGGGTTTGGTGGCCAGAGGAGTGTTTAAATTCAGAAGAGTGTTCGCGGAGCCACTCGGTAGCAATACTGGTTGTGTGGGGTGTCGCATTGCCCTACTGGAATTGGCCACGTCCGTAGGAATGCACAGTGGACACTAACAGATGCAGATGATCAGACAGGATGCTTAGGCAACTTTCATCTGTCAGAGTCGTAACTGGACATATCAGTGGTCCCATATCACTCCAGCTGCACACGTTCCGTACCATTACAGAGCCTCCAACAGCTTGAACAGCCCCTTGCTGATACGTAAGGCCTATGGATTCATGAGGTTGTCTCCACACCCGTACACGTCCATCCGCCCGATACAATTTGAAACGAGACTCGTCCGACCAGGCAACATCTTTTTAGTCATCAACAGTCCAATGTCGGTATTCACGGGCCCAGGCGAGGCGTAAAGCTTTGTGTCGTGTAGTCATCAAGGATACACGAATGGACCTTCGGCTCCGAAAGTCCATATTGATTATGTTTCGTTGAAGAGTTCGCACGCTGACACTTGTTGATGGCCCAGCACTGAAATCTGCAGCAATTTGCGGAAGGGTTGTACTTCTGTCGCGTTGAACGATTCTCTTCAGTCGCCGTTGGTCCTGTTCTTGCAGGAGCTTTTTCCGGCCGCAGCGATGTCGGATATTTGTTGTTTTACCGGATTCCTGATATTTACGGTACACTCATGAAATGTTCGTACGGAAAAATCCCCACTTCATCACTACCTCGAAGATGCTGTGTCCCATCGCTCGTACGCCGACTGTAACACCACGTCAAACTCACTTATATCTTGAAACTTCCTGGCAGATTAAAACTGTGTGCCCGACCGAGACTCGAACTCGGGACCTTTGCCCTTCGCGGGCAAGTGCTCTACCAACTGAGCTACCGAAGCACGACTCACGTCCGGTACTCACAGCTCTACTTCTGCCAGTACCTCGTCTCCTACCTTCCAAACTTTACAGAAGCTCTCCTGCGAGAGTGCTTTCAGGAGTGCTAGTTCTGCATGTTCGCAGGAGAGCTTCTGTAAAGTTTGGAAGGTAGGAGACGAGGTACTGGCAGAAGTAGAGCTGTGAGTACCGGACGTGAGTCGTGCTTCGGTAGCTCAGTTGGTAGAGCACTTGCCCGCGAAAGGCAAAGGTCCCGAGTTCGAGTCTCGGTCGGGCACACAGTTTTAATCTGCCAGGAAGTTTCATATCAGCGCACACTCCGCTGCAGAGTGAAAATCTCATTCTGGATCACTTATATCTTGATAACCTGTCATTGTAGCAACAGTAACGATTTAACAACTGCGTTGGAGACTTCTTGCCTTATATAGGCGTTACCGACAGAAGAGCTGTATTCTGCCTCTTTATATATCTCTGTATTGGAATACCAATGTCTATATCAGTTCTTTTGGCGCTTCATTGTTGTACAGATCTGTCGAAACTGATAATCAATAAAAAGATTCACAAGAGATCTTGGCGAAACTGGTTCTTATGAATCGTATAAAATATGTCGCATTGATGGGTGAGTATGTAAAGAAGGATTAATACCATCTCCAGGTTTCACGGTTGCAGCTTGATTTAATTTTCATCTCAGAAACATTACGTCGAAAGAACTTCATGATCATTCAAAACGTGTAATCTATGACTTGTCCGATAAAGTGTCATTTCCCCGGCGGGCTAGATACATTTTGAACCATTTGCTAGCCGCGGCTACGTTCGCCTGTCAGCAGCTTTGTTATGATGCCTGATGGTAAGTAAGTAAGCCATTGTGTGGGCAGCAGCGTCAGCTTCTCTCATCTCTCTGCCTGTTCGGGTCAGGGAAGCACGATGCATTCACGCCCCGCCCCACCCCCTACAACTAACTCAACAAACAACGTAGCACGCACAAAGCATTGCATGCCAGCGGGCGTGGGTAGGTGCGCGCGCGTATTCATACTGCTATTGCAGTAGCTATACATTATACAGTGTGCATACTATGGAACTAATTTAACAATTTCTTAACCTTGTTTTATCTACATTGATGTAAAACATGCGTTTCACCTCTGCTACACACTTTTAAGTGTTAAATTTTCTTCCTCAGAGTTGGAGCTAACTACATACCAAATTTCATCGAAAAAATACTTCAGTGGTTTAGTGGCGACAACTTAACAGATTTACTTTCGCACGTATTGCATTTCCAGTATGTAAGTATGGGTTAATGACGTTGAGGATTGTGTAAGCATTGTATTCATTATGTTGAATCGCATTGTGTAGAACATATCAACTAGTAACAGCATTTTCACAAATACGATAAAGATCAAAATTCAAAAACTAAATAGCATTTTCAAACAGTAAATACGTTTCCCTAATTCCCGTGATCTCCTACAAATCAATAAATATCTTCTACTACACACTTTCTAAAGCAACCTGTGTTCTTCGTCGCCATTCAAGCTATCTCCAAATGAAATTCCATCAAAATGGTTTCAGCGGTTTAGTCGTGAAAAGGTAGCAAACACACTTTCGCATTTATAGAGCTTTAAATTACGATGTATTTTTCCGAGATCCGATTTTGACAAAATGAAGCCTACACGTTGCCCCAAGCGATTTTCACAAAATGTAGCCTGTAAGTTGCCCCAAGCTATTCTCAAGTTATCTACCCAAACCGCATAAAAATTCGTCAGATGGTTTTGGAGAAGAGCGTGGTCAAACAGATAGAGAGACACGACGGTTTACAGTTTCATTATTAGTACAGACTACGCCATTCTGTGAGGTTTGTGGGAACACAGTAGAATGCTACTCCTCTAGTTGTTGTCATCAAGAAAAGTTGCCATTATTCAAGGCTGCTGTAATTTTCCCTTTGGTTGACTCGTATTTCACCTACTATGTCATCGTCAGTAAAGAGAACTCTGTATCCTTCTTGTTGTGTGTGTGTGTGTGTGTGTGTGTGTGTGTGTGTGTGTGCGTGTGCGTGTGTCTGCGTGTGTGTGCGCGCGCGCGCGCGCGAGTATGTAGTTTTTTATGTACCCGCTTATCACGAATAGCTGCACACTTAAAGCTTTTGCCGCCAGCTCCACCTGTTGCAGACTATTTGCCCGTACGCATCCTCCATATCCTGAGCTTATTAAAAGAACAGGAACGTTTAAATCCGGAACGCCACGCGAAAATCTGAGTCTCGAATACGAAGCCATTACTTTAACAGACACTCAGGGAACAAAAACTACTGACTGCACGAACAAATGAAGTCTCTTGTTTGACAGCAATAAAACTTGTGTCGTATTTCAAATTCGTTTGTCTGCGACATGCAGCTACTGTTGTCCTCATCCATATGCAGATTGCTTCTGTGGAAATATTTTCTTTTATAACGACATGGAAATGGTATTTTAGAAGCGCATGAACCATTTTTTATGTGCATGTAACAGATGCTGGGATAAAAAGATACTGTTGTTTGCATGAAAATGAAATAATAAAGGAAAATTGTGATTAAAGACAGCCGTTAATCACCGCAATGGCCTTGCGCCCCACACTCCTAACCCCTTACTACTTACTACTGTTAATAATATTTCTAATGTAACAATGGTAATGACACGCGCATTGAAAAATAACGTAATAAAAATCTTACAATTGTTAAAAATAAATATCGTCGATATATTCTCAGAATATCTCAAGCGATGTGTAGATTTATAGAGACATTACACAACATGAATAAATCTCTAAATAGAACATGTGCCACTTATAAGGTTAGTATAGCTTTCGGACAAGGAAGACAGAACTGTTTGCTGGACTGAGCAGTTCGTTTGCAGAAGTGATGAAATGTTGTATTGAGCTGATAAACGGACAATCTGGGGATAACAGCACAGAACGCGTGTGATAGCTCAAACAAGAGCGATTACCGGCGAAGAAACCTTGACTGACGACGGTGAAGAAGGCTTTCTTCAGTAAAAAAGTGCTCCAAATGTCAGATAATGATATGGAAATGTGAAAAAGGGTTTTGGGTTTATAAGTCAACAATAAGCAACGAAACTTCCTGGCAGATTAAAATTTTGTGCTGGAGCGAGATTCGAGCTCAGGATATTTGCCTTTCATGGGCAAGTGCTCTGTCAATTTTTTTTTTACTTGTTGATACTATTTTATTCTAAATTGTTCGTTGAATTTGTCGGAGCAGTGTTCGTCGATACCCGTTCAGGATCTTTATTGATCTGTTAACTCAGTTTTTTTTTTATTATTACAGAGGGTAGCTAACCCTCTGACCAAGCACGCTGATCTATCGTGCCGGCACTAAGTGAGCTACCGAAGTTGACTCAGGACTCGTCCTCACAGATCTACTGCCGCCCGTTCCTCATCTCCTACCTTCCAGACCTCACCGAAGCTCTCCTGCGAAACTCGTGGGATTATACGTTTTTCCAGGACAGCTAGTACCGCGAGAGGCAAAGATCCCTAGTTAGAGTCTCTGTCCTGCATACGGTTTCAATGTGCCAGGAAGTTTAATACCAGCGCACTCTCCGCTGCGGAGTTAAAATTCATCCTGGGAACAATAGGAAATGTTCAAAGATGGAAAATATTCGATGGAGGAAAAAGTCAACAGCACGGGGACGCATCTGGGAAAAACAGTGGACAAAGGGCAGAAAGCATGCGAAATGGACAACATAAGCACTCCGTCTTCAGGCCACAAGTGGCTTATCGAGAACATCCGACCGCCGTGTCATCCTCACTGAGGATGCGGATAAGAGGAGCGTGTGGTGAGCACACCGCTCTCCCAGTCGTTATGACGCTTTTCTTTGACCGGAGCTGCTGCTATTCTGTCAAGTAGCTCCTCAATTGGCATCCCGAGGTTGAGTGCACCCCGCAAAAACGACATACAGCTATTAAAATTTAGATGAAAACATACAGCAGAAGAAACCGGACACGTGTGAATAGTACAGGCGCTCTGAAGGTTGCATACAAAGTTAGTTATATACGTCGATACCTCATTTGTGGGTTTTAATGAAGAGTGAATTTGCATCAAAATACGTGACATAAATGGCCGAAACTTCTGATTCCATTGACTGAGATCCTGAAATTTTTTACACCGCCCACGGAC
This sequence comes from Schistocerca serialis cubense, assembly GCF_023864345.2. Lineage (NCBI taxonomy): Eukaryota > Metazoa > Arthropoda > Insecta > Orthoptera > Acrididae > Schistocerca > Schistocerca serialis. Next base: position 266,624,356 of record NC_064639.1, read on the forward strand.
CGCAGACCTTAGTATTTGAGATAAATTTCTACTTGATATCAATACCCGTTGGTGAGAAAAAGGAGTCTTAACAGACGGACAGACAGACGGTCAACAAAGTGATCCCGTAAGGATTCAGTTTTTACAGAATGAGGTTCTGAACCCGAAAAAAATCTACGAGGAAAAGCAAGGAGGAAATAAATCTGATAAAATCTTTTCTAGAAAGAAAGTATAGTAGATGTACAGAGATGAAAAGAATTGTTCAAAATAGGAAGAGCTTTAACCGACATCAAGCCAGTCGGAACGCTAACAAGTTAATAATATTGTGCCAGTATCAAGTTTCATTTGGATAGACTGCAGTTAATAAAATGGTATGACCGGTTTCACTTGTGCTAGCAATCATCTTCAGATATAAAACAGACAGACATAAGCATTGTTCATAACACGGTCTTTCTTCTTACAATACGTACAACATACAAAGAAAATAAAGAGACAGAGATCCTACTTCAAACAAATATGGTTACAATGTGTAACTCTTGACATGCTGTACAAACAAGTACTAAGTCATTAAAACTACGGTGTGTTGTATGATGGCCGGCCAGAGTGGCCGAGCGGTTCTAGGCGCTACAGTCTGGAGCCGCGCGACCGCTACGGTCGCATGTTCGAATCCTGCCTCGGGCATGGGTGTGTGTAATGTCCTTAGGTTAGTTAGGTTTAAGTAGTTCTAAGTTCTATGGGACTGATGACCTCAGAAGTTAAGTCCCATAGTGCTCAGAGCCATTTTAACCATTTTTTTTTTTTTTTGTTCTATGATGTTGCTATTTATGGTAGAGACAAAGACAGAGGCAAACGTACATCTGCTAGAGGGCGCCACTGTATGCGCCATTACATGCTTAAATATCTCATCTTCTTTTTTTTTTCCTTTTACGGACGTTAGCCTGTACATTCACGCGTGGGCACGTTTTTTCTAGATTTGGCCATGTTAATGTCAGAGGATAGCTGGATGTCCACCCTATCGCCGCGTCTATCTCGGACGAGATTTGTGTACGCAGTCTGTCTGCGTCTAGTGTTACTCCAAGTGAAAGTGTGAGAGCGTGTTCGAAACGTCTTGTGAATCGTGTAACTGATGGCGGATAGGGGTACCAAGCCCTTTATTCACCTACTCAGATATGGGAAGCGCCTACGAGCCACAAACAGGCTGCCCTCGTCATAAATTCCCCAAACGGATACGATTTGTGGCCATCACGTCTCCCCAAATTCCGAAAGTGGCTTGACAACTTGCGCGGTTATCGGGTAGTGGGATACGATTTGTGGCCATCACGCCTCCCCAATTTCCGCAAGTAGTGTAACAACTTGTGTGGTTATCTGGTCATGGAATACGATTTGTGGCCATCAGGCCTCTCCAAATTCCGAAAGTGGCGTGACAACTTGCACGGTTATTGGATCGTGGGATACGATTTGTGGCCATCACGCCTCCCCAAATTCCGAAAGTGGCGTGGCAACTTGTGTGGTTATTGGGTCGTGGGATACGATTTGTGGCCATCACGCCTCCCCAAATTCCGAAAGTGGCGTGACAACTTGTGTGGTTATTGGGTCGTGGGATACGATTTGTGGCCATCACGCCTCCTTGAATTCCGAAAATGGCGTGACTACTTGCGCGGTTATCGGATCGTGTTCATAAATTTATCGTATAAAAAAAATCAATCAGGTGCAAATCAGACGATTTCGGTGGACAAAAAATCAACGTGATTCCACAGTAACACTCCCCAAGCCACTGTAGCACGATTCTGCCCTTGTGACAAAGACGTTATCCAACTGGAAGATGCCGTCGCGTCGGAGAAGACATCGAGCTGAAAGGAATGCAGTTCGTTGGTAATAATGTTCACCCAGACCACAGCTAACGGCCCTCCTTCGATTAGTAACACCGACCCGCTTCCGTGACGTGTGCATGTTTGGAGCAGCCGTTCGCCTAGATGACTGCGTAACCCGACACGACCATGCATCTGATGTGATAGGAGTCGTTATTCATCCGACCAGGCGACATGTTTCCACTGAGTTTCCACTTACCCACAGTCCAGTCCCAATGATCCCGCCCCACTGCACTGTAGTTGACAATATCGTTAAGTCAACAAGAGAGCTTGTAGGGGTCGTCTGCTGAGGAACCATATGTTCAAAAATGTGCGCTGAACAGAGTGCCTCAAAACAGTCGTGACTTCACCAGTATTGTCTCTGTGGTCAGATATGCTACAGTTCGCCATCTGTTCCGGAAAGCCTCTGAACTCGACATTCTATGTTGAGGCGTCGTGGGCTACTCGAAGTTTCACCGTCTTTCAACCAATTTCCATAGATGTTTACCACAGTACCACTCGAACAGCCGAGCAACTTCCCCGTTTTCAATATGGTAGTATGAGGCACGGGGCCATTGCAAACTGCCCATTGTCAAAATCACTCATGTCAGTGAATTTCCCCTTCGCAGCCCTTACCATCTGTCGAATTATTTCCCATTGGCCCTGTTACTTTCATACTGTATACTTCCCTTCCTGCCTTAACGTGTCCGAAACGCAACCAGCCGGCATACTGTATCGCAGTGGGCGGTAGTCATATTTAGGCTCGTATAGTGTAACAGGAAAATTAGCCAAACCACGTTCGAAATTGCACGGAAGACCGTGGATAAAGCACCAGCCAATCTGAGTGTGGTTTTAAATGGTTTTCCACACTCGTTAAGGCAAATGTCAGCGTCGTCCCTTACTTTCGCCTCAGAAAATACGATACACTAATTATATCAGAGCGTGGTGTCGGACATGTCCAAAAGAATAGACACCACGCACTTATATAATTGATTCGCCTAGATGGGCAGTGGGTCCTCCGTCTTCAGTGCGGATGCTGAAGTAAGTCCGACATCCTGTGGGAATGGCAGAACAGCGAGCATGGAGGAAATGGAAATGGACAGGGACTGCTGATGGGTGTCGCTCGGTGGGAATGTAGGTCGGCTGTGAGATGTGCCGAGACAGTCGGCACAGTTGCGAAAACACTTTGACCCGGATGGTGCAACGGTTAACGCTCCTGGCTAGTAGGCAGGAGATCCTGGTTTCGAAACCCGGTCCAGTACGCATTTTCACTCGTGGCCAGGTAATCCCGCGTAATATCCCGATGCAGCAGACATCAATAACTCCTTCCCTTTTCTTTCCTAACTACCTCCCTCAACCTTCAAATTACATACGCTACACTCACTGTTAAACTACTATCACATATAGAATAGAGTTTCTATTATTAGCGGATAGGTGGCGCATACGACTTCCTCCTGACAACTGATGCGACAGGAAGGGCAACAGGCAGCAGGGTCAAATAAAACAAATTTGCCACATCCTGAGTACAGCGGACCCCTCAACGGACGGGATTAAAGTCATATAAAAGAAAGAAAGAAAGTGTATATAGAGTGATCAGAAACAGTTTGAATTTTAAGTTTCTTTCACGTGGATCTTGAGCTGAGAAATGACGGTTCGGGGAAAAAAATCGATATATTGCTCCGTTTCTGAGCTATTTAGCGTTGAAATTAGCGATCATATCGTTATCGCGCATATTCAATTACTTCCACGCGCTAAAATGCGGTAATGCACAGACATATGTGGGTCTGTGAGTTATCACTTGTTGAAATGGTCATTACCAATTGTACCGCTACCGCCACGGTCCGGACACCGTCTCAAGTATACTTACGATGTACTCAATGAATGTGACGAAAAGAGTGTAAGAAGATCTTACGGCCTAACTTTACTGATGTTTACGCTTGGCAAGACCGTGAATAGAGCACTTACCTAGCGGAGTGGACGCAAGAAACAATCATGATAATATGGGGGACCGGACTTTACACTTTCGTGAAATAGTTCTCTACGCTATGATTATTTAACAGTGCGCTACTCACAACCTTGTCAATATCGGATTGCGTGAGGCGCTTTTAGAATTTGTTAAAATTTATGTCTACGTGGAGCGTTCATACAGACAAAAAAACATAAACATAATCTCAGGGACTGTATTTCGAGATACCACATTAAAATATTGCTGCAGGATATCTTTACTGTAGTGAATTTAATTAAAAGAAATATTTTAATAAAAGAAAGTATTTCCCTTTTTTTAAGCGTAATAATCTTCGTCTTGCCGAGAAGCGGCCAATTTCTGAACTTAACTGAATGTTCTTAGTCTTCACTTTAATACGACATAAGTTAATGAGTACACTTTCTTTTCCGTAATAATTATGGTGCGAGTATTTTACAGTGTCCGCTGATCACGGCACGCAATGAAATTACTCCTGCGCAAGATTTCTGCCTAGAATTGTCGATTGTTCGACCCTTCTTGTTGTTTATTCCGCATGGTGAAAACCTTACAAATAATATTTTTATTTCTCCATGAAGGTTACTATGCACATGAAAGAAAAATGCACAATCAGCATAAATTACCACATATTATTTAAAATTTGCAACTTACAATATGAAATGGCCGTCATAGGGTGCGTTAGCTTCGAGGCTACAACAGACAGTGAGTAATAACGCTGGTCATTTTAGTTTCTTTCGCCAGCGAGTAAAAGAACAATTAATCACCACAAAAATCCTATACAGTTATCTTATAGAGTCTTTTTGTACCATTATTGTTTCATTTAATTATAAATTACCGTTGTGACAGCTAATTGCACGCGCATTTTCAGAGGTTTATCTTTCATTTTACTTTGTTTTGCGTCTGACTTGTCGTCGCACGATTTAATATTTTGTACCGTGTATCGGTGCAAAGTTAAAATGTGCCTTTTTCGGGAGTGACAAATTTAAACTATGTGTGCAAAAGCTGCGTTTGTTCGGTATGGGGAAACCAAACAAAGAACACCTTGCCGGCACCGCCTCTGGCAAGCTGCTTGAATTTGCGCACACGATGACCAGATTGGCTAATATCAGTGCTAAATAACTGGGAAGCAACGCAACGTATTGAATCTTTTTCTTGACAATCAATTTTCAGCACAACTTCTCCTGCAACAGCCTTACAAGCTTTTCCGTTTCTGACCACCCTGTATAAACAACAAAGAGTACATGTGACTTCTAGGAAATATTCGCTGCTGAATTCGTGAAATCCGAAACAACGAAGTCGTGCTCCTCAAGTTGCTGCGAGCGGATAAAGCACATCTGTGGCTCTTAATAAGTTATTATTAATTAGTAACAAGTGGAATACGGAAAGTTTACCCAAGCTAGCTAATGCCTCATTAATTCACAGGTCGATAGCACCGAGTGACAGAACGGGTATTCGAAGAAACTGCGGAATGAGACATGAAAATGGATTTAAGAGCCGCGCATCGCCAATGATGCAGGTTGATCCAATTATTTCTAGAGATTAGTTGTGTTAAAGCTGGTATAATCTCATCCGTCTGTAGATTTGATACATATTATTTTACCTATTATTTTATTTATTGCCAAATTATAGACCTGTTACCTGATGTTTAAAACAGGTCGTACATCTTACAATTTTCGTTTTTCATCTTTTTACAGTTTTCTTTCCATTTGTTTTATCTACAACATTTACAAAGAATGATTCAAAATAACAATAATTTGAGGTTGAAATATAAATAAAATGTTGTTGTTTTTAAGAAGAATATAAATAGAAGATAGGATACATACGCGTGTCTTATTAAATAAGAGAGCTTAATGTGTTAAACATCACTGTCACGGCGATCTCTCAGTCTCCTAAAGAAATAAATTTTTCATTTAGCGTTATAAGGTGCCCTTGATAACGAAGTATTCTTAAAAACTTAAACTTACAAAGAATAAGATTATGTTATCGATTACGATTAAGCGGTTAGAGACCTGATTAGATCGAGTATAAGAGCACTTGCTAGAGGGTGAAAGTCATTATAACCTCGTACACTCTCTTGCTAGAAGGTATATCTGTAATTAAAACATGATACACCTCTCTCAATCTTCACTCATAAATCGGTTGTAGAATCCGCCTCTTCCACGCGCTCCGAGTGCTTCATCATTGGACTGTCATTGCGTATAAAAATATTCCTAGACACAATATAGAAACGTAAAAGCCTCATTTTAGTAACATAGAATACGTTCCGTTTCAACCAACGTCTTTGCACTGCAACCACATTACACCGATGAGTCCCGCTCCTATGGAAGGATGGGTCATCCTGAACAAGTAACGCTTTAAAACTACCTGTTTCCACAGTGGAGAAATGGAGGAATGCCACAACCTGGTAGTTGGTTTCAGCAGTCATAGTTTGCTATTCCTCAACGCCAAGGACTCTCCCTCCCGTGTCAAACAGCGGTCGTACAGCGCTGAATAACGTACCAGATCCTGACGTAATTCCTACCCATTTTTATACTTACAAACATACGTACCCCTGTTGTTCGCTTGCATTTGTCACGAGTCCCTCTCTCAATTAACGCTTACAAGTGACTGGAATAAAAGCTAGATTACTCTCTTTTAAAAGAATAAGAAACAGGTACGTAACGTAATAGACTAACGTCATTAACGTCAGTTTGTTACAGGATTCTATAACACGTTCTGCATTCGAGAATAACGAATCACTTGAAGAGACAAAAGCCTCTAATGAAGTATCAGCAAGCATTCAAACATATCACTCGCGTGAAACGAGCTTTTGCCGCGTGATATCTCACCAATTACTGATGCAGGGGTATACAGTGTATACGTAAATAATCAGGGCGTGTTTTTCCCGAGTTTAACGACGAAAACGTGTGGTGCGCGGATTATATGTTATAAGGTAGGTACTGATCCGTCTGTAACAGTAGATCCCGTTTTATTATAGAGTTGTTGCAGCCTCAATCTTTGACGCATCAGTAGTTCGTTAGAAGTGAAATACTAACCACGTGTTAACTTGTTGAATATCGCTACAAGTTCTAGTTACAGCTCGTACACAGTTAAAGAAAAAAATATTGAAGAAGTAAAGAACAATGGAAACCGAGTAGCCGGAAGAAAGTAAGATGTGGGTGAGTGTTGTATCGCAGCTGGCTTCAAGAAACGAACGGTAATCCCCTGGTATTTCGCGGCCAAAAAGCGAAGCATTCGTACCTCGGAAAAAGGCTCTGCGATTATATACGTAGGTGAGAAGCGACAGTCTGTATGCGCTACTACTATATAGTGAAATGCGCCAATTCAAAGCATTGGATTTACCCAAGTTTCAAAGGTATCGGGGTTTGGCTATTAAGACTTTTCAGTTGAAATGGATTAGGCTTTCGGAGGAAAACTGCCATCCCTCATCGGCTTCCAGGCGATTACGAGGAAAAAGTAGTGAATTTTCATCGCTACGTGATAAATTTGTGTCGGGAACTTCCTATATATTATCGCAAATACGTAACGCGGATCATACGCTAGTCTATTTTGAGATGCCGCTCGACAACACCGTGAACGGAAAAGGGGAATTCAGCCTGATGATACGAATTGTCGGCAGTGAGAAGCAAAGGTTGTACAGTGATAATGTATGTAACTGACGATGGACGAAAGCTGCCACCTTACGTGGTATTTAGAAGGAAAACTATTCGGAAAACATCAGTGAAAGGCATATTTGTGTGAGTGCATTCGAAAGCGTGAACGGACAATGGCCTTGTGGTTGTCTGGGTGACGCGTGCTTGGCAACGTCGCACTGGAGCGTTCCTGAATTTACGTAACATGTTGGTCGTGGACAGTTTCTGCGGTTATACAGCTGAAGAAGTGCGGGACAAGCAAAAACGGAAAACTGACTTGTTCATTATCCCTGGAGGCCAAACAACCGTCCTGCAACCACTACGTGTGTGGATATATGGGTCATTCAGAGCTGCACTTAAGCAGCAATATACCCAACGGATGGCCGATAAAAACCAGAAGTTCATATCGAGTGGTAAAATCAAGCGTAAGGATTTGTCCCAGATTTGTGAGAGAGTAAATATGCATGAAACTTCATTCCGCTGTCACTGATGGAAAAATCTTTCAAAAAATGTGCTATCACAATGTCACTGGACGGAACCGAGGATGACGCTCTATTGTAAGATGACGACGACATCGTTTCTTCCGCTAGTGATCACGGTGAAAGTGATGACGAATAGAATGATTATGTTAGAATGATTTTTTTCTGAATAAAACATAAATTAAAGGCAATATTTTTTTCTTTTTCCTCTCTTAAGAATAGTGTGCGCAGATTATTCAAGGGCCTATTTTTCGCGTATGTACGGTAGATTGATTTTTGATAGTCTTTTGACACCATTCGACACTGTCGATACCTCGTAAAAGGACATACATACAGTGTAGCTACGTAATTGTGTGATTCGTTCGGTAATTATTTGATTGATGACATAAAATATGGTATCGTACACACAAAATAATCCACAGAAAAAAACAGTTACGACGGGAGTAGTATAAAAAAGCGACGCGACCTCTGTTATTATCGGCATACAGAGTCATTCAGTTTCATAACACTACATCTTTTAGAGGAACGAAGAATTTTTGGTAACTTTTAACTTACGCATACGACTACGAAGTGTTTTATTTTCAAAATAACTACACGATTATATATTTTACATGCACGTAATTACGAGCGCGACATTGAGATACACTTTACAGTTACAGATAAAAGTTTCCATTCAACTTTCACAAATGTTCCATAGCTTTTCACCAGACGCATGACAAACATCAAACTCGTCCCTTACTTTAACGAGCATGTCTGGAGTTACTGCTTTCACTCTTGTAGCTGCGCTTCGTCGCAGTTCACAGTAAGTTGTGGAAAGGGAAGGCACGTAGACGAAGTCTTAACGAGCACTCGAATGCGGTCTGTGCATTTCCTTTTACATAGGCAACTAGTGTGTTGAAACTTCTAGTGCCATCGGCGACAGTTTTCATTTGTAGTAGGTCGGCAAGAGCTTTCAGTTGTAGTAAGTTCGGTGCTGCACTGTCGCCGACAGTAACGCCGCAAAGGTGTAACTTAATTGCAAGAGTTGATACGGAGAACGCAAAACGCCTTTCGTCGCTGTGTTATCGTCGTCTCGACGCACTTTGGGAAATAAACGATCGAGCTAAGAAGAAAGCTATTTGGTTCGGGGAGACAACTTCAAAGGGGCAACTTAAAACTGTCACCATTGCAAACATTGTAAACATAGTTTTGATTCTTCAGTTAAAATTTACCCCAAGTTTCTATTTTCATTCATATAGACTATAAAGTCTTTTGAAATCGAATGAAACACAGAATGTAAACGACATAGCAGAGGTGCGATGATCACAGTCACCCTGTCTGCGGATGATATACATATACGATGGAATGGGTTATCGTTCAAATACTGTAAGGTAATTCACAATTTCATTTTTTGTAATAAATGGTAGTTTACTTTAATCGGGAATAAATGAAAGATAAAGGAGGGAAAATCAAATAGCTCTATAGTATAATATTAATGCTATGCCGCTGGTCGCAGCAACATGAACATCTAACCATAACAGTACCAAAAGATACGAGCAACGATGATTATTTAAAATCAGTTGCTAGGTGTGTCAATAGAGGACTTTAATTTATTACAAAAATGTCTAAGAAAGTGGAATGGATCTTCAACTTCTGTGCGAACTGTCCTTGAGTATCATTTAGTCATTTGAGAGCCTCGACAAATCAGAACACGGAGACAGTAGAAATTAAAATAATTCCTGCTAGATTGAGTCAGAACAACGATATGCTATGCAGGAATGTTATACGATTATCTTGGAAAGTCACTCACTCTTTCTGCGGAACTCTCACGAGAAATAAGGTATGAATTCATATTCAAGGTGTCCGTAATTAAAGTTACGCTTCCAAACGCTGTATAAAGAGAACCACTGTTCAGAATGTCGCCAAATTTGAACAGCTCATTATTAAGCTTTGGGACACGTCATGGAACAAACAAATTAACAAAAATTTTACCAATACATGGGGCTGCAAGCGTCTTAACGTAAATGAGGTCGTCTACAAATTACTAACGAATCGCAATACGACGGCTATGGTTTGAGTTGCATATTACAGCATGCGTACTGTTCACTTTGCATGACCGCACAAGTTGGCAATCAAAGGTTGTGGCACTGTTAGTTAGGTAACGCCATCCACCACTGTGAGACCGTACCGCATCGAATGGAAAAAATCGTTTTTTATTGTCCTGAGACCAAAAACCGCATAAAAAACAAAATGAACTCGGTTTTTAATTGCCCTGGGGCCAAAAACCGTATAAAAAACAAAATGACATCGGTTTCTAATTATCGTGAGATTGGCGCAAGACGCGTTCAATATGTTGTCCACAGTTTTCTAACAGAAGTTGAAATCGAAAAATAGCATGATCCACAACAGATCGGGGTGCCCCGGTAGTCACTTTTAGAATGCGTTACGCAATGCGTGCCTTCAATTCAGTTACGTTTGTAATTGCATTGAATACATCTTTCAGATAACCCCTTACCCACAAATCACACGGATCAAGATCAGGTGATCTGGACGGCTGTGGGGATATTACGGTTGATAATTCTCGCATTTCAGATATGCCTCTGCAGCAGCTGTTTTGTGCGGAAGAGCGCCATCTCGCAAAAAAATTATCCTTCCCCATATCGATGCTGTTGAAGGGTTAGGATGGTGTTGGTTTGCAAGAGATTCTCATAACGCTTACGAGTGACGGTACATGCGACAGGATCAGCAGGTCTCATCTCCTCGAAAAAATACGGGCCTACGGTGAACGATGATGTCAACCCGAGCCACGTCACTTTTGCAGAACAAGGTGGCACCAGTTGATGTGCGTGCCGATTTTCCGTTCCCCATATTCTGCTACTGATATGTCGTTGGAGATGGAAATGGGCGTCTTCTGTCCACAGTGTGTTCCATGGTCATTCACTGCCCTATTCCATGTGAGCTAGATATTCCAAAGCGAACGTGTGTCTTTCTGGCAGGTAACAGCTCCTGAACATGGATGACTTTGTGTGGATAGCAATGCAGGTTATTTCGTAGGATTTTATCCACCGTGTTTACAGGTATGTCCAATGTTCGGGCAATTTCCCGTGCACTGCATGTTTGAACACCACCGGTCGATCCCCTCCTGCAATGCTGTGGCCATATCTTAAACAGACTTCGGATCAACTGTTTTTATTCCTCTGCCACATAGCACTTCAAAAGTACCTGTCTTTTCGAATTTTGTAATCATTTTCTACAGATACTTAGCAGACACCAGACCAATGCCTATTTCCTTAAGAAGAGGCTTATCAGCAGCACGCAATCCTTAATGGAGACAGTGTTGTTGGGCGTCTTGGTCGCCAACTGAGGAACAGCCGCGTGCCGTGCGTCTGTTGGTATGAATATTCTGACGATTACAGTGCCATCTGTTGGTCAAATTTTCGTTTCCCCTTGCGTCAATAATACAGTATTCAAATATGACGTAATTCTGTTGCAGTGAATTTCATTCTAGAGCGTTTTGAAACCGGACAACCCGTATATATGTTCCCTGATGCTGCAAAATACTGTAACCACCCGCTTAACGACGTGTTTTGCCCACCTTTGGAATGCGATACAGCAGCTAATCTGCGTAACATGGATTCATCAAGTAGATTGCCTGAGGTATGTAGCACCGGGTGTCTACTACAAGTCTCGTAATTCTCGTAAATAACGGGCCAGTTTGCAAGCGCGGAGCGGTCTGCCGATATCGCCTCAGATGTGTTTCATTGGCTTCATATCAGGTGTTTAATGTCGTTGCCAAGGCATCGATCTGAGTTTACTATCATGCCTTTGAAACGAATGTAGCACAATTCTGCCCTTGTGACACGGAAATTTTTCCTGCTGGAAGATGCCGTCGAAATCAGGGAAGACATTAAAGTGAAAGAATGCAGGTAGTCACATAGTCCACAGCTACACTGGTGCGTTGCATTACCACTACAGGTCCCATGAAATCCCAGATGAATATCCACCACACCATAACTTAATCACCCACTGCGCCTTGTGTCCTCCGTGTCGCGCATTTTTGAGGAGGCTCAAGGACGGTGTGTCCAAACATAAATATCGATCACGTGTAACAATAAACGTTATTCAGCCCGAACGATGCCCCTCTGTTGCTGCACAGTCCAATCTCGGTCACTCCGTGATCGCTGTAGCTGTAATTCACGAAGGAGATCGCTCATCATCGCAATACGCAGGTGTTCATCTACTGCGGAGCCCCACGTCCTGTAATGTTCTCTGTACGGTATGCCATAAAACGTTTGTGCCTGCAGTCTCTCGTCAGATCTTGCACGTTCCGCAGTTTATGCGTTTTGCGGAGCGGACAAGTATCCAGCCTTTACGTTCTGTGACAAGCCGTGGACCGTCCTTCATCCACTTTCCATAGATGCTCAGGACCGTAACATGCGAACAGCAGACCTGTTTGCTCCCTCTGTTTCCTTTTAGCTACTTTCGTATCACTCATCCGTGCCCCATGTCCCGCACATCTCCGACTGGCTGATTTCACAATCCTGCTGATAGGTGGATTTTTAGATATACTGTGCATCTCTTGTATGTAATACTCACGACAGTAACATGCGAGCACCAGACATGTTTGACTCCCTCCGTTCCCACGTAATGTCCTTTTAGCTACTTTCGTATCACTCATCCGTTTCACACGTCCCGCCCATTTCAAATTAGCTGATTTCACAATTATGCTGATAGGTGGACTTTAATATACATCGCGCATCTGTTAAATGTAGATACACCTAGATTTCCGTCTTTCACAACGTGGGCCAACAAAGAAGTATTAAAAGTATCTTTGTCTCAAATGGACTAGTAATCTTCACTGTCCTGTCGGATGAATATGACCACCTTAGAAAGACAGTACAGCCTTCTTTTACAGCTCAGACTGCTACGAGACGTGCAGAGAAGGGTCACTGAGGTTTTTGAAGCCCTGCCGACATCCGTGCCGTCGCCAGCTGCGCTACGTTTCTCAGTTGAAGATCCATGGCGCGAACAGTCCGTTTGAGGTGGCCCTCTGGTTCTCGACTGGGTTTAAATCCGGAGTGACCAGGGGAATATGGTAAACAGATCCTGTTGCACTTCATACCACCCACGTACACTACGAGCTGTCTGACACGTTGCAATGTCGTGATGATAGATGCCATCGGACAGAGAAAGAACAAACTGCATGTAGAGGTGGGTATGGTCCCCCAAGGATAGATGCTTACTAATGTTTTCATCCATTGTGCCTTCCAGAATGACGAGTTTACCCCAGGGAATGAAATGAAAGCTTTCCCATAACATAAGGCTTTACCTTCTGACGAGTGTTATAGAACCCAGTCCGTTGTCCTCGATGGTGAGTGCTCATCGGAGGTGAGGGTATCATCTGGAGTGCCCCAGGGAAGTGTGGTAGGTCCGCTGTTGTTTTCTATCTACATAAATGATCTTTTGGATAGGGTGGATAGCAATGTGCGGCTGTTTGCTGATGATGCTGTGGTGTACGGGAAGGTGTCGTTGAGTGACTGTAGGAGGATACAAGATGACTTGGACAGGATTTGCGATTGGTGTAAAGAATGGCAGCTAACTCTAAATATAGATAAATGTAAATTAATGCAGATGAATAGGAAAAAGAATCCCGTAATATTTGAATACTCCATTAGTAGGGTAACGCTTGACACAGTCACGTCGATTAAATATTTGGGCGTAACATTGCAGAGCGATATGAAGTACGACAAGCATGTAATGGCAGTTGTGGGGAAGGCGGATAGTCTTCGGCTCATTGTTAGAATTTTGAGAAAATGTGGTTCATCTGTAAAGGAGACCGCTTATAAAACACTAATACGACCTATTCCTGAGTACTGCTCGAGCGTTTGGGATCCCTATGAGGTCGGATTGAGGGAGGACATAGAAGCAATTCAGAGGCGTGCTGCTAGATTAGTTACAGGTAGATTTGATCATCACGCGAGTGTTACGGAAATGCTTCAGGAACTCGGGTGGGAGTCTCTGGAGGAAAGGAGGCGTTCTTTTCGTAAATCAGTGCTGAGGAAATTTAGAGAACCAGCATTTGAGGCTGACTGCAGTACAATGTTACTGCTGCCAACTTATATTTCGCGGAAAGACCACAAAGATAAGAGAGATTAGGGCTCGTACAGGGGCATATAGGCAGTCATTTTTCCCTCGTTCTGTTTGGGAGTGAAACGGGGAGAGAAGATGCTAGTTGTGGTATGAGGTACCCTCCGCCACGCACCGTATGGTGGTCTGCGGAGTATGTACGTAGATGTAGATGAGTGTTACAGGGTGTTTTCACGCCGTACACGCCGACACCCATGTGTCCAACGGGACGCAGAACGCTATTCACCTTAAAGGGCCACCTGTCACCACTCAGTGGACGTCCACTTGTACTGGCGTACCAAATCCAGACTTCGTCGCCGATGAACAGCAGTCAGGATGGGTGCATGAACCAGGCGCCTTATGCGATGGCTCTTGAGCAACGACGTTTGGTGGACGGTCTTGACGAGGCACTGTTGGCAGTCCGTTGGTTCACCTGGGCGGTCACTTGCTTAACAGTTCCACGTCTATTCGCCCGTACATACTTCCACAGCCGTCGCTCACCCCTGTCATCTATGGCCCGTGGTGCACCACAGCTGCTTTAGCGCCAGTCTTGAGTAGCGCCATTTTGCCATGAGCGGTATAAATTAACCACAGCACCACGATGACTGTTTACAAACTTAGCTATCCCGGTAATGCTTTAATAGTTGGGTCGAAAACGAGTGAGGATGCCCTTTTGCTCCGTTTCCGCACTACGACAACGACTGCACTGCTTTACATACGCTTTATATACTCTCCACTGCCAGTGCTGCTGCCTGCTGTCTATGAGTGAACGTTCAAATGTGTGTGAATTCCTAATGGACCAAACTGCTGAGGTCATCAATCCCTAGACTTACACATTACTCAAACTAAATTATGCTAAGAACAACACACACACACCCATACCCGAGGGAGGACTCGAACCTCCTGCGGGAGGGGCCGCGCAGTCAGTGACAAGGCGCCTCTAACCGCGCGGCCACTCCGCGCGTCTTTGGGAGTGATTATTGGACGTTAACGTCTGACATAGGCGGTGGTCACATTAATACGGCTGGACCGTGTACATCCTTTGATGTTAATAACTACGTTTCGGAGACCCAAGTTTGTATCAGTCTTATACGTGTTTTATAAATAGCTAATATGATTATACGAGTTAAGAGCCTGAAGCCTGCGCATTCGTCCCCATGCTGTCCGGATAGAATTGGCATTATGACGTCCCAAATTCGATTCGGCTGCTATTTGAATCTCAATAGCCTGTCGATCGGCCAGTGTGGCTCTGCGAAGATGACGTGACGTCCATTAGTGAAGCATTTATGTTCCTCCTTTGTGGCTGTTTACGTTGTAGAAACTTACGGATTTGGGTTACTGAAGATCCACTGTAGACACAGTTCACCTTGGGAACTCAGATTCGTGTGTAGAATCCTATATGCTATGACCTATTCCTCTTAAAGTGATTATCAACTCGTTACGTGTTCCTATGTTCACCACGCACCTTTCTGTAACCGACTGCTGGGGTATAGGTTTACACCCGAGCGGAAGCCGTATCTAGCCCTGAAGGACAACACTTTCGGTAACTTTTGATTGCTCTCTGTTTAAGGCTGTACTTAGATTGGTAAACTCTTTGCAAGAACATTAATAGAGATCGTAGTAAAGGTTGCACTCCGCGCTACCCCAGGTAACTGCTCCTTGCACCTTGTACAGAGGTTATCAATAGATGAAACAATCCGTACTCACATACTTATGTTACAGTACACTGTAATATACACGAGACCGAGCACCACACACCAAACATGCATGTTAGGGAGCTTCCAGGTGAACAATCAGTTATAAGGAGCGATCAAAAAGTTTCCGTTCGAAGATCACGCTAAAACCTTTCCTACATGTCGATGGCTAGGTAGCGTATACTCTGCAGCAACGCACTCAGAACGAAAATTTTTGATTGCCCGTTACATAAAACACTCCACTTAGACCCAAAAATTAGTTCATTCGCTCAGAACACAACAATTCGAATTTTTTGTAAAATATCGACCTCCAAACTCAGAAGAAAGATCTCGAAATGTGAGAGCAAGCCAATAAGTAAACACAGTTTTTTTCTGCTGCGCGATTACAGTACTGACTCAACAACGACATAACCTCACAGTTGGTCTTGTGTGCCAGCTAATTTGGCTCAAGGGAATATCTCTGTTCGTAGTCATTTCAGCTTTATTATAAGCGCCTCGTTTTCCGTACGCACAAAGGATGAGAGGAGTGATTCAAAAATTGGTTCAAATGGCTCTGAGCACTATGGGACTTAACATCTGTGGTCATCAGTCCCCTAGAACTTAGAACTACTTAAACCTAACTAACCTAAGGACATCACTAACATCCATGCCCGAGGCAGGATTTGAACCTGTTCCAGACTGAAGCGCCTAGAACCGCACGGCCACACCGGCCGGCAAGAGTGATTCGTTTTCTGTTCCCTGGAGGGACTATGATTGTGGATATTAAGCACACGTTTGAATAACAACGCGTTGAAAACTGGCTCAGTAAATAAAAAAAGAAACTTCCTGGCAGATTAAATCTGTGTGCCGGACCAAGACTCGAACTCGGGACATTCCCTAAAGCGGACAAGTATTCTGCCGACTGAGCTACCCATGCAAGACCCACACCCCGACCTCACAATTTTACTTCCACCAGTACCTCATATCCTACCTTCCAAAATTCACAGAAGCTCTCCTGCCAAACTTAAAAGACAAGCTGTCCCGGAAGAAAGAATATTGCCGAGACATGGCTACAGCCTGGGGGTTATTCCCAGAATGAAATTTTCAGTGTGAAGCGGAACTTGGGCTGATTCGAAATAGCCTGACAGATTAAAACTGTGTGGCGGACCGAGACTCGAACTCGGGAGCTCTGACTTTCTCTGGAATGTGCTTTATCAACAGCACTACCCAAGCACGACTCACGATCCATCCTCACAGCTGTACTTCCACCATTACCTCCTTTCCTACCTCCCAAATTTCACAAAAGGTCTGTTGCGAAATTTGCAGGACTAGCGCTCCTGGAAGAAAGGATACTGCAGAGATATAGCTTAGCCGAATCCTGGAGATGTTTACAGAATGAAATTTGTCGCTCTACAGCGGAGTGCTAGTTTTGCAAGTTTCGCAGGAGAACTTAAGTGAACTTTGGAAGGTAGGACATGAAGTACTGGTGGAAGTACAGCTGTGAGGAATGGATGTAAGTCGTGCTTGGATAGCTCAGTCGGCAGAGCACTTACTTGCGAAAGGTAAAGGTATCGATTTCGAGTCTCGTCCGGCACACAGTTTTAAGCTGCCAAGAAGTTTCATATCAGTGAGCACTCCACAGCAGGATGAAAATTTCATTCTGGAAAAAATAAACGAATGGGTAATCGCGTTGAAGACGACGTATGAATATCAGTGAGGAAAAGTTTTTGGAGGAGACGTTCGACTTCTAAAACAGCTGAGTGAATGATTCATGATGAACGTCGTGCCAGAATTTAAGATACTGCGTGTGAGTGGAACATTAGTAACTTTTCAGAGTTTGAAAGTGTCCTTGTATCTTTACACAATTGCAATGTTTGTACTTGTTGGGTACCTCGTGAAATAGCAGGCAAACGCAAACAGGACCTTTTGGAACTCTCTACATCACATTTAACGCGTTTCGAAGAGGAAGGAGAAGACTTTCCCTCTCTCCATAGAAACCACTGACGAGATGTGAGTCCGTCACTACGAACCACAAGTAGGTGGCTGAGCATAGTGTGGAAACATCCATCTTCACTTATAGTAAGGAAGTTCAAAACTCAAACAAGAAAGGAAGGAAGATTGGATTTAACATCTCGTCAACATCTAAGTTACTAGAGACGGAACAAGGCTCGGATTCTGTCAAGGATGGGTAATGAATCAGCTGAGCCCTTTGAAAAGAACCATCGCAGCATTTTCCTGGAGCGATTTAGGGAAATCACGGAAAACCTAAATCTGGATGGCCGGACGCGGGTTTGAACCGTCGTCTTGCCGAATGGGAGTTCAGTGTGCTAACCATTGCGCCACCGCGCTCGGTGAAAGTCAAACATCTAAATTATAGTTGATGATAGTGTTTTGTTCCGTATGGAAACTCACCTTATTCATTGTACTCGTAAAAGTCAAACAGTGTAAAGTGAGACATACTGTGAGTTACTGCGAGATCTGTTACAATGAAATCTATTCCGCAAATTATGGGTATGACAATACGCAAATGAAACAGAATTACATAACTGTATAATGCACTTTGTCCGTGAGAATTGAGTACGGTCTATAACAACCACGTGCTGCTACCAGCGTCTCTACACATCGTAGCATGGAATCGACGTAGGCGACAATGGTTATAGATGGACCAGATCGAACAAGCTGCCGACCAACCAAATCGCCTATATGTTAGATAGGCGACTTGTCAGACGAACGCACAGGTCAGAGATGCAATGGTACCCGTCGTTCTTTGAAGAAAGCTTACACATTTCTGCCTCATGTGTCTTTGCACTGTTCTGCTGAAATATGGAACATGGGGCTGCCTGCTGAAGAGGTAATTGCACCTGCTCCAAAATCTGCCTAATTTTGCCGTTTGCTGTTCAGATTGTCCTCCGTACGTTGGAGGTGAGATCATATGTTATAGCTAGTGACACCCGTAACCATCCCACTTGGACGCCATTCGCTATACCGTTCAACAATGCAATGCGATCGATTGCGTTCATCACGGTAACGTCTCACATTTATGTCGCCATTTTTGTACCCCACCTGGAAGGCGGCACCTGAATAGGAGCAGGAGCAGGAAAAATACGTCGGTACTGCATGTAAGTAAAAGTGGTTTATTGGAGCCTGAAGATATATACAGAGGCATACATAACTTGTACAAATGAGCACAGTCTCAAGATGAAGCTGAGTGTCCCGGCCGTCTGCTCTTGATCAAAAGGGCTGAAACTGGAACTCCCGCTCCGGCTAGAGTGAGCTGTCGTTGGTACCAATTTATGAACCTATGCCGTGGGATCGTTGCTATCGATACCACAGCCATCACAGTGGGACACGCTGAAGCAGGAATCTTCCAAAACTCTATATTTTTCCCCACTGTACACCTGGGTAGTGGTGATCGAAAGTCGTTGGTGATTTCTGGTCAATGAAGGCTTACCCAATGGCATCCGTGTCAACACTCCAGCTCTCAGCAGACAGCATCGAACTGTCAACGCAGGCATATCCACGTTGAAGCTCTCCAACGTCAAACCACCATTTTGGACGAAGCTTTTGTCGCAGCCATGAGGACAACATTGATTCTTCCATGCTCTGTTCACACTTAGTAGTCCAGTACCCGCTCGCCGCTGTGTATGACCCTCTCTGTCCCCCAGTTCCACACACGCATCATTATCGTTGCAGCGTGCCCAGTACGAATCGCAGTTTCACTGTATGACAAACCCATTCCCTTGAGACCAATCATTCTGGACCGTCCGAATTCACATGCTGATATTGTTCCCTTTTCCGTCGGTGATGCACACCGACACTTGTTTGAATGTTACTAAACCGTTTGATGACTGTTTAGCAACAATGCTTGTGTATTATGATATATCTGGGGGTCGAAAAGTTCTCTGTAGGAATAAGCATCGGTTCCGAAAACAACGAACGTACATACAAACGCACGTTAATTCTCATTCCTCGCTCGCCTAAGCTACAGCCTCTGATCATGTTCAGTCCTCAGATGCATGAATCGTAGTGGTTGCTGTCTTCTGCCGCAAACTGCAACAAATCAGTTTTCTATAAGATGTTCTGATCCAGCCTCTAAGTCAAGTGCTCCTTTCCGCGCATTCGCAGAAGTCTCCTTCACAGTATTCCAAGCCAAAGGGTGCTCTACCGCTCCTCAAAGTGTTTCCTACTACACCTCAAACAGAAGTGTGTTCTACTGATCTTCGAATCAAAGACTGGTCTGTATCGAGAAGTAACTTCGTTCTCCACTCAGCAAATTTACTCAAATTCTCTTGCGCCAATGAGAATTGCTCTGCAGAGTGCTGACCAATGATTCATTTGTTAGCAAGTCAATCATCGTCCCTCCATGTGAAGGGTTTGCAATATTAACCAATCGTTACAAACCTGGGCTTGCAGTTCTTAAACAATACTGAGTTACTCTTCAGCCAGTGCGATGTTGCAGCCAATGAAGCAACCTCCAGAATGAGATTTTCACTCTGCAGCGGAGTGTACGCTGATATGAAACTTCCTGGCAGATTAAAACTGTGTGCCGGACCGAGACTCGAACTCGGGACCTTTGCCTTTTGCGGGCAAGTGCTCTACCAACTGAGCTACCTAAGCACGACTCACGCCCCGTCCTCACAGCTTTACTTCTGCCAGTACCTCGTCTCCTACCTTCCAAACTTTACAGAAGCTCTCCTGGAAGGTAGGAGACGAGGTTCTGGCAGAAGTAAAGCTGTGGGGACGGGGCGTGAGTCGGGCTTGGGTAGCTCAGTTGGTAGAGCACTTACCCCCGAAAGACAAAGGTCCGAGTTCGAGTCACGGTCCGGCACACGGTTTTAGTCTGCCAGGAAGTTTCAAGTTTCAAGCTACCTTCACGTACACACATCTCGAAAATTGGCGTCAAACCTTCCCTACTGTGCTATTTGTTCAGGTTAGCCAATGAGGTCTGTAACAACTTTTCAGGCCATCGATCATCCACCTCACGTAATGTGATGACGGTCCTGTCCTCACAAAGCAGACCAGCCGCTTCTCACGCCACACCAAGATGTTTATCTATCACTGACTGTCCCTCACATAGCATTCCCGCAAAGCGTCTTCTCAGTGAAAAACAAAGTTTCTTTGAATTACGTTTGGCCGGATGTCCCTGCTAGTAAAAATCGCGATTCCCTGCGAGTGCAGATATTCATCATGCCATGTTATCTACTTCTGTAACTGAAGTCCTGGAACCAAGTCACACAAAGCATTGTTGAAAACCGGCGGCAAGGTGCCAGGTCATCACCAGGCCTAACAATAGCTGGGTTTGCATTCCGTACTTGCCTCTAGCGGTCGCTGCAGCTTGTGCTGTCCCTGAAAAGGCAGGGTTGCAGCCTCTCGGGGGTCGCCCCTCACATTGGGTCTGTGGCATGGCCCGTGCAGCTGAGCTCAACACGCACTCACTTAAGCTATAGCGAAAATTACGTGCATAAACTCCACCGTTAAAAGAAGGAATTAATACAGTAGCTGATGGCTTCTTCTGGCAGTCACTGATGTTATTAACCTTTCCGCTGCTGTGTGTGTGTATACAGTTCCTGATAACCGTTGACCACTTGCATTTTCCTACAGTTCTATGGACGTCTGAATGCGTCCTGATCCGCCGGCCTACCACAGTTATGGACGAGTTATTTCCATATCTCGGTGAATAAAAATGTTTCCAGTATTTATCATATAACATACGTGCCTCACTGCTTGCTATTATTTGCAGGAAATCTCGCTTCGATATCTGCAATCTTTTAAGAGATATGACGATTGATACGATTACACGATTAGCCATGCCAAAGGATGCAAATGGGCGCGTCGTGCACGACCGTCCTTCGGATAGAAAATCCCATAACTCGAGAACGAAATCAGATATCGTTCTGCTCTCAATTTTAAATAAAATTTCCATATCGTATCTGTATTTGATTTACTGGAATGTATCAGTTAAAATGAACCATAGAAAAAGGTTACAGAATGCGCTTTTACCTCTGCAAAATCTTTAAAATTTCGCGCATTGCTTTTACTCAGTTTGATGCAGCATAATAACTATGACAACAACGAAAAGAAATTCAGCCCATCATCAAGTGAGACATTAGACTCTTAGATGTGTTGCAATCAAATTTTTTCACCTAACAGTTTTCGAAAAATTGGATGATAAATATTTTATATCAAGAGAAACCTCGGATGTCAGCGTAGACAACATTTCACGTAACCTGATGCGGTGAAATATCACGGATAACGAAAATAAATTCGGTTCTTCATCGAGTGAAGGTTTCTGGTTTAAACCAGATGGCAGTCATAAGAGTCGAGGGGCATGAAAAGGAAGCAGTGGTTAAAAAGGGAGTGAGACAGGGTTGTAGCTTATCCCCGATGTTATTCAATCTCTATATTGAGCAAGCAGTAAAGGAAACAAAAGATAATTTTGAGCATGAATTAAAATCCAGGGAGAAGAAATAAGAACCTAGATGTTTGCCGACGACATTGTAATTCGATCAGAGACAGAAAAGGACTTGGAAGAGTAGTTGAACGGAATGGACAGTGACTTGAAAGGAGGATATAAGAAGAACATCAGCAAAAACAAAGGAAATGAGACACTTAAAGTAGTAGATAGGGTTGGGTTCTTTGGGGAAGGAGACCAGACAGCGAGGTCATAGGTCTCATCGGATTAGGGAAGGACGGGGAAGGAAGTCGGCCGTGCCCTTTCAGAGGAACCATTCCGGCATTTGCCTGGAGCGATTTAGGGAAATCACGGAAAACCTAAATCAGGATGGCCGGACGCGGGATTGAACCGTCGTCATCCCGAAAGCGAGTAGTAGATGAGTTTTGCTATTTGGGCAGCAAAATAACTGATGAGGATATATAATGCAGACTGGCGATGGGAAGGAAAGCGTTTATGAAGAAGAGAAATTTGTTAACATCGAGTATAGATTTAAGTGTTAGGAAGTCTTTTACTGAAAGTATTTGTACGAAGTGTAGCCATGTACAGAAATCAAACATGGACGGTAAACAGCTTACACAAGAAAAGAATAGAAGCTTTTGAAATGTGATGCTACAGAAGAATGCTGAAGGTTAGATGGGTAGATCACGTAACTAATGAGGAGGCACTGAATAGAATTGGGGAGAAGAGGAATTTGTGGCACAACTTGACAAGAAGAAAGGATCGGTTAGTAGCAAACGTTCTGAGGCATCAGGGGATCACCACTTTAGTGTTGGAGGGAAACGTGGAGGGTAAAAATCGTAGAGGGAGACCAAGAGAGGAATTCACAAAGCAGATTCAGAATGATGTAGGTTGCAGTAGTTACTAGGAGATGGAAAAGCTTGCGCGGGATCTCGTCTACATCTACATCTACATGATTACTCTGCTATTCACAAAAAGTGGCTGGCAGAGAGTTCAATGAACCACCTTCAAGCTGTCTCTCTACCGTACCACTCTCGAACGGCACGCGGTAAAAACGAGCACTTAAATTTTTCTGTGCGAGCCCTGATTTCATTTATTTTATCGTGACGACACATTTCTCCAAAGGTAGGTGGGTGCCAACAGAATGTTGGTGATTGAAATTTCATGAGAAGATCCCGTCGGAACGAAAAACGCCTTTGTTTTAAGGATTGCCACTCCAATTCACGTATCATATTTGTGGCGCTATCTCCCCTATTTCGCGATAATACAAAACGAGCCGCCCTTCTTTGTATTTTTCCGATGTCATCCGTCAGTCTCACCTTATGCAGATCGCACACCGCACAGCAATATTCCATAACAGGGCGGACAAGCGTGGTGTAAGCAGTCTCTTTAGTAGACCTGTTGCACCTTCTAAGTGTTCTGCCAATGAATCGCGGTCTTTGGTTTGCTCTACCCACAACATTATCCATGTGATCCTTCCAGTTTAGGTTATTTGTAATTTTAATCCCTCAGTATTCAGTCGAATTTACAGCCTTCAGATTTGTGTGACTTATCGCGTAATCGAAATTTAGTCGATTCCTTTTAGTACTCATATGAATAACTTCACACTTTTCTTTATTCACGGTCAATTGCCCCTTTCGCACGATACAGATATCTTAAATGACAGCATCATCTGGAAACAAACTAAGACGGCTTCTAAGATTGTCTCCTATATCGTTAATATACGTCACGAACAATAGAGGACCTACAACACTTTCTTGGGGAACGCCGGATATTACTTCTATTTTACTCGATAACTTTCCGTCTATTACTACGAACTGTGACCTTTCTGACAGGAAATCAAGAATCCAGTTGCACCACTGAGGCAATATTCCATAGGCATGCAATTTGGTTAGAAGACGCTTGTGAGGAACGGTGTCGAAAGCCTTCTGGAAATCTAAAAATATGGAATCAATTTGACATCCCCTATTGATAGCACTCATTACTTCATGAGTATAAAGAGCTAGTTGTGTTTCTCAAGAAGCATATTTTCTGAATCCGTGCTGACTATGAGTCAATAAATCGTTTTCTCCGAGGTACTTCCCGTCGGGATCTCATCTACTTCGACTACAGTATATGTTCCAAAACCCTACTGCAAATCGACGTTAGTGATATGGGCCTTTATTTCAAAGGATTACTCCTACTTCCCTTTTTGGGTATTGATGTCACTTGAGCAATTTTCCAGTCTTGAGGTACGGATCTTTTTGTGAGCGAGAGATTGTATATAATTGCTAAATATGGACCTATTGTATCAGCATACTCTGAGAGTAACCTGACTGGTGTACAATCTGGACCAGAAGCCTTGCCTTAATTAATTGATTTAAGCTGTTTTGCGACACTGAGTATATCTACTTCTATTTTTTTATCTTGGCAGTTCTTCTTAATTGGAATTCAGGAATATTTGCTTCGTCTTCTTTGGTGAAGGAATTTCGGAAAACCGTGTTTAATAACTCTGCTTTAGTGGCACTGTCATCATGTCATCAGTGACTTCACCGTTGTTTTCTGCCAAGTTTAGAGACAGAGTTTCGTTACAGAAATTATTAAAAGCATATCGCTATATTTCGAACTTCTGTAAAGCTTTGCCAGTCATCGTGATTTTGCTCTCTTTTAAATTTGGCTTGTTTTTTCGCCTCTGCCACAGCGATCTGACCCGTTTTGTGCACCATGGGGGATCAGTACCATCACTTAATAATTTATGTGGTATATATCTCTCAATTGCTCTCGATACTCTTTGATATCATTCCACAACATTTCTACGCTTACATGACCAAATTGGTAGGAGTGAAGACTGTCTCTTAAAACGGCCTTAAGAGCATTTTTATCAGCTTTCTTAAATAGATGTACTTTGCGTCTCTTTTTGATGGTTGTAGGTGTTACGGCATTCATCCTAGCAGCAACTGCCTAGTGATCGCTAATCCCTGTATTCGTCACGATACTCACTATTTATCCAGGATTATTTGTTGCTAAGCGGTCAAGTACGCTTTCGTAACCATTTACGCTTCGAGTGAGTTGATGTACTAATTGTCCAAAATAATTTCAATTTAATTTTCTGAGAAAGCATTCAGTACAATTTTGGACGACGTTTTATGCCTGCGGCTGGCTTTAAAAGTATAGTTTTTCCAGCATATCGAGGGTAGATTGAAGTCACCACCGACTATAACTGTATGAGTGGGGTACCTATTTCAAATGAGAACTGTTCAGCAACTATATCGTCTGAGTCTCAGGAACTATATACTTCAATTTCACTACAAGGCAAACTACTTCTGCCACCAATAAATACTCCACCAGCAGCTGTATTTAATCTACCATGTCTGAAAACTGTTAGATCGTTTGAAAAAATTTCGACTGAACTTATTTCCTGCTTTACCCACCTTTCTGTACCTACAACTATTTGAGCTTCAGTGCTTTCTATTAGGACTTGAAGCTCTGGTTCTTTCCCAACACAGCTACAACAATTTACAATTACAATACCGATCCTTTCTACAACTAACTTACTGTGATTTACCTGTTCCCTTTTAGACTGACGCCCATTCTGTGGTTCCCAGAGACCCTCTAACCTAAAGAAACCACTCAGTCCCTTCCACACAGCCCCCGCTACCCGTGTAGCAGCTTCCTGTGTGTAATTGACTCCTGACCTATTAAGTGGAACCCGGAAACCCACCACCCGATGGCGCAAGTCAAGGAATCTGCAGCCTGCACGGTCCCAGAACCGCTTGAGCCTCTGATTCAGACTCTCCACTCAGCTCTGCACCAAAGGTTCACAATCGGTTCCATCGACGAAGCTGAAGATGGTGAGCTCTGTCTTACTCTCGCAAACAATACTGGCCGTCTTTATCATTTCCGCTAGCCGCCGGAAACCAAAGCGGCACACGTCATTGGTACCGAAATAAGCCACCACTTGCCGTTGGCTATACTCTTCAAGGCCTTCGGAAGCACCCTTTCCACGTCCGGAATGATTCGAATGATTCTCCCCCCCCCCCTCCCCCCAGTATGCACACTGCCTTCCTTCCCCTCCTTGGCAGCAATGTTCCTACGGGACCCTATTACGCGCCAAACGTTGGAGCTCCCAACTGCCAGCAAACCCACCCTCTGTGAATGCCCAGATCTTTTGGCCCGAAAAGCTTCCTCTGGAACAGGGTGGACGACTGCATCGGGCTCAGAGACATCGTCAGCCACAGATAACTCCCGAAACCTTTTCATCAAACGAACCGGGGAGGCCCTACGATCGGCCCCTCGGAAAGTTTTTCGCTGCCTGCCAGACCTTGGAATGATCTCCCACTCGACCACGGGTGAGGTGTCAATCTCAGTGCAGGCAGCACCCGGAGCGGCCACAGCAGTGGACCGATCGGAAGACACGTGGGGCGTGCTTGACGTCCCTCGAATCCCCGCGTCTGACCCTCCGCAGTGATGCCCCTTGGCAGCAGCCTCAAGCTGTGTGACGGAAACCAACGCAGCCTGGAGCTGTGAGCAAAGAGTCGCCAACTCAGCTCGCATCTGTACACAGCAATCACAGTTCCTATCCATTACTGGACTCGCTGCTGTTTGAAGCTCGTAAAAATATGTAAAAAACGGTGTACTCGCCTTATGAGCACCAGGAACACATTGTGCTCTGTCTCCGACAGTCTATCCAAGAGAGAGCAGCATGGAGAGCTGCATCAAACCAGTTTTTGGACTGAAGACTACGACAGCAAAATAATCGAGTGAAGGTATCAAACTGCAATATGTACAAAAATCAAATTTTTTCGACCACTCCGATGATGAGTATTTTATATCGGTCGGAATGCCGTGTCTCCATCTCTCAGTGCAGACACCGCTGTTTGGGGAGGAATATAGCCATAGCAAAAGCAGCCTCGGAACGGAATGCAAAGAGCACGTCTGTAGCACCGAAAGGGATAAGTAAGCGATGGGAATTAAGTTTAGATAGTAATGATTAAATCAAAGTATGATTGGTAGACGAGAGACACTAGCCCAGCCGGCCGCTGGTGGCCGAGCGGTTCTAGACGCTTCAGTCTGGAACCGCGGGACCGCTACGGTCGCAGGTTCGAATCCTGCTCGGGCATGGATGTGTGTGATGTCCTTAGTTTAGGTAGGTTTAAATAGTTCTAAGTTCCAGGGGACTGATGACCTGAGATGTTTAAGTCCCATAGTGCTCAGAGCCATTTGAACACTAGCCGAACAACAGGCCGCCCATGTCACTTTCATTTACACAGCTACCCATCTGGGTGGTACAGTTGGTTGTATCGACCAGCGGCAGGTCTGAGACACCTGACAGTGAAGCCGCAGGTTCCCGCAGAGTCGCAATTGGCGAGCCGAAGCTGAGCGCCGCGGCCGCCGCCCCCCAGAGTTACGAGTAGCGTCGGCGGCAGTGGGGGCGGCGGTGGCGGAGGCGCGTTGCGGCGGCAGCCAATACGCTGGGCGGCTGCTGATAAGGAGGGTGGTCCTCGCGAGCGCTGAATACGTTACCCGTGTTGTTAGGCCGGCGGTGCGCGCGCTACCCGGTGGCTCCAATTTCTTACCGAAGCCGCGCTGTCGGAATGCATAAAATATCCCGTCTGCCGAGCAGGGACCGCGGATCCCAGCCGGCAACACGGGCGCCGCAACACATAAACGCCTGCTAAGTGGCCCCGTTATCTGGCCGGTCGGCCCGTTGTTAACGCTCCTTTGACAGGTACTTCCCTTCCTCGCTCCTTCCGCAACGTCCCATAAATCTGTGCTTGCATTATTCAAGGGCATTCGAACGATAGTTCTCGCCTATCGCCAGAGACGTGACAAGTAGAAAATCTGCACCAAATTAACTGTCTTCTGCATACGTCATAAAATTTAACAAAGTTAGATGACAAGGAGCTGGTGCACTGAAAGCATGTTGACTCTTAAAATAAATTGATTTTAAATTATTCAGCATCATAACTGTTTGGGGATCAGTTTGTTTTACGAAGAAATGTAGGAAAACGAGAGTCATTTATCACCCCACGTCTTAGCTTGAGTTGGCGAAATCCAATTCTACTATTACAGCACTTGCATATTTAGAGATAGTTGTTGACGTGTTGTGTGTGTAATGCCCCCCTCCTTCCGTCTTCCACCTATTGTCAACATTAATCAATGCCCAGTCGAAGTAATTATAAACAAAGTCTTTTGTGAAGATTTGAGAAGAGCGAAGATTACAATAAACTTTCAAGTTTACTTAGCTTGTCATGTTGAGATGATCCAGTTCTTGTTGTGTGGGGACCAAGCTAAAAATTTAACGTCGGGTCCTCACGGAAGCTTTGTACTACATAAATTGGAAGATTCCTCTTGCAGTCTTGCAGAAATTTTTTACGTAAATATATTTTCTACTGATTTTCTCACATTTTAGTGTATCATACAGTATTTTGATTTTTCACATTAACAAAGCCGAAATTACATTGTTGGGACACCTATGATACAAAAATACGTCCGATCACATCACAGGCAGTGTTACGGCTCTCACACTCTGAGGAAATAACAGTATTCCAAAGGGTTTACGATTTTTCTTAACAAATGAATTCCTACTACTTTTCGGTACATCACTAATTTCGATTATTATTTTATAAATGAGTCCAGAAATGATCGTAGTAAACAGTACAGGATTTCGTGATTAATAATAGAAATTCTGTGTGGGCAAATAATTCGCAATTTCAAATGTTTCAAAGAAAAATTAATTTTGCCTGTACATTCAGAACTAGTACTTACGATTATAACATGGAAACTAAAATATTTTACAAAGTAATTCCTTTTTATAAATTTTAGCTTTAAATAAAACACTCTGCCAATAAAATTATATGAAAGTTTTCAGAAAAGCAGCTAGGATACTACTGACCTGTCCAAAATTCGAAAAATAATACTGGTATCGATAACTACAGCTGAGGAAAAGTAGTGCTAGAGAAGGCTGTCCCGTTACAAGTAGAGTGCACACTTTTAAAAGTGGTAGCAGGAATAATATGATGGTAGCAGGAATAATATACAGAGGCGGAAGGTTATCTACGTCTTGCACATAGATTAGACTGCAGCCATAGGACTCGTAGAATAAGAAATATCCGCCTCGGTAGCTGAGCAATCAGCGTGGCAGATTGCTCAGCGAAGCGGCCCAGTTTCGATTCCTGGCCGGGTCGGGGATGTCTCCGCTCGGGGCTCGCTGTCCTGTTTTCCTTACACTCGTATCGTCATAACTGACATTACACTATTGAGACGACTGACTAGGTACTTACCAAAAGCCAAAATTAGAAAACAAAGAACATGGAATCACTAGTTGAGGACGAAGTGAGATGGGGTTGTAGTCTATCCCCGTCATTATTCGAAATGTACACTGAGCATCCCGTGCACCAAACGAAGAAAAAAAATTGGAAATGGAATTAAAGACCAGAGAAAAGAAATCAAAACGTTGAGGTTATTTGATGGCAAAGTAATTTTGTTATATACGGCAAATAACTTAAGAGCTGTTGATTGGTGTGCATGGCAGCTTCAAAACCGCTTATAAGACAAATAACAACAAAAGTAAAACACGGGTAACAGGATTTAGTCGAATTAGGCGATGCTGGGAGAATTATATCAGGAAATAGCACACTGAAAGTTTTTAATTTTCCTAGAAAAATAACTGACATGAGCGAGAGAGTATATAAAACAATGACTGGCAATAGCAAGAAGGTGTTTGTGTAAATGAGAAATTTGTTAGTATACAATTTTAAGTGTTAGGAAATGTTTTCTGAAGATATTTGTTTGGAGTGTAGCCTTGTACGGAACTGAACGTAGACAATAAGCAGTATCTGGTGTTGCCCTGTTATGTATTTATTTCACTTCTATTAGTCTATGTACTCTTTCTCTCTGTCCATCCCCTCCAGTCCGCCTCTGTCCATCTGCTGTTCCCTCTCACTCTGCCCGTCCCCTCCTCCCCGTCTGTCCGTCTCCTCCTCTTTCCTTTCTATGTCCTTCTCTCCTTCTGCCCTCTCCCTATTCACCTCCTCCTCTTCTCTTTCTCTACGCATCTCCTCCTCCACCTCTCTGTGTCCATCACTTCCTTCCCCCATATCTCCTGACCTGTAAGTCGTACAGTGATATAGTTTTGTATGCACTTTCAGCAGCACATTTGGATACTGTCTGCTAAATGTGTTGCGAATAGAGATAGTAGCAAAGCAGTAATGAATGTACAGGTCATGACGTCATGCCTGGTGCGACAGTTTTACTGCATGAAGAACGAAAATGTAGTAAGCGATAAGCTCTTTTGTTTTCATCATTTTGTGGAGATTCTCGGCGAGAAAAAGTTTCGTAAATGTTTGAAATTATGTGCTAAATTTGTTGCGGTTCACTACTTTCTCTCGTTCTCAAATACTGGGTGACTAAAGCTTGGGTATTCGCGCTTTGTGACCTGCCTTATCTTTCAATCCCCCCCCGACGTTTTAAAGATATGTGGTTCTTACCCCCACTGCGATTCTTTCCTGACATTAAGTGATATGTGTACCATATTTGGCTCGTATCAGTTCAGTGGTGTCGGAAGTGATGCAGAACATGTATATATTCATACATACAAGCATTTTTATAATATGTGTGAATATCTTTTACTTTGCGATCCGATTTTGGTGAAATATAACTTATATGGTGCCCGCAGGTACGCTGAAGCTACCAGTGAAAACGTCATAAAAATCCATCTACCACTTTTGGAGATTAGCGTGTCCAGACAGAGACAGAGAGACAGACTGGCAAGGCAGACAAGGAAGTTTTAGTAAAACTTCAAATTACGATATATTTTCTTTTCGTTACCCGATTTTGATGAACTAAAGGGTATATCGTGTCCAAAACTGCGAAAACGCCACGAAAATTCGTCTAGTAGTTTTGGAGGTAAGAGTGTTCAAAGACATATTGACAGACATGACGCTACTACAGATTTATTATTAGTACAGATGGACGAGGCTACAAGCATTTTAAACGTGTTGCTACAGAACTACGGTGAATTTCAAATGAGTAGATCCGTCCACTATTGGGAAGGGACTGAATCGAATTAGGATAAAAATGTATACCCTGACGGAAAAAAATAGCAACACCAGGAGGGACTTTCGCGACATAAACGGAATTTGGTTGTTGTATCTCTGCATCTTAAAGTTGATATCTACTCACATTTGAATTCCGTCGCATAACAGTGACGTTAGTACAGTCACTGTGACGATGCAAAATGCCACGCGGAGTGGCCGCGAGGTTAGAGGCGCCATGTCACTGATTGCGCGGCCCCTCCCACCGGAGGTTCGAGTCCTCCCTCGGGCGTGGGTGTATGTGTTGTTCTCAGTATAAGTTAGTTTAAGTAGTGTGTAAGTCTATGGACCGATGACCTCAGCAGATTGGTTCCTTAGGAATTCACACACATTTGAACATTTGAAGATGCGAATGTTTGATTTAAATAGACGCTGTAATGGTTGTCATCGTTAGTTAACTACGAGACTGGACGTAGTGAGTTGATGTTAGTGAAGAATATCTTTAAGGTGACAAAGATACCAGTATTAACACCTCACTGAACCTGAACGTATTCATTAATAGGATTACGAGAAGCTGAATGTTCCTTCTGCGTTATTGCAGAAACATTTGGCAGGAATACACCCACCGTACATGATCGCAATTAGCGGTGGTCACAAGAATGTGCGGGCGCAGGGAGACCGGGCTCCCGACAAATTTTATTGTTGTTGTTGTGGTCTTCAGTCCTGAGACTGGTTTGATGCAGCTCTCCATGCTACTCTATCCTGTGTAAGCTTCTTCATCTCCCAATACCTATTGCAGCCTACATCCTTCTGAATCTGCTTAGTGTCTTCATCTCTTGGTCTCCCTCTACGATTTTTACCCTCCACTCTGCCCTCCAGTACTAAATTGGTGATCCCTCGGTGTCTCAAAACATGTCCTACCAACCGATCCCTTCTTCTAGTCAAGTTATGCCACAAGCTCCGATACAGGCTTCGATACAGTTCCCCACAGTCGTTTAATGAACAAAGTAAGAGCATATGGACTATCAGACCAATTGTGTGATAGGATTGAAGAGTTCCTAAATAACAGAACGCAGCATGTCATTCTCAATGGAGAGAAGTCTTCCGAGGTAAGAGTGATTCCAGGTGTGCCGCAGGGGAGTCTCATAGGACCGTAGCTATTCACAATATACATAAATGATCTTGTGGATGCCATCGGAAGTTCACTGAGGCTTTTTGCAGATGATGCTGTGGTGTATCGAGAGATTGTAACAATGGAAAATTGTACTGAAATGCAGGAGGATCTGCAGCGAGTTGATGCATGGTGCAGGGAATGGCAATTGAATCTCAATGTAAACAAGTGTAATGTGCTGCGAATACATAGAAAGATAGATCCCTTATCATTTAGCTACAAAATAGCAGGTCAGCAACTGGAAGCAGTTAATCCCATAAATTATCTGGGAGTACGCATTAGGAGTGATTTAAAATGGAATGATCATATAAAGTTGATCGTCGGTAAAGCAGATGCCAGACTGAGAGTCATTGCAAGAATCCTAAGGAAATGCAATCCGAAAACAAAGGAAGTAGGTTACAGTACGCTTGTTCGCCCACTGCTTGAATACTGCTCAGCAGTGTGGGATCCGTACCAGATAGGGTTGATAGAAGAGATAGAGAAGATCCAACGGAGAGCAGCGCGCTTCGTTACAGGATCACTTAGTAATCGCGAAAGCGTTACGGAGATGATAGATAAACTCCAGTGGAAGACTCTGCAGGAGAAACGCTCAGTAGCTCGGTACGGGCTTTTGTTAAAGTTTCGAGAAGATACCTTCACCGAAGAGTCAAGCAGTATATTGCTCCCTCCTACGTATATCTCCCGAAGAGACCATGAGGATAAAATCAGAGAGATTAAAGTCCACACAGAAGCATACCGACAATCCTTCCTTCCACGAACAATACGAAACTGGAATAGAAGGGAGAACCGATAGAGGTACTCGGGGTACCCTCCGCCACACACCGTCAAGTGGCTTGCGGAACATGGATGTAGATGTAGATGTAGATGAAGCTCCTCTTCTCCCCAATTCTATTCAATACCTCCTCATTAGTTATGTGATCTACCCATCTAATCTTCAGCATTCTTCTGTAGTACCACATTTCGAAAGCTTCTATTCTCTTCTTGTCTAAACTATTTATCGTCCACGTTTCACTTCCATACATGGCTACACTCCATGAAAATACTTTAAGAAACGACTTTCTGACATTTAAATCTATACTCAATGTCAACAAATTTTTCTTCTTCAGAAACGCTTTCCTTGCCATTGCCAGTCTTCATTTTATACCCTCTCTACTTCGACCATCATCAGTTATTTTGCTCCCCAAATAGCGAAACTCCTTTACTACTTTAAGTGTCTCATCTCCTAATCTAATTCCCTTCTGCGTCAGTCATTTATTTTGCTACTGCATGTTACGATAGCTCACACCATGAACTTCAGGTGAAGAAGTGTTTAGTTACGTAGCTGGTGTTCGCGAAAAGCACAGACGCCTTTTCAGACCAGTGGACCAACTGCAAGGCAGGTTTTGTTGCGTCTTTTGAAGGTATGTAGAATCGAAAAAAGGCTGCGTACCGTTACTGGCTCCATGTGGTCTGCCCTGTACATTATGGTAATTTATAGTGGAAAGCACATACATTCAGTAACAGTATGCAGCCTTTTTTGGCTCTATTACCTTCAAAAGACCTTCCGCTGCTCTGGAACGGCGTCTGTGCTCTTCACCAACACCAGCTACGTAACAAAACAATTTTCCGCCTGAAGATGATGATGTGAACCATCGAAGCACGCAGTGGCAAAATAAACGAGTGACGGCCGCAGAAAAGTGATTTATTTATACGACATTCGAAAGGTATTGAAAAGACAAGTACAGTGATATAGTACTCATTAATGTAGAACGTTGTTACTTTTGTCAAAAGTATTCGTGAAACGTGCTCAAGCTGAAAATTATCGTGCCAGGCTCCGTCGTAACATGCAGCAAGAAGATGGACCTACGTTAGTACAAACGTAGTTCTCTTTGGCCCTACTTTATACCACACAGACACAGGATCAGTTAAAATTGTTGTAAATGGAAGTATATGTTAACTTCCAACGCATCAGAAGGGGCTTGGAAAGGCTATTTAAAATATGCGTGGGCACCTATCTTCCAGCGAAAAGCTTTTGTGGAAATTACTAAGCATTCGCAACGCTCAATATAACTTCTGAGCCTGGTATTAGAGCCATACAGCAACAGCAGAGTACGTCCACCGCGCCTTTCAGTTTTAGCACAATTCTCGGGTACTTTTGAGAGAAGTTTAAGTTTTAGTATCAACACTAAGAAGCTTTGTATCATTGTACTAGTCTTTTCAAAAAAATAGAGCTTTCGAAAAAAAAATGCTTGAGTCCATTTAAAAAAACGCACTTGCTTCAATATCTCGTTGAAACAGGAGTAAAGAGAATGCCTACTCAACAAAATTACGCGTCCCTTCTCTTACTATCATTTCTCGAAAACCTCGTTCCGATATCTTGAACCATTCACGTTTGAGGTGATATCGGGCCTCATCTAGTGGGGCCGGCACGGTAGCTCAGTGTGTTCGGTCAGAGACCTGGCTGCCCTCTGTAATTAAAAAAAATTGAGTGAAGTACTGAAGTATTCATCGGTGAACTTGAAAGGGTGTCCTGGGACGTCCGCCCAAACCAAACGACGAGAACAATGTCGAATAAAACGGAAAATGTGGTAAAGAGCGTACCTGGAAACCGAGGGGTTGCTGGATAGAATCTCTGACAGACCATGGAAAATTTCAGCTTTCCTGTAGGCTAGACTTCGCCTTGCCAAGATATGAAGAGTAGCCAGGAACGACACGTGGTTCGGGTTCTATGTTAAACTTTAGGTCCTCCTTTTCATGGTTGAATAACTGGGCTAGATAGGGACACGTAAGTCGCTGAAATGGCGTCCAATAGAAAGATTTGCACCCGGCCACCGAACTACACGAAATTATTTACATTAATATTATCATTCTTTCCTGTCTCAGACGTTATGTCTGGTTAAAGATGGAAAGTGACGCGGACCTTGATCAAGCGTGACTGTACGGTATACGTTACATTGCATTTAGGAACTTTCGGGTAATTGAACATGTATCAATAATTACAGATTTCTGTAGTTGTATATATACGTTTGGATGTAGCTGTATTGCGTTGATGTACTGGTTGATATTGTGTGGTATGACTCCTGTAGTTGATAGTATAATTGGTATGATGTCAACTTTATCCTGATGCCACATGTCTTTGACTTCCTCAGCCAGTTGGATGTATTTTTCAATTTTTTCTCCTGTTTTCTTCTGTATATTTGTTGTATTGGGTGTGGATATTTCGATTAGTTGTGTTAATTTCTTCTTTTTATTGGTGAGTATGATGTCAGGTTTATTATGTGGTGTTGTTTTATCTGTTATAATGGTTCTGTTCCAGTATAATTTGTATTCATCATTCTCCAGTACATTTTGTGGTGCATACTTGTATGTGGAAATCTGTTGTTTTATTAGTTTATGTTGTGTGGCAAGTGGTTAATGAATTATTTTTGCTACATTGTCGTGTCTTCTGGGGTATTCTGTATTTGCTAGTATTGTACATCCGCTTGTGATGTTTCTATTTGTTGTTTGCAAATTCTGCATTTATCTGTTGTGGTATTGGGATCTTTAATAATATGCTTGCTGTAATATCTGGTGTTTATTGATTGATCCTGTATTGCAATCATGAATCCTTCCGTCTCACTGTGTATATTGCCTTTTCTTAGCCATGTGTTGGATGCTTTCTTCGTATCTGTTGATGCTATGTGATCTAAGGGGTTGTAGAAGAGGTTATGAAATTGCAATGGTGTAGCCGATGTATTTATATGAGTGATTGCTTTGCGTATTTTGCTAGTTTCTGCTCGTTCCATAAAGAATTTTCTTAAATTGTCTACCTGCCCATAATGTAGGTTTTTTATGTCGATAAATCCCCTTCCTCCTTCCCTTCTGCTTAATGTGAATCTTTCTGTTGCTGAATGTATGTGATGTATTCTATATTTGCGGTATTGTGATCGTGTAAGTGTATTGAGTGCTTCTATGTCTGTGTTACTCCACTTCACTACTCCAAATTCTGTTTTCAGTATTTTTGTTAGTCTTTGTCTATATTTTTCTTTTAGTTCTTCTTTAACATTTGTATTATCTATTCCTATTTTTTGTCTGTATCCTAAATATTTATAGGTATCTGTTTTTTTACATCGCTTCTATGCAGTCGCTGTGGTTATTCAATATGTAATCTTCTTGTTTAGTGTGTTTTCCCTTGACTATGCTATTTTTCTTACATTTGTCTGTTCCAAAAGCCATATTTATATCATTGCTGAATTCTTCTGTTATCTTTAGTAATTGGTTGAGTTGATTTGTTGCTGCCAGTAGTTTTAGATCATCCATGTATAGCAAGTGTGTGATTTTGTGTTGGTATGTTCCAGTAATATTGTATCCATAACTTGTATTATTTAGTATGTTGGATAGTGGTTCAGAGCAAGACAGAACCAGAAAAGACTTAATGAGTCTCCTTGGTATATTCCACGCTTAATCTGTATTATCTGTGATGTGATATTGTTTGAATTTGTTTGGATATTAAGTGTGGTTTTCCAATTTTTCATTACTATGTTTAGGAACTGTACCAATTTAGGGTCTACTTTGTATATTTCCAATATTTGTAGTAACCATGAGTGGGGTACACTATCAAAAGCTTTTCGGTAATCAATGTATGCGTAGTGTAGCGACCTTTGTTTAGTTTTAGCTTTATATGTCACCTCTGCATCTATTATCAGTTGCTCTTTACATCCTCGTGCTCCTTTTCAACAGCCTTTTTGTTCTTCATTTATAATTTTGTTCTGTGTTGTATGTGTCACTAATTTCTGTGTAATGACTGAAGTTAATATTTTGTATATTGTTGGTAGGCATGTTATGGGGCGATATTTTGCTGGGTTTGCTGTGTCTGCTTGATCTTTAGGTTTCAGATAAGTTATTCCATGTATTATCCATGTATTATCATTATTATTATTATTAATATTATCCCCCCTACAAATAATGCGCGACTAAGCAAGGAAGATGATTAATTTTTTTCTCCCAGAGGTTGAAAATACCTCTTCAGTTGTACAGTTGTTTTATTACTACACGACCGGTTTCGGGGTTTTATAAGCCCATCTTCAGCTGTCGTAACTTCGAGCTGTGTCCCCCGAGCGCCGTGGTGGACGTGTACTAGGCGCGTTGTGTTACCTATACCCATATCTATACCTAGGCAGCACACCGCGCCTAGTACACGTCACTGCGGCGCTCGGGGGCCATAGCGCGAAGTTACGACACCTAAAGATGGGCTTATAAGAGCCCGAAACCGGTCGTGTAATAATAAAACAACTTTACAACTGAAGCGATATTTTCAGCCTCTGGTATAGTGCTCAGTTTCGGATGTTCCTCCCACAGAATTGTTTGTACAAATTTTTTGCAGGTGACAGAAGATTGAGTGTGAAAAAAAAAGTCTAATGTGTGTGAAATCTTATGGGACTTAACTGCTAAGGTCATCAGTCCCTAAGCGTACACACTACTTAAATAAATTATCCTGAGGACAAACACACCCACCCATGCCCGAGGGAGGACTCAAACCTCCGCCGGGACCAGCCGTACAATCCATGACTGCACCGCCTAAGACCGCTCGGTTAATCCTCCGCGGCATTGATTGTGAAAGATGTGAAGTAATGTATATGGTATAGCAAATAAGAAAATGGGTAACATCAGTTCGTGACTTTCACGGACCATATTGTCGCAAAACTCTCGTAAAAGCTAAATGTTATTAAAGCGATCAACCACTCTAGTAGATCATACATTTTAATCTCTTAGTGCTGGAAATAGGTGAAAAGCTCTTCTGAAAGTATCACATTGAGGTTCTAGCGCAGAAAATGTATGCTGACATCTTCGCTAGACGAATAATGTACGTCGCGATTGACGTTGAAACGATAATACTGGTTCACTTCTGTGCATTTGATTCATTCTTTTGGCACCACACACTGGGGAAGCTCAGTGCTTTCACTAAGATTATTCTTACATGAGCGTTCTCTGTCCGAAGGATCTGCAGTGCCAGTCTGCGACGCTCGTGAAGCACTTCGAAATTCTTTCTTTGCCTTCTTTGTCTATACACTCCCTAGTGGGGTTTATGTTTAATAGTATTAACGCACTCGAAAGGACAGCAGTAGCTTAATTTCCGTCGTGTATTAGCTAGTATATATAACTTCAGATATTTTGTTTTCGTGTTTCATGTGTTCTGTCTATTTTTGCTCTATAAATCTGAATTGTCGTTCTGTGAATTGCGTAGTGCCCCGATGCATGATCTAGAAGCTTTAACTCTTCGGTTCCATGGAACCAAATTAAAATAAATAGACGCAAATTTAGCACTCGTACTACAAATGTCACTATTCACACTGGTTGAACTTTGCGTGTAATGTACCATTTTCTCGTAGCTACAGCTTAATCTGGCTGTACTGGGAGACTTAGACCACTCGCTAACTACATTCAGAGGCTATTTTACCGAAAACCGTCGCTATAAAATTAATATTTATACCTCAGGTCACGAGCTATCGGATGTCATTACAAAAAATTAAAGAATCACAGAACATAAAACGTTGAAACAGCTTGCTAACCCAGTTTTTACTAAGCGTCTAAGGTGCAGTACCTGTCTTGGGAAAAGTTTGAGGAAAAAAAGGGAATAAAACTACAATTTCTGTCCTTCCTCTTTACCTGTTACCTAGGGAACTACACATAGAACTAATTTCGAAAGCTAGTACTACTGAAAGTACTTTCGGTGTCTGATAATATATTAAAGTGCTGAAAAGCGAAGAAAACGCCCGAGCGAACTTCAGCGACCTTAAAAATTCAGCACTTCTTGCGTGTGCTTCTCTCCAACTCCACGACTCACTAACTTCATCAATTTGGTAAAGTGTACCCTGCATACTCTGTGATGTTTGAAATATAGGATCTGTTTCTAAGACCTTTATCTCGGAACACAAATGTGTACCTCTTTTTCTTTATACATGCTATTCGCGAACACCTGTACGGTGTATTATTTCTTGTAGAAAACGAGATAGATTCATGAAAAATTACAGAAAACTGATGTTATACTTTATCATTAGATTACCTTGTAATTTTCTCGAAGCGTCTCATTGTTTTATCTGCTGGTTCGTGTTTTTTAACAGTTGATAATTGCATCGAGCACTACATGATCGTGAAAGCTCTTTCTGTAGTAATATTATATAAATTTTGAAGTTTTATATCATTTAACATCTGTAATTTGTCAGTAATTAATTCAGTGCTTTATGCAGATTCAGTGAAATAGTAAAGGTGCATTTCATTTTCCTTCGAACACGCATACATTTCCAATTTTATGCTTTCCGGTAACTTGTCAAAAATAATGTCAATACTTCTGTTGTCGTTGACAGAACACATGGCGACGCATTTCTTAGGTCAATGAACTGCATTCTCAAATCTGTTAATAGTAACGACAAAATTCTTAGTGGCCATGCGCATGCTCATAAGTGGAAGTTAATTTGCCGTCTTCTTTTTAAAGAATGCATATTGACATTATATTTAAGTCTTAAGCTATCAAATTATTATAAACCCTTACAAAATACAGTTGCGAAGAATCTTCGAATAATGGAACTAATACGTTAGTTCACACGTTCTAAGATATGTTGATCTGGAAGATGTGTTCGGCAATATAAAATGGTGCAAGATTTTCGAAATTCTGAGAAAAATAGGGATAAGCTGTAGGAAAAGATGGGCATTGTAAAATATGTGCAGGAACCAAGAGGGAAAAATAAGAATGGGGGCCGGGAGCTGAGAACGAAGTGCTCGGATTAAAAACGATGTAAGACAGAGATACCGTTTTTCCCATGTATTGTTCAGTCCATAAATGAACGAACCAACAACAGAAATAAGAGTTCAAGAATGTGAGTAAAAATTCAGTGTGAAAATATGTCAGTCACAAAACTCACTGACGACACTGCTAGTCTCAGTGAAACTGAAGAAGTATTCCAGGACCTGTTGGATAGAATATATAGTCTAATGAGTACAGAATATAAGTTGACAGTAAACCGGAGAAAGACGAAGCAATGGAGTAGGAGAAATGTGATTAGAGATACACTTACCATCTAACTTCGGGTCCACGAAGTGGAGGATGTTAAGGAATTCCGCTGCCTAGGATGCAAAATAAAATTTTATAGACGAAGCAAAGATGACATGAAAAACAGATTAGCACAGGCAAAGAGGACATTCCTGGCCAAAAGAAGTCTGCTAGTATCTAACATTAGCCTTAATTTGAGGGAGGAATTTCTGAGAATGTACGTTTGAAGCACGGCATTGTATGGAAGCGAATCATGTGGGAGAAGAAGAACATCGAAGTTTGTAAATAGGGTGGACTGGTTACATGTGGAATGATGAAGCCTCCGTGGTATTGGCAACGAGTAGAAGACATGAAAAATACTGTACTGACAAGAGGAGTGGACAGGATGACACGACATGTATAAAGACATGTGTAGATAGCTTCCATGGTACTAGAGGGGGTCGTAATGTGTAAAAATAACAGGAAAGACAGAGACTGGAATACACCCAGGACGTAGGGTGCGAGTGCTACTCTGAGATGAAGAGTTTGGCTCAGGAGAGGAATTCGTGCCAGGACTCATCAAACCGCCAGTTAGGAAACTCATGATCGAATAATAACAACAAATGAAAAAATAAAATAAAATATGACCGAGTGGAGGTATGTATCCCTCAATCCTCGCGAACGTTACTTCTGTTAATGCTTTCCTGCTCCGATACCCCTGTGATTTTATTAAATATTAGACAAATAAGACACTGATGATTCAAGTATTACTCGGTTACCCGGAAAGGATTGCGTAAAAGCAAACGTCGGCCATCGAAGTGGATGTAGTCAGAACAGCACGAGCGCCAGTGCAGGAAATCTCCTAATTTTGCAAGAGTTATTGGGGAAATTTATAACAGTATGGAAGAATTCAAATATTGTAAATGTGTCATATTAATAATTAATGGTTTGTCGTAAGCTGCTTGTTGGTAGCAGTTTATTTTACCGGGCTAGTTTCTGGCGTCGCCTATATTCGGTGGTGTCTGCATTGCACATTTCTTATAATGCGTTACTTACAGCTTATATAGAAGTTTTGGTGCTCATATTATTTTTCGTATCATTATAATGTGACTTCCCTCGTACGTAAGGCTTTCTAGCGCATGCCAACGTCAACAATTCTCAATAATCGTGTAATAAGACGATTGTATGATTTATCAGCGGAAAAATTCTCGTATTGGAGTACCAAAAGGGTGAAGGTGCTCCTATTTATTTAAAAGAGTGTGACTGAAAAGTGGGGTACGAACTCTCTCATTCTACCGGCACCTTTAAAAATTTTCCCATAAATCTAAGAATGCGAATATATACGCGGTCTTTTAATATGCAGCTCACCTCTCACTTCTACAAGCTCGCCTAACTGTAACCCGCTCACACCAAGCAGTCCGTCCGCCCCAGTAGCTGAGTGGTCAGCGTGACGGATTGCCGTCCTCTGGGCCCGGGTTCGATTCCCGGCTGGGTCGGAGATTTTCTCCGCTCAGGGACTGGGTGTTGTGTTGTGTTCATCATCATTTCATCCCCATCCGGCGTGCAGGTCGCCCAATGTGGCGCCGAATGTAATAAGACCTGCGATATGGCGGCCGGACCTGCCCCGCGAGGGGCCTCCCGGCCAATGACGCCAAACGCTCATCATCATCATCACCAAGCAGTCCGATGCTGTAATTCGCTCATACCCATCCAGTCTTACGTGTCGATTTCACTCTCATTCGGACCAACCCATTGTCATTAGCTCTTCGTGTCTCTCTGTCACCTCTCTGTCACTATCTCCCATCTCAACCACAGTCTCTTTCGTTCTGCCCTAGTACTACTGTCTTCTCTTATTGTCACTGTCTCTTTCTTGTTCTCTCTTACTACTGGTTATTCATTCATTCCTTCCCACCGTTGTTGTCTCTTTTCAATGTCGCTACCTCTCCCTTTCTGGTTGTTGTTGTCATACACTCACTCTCTTTATCACTGGCTCCCACCAGCTTCCACTTCCTCCTCCTCTTTATTCTTCTCCCATTGATACTGTCTCCTTCACTCTTTTCCTAACACTGTTCTGTCACAGTTAACTATTTTCCGCTCCCACTGCGTCCCTTTCATTCTCTCACAGTGCCATCGTCTCCTTCACTCTTTCTACACCAGTACCACTGTCTACTGCCTTCTAGTATTTATTAATTTTCCGTTTCTTTCCCACTGCCACCGTCTCCTTCTATCTGAGCATAAAATGTGCGGATATGTTCGCACACCAAAATATTTGGGAAAAATTTTAAAGGTGCTGAGGAATGTAAAATGAGCCAGCTGGAACCCCTCTTTTAGTCACAATATTGTAAAGAGAAGCATATTCGCTTTGTATGTGCTCTAATAGGAGAATTTTTCCCCTAGTCCTCTTCTATTCCCTGCCACAGCAGGGTATGTTACTCACTCTGAAAACAACTTAATGGATCAGTAAAATTTGAAGGTTCACTTATGTGAAATCGAAATAACGCAAATCTAATTGTACACGTCAGACCGGATTTTACGAGTACAAAAATTTTGCATATGCACCAGAAGGGGTACCAGAACCCGTCTGGTGACAATGGAGACACTTTAGAGCATATTTATTCCTTCTGCGTCACTTTATAAGCTATGTTTTCGCCTCACGTCCGATTTTACACGCGTATTTTACGTGTAGATATAGGGTAACATTGATCGTCTGTATCTTGGGAGCGGATCAAGGCATCATCCAAAATTTTCAAGGTTGTTCGGGATCTGCCTCTTAGGAATATATCGTAAAAATGTCCGCCCTTTACTGTACATATCCGTCTTAGAATCAGAAGCTCAGTTCCGGTACGAAAAAATGGTAATTTTTTTTGGGGCTTTCTAAGGAATCGCCCATGAAGTAATGGTGCCCCTATAAGCCCCTTAAGGGCCATCGTAGACGTCATCAAATGTAGAAAGAACCACACAATTTTCTCCATTTACCTAAGCAGGAGAA
Organism: Schistocerca serialis cubense; assembly: GCF_023864345.2. Lineage (NCBI taxonomy): Eukaryota > Metazoa > Arthropoda > Insecta > Orthoptera > Acrididae > Schistocerca > Schistocerca serialis. The sequence continues at coordinate 266,667,622 of NC_064639.1, forward strand.
AGTGTGTAATATTCATACTTTGACCCAGTACTGTTGGATACTGACCATAAGATGATACTTCTGTCGGATAAAGTAATGTTCCTTAGGCCAAGGGCAATCCAAAACATTTGACCCTATCTTTGTATCACCAACAGAACACGAGGCATGAGTGACGGAAGAATCCCGTTTTTATGCGCGGCGTTTCGGAACATATTACGTAGCGCATACTGTCGCATGTGTACCGATATGTACATATATGCAGTCAGTATACGATATTTTTCACAAAAATGTACGATAATATATGGAGTTGTCATTGGCAAATGCCGTACATGCAAACACTATTTTTGGTTATACATCACAGAATATACTTCTAACTTGTATTATCTCTCTTAGCAGAACAAAGAAAAATGAGTTCTACAATTCTTTACAGTGATTCAATAACAGCTACTTTTTATTAAGCTACCGACTAGTTTCGAAATAAAAAGTTCATTGTCAGCTAAAGCTGCAGTAATAGTGTTTGGTTAGGCGACAATCAATTCACACATAGGTAATACGCACAGAATATATAGTCACATGGAATGTCGGACGAGTTTCGTAGTGTATCTGTATAAATGCATTTGAACTAGACTAGTCTAGACTAGACTAGTCTAGACGAGACTAGTCTAATCCAGTTCAACAGCACTTCCGTTGTGTGTGTATTGATTTTCACCTAACCAAACACTAATATGCTGCTTTAATAGGCCTCGCTTGGAAATGAACTTTGTAATTCGAATCTAGGCTATAGTCTAAGAAAACGCAATTGTGACGGAATTACAATAATGAATGTACGAGAATATTCGGAGTAGTCATTGGAAAATGCCGTACATGCAAAGATTATTTTCAATTATACAGGTGTTTCAAAATTAATATACAGGTTTTAAGGTTTTGTAGCAGGTATTATATTCACCTTACAATTATAAATAATACACCAAATGAAAGAGAAACACAGACAGTTTTTCTTACAATTATTCAGTGTGAACACCGATCACTCATCGAGTCGATAGGCAAGTTGTTCCGAAAACTTGATCAATGTGTCAGGAGTAACTGTGGCAATAACACTGCTTCTAAAGTCGCATAGATGAGCTGGTATCGGAGGCACATACACATGATCGAGCCAGATCGTGTGTGAACGTGGAGGTCACGCATAGAATGCTGTGTCAACCGGCCCCTTGCGCCCAATCCACCGGTCGGATACAACGTCGTTTAACCAGTCACGTACTGGTTCAAATGGCTCTGGGCACTAGGGGACTCAACTGCTTGGGTCATCAGTCCCCTAGAACTTAGTACTACTTAAACCTAACTAACCTAAATACATCACACACATCCATGCCCGAGGCAGGATTCGAACCTGCGGTCGTAGCGGTCGCGCGGTTCCAAACTGTAGCGCCTAGAACCGCTCGGCCACATAGGCAGGCCAGTCGCGTACTGAATTATGCCAGTGAGGCGGCGCACCATCTTGCTCCCAAATAAAGATGTGTTGTCCACCATCTTCCCGTTGAGGCACGGGCCATAGCTGTAGCACATCAAGATAAGAAACTTCAGTTAAAATTGATTCGCCGAAAAAGAAAGGCCCATAAACATTCCGCGAGGATATTTCTTGGGGCTAAGCGTGGAAGACTCGCACTAGTTCAACACGTTTTTGAGTCACTCTTCGTAATTCCATGCTCTTCCCATTGCGCGCAGGTATAAAAACAAAAATGTTTGAATTGCTCTTTCATTTGGTGTATTGTTCACAATTGTAAGTTGAACGTAATAAATGCTATAACGGTGGCAAACCGGTATGTTTGTTTTGAAACACCCTGTATATTACACAATATACTTCTAATTTGTATTATCTCTCTTACCAGAACAAAGTTGCTGGTTCCTGCCATGACTTAATGCTGGAAATATGCAGGAAAATGAATTGTCATTAAAGAATACTAGTGAAATTTTCGCCGAATTTTTTTTTTGATCGGTCCGTTTTTTTAAAATAATGTTTGGATGCTTCATTATATATGTGCCTACAGCTGATAAAAGCTTGTGATGCGGCTTTGGGAGGCTCTGAAAAATTTAAATTGGGATGATCATTCATTGAAAATTGTCATGGAAAAATACGATCAAAATTATCACAAGATCAGTGGCAAACAGCTTCAGCACGGCACACCTCCAAAGTATTCAGGTGGAAGTGATATTAAGTAGGACGATCACGCAAAATCACTATTGGGGAAAAAGATTAAGGAGGTAGACTTCTGGAGAGGGTTCTGCAAAAATGCAATGAATCTGTAAAGAAAATCACATACGAGACGCAAGTGCGACCAATTCTAGAGTATTGTTCGAGAGTTTGATTTCTTTATCAGGTAGACATGACAGTAGGCATCCAACGAATGGAGAGATGCGCAGATAAACTCATGACAGCTTGATATAGCCTGTACAAAAGGATTACAGAAATTCTCGGGTAACTTGAACGGGAATCTTGGAACAAGACTACGTAGTTCTCGCGAAATCCTATCGAGTAAATTTAGAGAATCTACACTCGAATGATAGCGTGTGACCACTACGCTCACACTAGCGTATATCTTGAGTATGGATCGTGAGAATATAATAAGACAGATTAAGTCGCTTACAGAGACAGTCATTTTTCCCTCGCTCATTTCGCGAATGGAATAGTAAAGGAAATCAATAAAATTGATACGTCGTGACGCCCTCCTTTCACTGAAAAGTGCATTCCGGAGTAGGCCTATGTGTGCTGGTGTGGATTTACACAGCCTCCATTTTGTTTGCAATTACTGTGAATGATTTAATAGATGCGAAAGTAAGATTTTAAAATAGGAACCAGCACTCTTCATGTCCCCCTCACACATTATTTTCTCAAACGACTAACTTCATTTATTATATTATAAATAATGATTCCTGCAGTCGTTGTGATTTATATCAGGTTCTCAGAGTTTGAACAACATGGGGCTACAATGTATACGTATCTGCTCATCAGTGATTTATAAATGCGTAATGGATTAACTTTTAATACGCCCCCCTCCCATCTCTCTCTCTCTCTCTCTCTCTCTCTCTCTCTCTCTCTCTCTCTCTCTGTGTGTGTGTGTGTGTGTGTGTGTGTGTGTGTGTGTGTGTCAGTGAGTGAGTACAATCTACGGTACGAATCATACAGAATGAAAATCAAGACTGGTAATCCTCAATTATTTTTGAACTTTATTTGGGACTTTTCATAAACACTGACGGTGGCTTGTACCGAACTAAAAAGTAGAAATGTTTAACCACAATGAATGCACCGTTTGTTTGATGTATTTATCACACATTAATATTTCAAACCAGTCTGCGTCAAACAGGGTTTTCTATAAATATTTTTGTTGCCACTGCTACTTAATTAACTAAAAGTGTTTTTGATTTAAACTAGAAGTTACAGTTTGTGTCATAGAAGTGGTTTCATTTGTTTTTTGTTTTCTGTTTAGTTTTCAGTAGAAATGTCAGCTTTTTCCGGCATATTAACTGACTGAAATGCTCTTTTTACTCGTGTCCCTGTGAAAGAGTCACTGTGATTAATTAGGGTAAATCATGACGAACTGACCAATTTATTTTAGCACTCTCAACAAACATTGTTTTCAGTGACGAGCCCTTTGAATTAAGTGATGGGATTGCTACAGGATGCTCTATATCCCCTGTAATCTATATCTACTTCACTATTCTGTAAGTCACACTTAAGTGCCTGGCACAGGGTTCTTGAACCACACTTAGATTATTTCTCTCCCGTTCTGCTCTCCAACAGCGCGCGGGAAAAACGAAGTCTTAAATCTCGCTGTGCGAGCTACGATTTATTTTATCTCGATGATCATTTCTCCCTGTCTAGGCTGGCGACGGAAAGCTATTTTTATGGAAAATTTTGTGGAACAAATCATTGAGTGAAACGCATTGAAATTAGTACTTTCTGGGAATATATACATTATATCTTTGTTATACGATAACACAGTAACGAAATTTGCATACATTATTTCATCATGTAAGTTCTCTTTAGCCCAACTTCGAATACATACAGTATTGCAGACGGAGGTTGACATCCCCTTCCCAGATGTAAATGACGGTACATTCGGCCACAGCGTATACTGGAAGTCGACTAATACTGTTATATTTTTATTTCAGCAGCTGCGAGAATTCAAAATAACCGAAGCGGCTGTTCCGTTATTCGATGTACAAGAATTATGCCACCATCCCTACAACTGAAACCATCCGTCCACCGAGTTGGATCATATCGTGCACACACCTCCCCATGATTACAACGAACAACGAATTCCCCCTTGGTATGCTATAGACCCACTGAAATTTCGAAAAGTGAAGAGACATCGAAGTACGGCTTACGTGGGTTTCATTTTGATTTACATTTGGAATGTCCGCCTGCTTAGCTGTACTCCGGCACGGTAGCTCAGCGAGTTCGGCCAGAGGGTTAACTGTCCTCTGTAATGAAAACACTGAGTAAATGGATCAACACCGACTTCAGCGGGCGTCAAGAGATATCCTCCTCGAACAAATGCAACGAACAAAATGAGGAGGGGGGGGGGGGGGGGGAAAGGCTGTGCGGTCAGGTGTTTTCCCACCATGCAGCTGGCCCGGTTTCGATTCCCGGCCGGGTTGGAGATTTTCTCCGATCGTAGACTGAGTATTATGTTGTCCTCCTCATCATCACCGACACGCAGGTCGCCCAGTGCGGCGTCACCTGAGATAAGACTTGCAGCCCGGTGGCCAAACTTCTCCGGAGGGCGCCTCCCGGCCATGACTGCCACACGATCATTTTTTTCTTTTTTTTCGTTTGCAATATGGTTGTTTGCTCGTCTATGCATAGATCCCTGCTAGGTTCCGTTACTGTCGATTTCGATCAGACCATGGTTGCGGTCTATTTTACTATCTGCTGTTGCGGATTTACGTTTCACATGTGTCATCTGAGAGGTACGTACCACATGAATGCACCGAAAGTCTGAAGTTCTCATTTATCAAAGAAATCCTCGCATACCTCTTTCGCGCCTGTTTCTGCATAACAAAACGAAGTTGTTGAGACTGACCTTTTTCTCTGCATAATTGTTAGAGATTAGCTCTGAAATGCTTAAACTAAGTGTGTAGGTGAAAAGCCCAGCGCATTTATGACCTGGAAGAAGTCTACTCACGATATGGCTAAGATTAAATGCGCTGATATCGCGCGTCCTGCACATCCAATATTCGCCTGTCACACCAGTGGAAAATATAAGGTCTGACGACAAACTGAGTCACACACAAATATTGCTTCCGCTGTAGCGACAGGAACGCTTTCACTCCAGTAGCCACAGTGAATGCATAAAAGTCGTAGGAACTCACGGAATGCTGAAGCCTATTCCGTGCGTTTGTCTCCGTAAAGTCCTGGAAGAAATGTACATTCTTGATATCCACAACTGACGACGATCTACGTAGATACGTAGATATGCTTATACAAAATGCCCTATTTACAGTATTCTATTTACAGTATTCCTTGTCAGTTTTGTAAATGTTACGTAGCATAAACAGTACGCACCGCACAAGAACGATACATCGATCACCGGGGACACACACGCCTTCTGCAACTCAACAAATCTGCAGTGGCTGGACTTGTATTTCCACTCGTCATTCCATGTATTACAAGAAAGTCAAGATACTGGCTACAACCTTATCCTATTCGGATTCGGTAGTGAAGGAAACTGTGGAAATACAGTTATCAGACAACTTGCTGAACCGAGACGGGGATTTCCAGCTCGGCAAGTCATGAAAATCACTCATCTGCCTCTCTCAAAGGAATTATTGGCCTGAGCCCTCGTTGCCTGGCATTCCAATACATCCCATCCACTTTAATAATCAACCACAGGCTTCGTAAGCGCTGTGTATTTGCCGAATCGGTGCTTGCCATATTTTATTCCTGGACGCTTGAAGTTTTTTTTCTGAGACTAACATTATTCTTGTCAACTGTCTCTGAAGCGCGTGCAATCACTTCACAGTATTTTCTGAAATGGTTTTAATTCTGTCACCAACTCATTTTGAAGATGGCTCAACAGTTATCAGCCGAAATAATGGAAGAAGAGATAATACACGGTAAGCAGGAATTCTTTCCCTGATTGCAAAACTTTATTTCTAAGGAACTATGCTAGATACAGCTATGGTGTTTGTTGCAAATGGTAGCTTATGGATACGCTTTCATGTGTGCTCCTTTTGTTGCTCTTAAAATTTCTGTGGATTTCTCTCCATGTCTTTGGCAATATCTTTTCTGTCACCGCGTTTACAACACCTCGCATATTTTGCGCATCAGAAACTGGTGAACCGAACGTAACCACATGAAAAAGGCAAGAGGCGTTCTGTCTAGTGGACGTGATTATCATTATGTTGCACCGCCTCTGCCGATCCATCTGTCCCGAAAGATTACATTCAAGAATTGTCGAACAAATAACCGTCAGTGTGACAGCACTGTCTTATGCAAACACTAGGCATGGTTGAAATTCATGTAAACGAACTACACCATAAGGTTCTAACCGGCCAGGGAAGTTGTTGCCATAATGGTAGGCTCAGCGAAAAAGATGCTCCAGTAATTGTGTTGTTCATTAAGCTACACCGCACATTCACTTTCGGGTTGTCCCTTATCTTCTGTACCACGACGTGTGGTTTCTCCGACCTCCGCATCCAGCTCGTTCATAACAAACTCAGCACGTTTTGTCCTGTCATCTGGCTGACAAGCTTGCAGTAGTTGCAATTCCTACGCGTGGAAATGCAGCCGTTGGTGTTAAATTTTCACCACAGTGCTCTGAGGGATACCTGTTTCTCTTGAAACACGACGCGTCGAAGCTGAAGAGCTATACGAACGTTATCAACAGTGTAGTCACTCTAGGTCTGCCATATCTTGCCTGGTCATCAACACTGACAGTCTCTTTAAACTATTCTCTCCATCCTTTGATGCTTCTGACGTCTGGTGGATCTCTCAATCTCCGTGTTATATGAAAGCACAAAACAAATTGCGATTTCTCATGAACAGACGTTACTGTGGCAGACGCACATCTAAATTATGCTGTCTGTAACAAGAGAGGAATCAGGTGATGTCAGAGCATGAGTAAATCTGGTACTTGCAACAAACCGCGCAGCTGCGTTTAGTATTGATTCCATAGAAATATATATTTTTTTAATCTGGATATTTTGTGCTCAATCTGTGCTATCCCGGGTGCACGCCAGAAAGATGATGGAACAGTGTAAATTTTCGATCACCCAGTACGGCTGTGCAGAGAACACGTGATACCTGTTCGCCAAACTCTTATGTTCCTCCTGTGTGGCGGTTCACGGGTGCGGAAACATTGTCTCTGCGATACTGGGGGCCCAGCCTACACGCTGTTGACTTCGTAACCCCGAAATTTTGACTGATCTCAGATATGTTATGACTCATGCGTTTTGTGTCATCCCACGTTCAAAGTCAGGTAGTATGCAACATGTTGCCATGTTCACTATCTACCTGTAACCGGCTAGGTATCATATCTGTACTCAGTTCATACGCCGAAAATAGCGGCAACATTTGGGCATTATACGGGGCGCATCTTCAGATGCGATGATCCTTCGTGAGACTTTCGGTCACTCACTTTATATACAATACATTTGCCCGTGAGTGTACTTTTGTTACTGGTGGCGCTAATTTCAGGACGTCCACTGAAAAAGAGCCTCAAATGACTACTTTTAAATTCAGTTTCATTATGTAATTTATTTTGGTAGCAACGAATACGTTACAATAATAATCAACCAGCTGCATAAAAGAAATGTAATTTCTTTACCGGTTTCAGGAACTTAGTGCCCTTCTTCAGAAGGTTATATCTATCGCATTATTGGCGTGTGTCAAAAATAAGACTCATACAGCATAATGCCATGGTCATGAGGTTCACAGTTTTACCGAAATCGGTAAATAAATTAAATTTCTATTTGGCAACTGACTGCTTATTATTTCACTGTATACGACTACAGTTGCTGGGGGTGAATAAACTATTAAACGAAGTATTTATTGGATTAGTCCCATCACAAACTCATATTCTGTGCCAAAATATAATCAACCTTGGTAAAATGATACTGGCGACTTTTGTCTCAATTATGAACTACGTTACAGCAGCGACTTGTTATTATTTTGTAACTCCTTTCTATTTGTCTAACTGAAACCAAATTAACAATATTTTTACAGTGCCAGAAAATGTACAAAGTGTTTCAAATTCCTTCCGTCAAATGTCTTCTAGGCGTGATATATCACGTCATGGGGAATAACTTGTAATTTGGTCATAATGTTCGCTGACACTTTCCGAAGTCACTAGGCGTTCTTCTGTACTGATTATGCCCCTGAGAGGTGCCACGGTGCACGCACTCTCTGACATGCGTGTGCCTTGTGTGTAGCCTATAATTCAGTCATCTGTTCCGTATGAAAAGAGGCAGGAGAGCCCACCAAAATTAACGATCCTAATTTGCTTCCAAATTATATTTCTCCATTAGACACACACTTAAGTTTTTCTTGTTGAAAATCACTCTACTGCGGAAGGAAATATGCAGCGCAACTGGTTAACGAATCTACTAGTTCGGTGAAATCTCGTCGTCTCAGGGCGTTTGAACACTAATAAAGTGTGCCTAGCGTCGCCGGGAATCGTCAAAGAACATTTTGTCTCTTCGTCTAGGGGTAATCAAAACTTCCTCGGTCCCGGGTTCGCACCCTGCCACAGATTAAATTTTGAATAAAAATCATCAGCAATTACGACCGAAGACTTCCGACACAGAAGTCACCCTCATTCAGCTAACGACCTTGTCAAAGAAGGAGGAGAAGCGGACAGAGTTTCAGGGTACTCTCGTGCCGTTCAGGTGGAAAATTGCCCCTAAACGTGGAAAAAGTCAGCGATGACGAACTGCACGAGGGTGCAGAAGGCAATGGAAACCACTACATCAGACACGTAATAAGTATCCACAGGACATGGGGCCTGCAATTAAAAAATGTCACGGTGATCTCTCCATTGGCAAAATATTCCGGATTAGTCGCCCATTCGGATCTCCGGGAGGGGACTGCCAAGTGGGAAGTGATCATGATAAAAGTTTTGAATAACCAACGAAAGAATAACGTTCTACGATTCGGAGAAGGGGGGGGGGGGGGGTAGAATGTCAGACGTATGACGTTGTAGGGAAGCTAGAAAATCGGAAAATGAAAATGTTAAGCCTCAATCTAGATATAGTGGGGGTCAGTGAAGAGAAATGGTAGGAAAACACAGATTTCAAGTGAGATAAGTGTAGGGTATCATTAAAAACAGCAGAAAATGGCATGACGGGAGTAGAATTCGTTATGATAAAGAAGGTAGGGGAGAGAATGAGCTACTGTGAGCGGTTCACTGGTAGGGTTACGATCATTATAATCGACAGCAAACCAAAACCCACAACGATAGCTCAGGTATACAAGCCAATGTCGCCAGCCGAAACTGAAGAGACACAGACAGTATATGAGGATATTGAATGGGTAATTCAGTAATTAAAGGGAGACCAAAATCAAACAGTCATGGGGTTCAAATGTTTCAAATGTCTCTTAGCACTATGGGACTTAACGTCTAAGGTCATGAGTCCCCGAGAACTTAGAACTGCTTAAACCTAACTTACCTAAGGACATCACACACATCCATGCCCGAGGCAGGATTCGAACCTGCGACGTAGCGGTCGCGCGGTTCCAGACTGTAGTGCCTAGAGCCGCTCGGCCACCCTGGCCGGCACAGTCATGTGGAATGCAGTTGTAGGAGAATGTGTAGAAGCAATCGTTACAGGAGAATATGGGCTTTGTGCTAGGAATCAGGTAGGGGAAAGACTAACTGAGTCCTGCAATACATTTCAGCTAGTTATAGCTGTTCAAGTTTCATAAGAGGGGGAGTTACACTTCGAAAAGGCCGGGAGATACAGGAAGATTTAATTTAGATTACATCATGGTTAGGCACTGATAGCAAAATCAGATTCTAGATTGTACGTATCCAGGAACAGATATGGACTCAGATCACAATTTAGTAGTGATGCAGAGTAGGCTGAAGTGTAAGAGACTAGTCAGGAAGAATCATAGGGCAAAGAAGTGGGACACGGAGGTACGCTTGAAGTTCTCTAAGACTATAGATACTGCGATAAGAAATACCTCATTAGGCAGTTCAGCTGAAGAGGAATGGACATCTTCAAAAAGTGCAATCACAGAAGATACCATGGATAACAGAAGAAATACTTCAGTTGATCGATGGAAGAAAGAAGTACAAAAGTGTTCAGGGACATTCGGGTATAGAGAAATGCATCTCACTTAAAATAAATATGAAATGCAGGAAAGCTAAGGCTAAATGGCTGCATGAAAAATGTGACGAAATTGAAAAGGAAATGACTGTCGGAAGGACTGATCTAGCATGTAGAAAGTCAAAACAACCTTGGGTAAAATTAAAAGCAAAGGTGGTAACATTAAAAGTGCAATTGGAATTCCATTGTTAAATGCAGAGGAGAGAGTGGATGGCTGGAAAGAGTACATTGAAGGCCTCTGGGAGGGGGAAGACTTAGCTAATGAAGTAACAGAAGAAGAAACAGGGGTCAATATAGAAGACATGGGGGATCCAGTATTAGAACCAGAATTTAAAACAGCTTTGAAAGGCTTAAAATCTAATAAGGCGGAAGGGATGGAACTTCTGAAATCATAGAGGGAAGTGACAGCAAAACGACTGTTTAAGTTGGTGGGTAGAATGTATGACTCTGGCTATATACAACCAGACTTTCGGAAAAATATCAGCCGTACAATTCCGAAGATTGCAAGAGCCGACAAGGGCGAAAATTACCACACAATCAGCTTAACAGCTCATGCATCGAAGTTGCTAACAAGAATAATATACAGAAGGATGGAAAGGAAAACATAGGATGTGTTAGATGACGATCAGTTTGGTTTTAGGAAAGGTAAAGGCACCATAGAGATAGTTCTGACGTTGCGGTTCATAATAGAAGCAAAACTAATCAAAAATCAAGACACGTTCATAGTATTTGTCTATCTGGAAAAAGCGTTCGACAATATAAAATGGTGCAAGATGTTCGAAATTCTGTGAAAAATAGGGGTAAGCTATAGGAAAGGACGGGTAATGTACAGTATGTGCAAGACCCAAGAGGGAATAATGGGAGTGGACGACCAAGAACGAAGTGAACGAAAAAATGGCTCTGAGCACTATGGGACTCAACTGCTGAGGTCATTGGTCCCCTAGAACTTAGAACTACTTAAACCTAGCTAACCTAAGGACATCACAAACATCCATGCCCGAGGCAGGATTCGAACCTGCGACCGTAGCGGTCTTGCGGTTCCAGACTGCAGCGCCTTTAACCGCACGGCCACTTCGGCCGGCAACGAAGTGAACGGATTAAATAGGGTGCAAGACAAGGCTGTAGTATTTCACCTTACTGTTCAATGTATACATCGAAGAAGCAATGACGGAAATAAAAGAAGAGTTCAAGTGTGGAATTAAAAATCAAGGTGAAAAGAAAACGCTGATAAGATTCGCTAATGGAGTTGCTATCCTCAGTGAAAGGGAAGCAGAATTATAGGATCTGCTTAATGGAATGAACAAAAAATCGAAGAAAAACGAAACTAAGGAGCAATAGCAGGAACGAGAACAGCGAGAAAGGTGATAATCGACAAGTAGATGAAATTAACGAATTCTGCTACCTACGAAGCAAAATAACCAATAGTAAGAAATCTTTAAAAGAAGAGAATCAAAGCATTTGACATGCGGTGCTGCAGAAGAATTTTGAAAATTAAGTAGCCTGGTAAGGTAAGGAATGAGGTCGTTCTCAGGAGAATCGGCGACAGAAGAAATATATGGAAAACATTGACAGTAAGAAGGGACAGGATGGTAGGACTTTAAGATATCATGAAATAACTTCCAAGGTACAGGAGGGAGCTGTAGAGAGTAAAAACTGTAGAGAAAAACAGAGACTGGGATGCATCCAGATAATTGAGGACTTAAATTACAAGTACTACTCTGAGATGAAGAGTTTGACCCAGCAGAGGATTCGTGGCAGACAGCATCTAAGCTGAGCCGTGGTAAAAATTGCTGTTTTGAAGAGCGCGCCGCAGCGGCGTAGTGTGAAGCAGTCGCCCTCCGTTTCTGGTGGTGGCACCGCTGTGGCAATCGCGGCTTTGGTGTCTCCCTCTGGTGGTAATGGGGAAAGGTTGCCTGTTCACGTGCATTTAAAGAGCGCTATGAGCTCGCCAGTCAGTCAGACTGGGTCTGTCTCTCCTCAGCAACTGTTAGGCAGATAGTGTCTGTCTGTCTGTCTGTCGTTCGGAGTGCTAGTATGTCTGTCGTTCGGATCAACCTTTAAAGCCGTCAAAATGAGAGTCTTTCCACTCCGTCAGTAAGAGATCTCAGCGAGTGGTCGTCCGGTCGGGGCTTAGTTCCTGCATCTGAGTCTGCGCGTTAGGCCGCCAGTCTGCTCGAGTTTGCTCAGGCAATGGTCATTGGCAGTTGGATCGATCGGTTGGTCGGTCGCGTACTGAGACATAAGGTGGCTTGTCCGTCTTCAGCGTCGGCACATGGGAGGTCGCCACGTGAGTCCAGTCGGCCGCGGCGTATAGCGAGGGGTAGTGACTTCGCGGTAGACACGAGAGCAACAGGAGTCAACTCACGACATCAGTCTGGCCGGTGCGAGCTGCGACGCCGTGAGACGGGAGATCGGCGAGCCTTCCTGCGTCCGTTGAAGCGGCTGGCAGCGGGCGGTTCGGGAGAGCGATTTGGTGCTGCTGCGCCAGGTCTTCTCGAGAAATCGCAGTTTATTAGTTAAGTGATTGGTGATATGTCTTGTTAAATTCTATTTGTTTTCTTGGTGAGGTTACCAGCCGTTTTGCTTTGGGATCGTCCCACCATTCTTTTCCGTTTGCCCACCCGCGGGAAGGTGGTGGTTTATAAATTGGGCGGTCCGTTTTTCCCTTGTGGATTAGGGACGGGTTAGAGCAACCTGCGGTTTGGGTTGTTTGGTAATCTCCCTATCAATCTACCGTACGTTAGTAGCTGCCTCTGTCATGTTTGTCGTATGTGGTGTGTTAACAAATTTATTGCTTGGAGTGTAACGGCCTGATACGTGAAATATGTTTTGATCTTTGGAAAGTTTTATATTATTGCCTATGATCTTGAGAGGCGGTATCTGTGTCATGTAGAGCATCTTAACTATTGTTTGGCCAACCTTGTAGAATTGTATATAAGATTGCATTTCATGGGCTTTTACTTAAATGAACATTTTACTATATAAAGTTGCCACCCTTTCACAGTAAGACTTTTCTTAGAAGTTAAAATCAAGTTGCACCTTCGGTGGCAAGGTTAATATTTTAATTGTTAGTGTTTTGTACCATTTCCATCCCTCCTACGGGGGGGGTGCATAGTTCGTGTGCTTGTGTAAATTGTTAAAACTCTTAAAGTTATCTGGTGTGTTGCACATTTGCACCAGTGTAGTCTTTCAGAGGCTGTTGTGGGCGGTCGTAACTACGGCCGTGTCAAAAGGGAGTGGCAAGGTTCTCTGCCCAAAAGCTCATACAGTCAAAAGTTTTTTTTTCTGCCTCTGAATAAATTGTAAGTTTGATATTTAGAGGGTGCTTTCTGATTATAATTTTAAATCTGTTTCTTTTAAAAAATGCTTTTATGCACTATTAGAGTGAATAAAATTCCCATTTGTTAAAAGGAATTTGGTTATGATTTCATCAGTTGCTCCCTGGCAACTATTTCCATGCTTACATAGTGTGATTAAATGTGTTAATGTTCTTCATACCTGCGTTATCGATCTCGTAAGATGAGAACTTATTAGTACATATCCGAAAGCAACGTCAACTAAAAATGATTCTCTCTCGTGGAGAAAGAAAAAAGCCGTCTATAGAGAGCGTTCCGACAGATGAGGTAATCTGTCCCATACCGTAAATGGCGATACGTTCGTCCCGCAAGAGATTACACGATGTGTCAGTTCTGATTCATAAATCGCGCTCCCGAGATCGTGGTCCAAAGAAAACCAACGGTGAAGTCAGTTACCTCGCTCTGATATATTATTCCCTTAGGGGAACGACCATCCCGGTAAATCAAGTGCTGACTGCCAAATCAATCCAAGCGTGGTTCCTGCTTGTCTTCTGGTAGATAAAGACTTCTTTCACTGTGGACTTCAAAAACTTCGTATAATATTACTCAACGAAAAGTACTGTGACCACTCAAAGAATAGCTGCAAATATGAAATATACCAGAATATCATTTCAATGTTTATTGCATTTAACTTCTCATTTGGTTACTGGAAGGTTTGATTCTCTGTATTTACCAATTTTCCGTATAATATAAGTGTTTATCTAACCTGGTACCATTTCATTTGACGTTAGCCTCGATGGCATTGCTCAAGGGCATCCGCGTGATTTTTATTTGGAAGTCTTTTGCCTCCTAGTTATAGCTTCTTCCTGATTTACTTCTTCTTATACGTTACGTAGTGTGTAGAGCAATTGTTAACTAATTGTAGTTACGTACATTTTAACAATCCAAAGTCAGTGAGGTAAAACGTTTTGTTATGTCGGCTGCTGTTCAGTAGAGAGAGAGAGAGAGAGAAACTCATTAGAGACTTGATGCAATTTACAAGGAGACTTGCTAGGGATAACATTTTCTAATAACGTAGAGTGGAACAATCACACAGAAAATGTTGTGGAGAAGGTGAACCAAAAACTGCGTTTTATTGGAAGATCTACAGCAGAGACTGTCCGTACTGGACTTGTTCGTCCGCTTCGGGAGTACCGCTGCGCGGTGGGTGATCCTTGCCAGACTGGGAATTCGATAAAGTTCAAGGAAGGGTCGTTCGTTTTGCGTTATCACGAAACTGAAGAGAGAGTATCATGTAAATAATAGTCGATTTGGGCAGGCATGATTAAAATACAGGCACTTTTCGTCGTGGCGAGATCTTTTCACAAAATTATGGTGACCGTCTTTCACCTCCGAATGTAAAAATATCTTGTTGAGTTAGGAAGAACTGGTCATCGTGACAAAATAAATCGAAGCTCGCGTCGAGAGATAAGCGTGATCATTTTACCGCGTGCTATTCGAGAGCAAAATGGTACGGAAACAGTCTGAAGGAGAGTCTATAAGCCCTCCGGCAAACAATTAAGTGGAAATGTAATTGTGTAGACTTAGATGTAGACTGGTGCAACTACTGCCGTTTGACTTTAAAAACTAATACGTTAACTTTATGCGAGAAAGCAGATAGCACATTTGACTGTTTCAAGTAGACCTGTCCGGGGAAAACAGACGCCAGCGCAGTTTCGTTGGAAGAATCCCAAGGACATGTCATTTATCCATGAAACAGGTCGTTTACCAGCCTCTATTTCTACCTACAGTTAATAACTGTTTTCCCCCCTGGATTAGTCACAAATACTTTGTGTATGACTCATCGCTAAATTTTGAAGCAGAAATCCACAGAATAGTATTCTAAGACCTAATAGGTGTGAAGGTGCTTCATGTGAATGCACTAGAAGAAATATGTAATCACTCACGATTTACAATCGATTTCCTACAGGGAAGGAAAATTTGTTTTATTTCCCCTTCTCTGTCAGCGAACTATGTTAAAAATTAGATTGTAGTATCTTAATTGTGGCGTATGTTGCGAACCATTTTCCGTCAGTTGTTAATGCAAATAAACGAAAGCTGCAGCTGCTCAAATTATGTATGGCTGCCATTACAAACAAAGGCAACCAATAATCAATTCATTGAAACCTTATATCAGCCTAAGTGATTAGTGAGATTTACATGAAACACGCGTTTCCTTTTTTGTGCTACCTGATACGCGGTGCTTCCACCGACGAAACATCGCAGACCGTATATCTGCCTTTGAACCGATATGTGATTCGTTTATTGTCGGAAATGAATATGAATGTGCCTGGCGCTCTGGATACCACCGTAATGGACGGCCATTATGCAGTTAACAATAGAACCGCATTTCGGAGTTTTCCGCAAATAACTCGCGGAAAGTAAATATGGGCGGTTTATAGCGGCAGAAAATCAAATAACTTGCAATAGCTGGCTGGCACTGTTAAACAGCATAAAAAATTCAGACATATTTTTCGACCAACCGTACCCATAAGTCAGGCATATATCCGTGTCACTACTTTTAAACTGTCCATGGCACACTACTTCTCTCGACTAGTCTGTAAGGCAAATGCACGCACTGTAAGATGCGACAATATAAGGTCCTTTTTCCTTAAATAATTTCCTTCCAATTGCATTGGTTTAATGTTTGCTCACCCTTCGGTATCTCGATGTGTGCTCTCGAGTGATAGACCATAGAAGACAGATCAAATCTTACAAAAGACGCTCACCGTATCAACATTCAGTTGAGGGTACGCAAATGTAATGCTGTTTTCGATCTCAGTCTCGTGAACAAACATGCAATTATGTTTGACGAAACGGAAATATTATCCCACGAATCCACCTACTCGGATTTTGTCATCAAAAAAGCCGTCGAAATCAGAACGTGTAAGAACAGTTTCAACCGGGACAGCGGCCATGCCCTAGGTGTTTGTAGGAAATGGGCGCTTTTATTTTCACAGGCAACACAGAAATAAGATGAGTCTTCCATCATCTAACGAAATCAACATCCAAGGAGGTATAACAAGGAGACCTGTCATGACGTCACAAACATGAAGCTCACGTCCACAATGTTAGTTGCGCCAGGTATTACTTTCTGCTGGAAGCGCTTTGATCAAAACCGCCAGGTGACGTCATTTACGGGTATATTAATCGTTCTGATTATAGTCTAAAGTGTAAAGGAATCACATTTCATTCGTATGTGGACTCGTTCAAGCGATATTTTCTTTCATAGACACTAATTTTGGTTATGCTGATTACCTTCTCTTTAACCGTTTTATGCCTGTCATTTTTGTTTAGATTTCCGATCAGTCAAACACGAAAAGCTCTCTGGGCGAAAACTTGAGATGAAAAGATTGGAAACAGATAGCAAAATACGTTGTCAGCTTTTTCTGGTAAGAGGACATAGACCGAACATCAGTACAGTCAGTTCGTATTAAGGATTACTGATTCCGAAGGTAGCCTTTTCATATTACATATTTCTATTCTTTCTTGCTCGAAACATATAGCAAAATAAAGTTAAATAAACGAAGCGAAATGCCTCGCATTTCTGGATCAAATATGAATTTCAGACCAGAACAACATCTGAAAATAAAAACGCCTCCGTGATGCTATGTTATTCACAAAACCACTGCTACATTTTCTGTTTAAACATCTGTTGCGTGCACACGACAGAAATTAAGAACCCGAAACATTGTAAAAAATAGTCTGCTAATGTTTTGGGGCGTTTTACATGGCGACACCGGCTCAAAAGCAGCGCACAGCTTACTATACCGCTATTTCAGCATCGGTACCCATGTCCTTCCATCATATACATCGACATAGTCTCTGATAGTATGTTAAGTTACGTGACTTCTTGACGCCTTCATAACATAATTTCACCAACTAAATAAAGTACCACACAGCTGACAGATAAATCTTGAGGAAGACTACGGAGGAGGTCGTCGAAAGCCTGGTAGTGACTACAAATCTGGCGCGGCAAGAACGCAGTGAAGCATTTGTTCAAGAATGTCGCCATGAAGAACTACGTGTCATAATATACTATACGCGTTTTAGAGCTAACTATAAATATGTCACTTATCAAATAATTACGAAAGAACAAAACTGTCAGCGAACCTGTAACTGAAACGCACACGCATATGATTAGTTGACTGGCTAAAATGTAGCACTCGTCAGACGTTGAAATACACGCCAGCATGACGAAGTATCTAAACGAAATCTTTCATAACTCATATGACAAGTGAAGTAGCTTCTTGTGTCGTGGAGAGATATTTAACGATTGTAGTTATATTCCTTTGACGATTTAAAATATTTTCGTGACCATTCAATATATTTTTATCGACTTTTTCCAAGCCTCATTGCAGAAACATTTCTAAGTTTTCCCCATTTTATGATATTCCGGAGGTTGTCGGCTTACTGCTCCCTATTTTCCTTCTTAACGATAATACCTCAATTCTCTTTAAGTTTTAGCGCAGGCTTAGGCACGAGTTTCACTTTATTCTGAATTATCGTCTACATTTTCATACTTGGTGTTGTCGGCATCTCGGAGCCTTCTCCCGTCTCCACTGAATTTGGCCGTCTCCTTAATGCTCCCTCCTATCGGATTTCCGTCTTCTTTGTGCTGACTGTTCTACCGTCGCCTACCTGCTGTCATTTGCGTTTTGAGGTAAAATAAATCTAAGACGAGCGCTCAAAAAAAGTTAGTTTGACGTAAGTAAACATCGAACAGAAATAAAAAGCAAATAAAAGTTGTTTCGGATGTCGAAAATAATCAGATAAAGCAACGAGTTATCGACATCTCGCACTGAACCTCACAAGCACTCTCTACTCTGGAACATCGTTTCTCCAACATCTTAGTCCAGTATCTTCCTCGGATTATTGACCAGTATGCTGCATAAAAAAGCATTTTATTTATTAGTTGCAGCTTACCAATTTCTGTCATCTGGAAATCAACAAAGAAAGCAGCTCAACGAAATCACAGCCATGAAAAAGAAGTAAAAAATTCATTTTTTTGCGTTGCAAGCACATGCGAGTACTAAGGCAATTTCGCTAGGAAAGCACTTTTTTCACCTTATTGTCCGTTAGTACCGGCGTAGAGCGCTTGGCTTCCTTTACTTGCAGTGCAGACTTTTATGGGAGTAGGATCAATGAGAATGAATTTTGTGCTGGAAATTTTGAGGCGAATACGGTGCAAATTCAAATGGCTCTGAGCACTATGGGACTTAACATCTATGGTCATCAGTCCCCTAGAACTTAGAACTACTTAAACCTAACTAACCTAAGGACAGCACACAACACCCAGCCATCACGAGGCAGAGAAAATCCCTGACCCCGCCGGGAATCGAACCCGGGAACCCGTGCGTGGGAAGCGAGAACGCTACCGCACGACCACGAGATGCGGGCACGGTGCAAATAAGGTACAGTGTTAGATGCGCTTACAGAGCGTTGATTGTTTTCATGGACTGTTCAAAAAATGACTCTGAGCACTATGCCACATAACTTCTGAGGTTATCAGTCGCCTACAACTTAGAACTAACTAAACCTAACTAACCTAAGAACATCACACACATCCATGCCCGAAGCAGGATTCGAACCTGCGACAGTAGCGGTCGCTCGGCTCCAGACTGTAGCGCCTAGAACCGCACGGCCACTCCGGCCGGCTCAAGGACTGTTACCTGAATATCCGAAGAACGAAAACTGCCAGGTTATACAGGCAGTTACTTTATTTAATCTTTCGCAAAGTTAAATACGTATGTGCCCCACATGGGGGAAAAATTGGAAATCCATGAAACTGAGTAAGCCAGGAACAATAAAATCTTAATCTCTAATTTTGGAGACCCACACGTATCATCACTTGTGCGCTCATGCAGGTCAATATTTAATAACTTTTCTCGTGCAGACTTCAATATAGATTCTAGGGGCGTTCAATAAATAATGCAATACATTTTTTTTTTCTGAGAGATGGTTGATTTTATTCAGGATTTCAATATACCATATTACTTCCCACTGTTTTGGCTAAAAACTCTATTTTTCAACATAATCTCCGTTCAATGCGCTAGCCATACGCCACCTTACTTGAAGACCTGTATGCCCGCATGGTAGCACTCCACTGGTCGACGTCGTGCCAACTTCTTGCTGCTTCAGTAACCTCCCCAGTCATCCACGTACTGCTTCCCAAGAAGTGCATCCTTCGTTGAGCTAAACAGTTGGAAGTCGGAAGGAGGGCGGAGGGGTGGGGAGGGGGGGGGGAAGATTCTAGCTCTAGGGTGGAGATCGACAGGTTTTCGAGACCTTGTTGCGATGATGACAGACGCGTCGCCCAACGACTCACCGTGCTTTTGTTCAATGCCAGATCTCCGATCTCTGCAAACGTATGTAAGTATCTGCGATGCTCTGGTTTTCCGCGAAAAGAAACTCAGTGACAGCTCTGTGCTTGGAACGCATTTCACTTACAGACGCCACTTTGAAGGTACGTATAGCGCCGCCACCTATCGGAATTTCATGAAACTACTCCGCGTTTTCTCAACAGAAACTAGCCGAAACAAATGTGGTGCATTACTCACTGAACGCCCTTCGTATTAAAAAATTCGAAGAAATGTACCACCATTAATAAAGTGTGATACACTCCAGTCTTCTAACTATTGCCTATGTTATTGCAGTAACATTGCAGCGACGTTGTTGGTAGATAATTGATTCCGAGCGTTCATTTAGTATCAGATCAAAGAGACTTTCCTGCAAACTTCAACAGTCAATACTAACTGCACATATTCAACTATCAAATATTGTCAATTAGCTATTCAGTCGCGGATTCTCTCTGCAGCTGCAGTACGCTTGAACACTGAGTACTGTTACACCAATGTTGCGTAAATGGAGGCCACTAATATGCTACTCCGGAGTAACAATTTTTAAATTACAGGAACTTTTTTTATAAAATAACAAAATTTTGTTATTTCGGACACTCACAAGTTAGACACAGTTCTTTTTTTTTAAATCCCAGTATGTCAGTTCATGCACGTGGGAACGTACAGGCAGCGAGGAATGGCCGCGTAGTTTGAGGCGCCATGTCACGGATTGCGCGGCCCCTCCCGCCGGAGGTTCGAGTCCTCGCTTGCGCATTGGCGTGTGTGTTGGTAGCATAAGTTAGTTTAAGTAGTGTGTAAGTCTAGGGACAGATGACCTCAGCAGTTTGGTGCCTTAGAAATTCACACACATTTGAACATTTGGAACGTAAAGACTTATTTTATTTACAAAGGACAGCCTAGGTCACTTGTTCTTCTGCTGCCATAGCCCATTAACGCCACATTTCACCCCACTGTCCTAAAGGATACGTTCTTCGTACATCCCACATTGATTTTACTGTTAGCACTGACAGCTCCAGCCAGACGCCTCTGATCTCGGTCGTTAAGTGAAGGCCGTCGGTCACTGTGTTGTCCTTGGTGAGAGGTAATGCCTGAAATTCGGTATTCTCGGCACAGACATTGTGGAACGTCCTACGCGTCTAACTCCAACTACCTTTCCGCCTTCAGTATCTGTTAATTCCCGTCATGCGGCCATAATCACATCGGAAACTTTTTGTCATGGATCACCTGAGTGCAAATGTCAGCTCCGCTATTGCACTGCCCTTTTGTATCTTGTGTACGCGATACTATCGCCATTTGTATATGTGCATATCCTACGCAAAGGGCATTTGTCACCTCGGCATAAATACTGGCCGTCCCGCTGCCAAGTGGTATTGAATCTGTGACAGATTAGGAGCGGGCTTCAGCCGTGAGGCCAAGGAGGCATCATCGCTCATCCACTAGAGCGGCAATATCCATTTGCCGTCCCACAGGACCGCGTGCCTCTGCACCACTGGGTCGAGAGTCGAACTGAGACCCTTCCGGCCGCCGATCCGCTGGGCGTCCGCCGTCGCCAGACGCCGCCAGCCATTCCTAGAGGCCGTCTCTGCTCCAGATACATCTACACATCTGCGGACATCTACACAACAAAGCCTCGCTGCCGACGAGTGAGGATTCGACGGCCGCCCCTGTCTGTGGACTTGGGGTCAAGTCCTCTATTGTAAACTGGAACGAAATAAATAAATCAGATGGCACTATGCCGAACGTGACTGGATTTGCACATGTCTATCCACTACAGAACACTGTGCTCCTAGACCAACATAATGATTGACACGAGTTTGCAAGAGTATCATACGCATACCATCACCTACATTAGGACTCGCGATGCGAAGAAGTTCCAAATTTTGTATTTCAAGTCGTAGGACCTGAGAAGTTTCCCAGAGGATTAACTGTATTCGAAAGTAAGGCTCCGGGCGAGGTGAGACAGTGGTTAACACACTGAGAACATTAAGTCAAATTCTGGATAGATCACGCAGATTTAGGTTTTTATAGTTTCCATTAATCGCTTGACGTAAATACCAGGATAGTTACTTTGAAAAGGACTAGGCAGAATTTCTTCTCACCCTCCTCCAAATCCGAGCTCGTGTTCCGTAATCTATTGTTCTTTTCACTGATGGATTTCAATCTTCCTTTCTTCCTTCATACCATGCAGTCACTTGTTCTTAACTCTTTGCAGCACGGAGCAGGCCAATGTGGTGTGACCCTTTTTGCACGAAACGTATGACTTTTACAAAGAACCGAGCTGTTCATATGCCTCTAACTCTTGGCGCTCTGTAGTTTGTAATAATTCGTATTTCATGTCCTCTTTGTGTCGTAAGTTACTTGGGCACAGAAAGAAATTTACTAATGAAAAAATAATGTGTACCCATTGCCTAGTCTGATTACATTTAAAGGAAGGTGTGTAAAACACATTCTAAGACAAACGAAGCCCCACGAAGGAGTTAAGCAAATCGGTCGCAAACTGATACCACACAGGTATCAGCGGAAAATGCGAAACAGTATTCTTTGGGGGCTGATGGATGAATGGTTGGTCGGTTGGATGGTTGATCTGGGGAGAGGAGACCAAACAGCGAGCTCATCGGGAATGGGGAAGGTTGTCCGCCGTGCCCCTACATAGGAACCATCCCGACATTTGCCTGAAGCGGTTTAGGGAAATCACGGAAAACCTCAATCAGAATGGTCGGACGCAGGTTTGAACCGTCGTCATCTCGAATGCGAGTCCAGTGTACAAACCACTGAGCAACCTCGCTCGGTATGGATCAATGTGTGACGCTGCAGCGCGGTTTCACCACGCAGCTGGCAAAATCTGGGATATCATGGGATAAAGTCTTTGCGAATTCCGTTCACTGTATTATTCGGACAGTAGCTATTCCTGGCAATACACGCAGATGCCAGCATTTGAGAAAGGACGTGTACTTAGGCTCAAAGGAGCCAGAGCGAGTAATCGGCGAATCTCTCGACGTTTCCATAGGAGCGATTCCTCTGCTCGACGACGTTGATAGGAATGGATGAACCATGGCCGAACGCAGAGTCAATAAGGAAACGAGACGAGAGGACCGATCAGTCGTCAGAGAGGCACTCAGAGCCCCGGATTCATCATAATCATCTCTCCCACACACAACTGGTGCTTCAGTGAGCACCAGGAACATAAATAGGCGCCTCACGGCGGCCCTTGTGCAGGCTACCTCTGTATACCAAGAAGCATGTTTGCAGTGATATCGGGCACATTAGGCCTGGAATATCATTCACTGGAGTACAGTTGTCTTCAGTGATGAGTCCCAGTTTGGACTGAGCTCCGATGACCAGCGAAGACGTGTCCGGAAACGTATTGGACAGCGGTGGGATACCAGTCTGACTGCCGCCCATCTTAAGATCCGGCAACCGGGAGTCATGGTCTGGAATGCCATTTCATTTCATAGCAGCACCACTTTGGTTGCCATACGTGGCATGCTTTCAGCACAGCGGTACGTGGACCATATTCTACGCCCCGTTTTGTTGCCCTTCGTGGCAAGTCATCATGGGCTTGCATTTCAACACGATAACGCCGGCCTGCAGACAGCAGGAAATCCTGCTGCTTGTATTCGTGTTTGCCAAACATCACCTTGGCCAGTAAGATCGGAGGATCTCTCATCATCTGAAAAAGTTTAGAGCATTTGGGCAGGGACCTCCGACCTTCTCGCGATTTTGACGAGCTAATGCGCCGATTTGATAGAATTTAGCATGCTATCCCACAGTTTTATCAATGGTTCAAATGGCTCTGAGCACTATGGGACTTAACTGCTGAGGTTATCAGTCCCATAGACCTTAGAACTGCTTAAACCTAACTAACCTAAGGACATCACACACATCCATGCCCGAGGCAAGATTCGAATCTGCGACCGTAAAGGTCGCGCGGTTCCAGACTGTAGCGCCTAGAACCGCTAGGCCACTCCGGCCGGCAGATTTATCAATCACTGCCAAGCCGAATTACTGCCCGGTAAACGGCAAACCTATGTTTCTAGCATTTGTAGACTTAGAGAAAGCTTTTGACAATGTTGACTGGAATACTCTCTTTCAAGTTCTGAAGGTGGCAGGGGTAAAATACAGGGAGCGAAAGGCTATTTACAATTTGTACAGTAACCAGATGGCAGTTATAAGAGTCGAGGGGCATGAAAGGGAAGCAGTGGTTGGGAAGGGAGTGAGACAGGATTGTAGCCTCTCTTCGATGTTATTCAATCTGTATATTGAGCAACCAGTAAAGGAAACAAAAGAAAAATTCGGAGTAGATATTAAAATCCATGGAGAAGAAATAAAAACTTTGAGGTTCGCCGATGACATTGTAATTTTGTCAGAGACAGCAAAGGACTTGGAAGAGCACTTGAACGGATTGGACAGTGTCTTGAAAGGAGGATATGAATGAACATCAACAAAAGCAAAACGAGGATAATGGAATATAGTCGAATTAAGTCGGGTGATGCTGAGGGAATTAGATTAGGAAATGAGACACTTAGAGTAGTAAAGGAGTTTTGCTATTTGGGGAGAAAAATAACTGATGATGGTCGAAGTAGAGAGGATATAAAATGTAGACTGGCAATGCCAAGGAAAGCGTTTCTGAAGAAGAGAAATTTGTTAACATCCAGTATAGATTTAAGTGTCAGGAAGTCGTTTCTGAAAGTATTTGTATGGAGTGTAGCCATGTACGGAAGTGAAACATGGACGATAAATAGTTTGGACAAGAAGAGAATTGAAGCTTTGGAAATGTGGTGCTACAGAAGAATGCTGAAGATTAGATGGGTAGATCACATAACTAATGAGGAGGTATTGAATAGAATTGGGGAGAAGAGGAGATTTGTGCACAACTTGACAAGAAGAAGGGACCGATTGTTAGGACATGTTCTGAGGCATCAGGAGATCACAAATTTAGCATTGGAGGGCAGCATGGAGGGTAAAAATGGTAGAGAGAGACCAAGAGATGAATACGCTAAGCAGATTCAGAAGGATGTAGGTTGCAGTAAGTACTGGGAGATGAAGAAGCTTGCACAGGATAGAGTAGCGTGGAGAGCTGCATCAAACCAGTCTCAGCACTGAAGACTACAACAACAACAATGAACAAACGGCCAGAGGTGGACTAACGCGTTAATGACTTTCTCAATTTGTGAACTTCTTTCTTTTGAATAAATCATCCATTTCTTCGGAAACTGTTGTCATATGTTTTTCTGTACATTTACATCACGTGTACCCATTTCTGTCCAATTCGGATAATTTGTTCATGGTGCTTCTTCTTCTACTGTACATAGAAATGGTGCTTTCAGTTGTCAGGATTGTACGAAGCACATCTTCGTTTAGACAGCTGTGATTGGTGCTTCCACGCTGACTGTCGCGCTTCTATCGGTTGATTAGGCTTCCAATTCTTGGCAACTGTTACGCACGACACTGATTCCAATAGTATAGTTTTTACCTCGGAAAGTCTGTCACTGATAAGTATTTGGTGCTAGTCTGCCCCCGGTAGCTGAGTGATCAGCGCGACAGAATGTCAATCCTAAGGGCTCGGGTTCGGTTCCCGACTGGGTCGGAGATTTTCTCCGCTCATGGACTGGGTGTTGTGCTGCCCTTATCATAATCATTTCATCCCCCATCGACGCGCAAGTCGCCGAAGTGGTGTCAAATCGAAAGACTTGTACCCGGCGAACGGTCTACCGTACGGGGGGGCCTAGTCACGCGACATTTCCATTTCCATTTGGTGCCCTCTTTTCCTAAAACACATCATTGCTCTAAAACTAGTTTTCCGTGATGCTAAGAAAAAAATTAAATTGCTTTCCAAGATATGTGCAGTGATGAAAATTTTGCATAGCTCTCAAATTCCACAAAACATGCAGGTAATGTTTTAAACTACCACAAAACAACATTAAAATACAAAACAATAGTCCAATAGTAAAATTTCTAGCACTTGGTGGAAATAATCCATAGCTTAACAGAGGAGTAACCAATTTTGCATTGTTCTAAAGTTCCACAAAACATGCCGGTAATGTTTTAAACTACCAGAAAACATCATTAAAATATAAAACAGTAGTCCAATAGTAAAATTTCTAGCACCTGTTGGGAATAATCCGTAGCTTAACACAGCAGTCGTAAAACTCGCATAACGTATCATTAACAACAGTGGGGCTTGAAGATGAACGAGCTTACGACCCAAATAACCGCTACGTACATCTTTTTCGCGTACAGCAGAATTACATGGAAAGGTGTTTGACAACAAGCGCCAGCTGTGGCAGTGCAAAACAAACAGTTCTGGAGTGCACACAAAACATGCGTCATCATGCAGCGGCGGATGAAATGTTAGTATTCATAATGTGTATGACTGCGCTGTAAAGAGTTCATGTTCGTCCACGGTGGGCCAGACATTACATTCGCCGAGCGAACCGATGCCTGTGTCTGAGAGAAATTTATGTAGAGGTCGCCGGGTAGACAGTGTGACCTTTAGGATGAAAAGCTTCCCATTGCCAAGATCGCATACATTCGTCTTTACTTTTGACAACCGCTTTCGACGGATATAACTGTCATCCTCTCGTCCTCAGAATACTTTTGTACTAAATGTGTTTATTGTGAATCAGAGCCTAATGCCATGTTGTCGTTATGATGGATAAAACATAGCACTTCATATAAAGGTTCGTCAGATTAGATCCTTTGCAATTAAAAAGCACCATGTGCGCATGGCCATGTCCGTGTAATTAGCCCTCATAGATGATTGTTGATTCTTAAAAATCACAACGTACTGTAAAATGCACATTAGCATATGTATTTGCTTACTACTATTTTTCTCAGAATTTCGAACATCTTCCACCATATCACATTGTTGAATGCTTCTCCACATCGAAAAGTCCTTTGAACTTGTCTTTTTTTGACTTCAGTCTTGTTTCCAATATCAAGCGCTCCATCAGGACCGCCTCCTCGGGGCCTTCACCTTTCCTCAAGCCAAACTGATCACCATCTAGTAGAGCCTCATTTTTCTTTTTTGTTCTTCTGTATGTTATTGTTGTCAGTAACTTGGATACATGAGCTCTTAAACTGTCTATACGGTAGTTATCACACTTATCAGCTTTGACTATTTTTAGAATTCTGTGGATGATGTTTTTCCGACAGTCTGATAGTACTGTATGTACCCGTCTCATTCTAACACTCGTTACCCTGTCTCTTCCATATCGACCTCAATTTTTTCTCCCATCACGCTTCCAGACAGCACATCTCCTTGATGGAGCCCTTCAGTGTACTCTTTCCACCTATCCGCTCCCTCTTCTGCGTTAAACAGAGGAATTCAAATTGCACTTGGACTTTTATAAACGCTGCGATTTCTTCACATTTTCCCTGCAGCCATATTACCTTGACTTCATTTTCCTGCCTATTTATTTAATTCCTAAGTGATTTTTATTGCTGTATTCTTATCTTTCCCTGAACTTTTCTCTACTCCCTTCTTTCGTCGATCAATTCAATTATTTCTTCCGTTACTCATCGTTTCTTTACAGTTACTTTCCTTGTACCTGTGCTTCCCTGTCCAACATTTGTGACTGCTCTTTACAGACGTTCACTCCGTCTTCAACTGAACTGACTACAGCGTTACTCCGTGTCGCAGTATCCACAACTTTAGTGAAATTCAGATGCTTCTCACCCTTGCTCAGAACTTCAGTATCATCAGTGGTTCTTCCGTACAACTGTCCTAAACTACGGTCTGCTCTTCATCATTACTAAATTGTGATTAGAGTCGATATCTCCTCCTGGGTACGCCTTACAATCTTCATCTGATTTCGGAATACCTGTCTCACTATGATGTAACTCAGGTGGAATCTTCCCGTATCTCTGGTCCTTTACCAAATAGACCACCTCCGTCCGTGATTTTTAACACAGTTTTAGTTATTACTAGCTGAACTTCATCACAGTACACAATTACTCTTTCTTCTATGTTATTCCAACTTTCAACTACATAACATATTCCCCCGTAACCCTTTCTTCTGCTCCCCCATGATTATTAGATTCTCGCCTCCCTTTACGTACTGAATTACCCGTTCAGTAACCTCAAGTACATCCTCTATCTCTTCATTTTCTGTTTGGAACATCGTTATACGTAACTGCACTATTGTTGTCAATATTGGTTTATAGTCCATTCTGATGGGCGCAAACCTATCATTCAAGGGTTCACAGTAACTCACTCTCTGCCCTACCTCCCTATTCATAACAAATCCGACTCCCGTTGTACAATTTTCTGCTGCTGTTGATATTACCCTGCATTCGTCGGACCATAAATCCTTGCCTTCTCTCCATTTTACATCACTGACTCTCACTTTATCGAGATTGAGCCTTAGTATTTCCGTCTTAAATTTTCCAGTTTCCCTACCTCGTTCAAACTTTTGACATTCCATATCCCGACTCGTAGAATATTCCCCTTTCGTTCGTTACTGCGTATTTTTCTCCCAGAGATCCGAATGGGCGACTAATCCGGAATCTTTAGCCAAGGGAGACATCATCATGACTCATTTTTAATTATACGCCACATGTCTACATCTACATGTCAAACCCGCGAATCACAGTTACCAGGCAGAATGTTCATCGAACGACTTTCACTCTATTTCTCTGCTGTTCCAATCTCGAATAGCACGAGAAAGAAATGAACACGTATATCTTTCCTCCCAAGCTCTAATTTATATTATTTTGTTACAATTATCATTTCTCCGTATAAATGTGTCTGAAAAAATATTTTCTCATTCCAAGGAGAACGTTGGAGATTGAAATTTTGTGAAAAGGTCTCGCCTCAACAAAGATACGCCCATGTTTTAATGTTGGCCATCCCAACTCGCGTATCGTATTCATAACACTCTCCACCCTACTTCGTGATAATAGAAAACGTGCTGTCCTCCTCTGAGCTTTTTCGATATCATCCGTGAATCCTCTTTGGCAAGGATCACATACTGCACGGCAGTGCTCTAGCAGAGGACGGACAAGCGTAGTGTAGGCAGTCTCTTTAGTAGACCTGTTGCATTTTCTACGTGTTCTGGCAATAAAACGCAGTCTTTGGTTTGCCTTCACCACGATATTATCTGTGCGATCGTTCCAGTTTAAGTTTTTCGAGATTGTAATCCCTACGTGCACTAACGGGAAAAAAATCGCAACACCAAGAAGGAGTTGTGCGAGATAAACAGAAGTTGGTGGGCGTGTTTCTACATCTGAAAGATGACATCCATTCAAATTTCGCGCCAGTCGCATAAGAGTGGTGCTAGTGGCTCCGCTATTAGGACGCCAATCGGGTTTGCCTTAAATACACGTGGTAACGGTTATGAGGGTTAGTTACCTTTCAGACTGCACTTGGTGAGTTGATGTTTATCAAGAGTGCCTCTAAGGTGACAAAGATGCCGTTATCAACACCTGTCTGAGTCTGAACGAGATCGTATAATAGGGCTACGAGAAGCTCGATGTTCCTTCTGCGATACTGCAGAAAGACTTGGCAAGAATGTAGAAACTGTACACGATTGCTGGCAGTGCTGGTCACGAGACTGTATGATCGGAAGAAGACCGGGCTTCAGACGGCCACGTGGCACTGCCGAGAGGGTAGACAGCCGTGTTCGGCGTATGGCTGTCTCGCATTGTACTGCATCTGCAGCAGCACCGCAACGAACTGTTGCAAATCGGTTACTTAAAGGACACCTCCAAGCCAGGCGTGCATTCCAATGACGCCTAACCACCACAGTTGCCAACTTCAGGGGTGTCGAGCGAGTGCTCACTGGATGGTTGAGTGGAGATATGTTGTGATTCCTGATGAACCGCTTCAGTTCCATTGATGGTCGTGTGTTTGTTAGGAGGAGGTCAGGTGAGCACCTGCAACCAACCTGTCGGCGGCCAAGCTGAACTTGACCTACACCTGATATCATAGTCTGGGGAGCTACTTAGTGATAACAGGAGCACTCTCGTGATCATCCACGCACCCTGACTGCCAATTCGTATGTCAATCTGGTGATTCGATCTTTTGTGCTGGCACTCAAGAACAACATTCCAGGGAGTTCAAAAAATGGTTCAAATGGCTCTGAGCACTATGGGACTTAACATCTGAGATCATCAGTCCCCTAGAATTTAGAACTACTTAAACCTAACTAACCTAAGGACATCACACACATCCATGCCCGAGGCAGGATTCGAACCTGCGACCGTAGCGGTCGCGCGGTTCCAGACTTAAACGTTTCAGGGAGCATTTTCCACCAGGCTAACGCTCGCCTATACACTGCTGTTGTAACGCAGCATGCTCCACAGAGCGTTAACATGTTACCTTGTCCTGTTCGATCACCACATCTGTCTCCAGTCGAGTACATATAGGACATCATGAGACGGCAACTCCAACAAAATCCACAAGTAGCATTAACCGTTCCTTTATTGACCGACCATGTGCAACACACATAATACTCCGTCCTGTAAACTGACATCCGGCACCAGCACAACACAATGCAGGTATATTTGCATGCTTGCACTCGACGTTCTGGTGGTTCATTAAAGTACGAGAATTTCATATTTGCAAAGGCTTAAATCGTGCTTACATTAACCTGTGATCTACCAATGTTAATCAGTTACATATGTTACTAAGACAAATGTACTTCCGAAAGTTATTTACACTATTTATTTTTTTTCTTTTGTGTTGTGATTTTTTCCAATGAATTTAGTTGAACTGACAGCCTTTACATTTGTGATTTTTCATGGAACCGAAATTTATCGTATTCCTTTTAGTACTCATATGAAGGACTTCACACATTTTTTGCACGGTGCAGGTGTAGTACAATATAACGCTTACACCCCCATGCATCATAGCAACGGAATTGCAAGATTTCTTGAGATGGTGATAGGAGTTAGGCGGGATCCAGTGGACCCAATGGAGCATGCCTGCTGAGCCACACCTCTGACGCTCGGTACCTCAAGCGCCTTCTGCAGCCGCAATATAAGAGGGCCAGTGGCAGTGGCTCAGCCCACTTGTGGTGGAAGCCACTTCGTTTTGGGACTCTATGTAGAACCCAACTAGTCGGCTCCGACTCCATCACTGTTACTGAAGTGATAGCTGGAATCTGTTTCTTGTTGCATCAATTGTACTGTGTCTTCGTACGTTTGGATAGATAGAAGTTAAGTAAATCTCCTGTTTGCTGTCTTACTTGTTCGACAGTCTTTTATACCCCCGTCCAGCTTTCCTATGACGACAGCTGCTGCACCATCCTGTAGCCCACCTCTGCTGACCACTGTGTATTAAGTCATACACAACAAGAAGTATATTGTGTAAATCATTTTTAACTTGATTATGATGTTCTCATGACTATACTAGATGATGGTCATTATCATCTGCACACTGTCTAAAATAGCTGCACAAATTGTCACCTAAATCATTTCTATAGATTAGTGTAAGCAGAGGGTCTGTAACACCTCCTTGAGAAGGCCAGATATCACCACTGTTTGATTCAACGACTTTCCACCAGTTACTATGAACTATGACCTTTCTGAGAGGAAATCGTAACTCTAGTCGCATAACTCAGAGGCTCCTCCACAGGCACGCAATTTGATCAGAAGCAATTTGTGAAGAACAGTATTAAAAGGCTTCTGGAAATCTAGAAATGCAGAATAAATTTGAAACCTTCTGTCAACAGCACTAATTACTTCGTGAGAGTGAGGCGCTAGTTGTGTTTCACAGAACACAAATTCATGTCAACTGTGTGTCAACAGATCATTTCTCTCCAGGTAACTCATAATGTTCGAACACAGTATATGGTCCAAAATCATACTGTAAATCGACGTTAGTGATATTGGTCTGTAATTTATCATATTACTCCTACTTAACTTCTTGCGTGTAGGTATGAATCTTTCGTTGATCGATCCGTTATATACGAGGGCGGTTCAGAAAGTAACCTCCGATTGGTCACAGTGCGGGTTGTGGGGGGAGTAGCGACGCCATCTGTGCGTTCACGCACTCAACAGGTCAGTCGGCATCAAGCCGTGGTCGAGTGAACGTCGTACCTGCGCTAGTTTAGTTTTTGTGGCAGTTTGAAATGTGTGCTGCAATAGAAAACCCCGCCAAATGTGAAGTGCGTGCTGTCATAAGGCTTTTTACAGCCAAAGGATATTCTGCAGCAGCTATTCATCGTGAGCTTTGTGCCTTGTACGGACCAAGAGTTATGAGTGAAGGAGTTGTCCGTGAATGGGTACGTTTATTTAAAAGTGGACGAGAAAACGTTCATGATGAAGAGAGGAGTGGTAGACCATCGTTCAGACAGTTGATGCAAAAGTTCGTGAAAATCGACGTTTCTCAATGTCGAAGTTATCTACTGGTTTTCCACAGATTTCTAAGACTCTCTTGTACGAGATAGTGACAGCAAGATTGGGTTACCGTAAGTTCTGTGCACGATGGGTGCCCAAAATTCTTACCGACCACCACAAAACTCAAAGAATGGCCTCTGCATTAGACTTTCTGTCACGTTATGAGGACGAAGGAGAACCATTGTTAAACAGAATCGTGACCGGTGACGAAACCTGGATTAAGTACGTGAACCCTGAGACAAAAGAACAATCAAAGATGTGGGCACATTCAAATTCGCCTACCAAACCAAGAAAAGCCTCGCAAGATTTTTCTGCCAGAAAACTGATGGCAACGGTGTTTTGGGATGCCAAAGGGGTGTTGTTGGTTGAATTCATGGAACGTGGTACGACCATTAATCAAGACGTGTACTGTGAAACAATAAAAAAGTTACGACGGGCTATACAGAACAAACGCCGTGGTATGCTGACTTCCGGTATCGTTTTTTTGCACGATAACGCCCATCCTCACTCTGCTCGCAGAACAACGGCCCTTCTTGAGTCCTTCAAGTGGGACGTTATCAACCATCCACCTTACAGCCCAGACCTGGCGCCAAGTGATTATCACCTCTTCATGCATTTGAAGAAATGGCTCGGGTCACAGCGGTTTGATGACGACGAAGAGCTCAAACATGCGGTCACAGGCTGGCTCCAGGCACAAGCGGGTGATTTTTATGCAGAAGGAATTTCAAAGCTTGTGAAGAGATACGATAAGTAACTCAATCGCTATGGAGACTATGTAGAAAAATAGTGCAAAGATGTAGTTGTAAGATGTATATATTAAAATATTTTTATTTAACTCGGTGTATTTTTTTAAATCAACTGGAGGTTACTTTCTGAACAGCCCTCGTATAATTGTTAGGTGTGGACCTACTGTATGAGCATACTTTGAAGGGAAACTCACTGGTATACATTCTGGCCCGGAAACCTTGCCTTTATTAAGTGATTTAAACTGCTTCACTGCATTGACGGTATCTACTACTAAGCTACTCTACATTCGGATTCCTGATTATGGGACATATGGGGCATGATGGAAGTCCCTCACATCCCCATGCCTGCCTCCCCCAGCCCCCCCCCCCCCCCCTGCTCCGCTCTCCCCACCCCCTCCAGTGATGCTCATTGACAATAGCTTAAATCTGTGTTACTGAAGCCAAAACCACATGGAGATGCGAGCAATAAGTCACCAACTCTGCCTGCATTTGGACACAGCAATCACAATCCTTATGCGTATTTAAGATGGCCGAACTCCAAACTACACAGTTATTGAAACGCTACACTGCGCCCATTAAGCACACAGACAAGCAGCAGATCTAATAATTTAAACTAGCAAACACAAAGGTAACTGAAAACAAGTCGCTCCTGTTTCGAGCTCCAAAAATAGTTCGCAAACGATCGTTGTACTCGCCCGTGCAGTTGCAGGAACGGAATCAGCTGTCTTACTGACTGTGTGCTGAGGATAAAGCTTATGGGTCTTTAATTTACTGGTTTCCATTGCTTTCTGCATCATCATGCCGTTGACCATTGCTAATTCATCCACCTTTTAGTGGACGTTTCTCACCCCAGGAGCGAGAATGTGCTTTGATTCTCTGTCCGCTCCTCCGCTGTCTATGATAAAGCTATTGGAAGAACGATAGTGACTTCTTATGCCTGAAGTCTTTGGCCATCTTTTCTGACGATTTTTATTCAAAATTGAAGCAATGGCTAGATTCCAACCTGGGAACCAGTACGTTTTGGTTACTAGTCAAAGACACTACCACTAGGCCACATCACAAGGTAGCTACCACAAAAGCTATCCATAATGCTCTACCGAGCTACATACACATAGATCTCAATAAATTCTTATCCAATATCATGTACAACTGATCATTCACACAGAACAATTAACAAGGTAAATTGTTAGTACACACTGTGGCAACAAATTAGTTATGCTCAAGCATTAGCTCAAATAAAATCACTTTGTGTCTAATTCAATTAATTAGACTGACAGCATGTATTGTAACAATAACTTGCTGTCGCTCACAGCACACATATCCACATACCACATAAGATATCAATTAACCACTGCAACGTGTCACACAACCACCACAGATGTCAGTGCAAAACGATGTTTGATGGCGAAAACAACCAATGTACCAGTGCACACCATCAAGCAGTAAACCATCGGGATTCAATGATCAGCTGCATAAGCATACAGGTAGTGATTCTCTTGACATGCAGAAAACCCCTCTGCACTCCTATTGGGATCACTACCTGTGTGGCTGGAAATAGCACCATACACTCCACCAAACAGTTGTATCAACATCGTGACCACACCCCATGCTGACCATTGGTGATATCTGTGTTGTGTACATAGTTCTGCGTAGTCAGTGCGTACACAACTTTCCCACTAGAGCGCGCCCCGCTAAGCACAACAGCGCAGGCGCAGCGCTCGTCCATCTCCGCACTACAAGATGGCGCTGCCATAGAGACGGACCAAATTCTGCTTCCGCCAATCCGTGTATTAATATGTAATGCAGCCAATGAGATTGCTGCTAACATAGAACCCTTTCTCGTCACGGTTCACACTCACACAGTGATACATGAACGCACGAGGTTTTATAATGAATGTACAGACCTCCGATTAGTGAGTCTGCATTTGTCTCCACCAGTCTGTACCAGTCTGCATTTGTCTGTACCAGTCTGTACGAGTTCTACGTTTGTCTGTACCAGTCTATAGTCAATTTTCAGTCTGCGCCCAATAAGATTACCATATTCCTGTACATAGCCATGAAGATAAATGTATAGACACTTTTGTCAGGCATCAGAAGTATATGTAACAATAAGATTAACGTACCAATACCAAAGGAACTTCAGACTGTCAATTGTAAATAGCATCCAGAACCAAGTTAAGTAATTTTTATGCTTGTTATTATTTTAATAAATGTGTGTGAAAATTAATCACGTTGGTCACTGTCAATCTGCTACTCTAAGCGTGCAAGTGGCATTTCTATCTTCTGACCTAAAGGCAGAAGATAAACGCGCCACGATAACACCACGAGACATATTACTGACACTCGCCTACTTCGTTAGAGCGACAAGTCAAATAATTTGATGGTGTGTGTACTGAAAGTCTTACAGTACGCACACCACAATATGACTGACTGTACTGCAGCATGTCAGCTTATTGAGGCTCTTCCTCTTGGCTCTGCTCAGAACCCACTCGTTCACCCCTGTGCATTAACTGACTATGCTGCTGTCTGTGCATCCCCTGACTCTTGTGTTGTCCAGCTCCAGATTCCAACTTCTATGCCCTTCTCCAAGCACAGCCTGAGCTGTCAATCTCAGCTGCCATCACAGCCATCTGCATCCAATGCGGACTGCTGACTATGCACCGCAAGTTATCTAACCATGGTCACGCTTCCTGGAGGTGTGCTAGCTTCAAACTGGACCAGTCACTGCCTCTTTTTCATCTCAAGCTGTCCACCAGGGCTCAGAGCGGTGCCAGCAGCGTGGCAAATGCATCCGATAGCATCTCCTATCTACATATTAGCATGCAAGCAACACTAACGCGGCCGGCTCTGTGGGACAGGCATGTAGATGTACCGCAAATTACAAATTCATGGCAGCAGCCTTGTTGAGGAAAGAGAAGTAGATGTATGAATAACAAGAGCTCAAATGGCGAGACAGTTATAAGAAAACGAGGGAGAACTTAATGGCGGAAGGTATACCTCAGAATTATTGACAAGATATTGGGGGAAATAGCCTCACACGTCAGAAAGAATGCATAAATTCCAATACTAAAAA
Source organism: Schistocerca serialis cubense (assembly GCF_023864345.2). Lineage (NCBI taxonomy): Eukaryota > Metazoa > Arthropoda > Insecta > Orthoptera > Acrididae > Schistocerca > Schistocerca serialis. The sequence goes on from NC_064639.1 coordinate 266,703,785, forward strand.
TGGCAGGTGCTGACAGATGTGAATATCGCAGAACTATCAGTTTAATAAAACATGATTACAAAGTACTGACACATATTATTTACATAACAATGGAAAAACTGATAGATGCCAACCTCAAGGAGGAATCTCTTTATGTTCGAGAGAAATGTAGGAACACATGAGGTTCAAATTGCCCCTAAAACTTATTTTCGAAGGTTAATCAAAGAAAGGCAAAACTACGCTTAAAGCAACTATACAGTTAGAGAAAACTTTTACAGTGCTGACTGGACTAGTCTCTTTGAAATTCTGAATGTTCCAGGGATAATATACAGGGAACGAAAGGTTATTTACAACTTGTACAGAAACCTGACTGCAGTATAAGATACGAAGGACTTGAAAGGGCAGCAGTGCTTAAAGGAGGGAGGGTGACTGTGTTGCAGACTGTCCATAACGTTATTCAGTCACTTAGAAAGCAGTGTAGGAAACCAAGGAGAAATTTGGGAATAGGTTTAAAGTTCAGGGAGATTAATTGAAAACTTATAGGTTCACTGATGACATTATAATTGTTTCAGAAATGCCAAAGGCCTTGGACACCTGTTTGAATGGAATGGATGGTATTTTTCAAAGTCATTCTGGAACGTAAGCGACCTTTACAAGCAGTGTAACAAAAACAGTCAGTCTAGATAGCAAGTAATGTTTGTGTATTCTGGCAAGTAGTTTCACTCAGACATGACCATCTTCAGACTATCAACTCCTTGGTGACGTATAGAGTGGGAACACGGAGCTGCTGCATGAACCAAAACGTTCTCAGTTGTTGACTGGTATACCAAAACGTACTCATTTGTTGACTACTACCTTTTGGTACGTATGACAGCTCCACATATCACCAAGGAGTTAGTAGTCTGAAGATGGTCGTGTTTGACTGAAACTGGTTACCAGAATAAATGAATATTAATTGCGATCTAGGTTGACTGTTTCTGTTATGCAGGAATTGATGGTATCACGTAAAAAAGTTATAACATGAACATCAAAAAAGTAAAACAAACGTGATGGAATGTAGTCAAATTAAATCAGGCAGTGCTGTTGGAATTAAATTAAGAAAACAGACACTGAATATAATTGTTCACAATTGGACACAAAAAACTAATGATTGGTAAAGTAGAGTGGATATAAACTCTCTGTTGCACTTGAAGTAGTTGATCGTGAGTGTATATTTAAAACGGTAACCTATTTTTGGCTCGAGATGTTGAGTCACAAGCACCAAGAACTCTTCAAGGCAAGGCTTCAAGACGATATAAAAAAATAAAGAAACAAAACTTTGTAAACGTCACGTATGAAGTATCAAAAATGATAGCGGGCACAATGAGATCACAGCGCTCCATATCACATCTGTACTGAATGTTACGAATCGATATCCCTAGGTCACTATCGATGTGATTTTATTCGGAAAACGTGCTGCCTTAATCCATCACGGCTGTGCATTATTCCATATTGGCACGTGATCGGAGAATAATGTGTTTAATCAACTGCCTCGTCATGAAAGGCTGCGCCTATCCGTCGACGGCTGTCCGAATGCCAATGAATGTAAATGAAATAATTAGGCGATGCGCTGATTGAAGTTTGATATTGAAATTCGAACACCTTTCTCGTTACTGGCGGAAAATATGGATCAGTCTCAGTTTTCGTAAAAAGTGAGATAGGTACCTGGGGTTCGTGCCTAAACTTTCGGTACAAAATTATCTCTGACTCGTTCATTCGCTAACGTTAAATGACTTGTGCCTTATTATACCTAACACAATTTTCAGATTCACTTGCATGTTACAAATTTGTGAAGAATGGTAATGGGTACAAAACGATATGAATTCTGTTAACGGACGATGTACTGTACAGTAAAACAAATTTAAAGAGTCATTTAGTATTTCGAAAAATGACATTTTGATTTACTTACTAAAGTTCCAGCGCTTCCTCTATAATCTGTGATTACAACACACGTGAATAAATTGCATGTTTTTGTTTCTTTTATCTCAAACAGAACAGTGATAGATATTATGATTTTTTTGTGTGAGCTATTTCTGTGGAAAAACTTGTGATTCCAGTCTTCCACTGTTCCAAGATACGTTTACTACTTCAAGATAGAAAATAACATACAATACATACAACACAGTAGGCGAAAGAGTACTTCAGTTTGTTGTGTTTCATGGACTCTTTTCTTTGCTATTATTATAGTCCATTATGAGGGGTTTGTCCAAAGAAAATAGAGGATAGTCGGTTCAGTCATTACGAGCGTTTTCACAGAATTGCTCAAGAATTTCTTAAGTATCAAATTTCAGGCTTTGAAAAGCTATATCGTTAATTAAAAGAACCAATATTCGAGAAATAGTTATTCTGTTCTTGGGCCATCACTGTACATTTCTCGTAAAGCAAACAACCACATCACTGTCGCTGGATTCTTACATGCAACAGAAAACTGGCCAACATATAACAGAGTCAAGATCCCTACGTAACGTTTATGAAGTTATTTGTGCAGCACAGAGAATGAAAAACTTTACAGATCCGTAATTTACCAAGAAAATCCTTAAAATCTAGGAACTAAAAGGTTTTTGCGTTCGAATTTAGTCCCGTGCTTATTTTCGACAGACAGTGATCACCAAAGAATGTTAACGGCACTCATGACAATTAGCTTCATTCAGCATAATATTTTTAAGGCAAAAAAATGATGCACCACGAAGGAATTACCCAAATGGGTCGGAAACCGGTAGCTGTGATGTACACGTACAAACAAATGACTAGGACGATTTATTCCAAATAAAGATCTTCGCAGATTGAATAAGTTAATAACGCGGTGATCCACCTCTGGCACCTATGAAAGCAGTTATTTGGGTTATTACTGATTGACAGAGTCGTTGCATGGAATCTTGAGGAGCACCGTACCAAATTCTATCCAATTGGCGCGTTAGATCATCAAAATCCCGACATGGATGTAGCGCCCTACGCATAATACTCCATACTTTTTCAGTTGGGGAGAGATCCGGCGTCCTTACTAGCCGAGACAGGGTTTGGCAAGCACGAAGATAAACAATAGAAACACTCACTATGTGCGGGCGGGCGTTATCTTGTTTGAATGTAAGCCCAAGATGATTTTTCAAGGCGAGCAACAAAACAAAGCTTAGATTGTCGTCGGGCTAGAATTTCATTAAGTAGAATTGTCTTCAGTGATGAGATCCGCTTCGAATTGAGCCCAGATGATCAGCGAAGACGCATCTGGAGGACCTCCGGACAACGGTGGTGCAATAACCTGAGTAACGCCGGCATACAGTCGGACACACAGGAGTGATAATTTGGGGTGCCATTTCTTTTCGTAGCAGAAGCCCATTGGTTGTCATCCGTAGCACTCTTACAGCACAGCGCCAGATCGACAATATTCTATATCCCGTTTTGTTGTCCTGCCTAGAAAACCATCCTGGGCTTACGTTTCAGCAAGATAATGCTCAGCAGCTCACGGCGAGAATTTCTACTGCCTGCCAAATCATATCTTAGCCAGTAAGTTTTCCGGATCTCTTTCCGATTCAGGCCCTCCAACCAGCTCGGGTTGTTGACAATCTAATGCGCCAGTTGGATGTAATTTATCACGATATCCATCAGGAGGACATTTAACAACTCATCCATCAATGCCAACCCGAATAACTGCTTGCATAAGGAACAGAGGTGGACCATTCCGTTACTGATTTGCTCAATTTCTGAAGATGTTTCTGTAAATCATCCAATTTTTCGGAAATTGTAATCGTTTTTTGGTCTGTGCATGTACATTACATCTACGTATTTACGTCCCATTCGGATAATTCCTTCGTGGTGCATCGTTTCTTGTCTTAGAATATTTAACAGTGGAAAGTGTCAAAGCAAACCATTTTCGCGTTCGACTCTTAAAATTAATTGCTTTTAAAATTCACTTATGCAATAGTTTCGTACTCTATTCTTTAAGTGCAACTCCGAGAAAATTTCATGCTTCAGCGGATGTCACAATTTAAGAACATCAGAATGTGTATGCACTGCTAAGCCAAAATGTTATGACCACTGCCCACAGCTAGACTGAATGGGGAATGATGACGCCTCATGACGTTGCTGTAAGGGAAATATTTAAACGAATCAGACACGACTAGGGAACTATTTTAGCAAGTATATCCACTAACTTAAGCGTTTTTTGCAAAGGGTAGATTGTTCCAGAGCCTAGGAATGGCCTTCCCGGAAACGGCGAAGCTAGTCAGTTGTGTCGTGAGCATACGTGAAAATTGATAGAACAACAATGAATCTAAGAATACGGGACGAGGCTTGGACATCCAGACTCATCACAGAGCATGGACTTTGGGGGTTAGACTGCGCTCCAATGCAGAATTTCTATTAGCGGCGATCTATGGAAGATCCGACGACGGAGTACAATGCTGGTGAAGGCACAACTGTTTTGGAGCGCATCTTTCGATACAAATTATTGAATAGGTGATTCGCAGAATACGACACTGCGCGCTCTCATATCGACCAAACTAAATCGTCATTTGGGATTCCAGTTGGCACGGTAACGTCGAATTTTGACCGTGACCTAATGGTCGGATGAACTGCATCTCTTGTTACACCACGTTGATGATTGTTGATACGCCTTTATCCAGGCAAATGGCTAACCGAAACAAGCACCGCGACTGCCACATAGCCCAGTTGAGAGAGTAACATATTATGAGGAACATTCCACTGGGCTTCCATGGGACATGCCTTAGTAATCGAAGGCCCCATGACAGCTGTGGACTAGGTGACCAGTATTATGGATCAGCTGCATCCCTTCGGCCGGCCGATGTGGTCGAGCGGTTCTAGGTGCTACAGTCTGGAACCACGCGACCGCTACGGGCACAGGTTCGAATCCTGCCTCGGGCATGGATGTGTTTCATGTCCTTGGTTAGTTAGGTTTAAGTAGTTCTAAGTTCTAGGGGACTGATGACCTCAGAAGTTAAGTCCCATAGTTTTTTTGTTTTTTGGGGGGAGGAGACCAGACAGCGAGGTCATCGGTCTCATCGGAGTAGGGAAGGACGGGGAAGGAAGTCGGTCGTGCCCTTTAAAAGGGACCATCTCGGCATTTTCCTGGAGCGATTTAGGGAAATCACGGAAAACCTAAATCAGGATGGCTGGACGCGGGATTGAACCGTCGTCCTCCCGGATGCGAGTCCATAAGTCCCATAGTGCTCAGAGCCATTTGAACCATTTGAATCATCATGCTTGAAGTCTTCCTGAAGGCGATGGCATCTTCCAGGTTGATAACTATTCGTTTCACAAGTCCTGAACCGTGTTCCAGTGGTTTGAGGAGTATGATAATGAACTCACGTTGACGTTAAGGCACACGAAATTAGTCTCATCTTTATGGAGCACATCTAGGAGACTATAGGCCACCAGCTCCGCGACCGCAACCTAACAGCCCAGAATTCCTTGGCACTGAGTGACATGTGCGTTGACATCCAGTGCCACCTACCTCCGGAGACTTACGAACATGTCGAATCAATGCCACGCAGACTCGTGCTGTACTGAGTTCCAAACGTGGACCAACGATGTCAAACATGTGGTCATAATACTTTGGTCCCTCATTGTATCTGCACTGTACTGGTCAAAAATTCTGGCCAAAAACAAGTGGGAACCACTTTCAAGCTCCGTGTCTGTTTTCGACCAGCATGGTGTATATTATTGATATGTAGAGGAACCACAAAACCAGTCGGAAGAAATTTATTTCCCTCTGTTATAAACAGAGTTGCAAAATTACCGTAGGCTACTGTGAACTAAGTGAGGAAGTGTGAGCTACAGTAGCTTTCCTAGCAGCTTTAGACAATGAAGGTATAACCACATTAACTGTGGGCAGGTTGGGTTGCATACCTATCAGGCGTTGCCTCATAACGATCACTACCCATACATATGCAATCAGTACGTTACTAGCGTCTCCTAAATACCAGAAGTGGTGAACCACCTAGAAACTGAGTGAGGATATACAAAAGGGCTGGGGAATCTACGGAACATTTTTGTTCTACGTGGTTAGCCTCCTGTCTCTTACTTAAGAATAAACAGTATTTATAGCAAAATCTAAACTGTCGATGTTTAAATCAGGTTTAATTCAAAAAAGTTGATTTCTAATGTGAAACTGAGGGATGTTGCAGTAAGTGTAAAGTAAACGATACAGATTTATAACATACCGCCAGAGTGTGCAATTTCCTCGAAAAAAAGGTAAAGTTAAAAAAAAAAAATCAAAACAAAAATTATCAAACATTGCTTCAATACTTTGTCTAACTTATACAAAAAATATTTCTTTTATTCATAAACAACTTTCGCATTTGTCAGTAATAACAGGAAACTCTCGCCTTTGATCATGACAGAGAATGTTCTACTGAGTACAAAATATCAACAATAATTATATACATATATAATGTCTCTCCAGGTACACTATACTTGCATCAAAAGTAATTGTTTTGATTACATAAAAGCACTGAATTTTACTTAGGTAATTAAGTAACACTTTGTGATTCTAATTACGTGTAAAACAAGCAAACAAAAACAAGGAGAAATCGTCTCTTACACATTCATGTATGTTTTTTTCCACACCAATTCTACCAGTACTACCGGTAATCCTACCAAAACTACATCATTTATGTAGTGTACCAAAACTACCGAATTGTAGTTATATGCCTATAGCGTATGTGAATATTGGTGTCATGAGCAGAAGTGCTGTTTGCTTATTAATGTAGACAGCTGCTGTGTTTTCAGGATCCTAATCACTTTAAAATGCAAGTGTGGGAACTACACTAAATAGTATAGTCGGTAGCGAATGTTATGTCGTTTAAATATTTCGACGAGATTGCAATCACAGAACAAATACAATTTTGTTCTGCTTTTATGTTTCTTGCTGAATTAATTTGATTTATGAGAACCAAACTTATTTGTTGAACTAATAGGATTATAGTTGAATATATGGTGCATGAGTAAGTGTGGAAAAACGACAGCGGCGCACGGTTTTACACTGTGTAGCATCCCGTAAGGCGTCTTATAGAGTATAAATGTGACTTTAGATATACTACTAATTTTATTACACCGCCTTAGTGCGAGCTTTGCAAAATAAGCAGTGGTGCACGTAATTTCTTATCTCTTTCTTATACCCTTACAGTGCAATGTCGCCTGAAAAATAGAATCGCTAGAATCTGGGATTATCGCAGACTTAAGCGAACCGGCTGTGGTATTGCCTCGCCACATTCTTTGGCCCCTGAAGCGAGAAACTACGAAAAATACAGATAAATCGACTCGGCCAGGCCGTACTGGGACGGTATTTAAGCGGAGCCCCTTCCCGTTACGGTCGGCACGTTTTAGCGCTGCCCCATGTCGCGCGCCGCGTAATTCCACGGCGGGTTACGGCAGGGGGCGGAGTTTCGGACCCGGGTCCTAGAGCCACCACCGCCTCCGCCTTCCGCGCTAGTGAAAACCAAACTGGAATGTCGCCACTGTGCGCCCGTTCTTTTCTCATTCCCGCCGCAGTTTACGATAACTGCAGACAGCACTAGGGCTCGCGGTTAATGCGGCTGAGAGGTTTTATAAAGGCACGCCAGAGACGAGCCTCTTTGTATGCATGGCTTCCCGGGACCGAATGCGCCCCTTCCGTGGGCCCGGCGGGCCTTGACACCGGGACGGCTGCGTCTGGCGGGTCAGACCGCACTCAAGCGGCGTCGACCCCCCCCCCCCCCCCTTCTGCCCCTCCCCCACCGCCACCTACCCTCCGCCGGGACCATTAACGGCGATTGTCACGGGACACCGGCTGTTGTGCGGCGCAATCCCCGCTGTTACGTAATCCCCAGGCAGCGCATTGTTCCGGCCAGTGGGCGTGCCGCGGGGAACCGTCATTGCTCCCCTGTTATTGCCATTACACCTAAATGACTGCGCACTCGACAATAACAGTCGCGTCAGACTGTACACCTAAAGCTGATCATTATTGAAAAACAACACCCAGAAAATACACTGTCGACCAAGAAATTGCAATGCCATGAAGTGGCTTGCAACTAACGTCAAATTGGCATTCTTGCCTAGATACGCTACCGATTCGCTTTTAAGTGCAACCGCAATAAACTAGGTAGCAGTAACGCAACCTATCTCCTATATACAGGGATATTCTGTTGCCCCTACCGATAGACTTTATGCAACCTACAACATCTTCAAAAACCACACAGGAGATGATCATATTTTCTCGCTCGCTACACGGAAACAGAAAAAAACCAACAAGGCCTTTTTGTAGGAAACTTAATGTACTTAAATTTTTTACTAGGATGTTTTCGCTGGAGGCCACTGATTTTGAGTTATTTAAGAAAAACGCATCTGAAGGTCACTTTCGTACATATCTATGGGAATAATTCAAAAATCTGCGGCTTGTATCTCACAAGGGAACCTCCCCATCGCACCCCCCTCAGATTTAGTTATAAGTTGGCACAGTTGATAGGCCTCGAAAAACTGAACACAGATCAATCGAGAAAACAGGAAGAAGTTGTGTGGAACTATGAAAAAAATAAACAAAATATACAATCTGAGTAGTCTATCCACAAGATAGGCAAAATCAAGGGCAATACCTCAGGACCGCAGTGGTCCCGTGGTTAGCGTGAGCATCTGCGGAACGACAGATCGTAGGTTCAAGTCTTCCCTCGAGTGAAAATTTTTCTTTATTTATTTTCACAAACTTATGATCTGTACGTTCGTTCATTGATGTCTCTGTTCACTGTAATAAGTTTAGTGTCTGTATTTTGCGACCGCACCGCAAAACCGTGCGATTAGTAGAGGAAAGGACGTGCCTCTCCAATGGGAACCGAAAACATTTGATCGCAAGGTCATAGGTCAACCGATTCCTCCACAGGAAAACACGTCTGATATATTCTATACGACACTGGCGACGGCATGTGCGTCACATGACAGGAATATGTTGTCGACCCACCTAACTTGTACACTTGGCGAATGGGTAAAAAGATTCTTTTACCTAGCCCGATTTAGGTTTTCTTTTGGATGTGATAATCACTACCAAAAAAGTGATGAAAACATAAGAGTTTCTCACATAAACTGCAACAAATGAATGCAACAGTTTCACAGTCGCACAGTTTTCCTTGTGCTCTGTCAAAACATATGTTTTTGACGTTTTCAAAATTTCCGTGTGTAGACCGTCAAATCCTACATATGTCCAAGCAAATCTGAACATGTCCTGGAATTTTGGAGAGCGAAGTTGATTATGTAAGAAATTAAACTTTTCACTCGAGGGAAGTCTTGAACCAAGGACCTCTCGTTCCGCTGCTGCTCACGGTAACCACGGGACTACGGCGCTCTGGAGGTTACATTATCCTTTATGTTGCCTATGATGGGCATGGACTACTCAGTTTGTATATTTTGGTTCTTTTTTTTCATAGTTCCACACAACTTCTTCCTGTTTTCTCGATTGATCTGTGTTCAGTTTTTCAAGGCCTTTCGACTGTGCCAACTTATAACTAAATCTGAGGGGGGTGCGATGGGGAGGTTCCCTTGTCAGTACAAAATTTAACTACATTAAATTTCCTACAAAAAGATATGGTTCAGAATTTCTGTAGGACTAACAGTTTGCATGGAGCAACTGAGGGAATATGAGAGTCTTGCACATGGTATTTGGAGGCACTGCGGCTTCATAAAACATATGGAGAGGGGCTGCTGAATCACCAAGTATAATGCACATAATACAGCAGGTCTCTCAATCAGAAAGTGCATTTGAATGGTGCTTGCTTTTGAGAAGACAGCATTCCTCATATAACATAGAGCAGCCAGTGGGATATTGGCCTAGTCAGACTGTGATTTAGTAATGCTCACGTTCGTTGGGATTGTCATGCAGATGTGGAATCGAATGGGCTCAGGAGGGCAAGACTCAATGCATGCAGGGTATCTGCGACCCCACACAACTACCACATGAGAGGACAGACAAATCGTTCTCCTGGCCGAGTAAGATCAATAGTCGCTATATGCTGCTTGAATTCAGGAAGTGCATTTGGTTGCAGCAAGCCAAGTAGACACAGGGAGAGTGCGCTGACATCTGGAGAACCAGAGCACCGACGATAGTACTGCACCCAATGGCAACAATGGACAAAGTGGCATTACATCCAGTACAATGTACACTGTCACACTGGACACATCCACGTGTACAGGCTCTGAGGTGGCTGAAAACTCCCAGATTGCATTCATCGTCACCTTACCAACCTCACCCGTTAAGAGGTGGAGCTACTGGTTGGTGGTTGTGCCCTTCCTTCAGAGTATCTGTGACGTAATTTTTCAGCAATAGAAGCAACACTGCATGTTGCACGCACTGTCCGGACCTACATCGATACTGAAGACGTTCAACTGTTGCCTTGCCCACCAGCATCTGCATACCTTTACACATTGAAAACAGATAGACGTGAGTTACTGAGACACTGGTACCGCATGCCATCCATTACAATAACTGATGAAATCTGGCACAGAGATGAAGCAGCTTTGAATTACGTACACATATCTGCCCATAGGCTCTGTTTCACTCGATGATCAGCGCAGATAGAGCCATTTTTGCTGTCAGAATTGGAAGGTCTGTGGGCTAAATTTCGCACCCAGCATACCACAAATCACCTACAAATTTAATCATTTATTTTTCCTATTTGTGCAGCCACAAAACGTCAGTCAGTCACAACAGTTTGAAAATCCACGTCAACAGAGTTGCGACCATGATAGCTTGACTCCGTGAGGGCGCTGTTAGTGAGAGCACCGTGACACAAGTGCTGGCGCAAGTCTGCTTCAGAGATCAGATGGACACACCGGGCAGACCTGGGAATACGACCGAGTGAATGATATCGTTCAAATGGTTCAAATGACTCTAAGCACTATAGGACTTAACATTCGTTGTCATCAGTTCCCTAGACTTAGAAACTACTTAAACCTAACCAACCTAAGGATATCACACGCATCCATGGCCGAGGCAGGATTCGAACGTGCGACCGTAGCAACAGCGCGGTTTCGGACTGAAGCGCCTAGAACCGCTCGGCCACAGGGGCTGGCTGAATGATATGAGGAGCAACCTTGGAGTACCACCGAGCAGCCGAACAGGATGGATATGAATGGATGTAAGACACGTCCAGTGCTGTTTGCTATAGTACAGTCTGCTTCTGGCGTTTCTTGGAAAGCACAAATTAGGGCAGCGTCCTGAGCTGAGAAAGTCTGTTGTCATACAACGTTCGTACAAGTCGCGTTAACACTATCCCTTACATGAGCATCGTAAACAACTCACCTTACTTCTCTACATAGTCCCCTTTGAGAGATATACACTTGGTCCAGCGATCCTCCAGCTTCTTCATTCCATCAGAATATTGGGATCTGTCACACGCTGCAAAATACTCGTAGACTGCAGCTATCACTTCCTCATTTCATGAATATTTCTTTCCAGCAAGGCAAGGCGTCAAGTTATGCAACGGGGAGAAGTCACTTGGGGCTGAGTCTGGTGAAGAGGGTGGATGAGCAACCAGTACAAAGCCCAGTTCACACACTTTTGCCGTTGTTATCACTGATGTACGGGATGGTGCATTATCCTAGTGAAAAGGCACTTTTCTGTGTGGCAACCATGGACTTCTTCCGGCCAATGCAAGTTTCAAAAATACTAGAATGAAGCATAATAGGGTCTAGTTATGGTTCTGCCTTTTTCCAAGTAATTTCTGAGGATTATTCTTTGGGGATCCCGAAAAACAGTGGCCATCATCTTGCCAACTGACAAAACGGTTTTTACCTTGTTCGGTGCACTTTCACCAGCTTTTGTCCATTGTTTTGATTGTCGTTTGGACTCTGGTGTATAATGATGGATCCATGTTTCATTAAGTCACAAATTGGTGCAAGAAGTCTTGCGAATTTCGATACGTTGCCAGGCATTCTGTTGAATTGTGTGCCGGATGCGCTTTTTGTCGATTGTGAGCAATCGCAGCACTCACCTCGCATACGGCTTGTTCATAGTCACTTCTCCATGCTGGAAATTATACGCTAACTCAGTTAAGATGCCTGAGTCTCAGAATTCTCACGAATTTTAATTCGGCCGTCCTGCATTACCGTATCATGGATTTTTTCAATGGTTTCCTTTGTGGTGACTTCAATTGGACGGCCGGAGCGCCCTTCGTCTTAGGTGCTTGTCCGACCACATTTAAATTTATTAACCCACAAGTAAACGGTCTTCAGTGATGGTGCAGAGTACGCGAGGACAGCATCCAATTCTGTTTTGATTTGTGTGACCCTCCAAATGAAAATCTTTAATAACAGCACGAAACTCGGTTTTCTCTATTTCCAATTGCAGTCGACAAACTGATCAATTCAGACGGCTCTGAGCACTATGGGACTTAACATCTGAGGTCATCAGTCCCTTAGAACTTAGAAATATATAAACCTAACTAACCTAAGGACATCACACACATCCATGCCCGAGGCAGGATTCGAACCTGCGACCGTAGCAGTAGCGCGGTTCCAGACTGAAGCGCCTAGAACCGCTCGGTCACCCCGTCCCGCGATCAGTTCAGACAGCTGTTAACAATGAACTGTAGCCAGAACATTGTTGAAATTCTTCCTACGATCCTTGGAATAATCAAGTTTATACCAACCACAAAGGCGCAACAGGGAAGTTTAGTTCCTTCATGGAAAGACTTACCAAACCATCTTCGTAATACCAGTATCGTTCTTAGAGGAAAGCACAGACGGTGTTACTGTTGCTTTCATGGGCTCTCACTTTGTGCAAGGGTGTTTGTTTATTATTTCGTGTCTGTTAAACATATTGTAATAGCCTGCACCTAATTCTGAGCGCTTGTATTGAATCACTTTGACCCATTGTGCAGTATCCCTCAGTGAACCATGGGGTTATGTTACTGCACATTTTGCCAGTTGAAGAAATCAAGTCTAAGTAACGCAAATCCTTCTCATTTTTGGTGCCTTTGCTCTAGTGTTGTTTAATTTTTTCTCTGGTTCCTTTGCAATGAATGAGTTATAAATCTTGCACATTCTTTTAATGTTGTGGACCAAAGCGCCAGTTTTGAGTACACGGTCTGAAACTATGTTGGGTAGTAATTTGGAAACGTTATTTCATCCTGTTGTGATTTTGAGTTGTAACGATATGCTTTATGTCTTCTTGTACTTCTGATTTTTTGTCGCTGTGTTGTTTGCCAGGGACTTTTGTCTCGATTATTCACGGTAAACATTTATATATATGTTCTCGCTCTTATAGTAAGTTCATATCTGCTGTTCGTCCCTTGTGCCGACAGTTCATTTTTTAGTCTAGTATGTGTTTTTAAGTTTTTCTCATTCTGTGGGTTGCTCCAGTGCGCTCTTGTTAGGTTACTTGTTTCTTATGTTATAGTAAGTATCTTAGATGCTTGTTGTCTGGTTTTGGATTTCAATTAATTTAATGGTTCTTGCAGGTTGCGTAGGATGGGAGGACATTATTCTATCAGTGAATAATTGTTGTTATTCAGTCACTTGTTGTCGGATTTTAACGCATTTTTCTAGTAAATGTTTTAAGACTGGTTGTACATAAAATCTCTGCCATGTTCATAAATGAAAGATTTAAAAGTATGATCACCCACTGCTCTCTTGATCCCCATGATTTCCTGTTATATCACATTATTATGTAAACATATTAAGTAGCATTTAGTATTTTGCTATTCCTCATGAACTTGCTGTTTTTAATGCACAGCGGCGTATATTACAGATTTTCCTACATTGCTACAGTGTTTCGCTAAATTTAAAGATACCTTTGTGATCCATTGTGTTGGAGAAGGTACAGCAGTAATAGACGACGCAACTGAGACTGGATCCTTGAGCTGTGTTGCTTATTAAATTTTATGTATAATTACCAGGATCATGTTCTTAACAAACTGTTATTGGCTTCTGTCTCGGGTTCTTCGGCCGACGTTCATCTAATGATTTTACTGACGTTTCGCCAGCACGAGTGGATGGCATTGTCAAAGCTTCACCCTCCATTGCCGGTGGTGAACTGGAGCCGAGCAGATGCAGATGGTTTATTCCTTTTGTTACCGCACCGGAAATGACCGAGGAGAAGCCCTCGGACGTTGGCGCGCCAGGTACATATAGTCTGCGGCCGCGAGCTCGGCTCCAGTTCACCACCGGCAATGGAGGGTGAAGCTTTGACAATGCCATCCACTCGTGCTGGCGAAACGTCAGTAAAATCATTAGATAAACGTCGGCCGAAGAACCCGAGACAGAAGCCAATAGTCAGTTTGTCAACAAGTGGCCACGAAAGCCTTAACAATTTTGTATCATGTTTTTACTTTCTTTATTGGGGTGAGGATCCAAAACTTCATTTCACTTCACGCCTCATGAATGCCACAGTATCTTATTTGGCCATTCGCCTTCCTGTAAACATTTCTGTGTCATACTCTATCACACCATGTTGCCATTTTCTTCTCGGTGGCCATTTCTTATTTTTTTTTTTTTTTTTTGGTCATTTCTGTAATATCTTTTTCTTAATAATTTTTCTCAAGCGATCATACCAGTGTACTCAACTATTATGCCTGGGGTTCACATGGAGTCCCATTGTTTCATTTCTCGACTTTCTGCAGTCGTTATAATTTAGCTCCAAGATGCAGATGGTTTATTCCTAGCGAGATAAGTCAATTCTCGGTAATGTTTTAAATATCCTAACATTCTGCACCAAACGTTTGAATTGTAATTAATTTTGTCAAACGCAGTTTTCTGTGTCCGTTTAAGGTAAGAAGAGACAAAATAAGTAAGAGTTCATCGTTTAGACACATTTCAGTATATGTTAGGTTCATTATTATAAGACTGCAATTTAACTGATATGCCCACCACAATATTTCACAGCTTTAACTGTAATTTTTCCATTTATAGATGGTAGTACACAATTACATTTAACGAAAAGGAAACAAACCAGAGCTTCCCTCCAAGATTTTTATCGAACTTTCTGTTGCTGACTTTCTCTAATAATGCTGTAAATGCAAAGAATCTTGCCTACACATTGTTATATTCTATGGAATCTAAGCCATTCACCGGGTTCGATTCCCGGCGGGGTCAGGGATTTTCTCTGCCTCGTGATGGCTGGGTGTTGTGTGCTGTCCTTAGGTTAGTTAGGTTTAAGTAGTTCTAAGTTCTAGGGGACTGATGACCATAGATGTTAAGTCCCATAGTGCTCAGAGCCATTTGAACCATTTTTTAAGCCATTCACAACGTATCTTACTGTGACCATGCAGATGCTGCGCTAAATGTCACGAAATACAGTTAGGTAGTAACACAATCGGTCTCTAAAACAAGTAAGTGGCACAGAAGAAACATTTAAGTTTCCTGTAAACGTTGTTATCGTCCAACACTGAAAGCTCATTTTACAGAACAATGATTTCTTCCAACAGAACATATTCATAGTCAGTTTTCAGCAAATAATGTCCAGTTTGCAACTCCTCTTGCTCATAAAGACTATGAGCCAGATCCTTTCCGAAAACGATTCGAAACCCATTCCACACAGAAATGTTTAGTACAGCGTAATTACCATCAATTCGGAAACAAAGTTCTCACCTCGTACGAGCCGATAAGCCCAGATCGGTGTTCGCTCTAGCCACAAAACATGCTAAACACAGTTGCGAACCTAGCGCACCGTATAGTCAAGGCTGCACAAGCACTTTCACCAGAAAGCTCTATCGACACCCTGCGTGTCAGCCTTTCATAGCCAAACTGAAAAGCCCCGCTTCCACACTCACAGTTTACACGGGACCTCGCTAGTTGAGTTCCGTTTGACCAGTCAATCAGCTTTACGGTAGCAACAGCTCGTACATGAGACACGTTATTTAGTGATAAAGCTGCAGCGCCCAACTCAAACCTTCACAAACAGCGAGTGAATGACATAGGGCTGGACAAAACACGTGGTCGTGAGGCAATAATTAAACCGTTCTGCAATATCGGGAGAAAAAAATGCGATTCAGCTGTTACAACACCTCCAGCCCGAGGATATATTAATTAGTTTTGATGTATTATCCGTATTTCCTATGGTTCCGCTCAATGAGGTATGCAAGAGCTGAATCGGATTTTTCCTCCTGATATTGAAAAACGGTTTCGTAAATGCCTCGCAATCACGTATTTTAAATGGAACGATGAATTCTACTAATAGACGGATGGCGTGGCTATGGGGAGCCAGACATACCAAAATTTTTATGGAAAAATTCGAGGAGCAGGAATTGGAAATTGCCGACAAAAAAAGCGAATATTTGATTCCGATAAGTAGATGATACGTTTGTTTTGTGGAAGCATAACAGAGAATTATTAAGCTGTTTCCGCAAGAATTTCAACGTGATTAATTGGAAGATTCAGTTTACTGGTGGGGGCGGCAGGTGGAAGATTAAATTTTCTTGATGAGTTAGTTTTCAATGGCCGACCGCGCTGGCCACGCGGTTCTAGGCGCTGCAGTCCGGAACAGTGCGACTGCTACGGTCGCAGGTTCGAATCCTGCCTCGGGCATGGATGTGTGTGATGTCCTTAGATTAGTTAGGTTTAAGTAGTTCTAAGTTCTAGGAGACTGATGACCTCAGATGTTAAGTCCCATAGTGCTCAGAGCCATTTTGAGTTTTCAACGAAGAAGATGGCAGCTTAGGCTACACAGTTTATCGAAAACCCACGCGCACAGATTGTTACGCCGGGCTTCGAACCACCTCCCACAACTAAAGCGAGGCATCATAAAACGGTTGGCGGACACAGCAAGGAATATTTCCTAATCAGAACTGTTTGATGTGAAACTGAAAATTTTATTCGCCCGCTGAGGAAAAAAGCGCGTTAAGACTCAAGCACAAAAATCTTAACAGTGCATAAGCGTCTGTGATATCTAAAATTTTCCTGCTTTTCGTTAAGGATGTTACTGACTGCACAGGAAAAATTCTGAAAATACTGGCAAAACGGAACATCGCGGTAATTTACAAATTGACCCACAAGATACTGGATCAACTAAAATTGGGCAACAATACTCGCAGACCGCTAGAAAAAATCAGAAATTTATAAGACTCCCTGTAGGTGTGTGGCGGTGTACGTGAGAACTATAAAAATTACGGCCATTAAATGACTAAAAGAGCACAAGGGCAACTATAGAAGGGGAGAGACTGATAGATCAGTTATCGCGGTACATGCTTAGCAGCCGGCAGACCACCACATTCATCTCAAGTACCGGCAGCCACAAGCGGATACCATGAAAGGCTATACAGAGATGCCAAAGAGACTGTTAGAGTTCTCAGGAATTTCAGCAGGAAGAGGAGTGCCATGAAAGTGAATGACATCTGGGTCCCGGTGCTGAAGACACTAGTATGCACTAGTATGTACGAGTCTTCCACCATGGGTTGATAGGAAGAGCGCCCGACAGCAACCGACAACGGCCAACTGCGTCCGGGTATACAAGATATGTCACACCACGCCACTGTTCGTTAGCACACCAAAACGGAATTTTGCTGCAGTCAACAGCGAGACAGAGTGCGAATCGGACACTCAATGAAGCTACGATTCCCTTTGAAAATGCCCTAAAAGTGCTAAACGAATTTTCATAGGACTTTCACAGATAACTTGAGCGTTGCTTGGGGCAACATACAGGCTTTACTTAATTAAAATCGGAGTACCGAAATAAAAAGATTACATAATTCAAAGTCTGAGGAATCTGCTCAGCTTAGCAATTTGGCTGTTTACCTTATTAATGGTGTAGTACACCAGAGAACCAACAGATGGCACTGTTAGGGTTTTACCTCAGTTACAGAAATACGAGTATTTTCATCAGTTCATGCCAGTGACAGAATTAAGTGCCACAGTCTTATCTTTGCAAAGACAAACTATCGTTGAATTTACTAGGCTTGGATATATTGATTTACTCATTTTAATTTGACTGTTAAAACATAACTAAATTGTTTTGCTTCTTTCGATAGGTTTCCTTTATATTTGACTGCCAGCTAGGGAAAACGAATTTATTCACAAATTTTTCCTCTAAGGGTTCCTTTATCACCGACTGAGGTACAAAACCCTAAAAAGAGACAGATGATTCAAAGGCCTTCTTTTGCTGTGAATCACGGGCATTTAGCTAGTCGTAAATAAAACTTGAGTAGGTTAATTTTTTACTTTTGTTTTAATAGCTTATTCCCATTGTGTCATTGTTACCACAGAAATATTTCTTAATTTGAATTCTTTAGATGGACATTTCCTTTTTATTCAGGATCAACATCTATACATTGCAGACCACCATGAGGTGCATGGCAGAAGGTACGTCTCGTTGTACTAGTTTTTTGGGTTTCTTCCTGTTCCATTCATATATGGAACGTAGAAAGATTGATTGTTTAAATGCCTCTGTGTGTGCAGTAACTATTTTAATCTTATCTTCACGATTCCCACTGGGGCGATACGCAAGGGGTTGTAGTATATTCCTAGAGCAATCATTTAAAGCTGGTTCTTGAAACTTTGTTAACAGACTTTCTCAGGATACTTTACGTCTATCTGCAGGAGTCTTCCAGTTCAGTTCCCTCGGTATCTCCTTGACTCTCTCCCACGGACTAAACAAATCTGTGACCATTCGTGCCGCTCTTTTCTATATACTTTCAACATCGCCTATCAGTTCTATCTGGTATGGGTCCCACTCTCTTGAGCAATATTCTAGAACTGGCGGCACGAGAGATTCGTATGCTGTCTCCTTTGATTGCACTTCCCCGGTATTCCACCAATAAACCGAAGTCTGTCACGTACCTTACCCATGACTGAACCTATGTGATCATTTCATTTCATCTCCATACGTATTATTACATCCAGTATTTGTATGAGTTGGCCGATTCCAGCAGTGACTCACTGATATTGTAGTCATAGGATACTACGTTTTTTCGTTTTGTGAAGTGCAAAATTTTACATTTATGAACATTTAAAGTAGTTTACCATGTCAGAACCACATTAAAATCATTTCAAGGTTTGAATGAATATTTATGCATCATCTTCGAGATAGTACTTAAATACAGATAACTGCATCATCTGCAAAAATCCTGATTTTACTATTAGTATTGTCCGCAAAGTCACTAATATACAACTTGAACACTTTCCTGGAACACACCTGAAGTTACTTCTACATCTCACGATGACTCTCCATCCAAGATAACGTGCTGCGTCCTCCCTACCAAAAAGTCCTCAATTCAGTCACAAATTTCACTTGATACCCCATATGATGGAACTTTTGACAATAAGCATACTTGTGGCACTGACTCAAAAGCTTTTTGGAAATCAAGAAATACAGCATCTACCTGACTGCCTGGACTCAAGGCTTTCAGTAAGTGCGATTTACTTTTCACGTGATGGTTTCGAAATCCATGCTGGTTGACACTGAGAAAGTCATTCTGTTCAAGACACCTCGTTATGTTTGAGTTCTAAGATTCTACAAGAAATCGATGTCAAGGATATCGGACGATAGTTCTGTGGATCACTTCTGCTACCTTACTTGTAGACGGGTGTGATCTGTGCCTTTTTACAAGAACTGGGAACAGTTTTTGTTCGAAAGATCTACAATAGATTATAGTTGGAAGGGGGACTATCCGCAAATTCGGTAGAGAATCTGACGTGGATTCCATCAGGTCCTGGAGGTTTGTTCAATTTTAAGGATTTCAGCTGTTGCTCGACACCAATGTCACCAATACTTACTTCATTCATATTTTCAGTGATATAAGGATTGAAATGAGGCAGTTTTCCTTTGTAAAAGAACATTTGAAAACGGAGTTACGCATTTCAGCTTTTGCTTTGCTTCATTCAATTTCTTTTCCTATCTATTCAATAGGGGTTGGCTGGCTCTGAGCACTATGGGACTTAACTTCTGAGGTCATCAGTCCCCGAGAACTTAGAACTACTTAAACCTAACTAACCTAAGGACATCACACACATCCATGCCCGAGGCAGGATTCGAACCTGCGACCGTAGCAGTCGCGCGGTTCCGGACTGAAGCGCCTACAACCGCTCGGCCACCACGGCCGGCTCAATAGGGGTTGGACACTAACTTTGGTGCCATTAACAGCCTTTACATACGACCAGAATTTCTTTGGATTCTGTGAAAGATCACATGACAGCGACACACATTTCATCCAGCATCTCTCTGTCTATAGACCTATGCTTTGTTTTACACCTATTACGCAGTAATCTCTGTTTCTTTAGAAATTTCTTTACAGTGACTGTATACCGTTCTGATTCCCTCCCACCATGAATTGTTCTACTGGGATCGTATCTATGGTTCAAATGGTTCAAATGACTCTGAGCACTATGGGACTTAACATCTATGGTCATCAGTCCCCTAGAACTTAGAACTACTTAAACCTAACTAACCTAAGGACATCACACAACACCCAGTCATCACGAGGCACAGAAAATCCCCGACCCCGCCGGGAATCGATCTATCCAGCGCATGGTCAACTATTCTTTAATCTTGAGCCAGAGATCCTCTACAGGCTCCTGCCCTGTACTGAAAGTTTCAAGATCCTCATTGAGACATAACAATACTGATTTTTTCATCTAGTTTACTGAACATACATGCCTTTCTGCTTGTTTGAATTTTCGTTTGAACTGTGGTAATCATTGTTGCCACAACTGCGTCATCGTCACTGATATCAGTTTCGATGCAGACATTCTCAGTGGTGTCAGGTCTATTTGTTGCCATTAGATCCAATATATTTCCATCAGGTTCTAGTTAATTTTCAGAGAAGGCAGTTAGCAAAGTTTCACACACTGTTTTATCACGCCCATCACTAAAAAGCTGTAATTTTCGCACTTAATTGTTAGATGATTGAAATCTCCATTGATGTTTACAGAATGACTGGGGAACTTACATACATGTGAACTGAGGTTTTCTCTAAAGTTTTTGTTTACATCAGGAGATGAGTCTGGTGGGCGATAGAAGGATCCAATTATCATTTTATGTCCACCCCTGATGCTGAATCTTGCCCAAACAATCTCACATGCAGCTACAATTTCTACATCGGTGAATTTAAGTTTCTTGTCTACTGTGACAAATACATCACCTCCACTTCCCATTTGCCTGTGTTTTCGATATACACTTAAATGTTCCCCAAAAATCTAACTGCTAGCAATTTTAGGTTTCAGCTGGCTTTCTGTACCTAGTATTATGAGAGCTTCATTGCTTTTCATAAGTGCTTCAAACTCTGATACTTTTTTGCGAATGCTTCTGCAGTTTTACCATTAGGATTTTAATACTGCCACCTATGGGAGGCATTTCTTTCGGTCTTACACTGACTCATTTGCCTGAGTAGCAGCCTCTGACGTGTAGTGGACACCCGACTCATTTAGGGGTACCCTACAGTTCTCAACCCTATGGCGCAAGACCAGGAAGTCGCAGGCTAGCTTGTCAAATAACTTTCAAAGACTCTCGTTCAATCCTTCCACTTAATTCAGATCCAAAGGGCCACTATAAGTTCTGGGGACAATGCTGCAAACTGTGAGCTTCGTTGAAACTCCGTAAGCAAAGCAGGTCTTCTCAATCTTCCCAGTCAGTCACTGGAATGACCCAAGAATGACCTCGCAGCCCAGACGACAGGCATCATTTGTTCCAACGTGCGCCACGATCTGCAGTTGGTTGCACCCTGTTCCCTCAATTGCTGCTGGAATAGCCTCTTCAACGGGTTGAATGAGGCTCTAAGGCATACACACTGACTGCACTTGGTGACCTTTCCTGTACCTTTCTGAGAGTACCCTAATGGGTACCATCATTTACTTTAAATTTGAGCTGCCGATAATTAATAGACCTCTGCCGTTTTGCGTTTGCCTCTTCCTGACACTGAACAAAAAACGATTCCCCAAAACAGGTGAAGTGAGTCCCAGTAGCACAGTTTCAATTTCAGTGGAAGACAGCAGCTCCAACTTGTTCTTACGGTAATCGGTACAACACCCTGAAACGTCCCTGGTCCCTGTACACCCTGTACAGGTCGCCTACATCTACTATTGACGCACCACAGTCAAGTGAACGAGATCTTGTAGTTCCTGCAGAGGAAGCAGGATCCATGGGAGAGCATAGTACTTGAGGTACCTTTGGTACATGGTACATGACTCTCGGGCGCTCTTCGAGCATATGCCAATCGTTTGGCAGTAGTCAGGGCAGATTTCCATCTGCTTACTAACGTCAACCAACTCATACCGTATTCGAGAGCACCATTCAGATTGGAGCTGCATTTTGACTGGTGCATCGCATTTACAAAGCAGTGAACAAATAACTTCAAATTAATCCCACTGATTATCCTTTAATCTTTTGAGCTGAAGAGCTGCTCATTCCCTATAAGAAGTGGAGCAAATACGCAAAAAGAGAATTCTATTAACGCAACAAAAAACCGATGGTAAAAACTACTAGTTTCCTAAAACATTTTGAGGTTCATTATAGTTGTTTGCAAAATCGAAAACAGAGTTGATTTACGATAAATGAAGATAATATATACGAGGTGCGACAATAAACTAATGAGACTGATTTTCCTTGCAAGATGTGGCAACCCTGCAGGCTTGCGTAGGCACGATATCTTTGACCTTGGTTTATAAGCTGCTTCTAGTAAAAGTAGCACATCGATGCAACTGCTCAATAGTGAGTTTTGCTGTAATAAGTTAACATGTGTTTGTGTCTCTCGTCACGGAAATGGAACCGCATAATATTGTGTAGTCAACGGCCTTGCCGCAGTGGATACACCGGTTCCCGTTATATCACCGAAGTGAAGTGCTGTCGGGCGTGGTCGGCACTTGGATGGGTGGTCATCCAGGCCGCCATGCGCTGTTGTCATTTTTCAGGGTGCACTCAGCCTCGTGATGCCAGTTGAAGAGCTACTCGACCGAATAGTAGCGGCTTTGGTCAAGAATACCATCATAACGACCGGGACAGCAGTGTGCTGACCCCACGCCCCTCCTATCCGCATCCTCCACTGAGGAAGACACGGCGGTCGGATGGTCCCGGTAGGCCACTGGTGGCCTGAAGGCGGAGTGCTTTTTTTAAAATTTTGCGCAACAGTATGCCATTTCTTTTTGCGTTAAATTGAATGAAAACACGACAACTTACAGTACGCTTCAGAAGGCTTTTGCAGAGGAGGTTATGTCAAGAGCTCAAGTTTTTCGTTGGCATAAAATGTTTAGTGAAGGCAGAACGAATGTTGAAGATGAAGACCGCAGTGAACGACCATCAACGTCATGGTCGGATGTCAACTTGGCCAGGGTGCATGAACTCGTACGACCTGATCAAAGATTATTCGTGAAAATGATTGCAGAAGAACTGAACATCAATCGAGAAACGGTTCGTCTAATAATAACTGAAGATCTTGGTATGAGAAAGATTTGTGCAAAAATGGGCCCCAAAAATCTCACACCACAACAGCGAGAAACACGGAAAAATGTGGCAGCCTATCTGTTAGCAAACGGAAATCAATCCAGAATTGTTGAGCAGTGTTATCACTTGTGATGAAAGTTGGTTTTTTCAGTACGATCCAGAAACAAGACGCCAAAGTTCACAATGGCGCTCAAAGGGATCACCCAAACCAAAAAAAGCTCGCATGTCAAAGTCAAAAGTGAAATGCATGCTTGTGTGCTTCTTTGATTCCAAGGGAATTGTTCATAAAGAATGCGTGCCTCCTGGACAAACAGTTAACCAATATTACTACAAAGAAATTTTAGAAAGACTTCGTAAAAGAGTTCTTCCTGTCCGTGCCAACATTGCTGATAATTGGATTCTGCATCACGATAATGCGTCATCCCATACTGCTCTGTCAGTACAGCAGTTTTTAACCTCAAAAATATTTCAGTAATACCACAGCCACCTTATTCACCAGATATTGCTCCGTGCGACTTTTTTCTATTTCCAAGAGTCAAAACGGCGGTCAAGGGACACCATTTTTAAACAACACAACATGTCCAAAAAGCTGTGACGAGGATCTTGGATGATATTCCAGAAGGTGAGTTCCAGAAATGTTACCATCAATGGCAGAAGCGCTGGAAAAAGTGTGTGCAATCAGAAGTGAACTACTTTGAAGGAGACAACACTTAACTTGACTAAAACGGTAAGCAACATTGTTTTTCACATCAGTCTCATTACTTTATTGTCGCATCTCGTTGGGCTACTCCTCTTTAAGGGATAACTAGATGTAATATAATATATTAGTTAGAAAATCTGCTACAGTAACTAAATCACAAACGCCGATTTGTACATTTGCTCTTAGATTATGCAAAGGACAAAGGTAGCTTCCGAAATTCGAAAAAACGCACGTTTATTTGCGTCGATATACTGTGAAGTTCAGGGGTGATGTACTCATCGGCAGAACTGTGAACCACAAACGCTGATCTGCTGGGAAATAAATTCGCATCCAAAACACTCGTAGGGATAACTTACGAAAATACAATAAAATTCTCAAAATAACCTGTTTCGTGGGTTATTCCACAGTGAAATTAGAAGACGATAGTTTTGAATGAGGATAGGCCTATTGCTCTCAAAAATTTTAAAAGAGCACAATTAAGTTTAAGTCTTCAATTAGCGGTAACAGAATGAGTTTATCGCAGCACTCGAGAATGTTCGAAATTTCACAATATATCACAATACACGCGGCACACGATCTTGTACATGCGATCTCACACAAAGCAAAATACTCTTTTATATATACAGAGAAACGTGAGTATTGTACGGATTTTTCACTTAACAGCTTTTGTGCACACTTCTACACTGGCGTGACGAAGAACTGCAGCGTGAGTTTACTTAGACGTGCAGATATATTGTGATGATGTAGCGTCTAATTGCCCTCACATTTATACACAACAGCAGCATTTTACCATGGGTATTGATTTAGACTGAAGCACTGAACAATAACTAGCCCTACCCCCCCTGCCTCATTTTCTAATATCACTAAAATAACTTCGTCACAGTGATATCAAAACGAATTACTCTAGTGGTCAGGACCTAAGGAATTCCTCATTTTCTCCTCTCACTCGGAACCCGACCTTGCTTCAAAATTGCTAAATATGAATGGGAAATGGATACATGTCTTCATCTGGGAAAAGCCTGGGAATTGAGTCATGACATAAATTTCGGCCCCTTGTTACGAATTCGCGCTTTTCAACGTACTGTATTGTATTAAACCGGGGACCTAGAAAAGACGGAGAGGCTTCGGCCCACCGTAGCCTTCAGTGGTTCACAACCCCACAACAGGTGACAGCAGTCCACCCACCCCACAAGCGCCCCACACCGAAACCGCGATTATTGTGCGATTCGGCCCCCTGTGGACCCCCTCGGGAACGCCTCATGCCAGACGAGTGTAGCCCCTAATATTTGCGTGGTAGAGTAATTATGGTGTACGCGTACATGGAAACGGTGATTGCCTAGCAATCGCCAATACAGTGGTGAATGTACGTAACTCGAAATTATAAAAAACTGTATAGAAGATAGATGAAAAAGACTCCTTCGTTTTCGGTTTTGGTTTGTATTGTTTTCAGTGCAATTGCAAAACCTCCGTATATAAAATATTTTTCATTTTTTGCACACTGTATAGTAAAAGCATGGACTGGCTTTATGAAACACCAGCTTGTGTCAGAGCAACATACACTGACCACGAGAAAAATACTGATTGTAATTCAGCTCCATCGCATTTGAGTGACATTGAGCCTTGTTTATTATAATTGCATACGAAACCTAGAAATTGGAAGTCGCTTAAAATGGATGTGTAACTCGGTTGGGATCATTGGTATATGGGTTGTGAGAGCGACCTCTCCAGTTGCTGAGATTTTAAGGATAGTAGCTTCATTGTCATTACGTCTCATAGTTTGAATTTTCAAATGGTTAGCATTACAAAGTTTCGGAGGATTGAAATTGCGTTGTAGTATTACAGGAACTCCGACTTCAAGCCTCAAACTATGTTGCGGGATTCGATTCTGTCGGCAATCAGTCACGTTAGAATAAACTTTTGAAAGTAGAATTCAGTTCTTGACATAATGTTACCAAGTTTCTCATCTACAGATATACAGCCGTGTTCTTGTGGTATTGTTCCATTTCCAACAATGAATAACTGCAATGGGAAATGAATATCACCGACTTGAAGGTGTACTCTCCCGCTCTTAAATTCAAATCGATAACAGATGTCCATATAGGTGATGATTTAAGACAGGCTTTGATAATGTCAGCTCCTTCAACTGTAATTGGCATAGTTTGCCGAATATCACTAGCAAGAACGTAAGTTAAACCACCCAGCAATGCATCACATGTTGTTTACAAAAAATTATAGTATAGAATATTGTATTAGTTTTTGGGGTACTCTGTAGCAAGAATTAGTGAAAAAGCGCATACAATTGATCGTGCGCTTCAGTCCGGAACCGCGCCGCTGCTAAGGTCGCAGGTTCGAATCCTGCCTCGGGCATGGATGTGTGTGATGTCCTTAGGTAGGTTATGTTTAAGTAGTTCTAAGTTTAGGGGACTGATGACCTCAGATGTTAAGTCCCATAGTGCTTAGAGTCATTTGAACCAATTGACCGTGGTAAAGACAATCTCAACGTAAATTAATTCCAACGTATTTGAATGTCGGACCTTAAGCCGTCTTTATTGTTACTGTATGCGAAACGTTGATTCGCTTAAAATGAATCGGTTGGGTTCACTGATAAATGACGAATCAACGACACCTCTTTAATCAGCAATCAGATAGCATTACGAAGTTTCAGGCGATTCAGATTGCGAAGTAATTTTCTAATCATAAACCGATAAGCCGTAAATACAACTTTCTTAAAATACAGGTTTTATTTTAAGACATACTGCGACGAAAACAACAAAACAGCAGATTGTTGTGTGAGTAATTTTTGTTAAAAATTATATATACGAAGAAACAATTTGTCTAATGATTTAAATGCCCTTGTATTGTAGTTGAAACTGACTGCGAGAAAGAAAACGAATTCACACGTTCTCATAGCACAGCATTTTCTGTCTTGAATTTAGTTTTAACAGAAAACCTGTACATGTTGTTTGAAAAATGTACGTGGTCCATGCTCATTCGATTGTCTATAAGCACATAGTGCAAAAAATTTAACTAAATCGCTGGAGAATTTTTCGAGATTTTTCCAACCTTAACGCCTTCAGATACCACACAGAAGATTTCCATATTCTCTGACTCGCTATGTACAAACTATTAGTCCCACAGCAAAAATTAACAGGACCTTCTTGTACGAAATTTAATGTAGCTAAATTTTATACTGGGATACATCTTTCGTAGAGGTCGTCGTTTCCGAATTATGACTTCCAAACTCTTGAATAACTCGAAATCCTGGCTCCAGCGGGAACGTATTCTAGTACAAATATTAACTTCATTAAATCTTCTAGAAAAATTCCCCTTTCATTTTTTTGAAGGTCTAATAGTTTGTGTGTAGTGAACGAGAGATAATGCAAACCTTGTGCATGGTTTTTGAAGGCGTTGCATAAAGCGTACTTGTATGGGAAACTAAAGAACTCTGTATATTAAGTAAAGATTACATTTCTTCTTCCTTTCACTCCCTTATCCCCTTGTCTTGTTTCCCAAGTAAGCCATTCCATTTAACATCTTCTGTGCTCCTTCATCTCTTACATTCTCGAATACATTAGGTTTTTTTTATAGCGGGTACCAGAGCCACAATTTCATCAATTTTCCACCTTGACTAAGAAAGTCTCTGTTCTTTTATTAAATTGGGATTACATGCAAATGTGTAACATGAAATATGCCCTGAACTCTCATGCCCTCTTACATATAAAATTTAGACTCATGAATTCGTGTAATAAAGTGGACCCACTGCACCGTTAAGGAAATACTACAACAACCAGGAGTAACTTATTTTGAGCGACGTATTTATAATCGGAATAAGTAAATAGTTAACTGAACTGCGTTGTCCTCTCTAAGCTGTGGTAAAAAAACGAATTCACATAAATAATGTATAAACAACGACATTTGTAGCTTAGTTGCCTGCACTGGACAGGGTAGGTTTCGATCTGTTACCATACTTTTACGATCATGAAACGTGAATGTATAATGCGTATAGAAAACACACTTTTGAATATAATTGATGAACTGTCAGCAACCACAGCAGACGACTTACTTTCAATTCTGTAAAAACATGCAGGTAAAAGGACGAGTGAACTACTCACCGTAATTTTTATCTTTGCAGAAGGCAAAGTGCGCATAGCGTAGAATAATATGATGCAGATTGCAAAGTGCAACTCGGCTCTAAAGGCACGAGAATTAGAAAACAGTAGCAAGGGATTGCGAATATACGGGGTGACTCATTAACTGTTGCCACCTAGAATAACTCCGAAAGTATCATAGGAGCTGAAACGTTTTTGGGACAAATGCTGCATGGGACATCGGGGCCCATAATATGACATTGGTTTTTTGTTGTTAGGTGCGGTCGCGTCAGAGGTATGAAGGTCAACTTTTTTTTTTTTTAATGGACTGCTATAGTTTGGTACTTTTTCTGATAGCGGCTAACGACACGAATCCAATGATGTGTAACAGTAAGGTCTTTGAAGGTCAACGAAGGTCACAAAGATGACATGAACGTCCATTTGCAGAACGTGTTCGAAGTGATGACCATTGGCATAGATGCAGTGTAGCAATCTTCTTATCATGGGTCGAGTGGTATTCCTTATCACTTCGGCACTTATCGAAGCACGTGCTCTGATAGTTATTTCTCGTATATCGTGCAAATTGTAAATATTTGCCGAATACGACGTATCCATCTAACGTGCCATTGACATGAATAAAACATTGACATGCCACTGACATGTAAGCACCATTCGACGATTCCACAATACAACACTAATAAGAACGGTAAGACTAGTATCGTCGAATTAAGCGAATGTGAACGTCGTATTCCATCGAATAACAAGTCGATATGCTTCTCATTTACGGAGAATGCCAACGAAATTCAGTGAGAACTAGAGACTTATACGCTGAAAGTTATCCTCAACGCACTCACTGTACACGTCGTACATTTAATATGTGTATGATAAATTGAGAACAACTGGATCTTTAACGCTTCGGAAACATATCCGGCAAGGGAAAGTTATTAACGAGGAAACGGAAATTGGTATTCTTGCCACTGTGGTTCGAGATCCTTGTGTTAGTTCGTGTCAAATCGCAAGGGACTCTGGCATGAGCCAAATAGTGTTGTTCGTGTTCTGCACCGCCATAAATATCATCCTTACCATATCAGTCTCCACCAAGCATTAACTGTTACGGATTGTATGCATCGCATTGAATTCTGCCGATGGGCTCAACTTCAGATTCAGAGGGGAGACTCATTTATTAATTTCATTTTATGTACAGACGAGGCTGCGTTCACGAACCATAGAAATGTTAATTTTCATAACATGATTTATTGGACAATTCAAAATCCATCTTGGCTGCGGCAACTTGCACACCAAAAACCGTGGTCGGTGAATGTATGGTGTGGGATTCTGGAGGACAGAATTCTAGGCCCCTGTTTAAGCGAGGGAAATCTTAATAGTGGGAAGTAGACTACATTCTTGCAAGAAACATTAGGTCTGTTATTGGAAGAAATACCTTTAGGAACAAGGAACAGAATGTGGTATCAACAAGGTGGGTGTCTGGCACATTTTTCGCTGATGGCTAGAAATGAGTTGCAGACACAATTCCAAAATCGTTGGATTGGACATGGAGGAGAAGTGTCGTGGCCGGCTCATTCGCCAGACTTGACGCCTCTGGATTTTTTCTTGTGGGCATTCGTAAATGACATTGTTCATAAAGACGTTCCAAATACACCTGAAGATATGCGAGAGAGAATTGTCAGAGAATGTGATTCGATAAGTGCCGATGTGATAAGGAATACCGATCAATCCATGATAACAAGATTGCGAAACTGCATTTATACCAATGGTCATCACTTCGAACACCTTCTGTAAATGGAGGTTCATACCACCTTTGTGACCTTCGTTGACCTTCAAATACCTTACTGTTACACATCATTGGAGTCGTCTCGATTGCCGCTATCAGAAAATAAGTTGCAGACTATAGCATCCCATTTAAAACAACAAAGTTGACCTTCATATCTCTGAAGCAAAAAAAGACCAACGTCATATTATGGCCTCCGATGTTCCATGCAAATTTTGTCCCATAAACTTTTCAGCTCCTATTATACTTTCGGAGTTACTCTAGGTGGCAATAGTTAGGGACCCACCCTGTATAATTGCCTTTAACGTATCGTTAAGCCATCAAGAATCACACCACATCCTTGCATTTATCACGTGGTACAAGGAAGGACAACACGTGGAATGTTTCTGTAATAGAAAATCTACACTGCCGGAGAAAAAAATGCAATCCCTCGAGGACTACTTTGAGTGGCAGTCAGGAATTGTAGTATTGGTGACTCATCTATCACGATCATCGCCGATCAGATGGTGCTCTAGAGGCCTATCTGTGCGCCCTTTGTTTTTTTACCTAGCAGGAAGTAACTGTGCTGAGTTGAGAAGGGAATAGTGTTTGCAACATTCATTGTAGGTTGAAAGTTTGCTCGGTCGACGAATGCGTTTGAACAGGGTAGTATTGTCAGCCTGTAGGAAGCTGGATGAACGTATCAACAGGCTACTACATATGTTGGCAACAACGTATCGGTGGCGTGTCGCTGCTTTCATGGAAGGTCTATGGAAAATTCCCACACACGTAACGAAGCTCTGGAGCTCTGCATAAAACAGACGCACATAAAGACCGACACATGGTAAGAGCAGCAGTGGCTAACGGAATATCACTCAGCGAAGAAATCTGGGCACATGTTGCACTTGATGTGTCACCAAAGATCATCGGGAACCGTATGCTTGCAGCTCATTTAGAGTGTGACGAATTTAAACGCCCTGATATCTGGATCGATCAATAGAAACCAGATTCTGTACTGTGCTTCAAAAATTTCTCCGCCTTAGAAAACCATGTACGTTATACCAGGGTAATCTAATGCAAGAAGAAATAGAACGATCCCGAATGAACAAATGACTAACCAAGTCAACGAAATCTGAGCTCACTATACAGAAAATACAACGATAGGAAGTCCTACATAAATACAGGCATGCCACGAAGGCTATAATTTTGCAGAATTAAAATGAAAGTCCAAACTTCTAAAAAGTGAATGAAATTGGTATGACTTACACTATCAGGAAAAACAATAGCCATATCTCGTTAAGGTTAAATAAATCTTACCCTCTTTAATTAGATTAAACAAAACACCTTAAGGTCTCTAGCCACCGTGTGGTATCCAATTTCATGAAAATAGTAATATTTTGGCTTACGGGATGTTAGGCACTGAAAGAGGTTCAACTAGCGGTAAATTGTCAATGTTTAAGTCAATTTCCAAAACTAAGAGAGGTGATGAAAAACAAGAAGGGATATGAAAACCAAGTATGAGGTAAAACCTTGATCCGGCGTATGCAAACAGGATATCACCCATGAATTGCAGCGCCAGCGGAGACGAAGTCTGGAGCGGGCAGCGCCCAAGCAAACAGCCTCTCCCTCGGCAGACGGGACACGGAGTAAACACGCTAGCCACGAGCCAGCCAACATCCCAGCGACCACCCTGACCCCAGGCAGTCACCACATCGAACTCTATAAACACCGAATGCCCCGAGCTACCCACGGGGCCGGCGAAACAAGCCGCCAAAGAGACTGGCACAGAACCGTCACATCAACTGCAGAGGTAATCACGCTAAACTTCTGAGATTTCACCACTTTAGGTACCAGAAAAGGGGTATGCATTAGTAAAACGCTATCTGCAATTGAACAGTAGACTCTAACTCCAGCTGTACACAAAGATTATACGACTCTGAGGCATCGAACCAAAGCTGTTGAATTTACGCCACTGCGGCCGAATGGACTCTCCCTTTAATCTTTGTCCTTTCAAAAGCACCGAACTGTCTTCAGCCCACAAGCTGCACTCCTTTCCTATTAGCTTGCGGAAACCAGAATCTCAAACAGTATCATTTTGCCTCATAACTGAACGGCTCAAATGCATGCAAATCGTTAACTCGATACAGAAGGTATCTTTGCATGGTACCTTCGATTCAAGAACACGCCAAAGGAATTCAGTATTGCAAGTTGTGAATGTGACACACAAATTTCAACTGTACGCGAATCATACACCTTTATTTTTACACTGTCAGCTGAGGTCACTGAGGCGGCTTTTTCAACTGCTTGCTCATATCCTCGTAATTTTTATACAGTCAACATGTGTTGGTATATACATATAGGGCTTAATGAACACAAGTGCAGGTATTTTTATATGTGGTGTCTTAATTCGTACACACATTAGTATGTTACTTGTTTTTTCCCTGCGTCAAACAATCCCTCTGCAAATATGTCTCAAAATTTACTATCTGATGTTTTCTGCACGGTCATAACTGGAGCACTAAATGGACTAAAAATGGTTCAAATGGCTCTGAGCACTATGGGACTCAACTGCTGTGGTCATCAGTCCCCTAGAACTTAGAACTACTTAAACCTAACTAAGGTTAGGACAGCACACACATCCATGCCCGAGGCGTGATTCGAACCTGCGACCGCAGCGGTCACGCGGTTCCAGACTGTAGCGCCTAGAACCGCACGGCCACTCCGGCCGGCCTTTAATTGCACTGAGCGATGTTACACAGTCGTTAATGCACAGACTTGTAGTTAGAGGCGTGCTGTCCAGTATTTGCCCAGACATCTAGATGTAGGCTTTACGTAGAACGACTGAGGCAAAAGTTGGAATAGCTTTTTTAAAAAGGGCTCGTCCGATTGCCTCCCACACTCTAGTCCCACCGGAATTCGTGCTCTTTCCCGAGTGGTCTCTTCGTTGACGCAACGTTAAACCCTAAACTTCCTCCCACCCTTCAGTTGCACTTAACTCCCGAAGTTTCCGTTCTAGCGTCGTAGCCAAGACAACCAACAAATACGATGTACAGATTGACATGACACATACAAAAATAGAAAATAAATTTGTGGATTCCAAATCTCTGTCTTGGCAGAAGGAAGCATCAACTACTTTTTATTATTTCTTAAGTTTCAAGTCATAGCTGCAAATGCATTCCTTAAGAGGGACTAGATTCGAAACATTACCTATGCTGAAAAGTACATCATTGGTAAAAACATTAATACATATCATTAACATACACAAAAAGCTGCGAGATATCTGCTACACACAGATCACAGTTCATGACAACGACTATGACGTACCTGCGTTTTATATGTGGTTGTAAAATAGTTCCAGTGTAATAGGTAAGAGCTTTCCTGTTTTCCTAGAGTATACGTTAGAACTGCACGTCCTTGGCACAGTTGACTGTCATACACTAGGCCAACTGAGCAAATGTGGTTGAGTATACTTGATGAACATCGGTGTTCAGTATGGTTTCACAGGCGCTGACATCATGCCACCCTTCCAATATGTCTCAGCTTATTTCAAGTCATACCTCTCAGCGTGTGCCTCTCAATTTCACAATTACATTCCCGTACGGACACTGCAACTATTATTGTTTTCTGTTTACAAACAAACTTATAAAATTATTCCAGTCTCCGTAAAAAGTTGCTGTAACATTGGACACGTGGTTAAAAATTAAAGCTGTGTCCATAACACTATTCTACCTGCAACAGCCATACGCGCTGTCGCAATTGCAAATTTTACAGTTTATATTTTAAAAATTCCCATACCGTTCCAAATTTCTAAAAGAAATATTGTATACTTGGTTAAAATATTGAAAAACTTTATACTACATCGACAACAGCAGACACCACCGCAAATACTTGCAGCCTGCGGATTACTGAGCCTTTACGCTACCGCCGTCAGCTGATTGCTGTACTGAGTCATATCGATTCATTAAATAAAGTAAAAAACTATTCTTCTTAAATTCAGACTGCTCATTCGGTAGTATTTTCGGCTATCCCACTCCTATAATATGTCTAATTTCATCCCCTTAAGCACCGAGCGTATAATTTTCGCAGCATTTTCAGTACTACCTGCTGCATATTTTGTGCTACGTAAATGATGGGTAAAAGCAGTCTTATTGTTTAGATTAATATGTTCTTTATACCCAGAACCAAGATTATGACCAGCTTGGCCTATATAAAACCCATTATAAGACTTGCGTATTAATCCATGCACGCCAGACGATTTGTACTTCCTTTCACTCGGACCCCCCGCCTCATGCTCCTTAGTTTAAATTTCAGTTGGCCTGTTGTCAAAAATGCAACTATGTACTACTTATGGAAAGCGTGCGCTAACATTTCTGTAATATTCATTCAATACTCGGCTCAATAAACCTTTTATCCTCATATGAATTTCTGTGGCGATTGTATTTTTTGAGAATCTGTGGAATTAAGCCTCTCTTGCGAGCGGTTGCTACAGCCACTTGTTTGAGAACGCATAATTGTCGTTGTATTTTTGTTTCATACAACGGAAGCTTACATGGGCGTGCTACCATACCAAAACAGTACGACCATTTGTTGCATCCGATTATTTTGGTTCACGATAAATCGAAAAATTCAATTTATTTTCTGCCCTTGCTACTCTCAAATGAATGCGAAAACAAATTTCCAGAGATGGAAAGTCGTGATCGAGCAATTAGTAAAAATAACACAGGCGTTATTAATACCGTAAAATATTGTGGATCATCCTAAAAATGCTAGTGATCACAAATTCCCGCACAATACCCCTGAAGCTTTTTTAAGTTCATCATTCTTTATTTAGAAAGCAAGTTTCTATTATTATCACTTAAATGTAACTGGCAACTTATCGGTTACACGATGTTGTCGTAGGCATTGCAGCTAATGGAATTACTTTATTTAATATTTTTTCCAAAGATATGTCATGATCAAGCAATTAATAATAGTTTTAACGCTGCCATTATTGGTACCACAGTTACTGTAAAAGATTGTGGCCGATTTGAAAGATGTTGTTCATTATGAATACCCGCAGAATAATAGTTATGTTCTTTTTAAGCTCATCATGTGGTTTCTGTACGCAGTTATGGACCTTTCAATAGTTTGAGTGGTGATTCGAAGGATTTCAAGTCTTGATAGTTACCACTGCTCCTTTACTAAAATGTAACTTGCCTCATATCGGTTACATAGTGCTGCCATAACTTTTGCAATTATTGACTGTGCTATATTTAAGTCTTATAATTGTATTCTTTGTCAGTATAACGTTTATTATTTCCGTCAACCAGGATCCGGTGCACTATATCGTGTTACCAGACATTCTATTGAATGCTCTGTTTCTTTGACAGGAGAACGAAATTTGTGATTTAACAAACGAACACTGTCCAACTTGCTTCAGACACATCAACATAGTGCGTTAGCTTACTTGGAGAGGATAGGCAAGTAATCGACTATGACCTCACTGGTGGTCAGAATTTTGTACGTCCGTCTCCTTGTGAGGGTGTCATCAAGAGAAAAACTAGGGGCATTGTATTCAGGGTGCCCAATTCATCTTAACCAACGCATAGATCTTTGTGCCCAGAATCAAAATATATGTGTAATGCAAATATAGTTTATCAACCAAGATGACATCAATCAGCATGACTGCCTTTCTTGAAACTTTGTTTGATACAAGCAATTAATCTGCAGTACGTATTTTTCAAATGTCACCTCATATTATTTATTCGGTGATCCACTACCTCTACTCGAGACCTGTTCAAAAACGTATCGCAGTGTGCCATTCACGTAAACACGCTGTTATTAAAAACGTAACATAAAATTGCCTTTGACACTGCATGGAGTAACGTAACTTGTCCACTTGTTGGAGCTGACAGTAAACAAATGGAAAAGAAGAAAAAATGCATACCGGTCATTCAGTTAGCTGTCTTCAGTTAAGAGTTGTGAGAGTGAAGTCTACAACAACGAAGAAAGCGTAGAAATATTACTCATGAATGGAGAATGTGACGTAGAAAAACAGTAACTTCAATAATATTTACTTATTGACAATCTTTTTATCTGTGGTTCAGTACTGTAGCACATTCACATGATATATTGTGTAAAGTAACGGCAGTCGATTAAAAACCATCGTAACTACTTCTCTTTCATTCCCGTTTCCTGAAGCGTTGCAATAACACGAGAAAAAATCCGTCGGGAAGGTAGATTTTTGTCAGGAGATCGCTCTATGTAGAGTTCGTCTGCCTGTTTCTCCGCCTGAGTGGCATTACTCCTGTCTTCAAACACAACAAAAGAAAAGTAAAGTTGTCTGTGGTGATCAAGATAAATGGGACACCCTGCATATCGCGTGAAGCAGAAATTTAGTGTGAAGCAGAAATTCATCAACAAAATTTCAGAGGTTGTTGAAGGATATTTTCTGAGTATTACGGAATACAGGACACGTGGTGTCTGGCAGCTTGTTACAGAGTAACAACGTAATTATGATTTGTGTTCCTTGTTAAACGAAATATCAATGTTTCAGTGGCAATACCTTCAAAATAATGAAAATGCCAGTAGTACTCAATCAGTCAAATCGTACAGCACGAAACCACAGAGTAATACGGCAACCGCCATATATAAAACTAATATTATGTGGTAGTATTAGTGTTTTCAATGCATCCATGTCTGAAGGACATTGCGTAGTGCATCATATAATACGTTGTTGTTGTTGTTGTTGTTGTCTTCAGTCCTGAGACTGGTTTGATGCAGCTCTCCATGCTACCCTATCTTGTGCAAGCTTCTTCATCTCCCGGTGCCTACTGCAGCCTACATCCTTCTGAATCTGCTTAGTGTATTCATCTCTTGGTCTCCCTCTACGATTTTTATCCTCCGCACTGCCCTCCAATACTAAATTGGTGATCCCTCGATGTCTCAGAACATGTCCTACCAACCGATCCCTTCTACTAGTCAAGTTGTACCACAAGCTCCTCTTCTCCTCAATTCCATTCAATACCTTCTCATTAGTTATGTGATCTACCCATCTAATCTTCAGCATACTTCTGTAGCACCACATTTCGAAAGCTTCGATTCTCTTCTTGTCCGAAATATTTATTTTCCACGTTTCACTTCCATACATGGCTACATCCCACACAAATACTTCCAGAAACGACTTCCTGACATTTAAATTTATACTCGATGTTAACAAATTTTTCTTTTTCAGAAACGATTTCCTTGCCATTGCCAGTCTACATTTTATATCCTCTCTACTTCGATCATCATCAGTTATTTTGCTCCCCAAATAGCAAAACTCCTTTACTACTTTAAGTGTCTCATTTCCTAATCTAATTCCCTCAACATCACCCGACTTAATTCGACTACTTTCCATTATCCTCGTTTTGCTTTTGTTGATGTTCATCTTATATCCTCCTTTCAAGACACAGTCCATTCCGTTCAACTGCTCTTCCAAGTCCTTTGCTGTCTCTGAGAAAATTACAATGTCATCGGCGAACCTCAAAGTTTTTATTTCTTCTCCATGGATTTTAGTATCTACTCCAAATTTTTCTTTTGTTTCCTTTACTGCTTGCTCAATATACAGATTAAATAACATCGGGGAGAGGCTACAACCCTGTCTCACTCCCTTCCCAACCACTGCTTCCCTCTCATGTCCCTCGACTCTTATAACTGCCATCTGGTTTCTGTACAAATTGTAAATAGCCTTTGCTCCCTGCATTTTACCCCTGCCACCCACAGAATTTGAAAGAGAGTGTTCCAATCAACTTTGTCGAAAGATTTCTCTAAGCCTACAAATGCTAGAAACGTAGGTTTGCCTTTCCTTAATCTTTCTTCTAAGATAAGTCGTAGGGTCAGTATTGCCTCACGTGTTCCAACATTTCTACGGAATCGAAACTGATCTTCCCCGAGGTCGGCTTCTATCAGTTTTTCCATTCGTCTGTAAAGAATTCGCGTTAGTATTTTGCAGCTTCGACTTATTAAACTGATAGTTCTGTAATTTTCACATCTGTCGACACCTGCTTTCTTTGGGATTGGAATTATTATATTCTTCTTGAAATCTGAGGGTATTTCGCCTGTCTCATACATCTTGCTCACCAGATGGTAAAGTTTTGTCAGTACTGGCTCTCCCAAGGCCGTCAGTAGTTCTAATGGAATGTTGTCTACTCGGGTGGCCTTGTTTCGACTCATGTCTAGACAAGGCCGCAGTAACAATAATGGAAGTTTCTCGTTGAGTGGGAATCACACCATCGGTGCGAATGAAGCTCGCGTACACACAGTGAAATATGGAACTTTGGAGGCGTGCTCGGATAGCCGAAGTGGTTAAAGCGTCCGCTCGCAGTAATCGGGAAACCCGGGATCGAATCCTGGTCCAACACTTATTCTCACTGTCACTAAACCAGTGTGCAGCTGAACTGTAATCATATTCGGAACTGCGAATACATTTAACTCGTAGTACGATGTGGTTGCAGTCGCTGCGGAAACAGCGCACCGTATCGTGGTTTTGCCCCTCTCCGACTGCATTCGCTAAAACCATATGGGAGGTGCAAGTCAGCCAGTACTTCGTCTAATAACGCTACTCGTATTGCTGTGCATCAAAATTCAGGTTCAACTAATATTGCCGGAAAAATAAACCCGAGACAGAACCGAGCATGAAATCTTGAGGACCAGGAGAAAACTGGGCGATTACTATTGTCAATGCAGCGAGTGAATACGACAAGTTTGTTTCCATACAAGGCACAGTACATACCCCGATATTTACAGTTCACAATGTTTTCAGTGCAAATATACAACGATAAATGGGAGTAAGAAATCAAACTAATTGCAGTTATTCGGTAATGAGCCACAGGCCCGTGATATCAAAATATCCCTGAACAACCTACGAAATTTTGTTGGAGTTTGGGTTCAGCTCATATACAGATATATTCTGTGACGATGTTACAACCTTTCCGGGATGACAGAAAAGACTAATTGGATCAATTTGAGGTAAGATACCCTAGCCTAGAAACGAGCGAGTCGAAAGTTATTTGATTTAATCGTTATAAGGCCCCTGACTGCGGACCTCTTCTACTGCAAGGTCTTTGTTTTCCATACTTTGGGAAGAATTAACATGCATGGAAAGAAGAAAAAATTGTTCAGTAAACATGCACAAATAGACAAAATACTCAAAATAGAGAGAAGAATCATCAGAATGTGCATTAACAAATCAATCCAGAAAGATGAACTCTGGAGAGTAGCTACATATGAAACAGTCTACAACGAAAACCGATAGAAGTACTCAAAGTACCTTCCGCCACACACCGTCAGGTGGCTTGCAGAGGATGGATGTACAGGTAGAAATAGAACCGGTAATGAGTACAATCAGGAAGAAACGCATTTCATTTTTCGGACATCTAATCAGAACACCAGAGAACAGGATCATTAGGAGAATAATAGACAAATTGTAGAATAGTAACTGCAACATTAAGTGGATTACAGAAATCAAGGAATATATGGATGAGCTACAGATTACATTGGAAGACCTAAGAAACGAAACTGACAAAATCAGAAAACTCACAGACAAACAAACCAGACTGCACACGAGAATAAACAGACAGACAATGGGAAGGGTGTTTTCCGATGAAGAAAGAAGTATGAGATTCGAGAGAATGAAGAAGTACTGGGCTGACAGGAAACTGAAAAATCCTTTGTATAAAGTTGGATAGAGTGGTCCAATGAAGACAATAAAATGTAAATAAAATAAACATGGATCCTAAAACGCATACGTTCAGAGGTACAACCACTTGTTCAGTAGAAGAGATGTGTTCCACAGTAGAAAAGATGAACAAGTGCTCATAGCTCATAAGATATGAGCTTTAGAGCCTCTTTTAATTTGATGTTTTTTCACTTGTTTTATCTCATACTGTCTCCTCCAAAAGTATGGAAAGCAAAGAGCATGGAGTGGAAGAGGTCCAAAGCCAGAGGTATTTTCGCTTATAATTTTAGACTCGGTTGTTTCCGAACCAGAGACCCTTACCTCAAATTGATTCATTTACCATTCTACATCATCCCTGACAGTCTGTAACATCGCCACGGAATCACCCTGTAAATGAACGAGCGTAATGTGTGTAAATCCAGAGGAGGCCTTTTGTGCAGAAATGTATTTCAGATGGCTGACGATACATATGACTTCTCTTTCATGGTAAAATCACTAAGTCTCGTGATTATCAATGAGAAACTAAAATAAATGTAAGGGAGGCTCTAGTCACACAACATTTACTAAGGAGGCCCTAGTCACACAACATTTACACTTATTTTAGTTTCTCATTGATAACCACGAGACTTAGTGATATTACCATCAAAGAGAAGTCATATGTATCGTCAGCCATCTGAAATACGTTTCTGCACAAAAGGCCTCCTCTTGATTTACACACATTATGGTCGTTCATTTACAGGGCGATTCCCGTCGGGTAGACCGCTCGCCTGGTGCAAGTCTTTCGATTTGACGCCACTTCGGCGACCTGCGCGTCGATGGAGATGAAATGATGATGATTAGGACAACACAACACCCAGTCCCTGAACGGGGAAAATCTCTGACCCAGCCGGGAATCGAACCCGGGCCCTTAGGACTGACATTCTGTCGCGCAGACCACTCAGCTACCGGGGGCGGACAACGAGAAACTACAAAACTGCTTGAGTAATAAATGTAGGGCATACGACGACCCTCCCATTCTATTAAGGGAGCATTGTGGTTTCAGAAGGGGCGTCAGCGACAGAATGAAGTTCCCGATCTAACACGAGTAAATACTCGTCAAATAAACAATTTAACGTCGAGAGCGTTTCGTCTTAACGTCTCATTCGATGGCCAGCATATCACTGTTACGCTCATATCCTCACCTACGAGGATGACATTAAGACAACTGGCTTGTACCAGGCTGTAGTCTTCGCAACATTAAATTGTTTATATGACGACTGTTTGTTCATATTAGATCGGGCACTTGTTTCTGTCGTTGACGCCCCTCCTGACTCCACAACGTTACCTTAATACAATGGATGGACAATCGTACGCTATTTGTCTGCGAATCCCCAGAAACTCCACTCCGTCTACTATCGTTTCCAGCTGCTTATAAGTACTAGTATCGCCTATGGTCGAAATTCGACCAATTGGTCGATGTCATGCTGCACTAAACGTAGTAAATGACCATACATAGAAGTCGCATAACCTAATCTGAGATTTAAAAAAATCTTAAAGTGATAGCCGGCCGGAGCGGCCAAGCGGTTCTAGCTGCTACAGTCTGGAACCGCTCGACCGCTACGGTCGCAGGTTCGAATCCTGCCTCGGGCATGGATGTGTGTGATGTCCTTAGGTTAGTTAGGTTTAAGTAGTTCTAAGTT
Organism: Schistocerca serialis cubense; assembly: GCF_023864345.2. Classification (NCBI taxonomy): domain Eukaryota; kingdom Metazoa; phylum Arthropoda; class Insecta; order Orthoptera; family Acrididae; genus Schistocerca; species Schistocerca serialis. The sequence goes on from NC_064639.1 coordinate 266,745,076, forward strand.
CTAGGGGCCTGTTGACCTCAGAAGTTAAGTCCCATAGTGCTCAGATCCATTTGAACCTTTTTTTTAAGTGGTACACTCTACGTGAAACTGTGCCAGAAATACTAGTCCCATAACTGACTATAGCAAGTTCTACATTGTATCTACGAATATTACAGAAATTATTCTCCAAATGTTCAGTCATTTGAAAATAAATTTTATGTTAACGGCGGCAAATTAACTTTTCCCTTACCATAAAATTATGTGACTGCCGTTGTATCACGTAAAATAACCTCAGATGCGAAATTTTTTGCATTATCCTACAAAATATCCACTGGAAATATATCAAACAGCAATAATAACTCTCAAAATTATTTGGACTTATTTTCAGTACACATTTACATGTATCTTTCAAAACTAAAATAGAATATCGTTATCAAGTACACTTGAATTCTATAACTTTTCCTACGTAAAAATTCTGTCGCTCTAGCTCTTTGTCTTTCAGTCCGACTTGTAATTGTTGTTCTTCGAAGCATAACCTGTAGTACGAGAATTCACAGCTATTCAAAATGAAGAAATTGACAGTTAGGAACTTGCTTCAAATCTTGTGCTAATGGCGGCAAATGAACACCTATTTATTTCCGTTTACTGTACACAAAAGTATGTGAGAAACAGAACGCCAATAAGCAACCTTATGTACAGTCTCTGTTGCCCCATCCAGGATTCGTTGCTACACTGGTTTCTTTTCCACTGCTGACAACATCAGCGACCTAGCAGTTGTGCTGTTGTAAGTGCCCGGTATGCTTGTCTTACGGCAAATGAACTTGTTCTAACGTTTAATGCGATTTCACGAAATGTTATTTTCGAGTGTCGTTTTTACCATAGCATCTTGTTGCCGTGCGGCGTGGAAGTTGGTAGCAGTGTGAGAGATAGAGGGAAATTTTCTTATATGTGTACGTCCGCTATATCGGAAAGATAGATTAGAGGCCATTGGAGAGCGAGCGTTCATTGCAGTTGACAAAAATATTGCCTCTATTGAGGTTAAAGTTGAGTGTGACAGTGGAGTTATCTGGTCGCGTATAATAGGTCTAGGTGAAACCAATTTCATTTTGGATGATTCTACCGGCCACCCGATTCTGTTGTGACAGTTCTAGAGTCATTCTACGGTCAGTAGCGCTTAAATACCCAGATCATGCATTACTACTTGGAGGCAACTTTAACCGACCATGTATAGACGTGGATGTCCTTGTATTCTTTGCAGCGGGTACAGACAGTCGTGCGAACTACTTTTGAACACGTTTTCTGAAAACTGTTTTGAGCAGCTAGTTCGGTAGCCCATACGCAAAGGAAGTATCTCAGACTTCATAGCTGCCAATAGACCGGACCTTATGGACAACGTCAGTATAGAAACGGGGATTAGCAATCATGAGGTCATTATAGCAACTATGGTTACAAAAACTAATAAATCAGTTGAGAATGCTGGGAGAATGTTCTACTAGAATGAGCTGATAAGCAGTTGTTAGTATTTCACTTAGACAATGAACTGACATCACTTAGTTCCAGTAAGATGGACGTAGAGGTGTAATGCCCAAAGATTAAGAAGATTGTAACTCGTGGTCTGGAGATTTGTGCGCCTAGTAAGTGGACAAAGGATGGGAAAGACCCACCATGGTTTAATAACGCAATTCGTAAGATGTTGAGAAAGCAGAGGCTGCTGCACTCTCGGTTCAAAAGGGAACGCGCAAACGTTGGTAGAGATTTGTGCGCCTGCGATAGGATCTACACGCGAAGCTTACAACTACTACGACCGTCACACCTTAGCGAAAGATCTGGCAGAGAACCGAGAAAATTCTGGTCTTATGTAAAATCTCAAAGCGGGCTTAATGCTTCTATTCAGTTCCTTGTTGACCAGTCTCGTGTGGCAGTTGAAGACAGTGAAAGGACAGCCTAAATTTTAAATTTCACGTTCAAAAATAGTTCACCTAGTAGAATAGTAAAAAGCATCCCTGAGTTACAGAAACAGCTGAAGAAGATGAAAACAAATAAGTCACCAGGACCGGATGGAATCCCAATTCGGTTTTTCACAGAGTACTCTACAGCATTGGCCCGTTACATAGCTTGCATTTATCGTGAATCTCTCGCCCAGCGAAAAGTCCCAAGCGACTGATAAAAACGCAGATGACTCCTGTCTATAAGAAGAGAAAAGGGACGGACCCGCAAAATTACAGACAAATATCCCTAAGCATCGGTTTGCTGAGGAATCCTTGTACTTACTTATTCTCAGTCGGCCGCTGTGGCCGAGTAGTTCTGGGCGCTTCAGTCTGGAACCGCATAGCTGCTACGCTCGCAGGTTCGAATCCTGATTTTGGCGTGGATGTGTGTGGTGTCCTTAGGTTAGTTAGATTTAAGCAGTTCTAAGTCTAGGGGACTGATGACCTCAGGTGTTACATCCCATAGTTCTTAGAGCCATTTGAACCATTTGAACTTATTCTCAGTTCGAATATAATAAATTTTCTTGAGACCGAGAAGCTTACGTCTACGAATCAGCATGGTTTTAGAAAGCATAGCTCGTGTGAAACTCAGCTTGCCTTTTTCTCACGTGGTATACTGCGAACAATGGACTAAGGGCAACAGACAGATTCCACATTTCTAGATTTCCGGAAAACATTTGACACGGTGCCCCATTACAGGCTGTTAACGAATGTACCAGCATATGGAATAGTTTCACAGATATGTGAGTGGCTCGAAGAGTTCTTAAGTCATAGAACCCAGAATGTTGTCCTCGGCGGCGAGTGTTCATCAGAGGCAAGGGTACCGTCAGTAGTGCCCCAGGGAAGTGTGATAGGACCGCTGTTATTGTCTATGTACACACTTCATTTGACCAACAGGGTGGACAGCAACCCGCGGTTGTTTACTGATGGTGCTGTGGTGTGCGGTAAGGTGTCGAAGATGAATAACTGTAGGAGGATACAAGACGACTTAGACAAAATTTCTAGTTGGTGTAATGAATCGCAGCTAGTTTTCAATGTAGGAAAATGTAAGTTAATGCGGATTAGTCGGAAAAACAAATTCGTATTGTTCGGGTACAGCATTATTAGTGTCCTTCACTCAGTCACGTCGTTTATATATCTGGGCGTAAAGTTGCAAAGGGATATGAAATAGAACAAGCATGTGAGTATTGTGACAGGAAGGGAGAATGGTCGGTTTATTGGAAAAATTCACAGAAAGGGGGATCATCTGTAAAGGAGACCACATATAGGACACTAGTGTGAGCTGTTCGGGAGTATTGCTCGAGTGTTCATGATCCGTACCAGGTCGAAATAAAGGAAGACATTAAAGCAATTCAGAGGCGTGTTGCTAGGTTTGTTACTGACAGGTTCTAACAATACGCAAGTGTTCCAGAGTTTCTTCGGGAACTCAACTGGGGATCACTGTACGGAAGACGACATTCTTTTCGAAGAACGCCGTTGAGGAAATTTAGATAACCGGCATTTGAATCTGTCTGCCGAACGATTCTGCTGCCTACAATATTCATTGCGCATAAGGACCACGAAGATAAACTACGAGAAATGAGGGCTCATGCAGAGGCATATGGACACTCGATTTTCCCTTGTTTGCGAATGGAACACGAAGGGAACGACTGGTAGTGGTGCGAGGTGCCCTCCGCCACGCACCGTACAATGGACTGCGGAGTATCGATGTAGGTGTAGATACCTCCTCCTACCTCTCTTAAAGGGAGGCTTACTATCTTTTGGTTCAAAAAATCGATTTTTTAAATTGCATTTTTGGATCCATAAAAGTGTTTAGAATCCACCCCTGAAACGGTTTTTCCGAATACGGAACGGAAATTATTGTTATTCGTGGTTGAAAAAAAAAATGCACCTGCCTGAAATCGGCCTTTTTCACGCACCAGTTTTTTTTTTTTTTTTTTCTTTCGGAGGACGAGTTATTGTACCGGTGCTTGGGAGGTTACAAACAAAATTCAAATGAAAGTTTCAACGCGTGTGTTTGGAAGTTAGCTCCCAAGCATTTGCATTCTGGAGCGAAGACTGTGGAGATTGAGACTTTACTGGCAGTGAGCAGCTTCAACGAAGGGTATTCAGCAATTCTGAAAACCATGACAACGATGGACGCCACCCTGCGACTCTATTCGAAGCAGCTCGCCAAGCATTAGGACGACCACCGGATTGGCTCAAATGGCTCTGAGCACTATGGGACTTAACATCTTAGGTCATCAGTCCCCTAGAACTTAGAACGAGTTAAACCTAACTAACCTAAGGACATCACACACATCCACGCCCGAGGCAGGATTCGAACCTGCGACCACCGGATTCAAGCGGCCGAAAACCGCTTGCCACCGGCCGTACGAGCGGCTCTGGAGCAGCGTAGGATGGCCCAGATCGGGCAGAACGCCGTCTATGAGGAAGAGGAAGGACTAGTTTATGGACCCGGAACAGCAGATTGAACGTAAGTTGCATAATATTGCATTTATATGTAGTCAAAACTTCAAATGCGTTTTTCTCGAAATGAATTTTTTTATCGTGTGGTATGGTAACTTCAAATCTACTGAACCGATTGGCATGATTCTTTGTTTCCGACGAAGCTAACTAAATTGTCTAGGAGTTCTACCACTTTTATTCCGATCCATCAACTATAAATATTTTTGCTTGGCCGACGAAGTCGAAAAATCGATGAAAAAACCCTATTTTTTTCAAATGGCCGCCATTTCGTTTCCTATGTTCCAAATAACTTCAGCGAGGTCTCTAAAGAATCTTATATACTTCACTAACGTCAACTCAATTTCTATTTCAGACGAGCCGGCTGACCTGTGACATACCGCGTGTGTAGGCCTACATCAAAATTTTGTTTCGTTCCGGCGGCACATTTCCGGTCGAAAAAAATCCAGTTTGTAGAGGAAATATCAATAAAGATTTTGACAAAATTTGAGAGTGATCTCTATAACACATCTCGAGAACAAAATTCTCAAAGAACATGCTTTTTTCGGGCCAACCTCCCCTTAATGGCTACGTACATACGTGATCTTTTGCGCACATTTATGGCCTATTTGTATAATTAATACTAAAGATAGGGACTTCAGTTTTCAGTGTTAGAGTATTAATATCATGATTTTTTTTCTGAGGCGGTGACAAGCAGCCACGCCAGTATTCAGCTAAATGGTTGCGGAAACCGTCTGATATCCACGCTGAGCCAGCCGCGTAGTACAGCGACGTCGGTTAACATGCGCGGAATTTACCCGTATGTAGCTCAGCTCCGCTGGCACTCCATAAGCCACGCTACACGAGCAGCGTAATATCCCTGGTTATAATACACTGCCTTACCTCTCGCTGTATTTTATGGAAGACTATGCAGCAGAATTCGAGAATGAAATACCGGAGGTGGCTGTGTGGTGTTACTAGCAGTGACACCAAGAGAGCAAGGAGTTAATGGCGATGAAGCATTGCCCCATTCACCCGTTATGTAAGAAGGAGTAATAAAGCGGTGTCTGAGTTCATCTAATATTACATAATGAAACAAGCGTGATACAAAATGGTTAGGTGTGACATGCAGAACACTCGTGATTAATGTTGTATGTGGGAAAATGCTTCCAACTGAGAATATAAAACACCAGTTAACAAACCCAGCATTGGATCGGTTTTTTGCCAATTGTCTATTGTAAACGAAACCTTATACGTACTCCCACCGGTGTGAGATGATCCCAAACAGTTACTGCACGTTGCGGGCAGCTGCTCTGCTTCTCTGCAATACGATGTTGTAATCGTCTCTATGGTAACGCAACTTCGTATTTCTACAGATGGTTATTGTTTTCACCTGCTGCTGTTTGCGTTTCGCAGTTGAAAGCTGACAAAAGTGTTGCAAGGTGTCTAGATTTTCGCTAAGTTGAGTCGAATGTAGGAATGTCTTAGTTGTAAAGAATAAATGTATTAAAACTGTATGCATAATGCGGCATTTTTTCACTCATCTCTTATTTTTTGGCGTCATATCTCCTGAAATACGTGTGTTTCATAGCATAATCTTATAGGTGCTTTTAACCGCTTGTGTGGATTCTGTCTGCGACATTTACTGCGAATAGAGTTAGCAGCACAGAAATAATAAATTTAAAGGTCATGCATGATGTGACGTTTCTTCAAGCTTCTCAGTGTTTATGACGTCATATCTCATGCACTCGTACATTGTTGTACCACGCATAGTTCATATGCGTCATACAACAATGTACGAGTGCATGTACACTCAGCGCCATATGTGAATACTGTCTGGGAAAAATGTTGCGAGTAGAGTCAGCAGCAAAGAAGAAATAAATTTATAAGTAATGCCTCATGTGTGTCATTGTTTGTAATGTCATATCTCCTTAACTATAGTGGGTAGGTTATTTTTATGCTCAAAGTGATGGTTGTCCGGCAGAACGCAGTATGTGTACCAAGTTAGTTGGAAATCACCACGTGTGGAACACACACACACACACACACACACACACACATACACATACACATACACACAATTTCACACGTTCTATGTTAGTCAGTTGCGACTAAGTGTGTAAGTAGGCTGTTTATGTTTTCTTATTGGTAACGCCACGTAGCACTCTGTATGAAAATCACTGGCTGTGCTGTGTGCAGTCTGTGGCTGCTTTGCATTGTTGTAATACTCGCCATTGTAGCGTTGGGCTGTTGGCTGTTAACAGCGCGTAGCGTTGGGCAGTTGGAGGTGAGCCGCCAGCAGTGGTGGATGTGGGGAGAGAAATGGCGGAGTTTTGAAATTTGTAAGACTGGATGTCATGAACTGCTATATATATTATGACTTTTGAACACTATTAAGGTAAATACATTGTTTGTTCTCTATTAAAATCTTTCGTTCGCTAACTATGCCTATCAGTAGTTAGTGCCTTCAGTAGTTTGAATCTTTTATTTAGCTGGCAGTAGTGGCACTCGCTGTATTGCAGTAGTTCGAGTAACGAAGATTTTTGGTGAGGTAAGTGATTTGTGAAGGGTATAGGTTAATGTTAGTCAGGGCCATTCTTTTGTAGGGATTTTTGAAAGTCTGATTGCGTTGCGCTAAAAATACTGTGTGTCAATTTAAGCACAGTCTTGCATAATTGTTCTAAGAGGACGTTTCATATGTCTTTTTTTTTTTTTTATTGTAAGAGTCCCTGAAAAGCTTCAATGTCGTCTTTGCAACGTCCTGCCAAAATAATATGTCGTAAATGTTCTGGTAGTTTGATTAAGCAAATGCGGATGAGTTCTGAGGGGCTGTATGGGTTTGAAAGATACTGACTCTTATGCAACATGTCTTCAAAATACTTCATAAGACTGGAAAATTCAGATTGCTCGAAACGTTTCATCATTATGATGCTATGTTTTACTCGGTCTTGTGTAGCTTGAGACAAATACGCTGAGAGGAAGGCATGATAAAATTCTCCTTCACTGTGACAATCGTGAATGACCGATTGCATTCTTACAGCTGGTTCATTCTCCGAGCAGCCACACATAAATTCTAACCTGTGCTCCAATGACCAGTTGGGAGGAAAACAATGAGAGAATTGATGAAGCCATGCTTGTGGATGAATGTCGTTGTCAGAATTCTTAAATGTTTTGAATTTACGTGTAGTAATGAACAGCTTATAGTCAAAATTATCGTGTCGGCGAGTAGCATATCGGTCATTGTTATGTCATGTCGGCGGTTCCATCTCAAAATTCGGTGCACCTTGACAATTTCTTTCATAATTTCCGAAATGCCCTGTGTTATTATTTTGTGGCTTTTCCGTATTTCTAAGTCCCTCTTCCCGTGTTGGAGCGCGAGTGTCCTCTGAAATATGTAATTCTTGTATTACTTGTGCCAGCTGATCTTGTACTTCCCGGATTTCTCTTTTGTACTGTGTATTGATTTGATTTTGATTTTGTTTGAATTTTCTAATTTGTTCATACTCTTCAGTGTCCGTGAAGGCTACAGGTCTTGTGTCATTCAGATCATCATCTACCTTTGTAGATAAGTTAGTGAACTGATCTGAAAGTTCGGCTACTTTATCCGATAGTGAAATTATTTCCTCTGTGTGTTTTTCGGAACCAAGTTTCAGAGTGTCCATTTGTGTTGAAATCGTATCTACTGTGTCCTTTAAGTTTTCCTGAGTTTTTGCAAGTTGTGTAACCGAATCGGTAGATGCAACTGAGCCATTTTTAGATTGCAAAGTGGCGTGATTTTCATGACAACAGTTTGCAGTTCTTTTATGGCTGCTTCGTGATTCTGTAATGCATTTTCATGACCCGAAAAAATAGGTTGGAAATGCTCACAAATTTGTGTTTTTACGTCATTACAGACTTTTTGACATTTCGATTCAATGTTATGTAACTCAGCAGTTAAACCTTCACGTGTTTGTTCAAGCGTGGTGTCTAACTTTTGAAGCCTTTGTCCCATTTGTTGCATTGACTGTAATAACAGTGCACTGGTATCTGAAACATGTTCCTCAGTGCTATTAGGCAGTGCATTTGAACCGGCAATATTCGCATTTTGAAAAGCAGAAAATGTGTCTTGATTTATTTGAGAAAACGGTGAGGATGCAAAACCTGAATCTACAGTATTAGCGAGATTGTGTCCTGTCATTTCGGAATCCTGAGGCGAGCTGTTGCCGACCGATCGATCGATAATGCTTCCTTGTTCACTAATTGTTTCACTGCCTACACCATTATTTGCAGCCCGCTCCATTTCCCTACGCACAATTACCAAATTACTACTTTGAACATTAGTTAATCCATTACTCGGCGGTGCTAACACACTGCTTTCGTCTTCACTGTCATTTCTCAGTTTACTTTGGAGCCTAGTATTACGTTTTTCACACGCCATTGTTGTCACAATATTTCACACGACAACACAGAAAAGCACAATTTGAAGAACAAAATAAGAAAACACATTAACATAGCAAATTGAAAATAATATCTCATTAATTGCAAGCGCAGCCGCGAAATACTTGGTGCAAATCTACATGCATGCCACAACTGTTTTACTGTACAAGAATGAAAAACTACAACTGCAAAGGAAATTCTCTCTACAATTACGCGCTAGCAATAAACAAAGGCTGCACTAATTACACAAACTAGAAGAAAAAAATCAGAAGATTCCAGTAAGGTATCCTCGGCTAAGGGTCGACATATGAAACGTCCCCTTAGAAAAATTATACAAGACTGTGCTTAAACTGACACACAGTATTTTTAGTGCAACGCAATCCGACTTTCAAAAATCCCTACAAAAGAATGGCCCTGACTAACATTAACCTATACCCCTCACAAATCACTTACCTCACCAAAAATCTTCGTTACTCGAACTACTGCAATACAGCGAGCGCCACTACTGCCAGCTATATAAAAGATTCAAACTACTGAAGGCACTAACTACTGATAGGCATAGTTAGCAAATGAAAGATTTTAATAGAGAACAAACAATGTATTTACCTTAATAGTGTTCAAAAGTCATAATATATATAGCAGTTCATGACATCCAGTCTTACAAATTTCAAAACTCCGCCATTTCTCTCCCCACATCCGCCACTGCTGGCGGCTCACCTCCAACTGCGCAACGCTGCGCGCTGTTAACAGCCAACAGCCCAACGCTACAATGGCGAGTATTACAACAATGCAAAGCAGCCACAGACTGCACACAGCACAGCCAGTGATTTTCATACAGAGCGCTACGTGGCGTTACCAATAAGAAAACATAAACAGCCTACTTACAAGTGTAATAAAAACACTATTATGAGGGGCAATTATCATTTGATAACAAAAATTGTAGCTTTTTAAAGTGTGGGAAAGAAGTCACGTCTGACTACGGAGAATATGACAGTTGACTGAAGTAAAGGGTGGCGCAGATAAAAATAGTGAAACTACAGAAACCAAGAGCTGAAATGGACCTATCACCTATTTACAATGAAAAAGACAGTGAAAAATACTTTTATAGAAGATGTTGAAAGTGACCCCTTGCAACATCAATATACAGCTGTTCACTTCTAAGCATAGTCAGATACACCCGTCGTAAAGTTCGGGTATCGATAACGGCAACTTCACGTTGTCTTTCAGATTCTGAACTGCGTATGGATTTGTTTCATAGACCTTGTTCTTCAAGTGTCCCCATATGTTGTTAGATTCGGCGAACGTAGTGGCCCTAGACGTTGGCTGACAGTTCGTTCCTTAGTGAAGACATCATGGACTCGTTCCAGGGACACCTTAGACGTGTAGCATGTTGCCCCATCTTGCAGGAAGAAGCAGTAATGTGTTTCATATTCAATGAAATGGACGCATTGCATTCACATTCAAAAGGCAGGCGGGCTATTTCTAACTGCGCCACCCTATATAACCACAGATCGCTTATTTGACCAACAGTGGTTAGTCACATTTATCTTGACTTAATTGGAATGTGGTAACGTAAAAGAAAACAATGATTTCATGAGAAATATAGAGTGTTGTTATATCTCAAATAACAACTTTCCAGATGTAGAGGGCAGCCCATTCCAAAGTTGTACGTATAGTTGGCATCGAATTTTAGATATTTCTTATCCGGTTGTGTTAAATTACGCAAATTTTTTCACGATTTCATATTATAAATAATCCGTTAAAACGACAGCGTATAAACTTGTGTAAGCAAATATTGGGTCTTAAGTTTATGTATAACTGTTAGCTAAGAATTGTGATTCGTTTCTCAATAGACTGAAATGGAATTTTTACAGGTGTATGTTGTTGTTGTTGTTGTTGTTGTCTTTAGTCCTGAGACTGGTTTGGTGCAGCTCTCCATGCTACTCTATCCTGTGCAAGCTTCTTCATCTCCCAGTACCTACTACAACCTACATCCTTCTGACTCTGCTTGGTGTATTCATCTCTTGGTCTCCCTCTACGATTTTTACCCTCCACACTGCCCTCCAGTACCAAATTGGTGATCCCTTGATGCCTCAGAACATGTCCTACCAACTGATCACTTCTTCTAGTCAAGTTGTGCCACAAACTCCTCTTCCCCCCAATTCTATTCAATACCTCCTCATTAATTATGTGATCTACCCATCTAATCTTCAGCATTCTTCTGTAGCACCACATTTCGAAAGCTTCTATTCTCTTCTTGTCTAAACTATTTATCGTCCATGTTTCACTTCCATACATGGCTATACTCCATACAAACACTTTCAGAAACGTCTTCCTGACACTTAAATCTATACTCGATGTTAACAAATTTCTCTTCTTCAGAAACGCTTTCCTTCCCATTGCCAGTCTACATTTTATATCCACTCTACTTCGACCATCATCAGTTATTTTGCTCCCCAAATAGCAAAACTTATTTACTACTTTAAGTTTTTCATTTCCTAATCTAATTCCCTCAGCATCACCCGACTTAATTCGACTACATTCCATTATCCTCGTTTTTCTTTTGTTGATGTTCATCTTATATGTTCCTTTCAAGACACTGTCCATTCCATTCAACTGCTCTTCCAAGTCCTTTGCTGTATCTGACAGAATTACAATGTCATCGGCGAACCTCAAAGTTTTTATTTCTTCTCCAGGGATTTTAATACCTACTCCGAATTTTTCTTTTATTTCCTTCACTGCTTGCTCAATATACAGATTGAATAACATTGGGGAGACGCTACAGGTGTGATATATTCAAAATTACTTTACAGTAACAAGATACCAAACTTGGCCTTTGGATTACGGCACTTCCGACACTTTCGAGAGTTTCGGGAGCAATAATTCTGCTACTGCAAGGGAGTCAATGGTATATTATCTTATTCTTGGCCATCAAGATCGAAAACACTGTAATTGTTTTGTACCTAATGTCACTCACAAAGTCTCCCATAGTTCTCCCAATTATCAATCATCTATATCTTTTTTTCCCTACACGCTTCAGCCGAAAAATCTGACTCATTGCCATTTCCATAGTCCTAAAACAGAAGGATAATAAATTTTGAAACACTGCCACAGCTGTGAGAACCATTCACTTCGAAACAGCGACAAATAAACGCCATTCCAAAATGTGCGTCTGAAAATTTTATAGCACTGTTGCAATTTTGATCGCGCACAGAGTTTTTTGGCAGGGATTATCAGAACATTGCAAGTTCCTCTCCACAACGAAGGTGTCATTCTAGAAACAAATACTCGTATATCAATAATATAAGCTCCTCTTAGCCAGTAACACTTTAACGAAAAAGTTAGGCCACAAAATTTCTTGTTAGTGGCGTATAAGGCACGTTTCACTAAAATAAAGTGATCGAAAGACGAACACGACATGCACTGCATATTGATGGTGGTGGTGATGCTGATGATGACGAGGACGAGGAAGAGGATGATGATGATGATGATGAGGATATATGTTGTAGGGCACAAGACACCAGGTACTGATCCTTTCTCGTCAGAATACTAAATGTATTCCATTAAAATATAATTTACAGAACTACGAGTATAACACGACTGCTTACTGTAAACGTAATGCCGTGCACAGGGTGAAGCGAAATTCGTGCGACTCCTCACATGCCAGCAGCAAAAAAAAAAAAAAAAAAAAAAAAGTCTCTCCCAAAATTTCGTCTGGCGAGTATATCTGGCAGAAAAAGGACGTTAAAGAGTGGCAATCTGGAATAACACGTACGGTAACTAAATCTGACAGGACATATTAATCCTGCTGCACAGTTGGCGCAGTGGATAGAGTTTTGGGTTACCATGCAGGAGGTCGAGGGATCTATCCTGGGTTGGGGTGCATTTTATTTATTTGCTCATTTCATTCTGACATTTCATACTGTCATATACACCGTCTCTTTGTCACATGCACCCTAAATGTTCAACCTTTTGTAACGCTAAACACAACAAGTACGTGGTTAGACAAATAAGAAATAGACAGCTGAAACAATTAATGGGACGATGGTGATAACACATACAAATGGTAACCGAGTTTGGACGAAATGTAATGGACCTGAACGAGGCAAGAATAATAGTTGGTACTAATTTATGTGACCATTAGAGGAGGGTACGAAGAAAACAGGTTTCGCTTCTAGTAGAGGAAGTGGTGCGAATAAATTCGAGCCCATGACGTGGAAAGGGCATCTTTCAAAGCTGACCAATGTTCCATTTATACGAGTGTCGTATGTAAGTGCAAATGATTTCCAGAGGACCCGCTGCAGTCGCTGTTAACGACTGAGATGTCAGATACCGTACCACTTGGACTACATTTATCAAATAAAAAACAAATGCTTGAACTCAGGATCGAACCCTTGACCTCCTGCATCCCAACCCAAAATTCTATCCACTGCACCAACTGTACAGCACAACTAGAATGTCTTGACAGAGGTAGTTACTATACATGTGATTACAGTGTTGCCATACTGCCACTCTTTAACGTCCTTTTTCTGCCGGATGTACTCGCCGGACGGAATTTTGTGACAGACATTTTTTTTTTTTAATCGCTGGCATGTCAGGAGTCGCGCTGCGAAGCCCGAGTGCGCGAATTTCGCTTCACCCTGTATATTAGAAACAAAATCATATCTAAGACATTACCTTGAGGAATTTCGCTTTCTTGTATAAAACTAACAGATAAAACTTCACCAACTTGACGTCTAAAAACAACACAGAGAAATAGGACCGTACGAATGCAAGAAGATGACGGAAGCTCATGTACATACTTGTTCGAGGATATTATGCCTCCCAGTAGTACTATAGACCCTCTCAATGACGAAAAAGGACCATTTAAGTTCTTGTTGTGTAGGAGAGCATGTTGTGCAGCCACCTCCAGGTCAGTCAGCTTATCAACGAAGAAGTGATACTTCATGAACCCACACTGTGTGCGGATAAGGAACTGCCTGGATTTTGTTATCCGTACAAAGTACCGACTGTCTAACCGGGATCCAAGACCTTCAACGCACAGCTGATGAGGGCAACACCACAATAACTGTTTGGGTATTTCCGCTCCTTCCTGGGGTTAAGAACTGGAATTAAAATAGCTGATTTCCATGCGCCAGAAAATTGGTTCGTTTCCCCCAAGGATTTGCTTAGCAGTCTCAGCGAAGTGCCGCAACATGCTGCAGTGGATTTTCTCGTGACACGATGCTGTGTCGCATGCTATAATCAATGTTTAATCCAGCACCCACGTAGAGGGAGAGTGGTCGGTTCCCTCACCAGAAGAGAAAGTTACGCCCTATTCGAAATCTGGTAACAGCAAACGCCACTTCGAGCCATTCGTTTTTTCACTGCCGCGTGACTTCTACTCACTAATGATACAATACAGCGAAGCGGACTACACATTTCAAATTACAGAATGGCCAGAATGAAATGGTCCCGAAAATGCATACCAAGCATCAATCTTGATGTTATTGTTCACCATGCTGATAAGAGCTTTCTGATGGTTACAGGCAAGTGATCTGTGATTTCGCAGACCCGAACGGGATGAACGAGGCATCACCCGACGAAAAGAATGACACAGTGTTCAAATACACTTCATTCTGAAGCCGCCGGCAGAGCTTCAACTTGAACACGACAAAAATTTCGTAAGGATAAAAGGCTCTGAGCGCTATGGGACTTAACATCTGAGGTCATCAGTCCCCTAGAACTTAGAACTACTTAAACCTAACTAACCTAAGGACATCACACACATCCATGCCCGAGGCAGGATTCGAACCTGCGACCGTAGCAGTCGCGCCGTTCCGGACTGCGCGCCTAGAACCGCGAGACCACCGCGGCCGGCTCGTAAGAATAAATATGCAGATCCTTTTTAATAATGTGTTTCGATGACCTCTTAGTTCGCTCTCGGCCGCGCGGGATTAGCCGAGCGGTCTTGGCGCTGCAGTCATGGACTGTGTGGCTGATCCCGGCGGAGGTTCGAGTCCTCCCTCGGGCGTGGGTGCGTGTGTTTGTCCTTAGGATAATTTAGGTTAAGTAATGTGTAAGCTTAAGGACTGATGACCTTTGCAGTTAAGTCCCATAAAATTTCACGCACATTTGAACAGTTCGCTCTTGCAACAGTTGCAGGTATCGCGAATTTGTCGGGTGTTTCTTCTAGTTAACTTTCACATCTTTCTGTCTCGATATTTTTTTAATGATCTCATTTCGCATTTAGACATAGTTCCCACAAAATATCTAAAATAACTGATAGACCTTCTTCGCTGCGTTATTTAGCATTTCCTCTGATTTCCACATAGTTTGGTATCTTCGCTGAACGACCGCTCAAACACATTCCTTTCAGTAGGAGAAAATCGCACTTAATCTCCTTACCTCTTGCCTGTAATAATCATTATTTAGTTACCATGGCGGCACTGTGAACATTAAGGGGAAATCACAATATTCCCCCGTGACATTTAGTCTGACATGATTTAACGATAATGACACCCCCCCCCCCTCCCCTGGGTAAAATATTGATGAGAGACAATAGGGAACTCCGAATGGAAGTTCTAAAGGTTTGGGAGTGGAATATTAGATCCATTAATCATGTAGATAGGTCAGAGAACTTGTAGTAAGACGTTAGTTGGTTGAATTGAGATATAGCGGGATTAAATGAAGTGCCTTAACAGGAACCTCAGAAATTTTGGTCAAGTGCTAACCACACTGACCTGATTACCAACACACAATATAGTGGTTCTGAAGCTTAAACTAATAAGAGAATAGAAATGCAGTTAAACTACTACGAATAGCAGTTATTGTGCCCAAGATAGATAGAATTCCCACAACTCACCACATTATTGCAATGGTACGTGCCTATTAGTTCCGCAGATGAGAAAGTGATTGAAAAAATGTGTGATAAAGCTAAAATCATTATTCACCAAGTTAAGTGAGGTGATAGTTCGTGATAGGGGCTTAAAATTTTATAACAGAAAAATGGAGTGAAGGAATAATAGTAGGAGGTCAAAGCCCGGGGAAAAATATATTGAATGGGTAACAATCTTCTGAAACATTGCACACTCAATTAATGCTAACTCACGCTTTAGAAAACAAGGTTATGTATGAGGAAGAGATCTGTAGGCACTGTGCAGTGTGTCATAACCAGGTAACATTTTAGTTAACTGACAGAGGATAATTGGAAGAGTACCGAAGAAGCAAGCTGATGACAATACTATCGAAAGAGAAGAGGAAGTGGATCAAAAAGTGATTTGTGTCCAAACAGTGACATCAAACAGTGCTGATGAAATTATATCAAACATAAATGAAATGTTCATTTGGTGGTCCAGGTACGTGAGAGACCGCTTAGCTGAATATTCTGAGCTTTATAAATACAGAACGAAAACGACAGATGACATCACGAACAGTAAGCGTTTTGTGCCTGGGGTAGAACAAAGAGTGACTTTAAGGCCACCGTCAACAGTCTACACGGAAAAATAAAATATCGGGAGAGCTGTCCTCAGTACAAACCACGTTTATCAGACTCGTTTACACAGAGAGACTCACGTCCTGCCACCAAAACACTTGATGTTTGTGTAAAAAGAAAGAACTACGTTTCAATTAGAAGACGGCAGCTTGAAAACAGCCTTACTGAAACAACGGCTGCAGAGAAAGAGGTCACATAGACAAACAAGTTTGATGCGGAGTTCATCGGAGCAGGAGGGACGAAAACAATTTAACTGACAGAACTGCAGGAGGTCACGCGAGCTGCAGAAAACGGCGGCAGGAAAATTGCTTTCTGCGGAGGAGGAGGAGGGCGCCTTTTAACCGCCAGACGGCCATACACACGTCACGACACGTCAGCCACAAGCTTTCAGACCGCCGTACGGCCTCCCAACCTGTAATCAAAAGGCACGCCCAGGGTGGCGGCGAAGTGTATACCCAGGGAGTGTATCGTGCATAAGCGGCGACAAGTAGGCTGAAGAAAATCTGATGCCTCGTCACCGCCGCAATTGACAATAAAATTCGAATAGCGATTGTCTGAAACACATTTCATCGGAGCTTTCACTGGTGAAACTCCTTCATGGTAGTGAATAAAAACAAAATTTTGTGTGTGGGAGGGAGGGGCTGGAGTGAGAGAGGGGTGGGGGTAGCAAACAGGTAATCTATATCCATACTACGTAGTACTAAAAAAAGGCAAGACGTTATACAGGGTGGTCCATCGATAGTGACCGGGCCAAATATCTCACGACATAAGCGTCAAACAAAAAAACTACAAAGAATGAAACTCGTCTAGCTTGCAGGGGGAAAACACATGGCACTATGGTTGGCCCGCTAGATGGCGCTGCCATAGCTAAAACGGATATAAACTGCGTTATTTTAAGCAGGAACCCCCATTTTTATTACATATTCGTGTAGTACGCAAAGAAATATGAATGTTTTAGTTGGACCACTTTTTTCGCTTTCTGATCGATGGCGCTGTGATAGTCACAAACGCATAACTACGTGGTATCATGTAACATTCCGCCAGCGTGGACGGTATTTGCTTCGTGATACATTACCCGTCTTAAAATTGACCGTTTATCAATTGCGGAAAAGGTCGATATCGTGTTGATGTATGGCTATTGTGATCAAAATGCCCAATGGGCGTGTGCTATGTATGCTGCTCGGTATCCTGGACGACATCATCCAAGTGTCCGGACCGTTCGCCGGATAGTTACGTTATTTAAGGAAACAGGAAGTGTTCAGCCACGTGTGAAACGTCAACCATGACCTGCAACAAATGATGATGCCCAAGTAGGTGTTTTAGCTGCTGTTGCCGGTAATCAGCACATCAGTAGCAGACAAATTGCGCGAGAATCGGGAATCTCATAAGCGTCGGTGTTGAGAATGCTACATCAGCATCGATTGCACCCGTACCATATTCCTATGCACCAGGAATTGCATGGTGACGACTTTGAACGTCGTGTGCAGTTCTGCCACTGGGCACAAGAGAAATTACGGGATGATGACAGATGTTTTGCACGCGTTCTATTTAGCGACGAAGCGTCATTCACCAACAGCGGTAACGTAAACCGGCATAATATGCACTATTGGGCAACGGAAAATCCACGAAGGCTGCGAAAAGTGGAATATCCGCGAGCTTGGCGGGTTAATGTATGGTGCGGCATTATGGGAGGAAGGGTAATTGGCTCCCATTTTATCGATGGCAATCTAAATGGTGCAATGTATGCTCATTTACTTCGTAATGTTCTACCGATGTTACTACAAGATGTTTCACTGCGAGGCGGAATGGCGATGTACTTCCAGCATGATGGATGTCCGGCACATAGCTCGCGTGCGGTTGAAGAGGTATTGAACAGCATGGTTCATGACAGGTGGATTGGTCATCGAAGCACCATACCATGGCCCGCACGTTACCGGATCTGACGTTCCTGGATTTCTTTCTGTGGGGAAAGTTGACGGATGTTTGCTATCGTGATCCACCGACAACGCCTGACAACATGCGTCAGCGCATTGTCAATGCATGTGTGAACATTACGGAAGGCGAACTACTCGCTGTTGAGAGGAATGTCGTTACATGTATTGCCAAATGAATTGAGGTTGACGGACATCATTTTGAGCATTTATTACATTAATGTGGTATTTACAGGTAATGACGCTGTAACAGCATGCGTTCTCAGAAATGATAAGTTCACAAAGGTACATGTATCACATTGGAACAACCGAAATAAAATGTTCACACGTACCGACGTTCTGTATTTTAATTTAAAAAAACCTCCCTGTTACCAATTGTTCGTTTAAAATTGTGAGCGATTTGCGATTCTTATAGCGCCATCTATCACAAAGCGAAAAAAGTGGTCCAACTAAAACATTCATATTTCTTTACGTACTACATGAATATGTAATAAAATTGGGCTTCCTATTTAAAAAGTCGCAGTTGATATCCGTTAGACCTATGGTAGCGCCTCTAGCGGGCCAACCATAGCGCCATGTGGTTTCCCCCTTCAAGCTAGACGAGTTTCGTTCTTTGTAGTTATTTCGTTTGACGCTTATTTCGTGAGGTACTTGGCCCGATCATTATCAATGGACCACCCTGTATATAAATTAAAGGGGAACACTGTTAACAAAAATTCTCGATGATTTCTTGACTGATTTACTTAAAAATTTTGCACAGTACCCTGATGTTCATTGGGGCAGACAAAGGCTACATATTTGTTTAATATTTATGGCACGTAAACGTATGCAAAAACAAGTCGTCATTCAACGTTTTTACCAAAAATCCCGAAAAGTTCTTGACCGATTTACTTCAGATTTTAGCATTATTTCGGAAGGGTATAGGCTACACGTATTTAAATCTACGTGGTAGAAATATATATATCATGTAGCTGGAAGATCTCGACTAGATTTTGACCAATTACTTCCAATATTTACACATTGCTCTACTAGCGAGCTGGTTGGACGTGTGTGTGTGTGTGTGTGTGTGTGTGTGTGTGTGTGTGTGTCTGCTCTAATAAACGTTCAGACAGATATATGCTACATATTTTAATATATATGGTATATAACATCTGAAGGGGAAATGCTGTATATACATACATATAATTTAAAGTAAATCGCTAAAGAACTCTGAGATTTTTTGTTAACAAAATTTAACACTTACATCTTATACGTACACACATCAGATGTAGATACGGACCGTTGTTAACAAAAAATTTCAATGTTCTTGAGCGATTTACTTTAAATTGTTACACAGTACTCTAGTAAACATTCAGACAGACTTGGCTACATGTTTTTAAACAACAATGTGCAGGTGTTCTGTTAAAACAGAGTGCGTGATACTGTAGATAACGCTGTACTCTGCTGTGCTGTGAAAATGTGCTTTTCCACTTTCTCTGTTGCCGTCAGTTTTAACTACTATATCGAAGCATTTAAGCCATTAGACAAACATTTCCACCACTACGGTCGCAGGTTCGAATCCTGCCTCGGGCATGAATGTGTGTGATGTCCTTAGGTTAGTTAGCTTTAAGTAGTTCTAAGTTCTAGGGGACTGATGACCCCAGATGTTAAATCCCATAGTGCTCAGAGCCAACTGAACCATTTGTCTTCCCCTACCCCCCCCCCCCCCCACCCTCCCTCACACACACACACACACATACACACACACACACACACACACACACACACACACACACACACACACACCTTCTCACACGTTCTAGAACCGAACATTGGATCCGTGCTTTACTCATACAGCAGCCCTTTACAGAAAGGAATTTGCAAATAACTTCATCAACCAAATGCTCTAGTATACAAGAAACTCGTCAACAACTGAAACTAACAACGTACGTTTTGTGTTCTTAATTCTTCTAATCGCAAATGAAACCTTCGATTGATTGCTGAGACTACCATCTGATAATGCACTCCAGCGAGACATTTACGAACTTTACACGCATCAGTGCATCACTGAGAGATACAGAGACAGAGATTTTAGACATAAGGTTCACGCACTCTGTTGATTTTCCTGCTTTGTAAGCAACGGAAAGTGAAAATCAGAATGAGGTTGGTATTATCAGGTACAGACCCAAAGGATGTTCATGGACGTAATTACCTTCCCACCTCCCCACCTCCACATCTCAAAGAATATTTTACCAAAAGCGTTGCTAATAAACTAGCTTCGTTGGGTACGCCAGTCGTCGCTCGATCACCAAAGTAAAGCAAAGTTGGGCATGTTTAGTACTTAGTTGGATGGTTGCCATGGAAGAACGAATGCTTTTGACTGAGGGACACGAAAGTCGCTGCAGTGCCGCCCAGCTGAAAGACGTGCACCAGATCGTTGGACCATACGACACTATCAGTCACCAGCTCATGGTCTAGTGCTTAGCGTTGCTGTCTCTAGTTTTCGGGCTTGCAGATTCGATTACCAGACAGGTCGGGACTTTCTGCGCTCGGGGACTGGGTGTTTGCGTTGTTCTAATCATACCATCTCATCTTCACTGACGCGCAAGCCCGACCGTGGGGTAAAACAGACTTACTCCATGTGACTGAGCAATCGCAGGCCAAGTCTCCTGGCAAGTAATGCCATATGATCAATTACTTTCACTAACAGCGTTAAATTTAAAGCATATCAGTTTGAAAGTTTGTTACATATTCTTCAGAAAATTAAGAAGCATGAAATCAGTCTAAAATTTCCAGTTGTGTTAACACACGATTCTCATCAGTTGCTCGCTTGAGGGCCAACCAGCAGGAATGCATTTGGGGCCCGATTGTCTCTAGAGAAAGTTCCATCGCGGTGAAAGCTCCTAGTCATTGACTCACTGTGTTTTGGCCTCTCTGCCAGCGTGCTATGGCACTGTGGCGAGGGGATTTCAGTGTGTACCAGGACTGTAGATGTGTACCTGCAGTCATACAGAATGATTCAGTTGCCCCTACATCTGGGGCAACCCGCAATGCCTTCAAATACCACGTGCAAGACTTTCATATCCTATCGCTCGTTACACATGAAGAAAAAAAAAATGAACAAGACCTTTTTGTAGGAATTTAGTGGAATAAAAATTGTGTGCTGGGATACCTTTTCACTATAGGCTGCAGTTTTCGAATCATTCAAGAAAAATTTACATATGTGATCCTGAAACGCGTGTTTATCGAATAACTCCAGCGAAACCTCATCCCAGATAACAGTACAAAATTTAACTACATTAAATTTCCTGCAAAAATGTCCCCTTCATTTTTTATGCAGAATTAATAATTTATACCTAGCAAGTGAGATTATATGAAAGTCCCGCACATGGTTTTCAAAGCAATTGTGTCGTTACATAAAGCCCAGTGGTACGGGCAGCTGAGTCACCCTCTGAGATTTTATCAGTTCTAGGTCATACTTAAACTTTTTTTTGCTTAACTCTCGTAAATGCGGTCAGGACATGCAGTTGCTTCTAGGATGCAGGGTATATGTAAAAACAAGAACTAGTCAATAAAAAATAATAATTAAGTACAGACAGGAAGATCAGAAGAAGGCACAAACAGTAAAGGACAGCTTCAAATCAGTCTAAAGAGTTCAAGGGTTCATCAACAGACGGATCCCGCTGATGTAGACGATGTCAGAGTTGCTTCCCCCTTTCGCAGAACGATGTGACTTGAGCCCTCTTCCTCTGCTCGCCGCTGGAGACAATTTTCTGCTCGAGGCCTCTCCGATAAATTACGGCGCTATGAGACGGCCTAGCTCGGCCGGCCTGCTTTGCCTGTCACGGCCCGCCGGCGCAGTAAGTGTCTGCAAATGGAGCGCGGCGTTCTGCGCGCACAAAGGCGTCCAGAGGCCTGTAACGGCTCCCTGCAGGCCGGAAGCCGCCAGTGATAAACTGGCCCTCAGCCGCCACAGTCGCTATATAGGAAGCACTGCCCCACTGCTCACGTTCCGCTGCCCTGTAACTCTGCCAGCCTGTGCAGCTATAAGCATTACTACTCAATGACTCCTGCCGCGTTCTATACACTAGTGGAAAACCAAAGAAACAAGTGCCCTGCAGTAATGTTCCAGTACCAAAGGACTTTTAGATACCGATTGCCCTGGATTTGCACCACATACTATTCGTGGATTCACGAACGTGAAGGGACAAGCCTTTATTTAATGCGGCACACCACCAAGTCTTCTCCTGTCCCAATTCCTTCATCTCGTAGTAGCACTTACATCTGACGTTCTCACCTATACTGCATGTTGAATTTATTGCAACTGTCTCCTCTTGAAGTTTTTACTGTCAAGTTTATTTACTCTCTCTCTCTCTCTCTCTCTCTCTCTCTCTCTCTCTCTCTCCCTCTCTCTCTCTCTCTGTCTGTCTGTGTGTGTGTGTGTGTGTGTGTGTGTGTGTGTGTGTGTGGTAACATATCGAAATTCATATATATGGATACCACGAGGCACTGCAGCCATGATGACGTCGGTGTCTAGTTGCACTTGTGTCGGATAAGTTCCTGAACACATCCATATGATAATGAGTCTGCAGCGGCTCGAAAACTAGTTAATGTTGGAAGACATCGTACCAACTAAGTTTGATTCCATAAGGGACAGTTATGCACACCGTCTGTAGATTAATTAAGGAATGATAGGAACACAGCAAACAGGTGCAATCCAAATCCCACTAGCTTTTCATTATTCTTCCGTATCCACTGCTCTGAACTTGGCTATTTATCTGGATAAGCAAGAATAATGATAAGCCATTGGGACTGCGACGGATGGGTGTGTTCCTATTCTTCCTTAACATCTTAACAAATTCAAAAAGCGACTGTTTGCTCATTATACAGGGTGTTTATAAATGAATATCGAGGTTTTAACGCTTTATAATATTTATTAGATTAAACTTACAGTTATAAATGGTATGTCAAGTGAAAGAGCAGCTCATATAATTTTACCAAGAACCTTATAAATGTTCAATGTGAGCACCATTTGTCACACGGCACACATCAAGTCTATAGCCGAGTTCTTCCCAAATATTGATAAGTGTGTCTTCAGTGATT
Organism: Schistocerca serialis cubense; assembly: GCF_023864345.2. Taxonomy (NCBI): domain Eukaryota; kingdom Metazoa; phylum Arthropoda; class Insecta; order Orthoptera; family Acrididae; genus Schistocerca; species Schistocerca serialis. The sequence goes on from NC_064639.1 coordinate 266,768,391, forward strand.
GAAGTAACAGCTGATTCAATCCGGTTTCGTAACTCAGGGAGGTCTGCTGGTAGCGGGGGGCACGTACACACGATCCTTGATGAAGCCCCAAAGGAGAAAATCGCATGGCGTTAGGTCGGGTGAACGTGGAGGCCATGCAAAGCAAGCCCAGTCTTTGGGCCCCTTGCGGCCTATCCAGCGCTTGGGAAGAACTCGGCTATAGACTTGATGTGTGCCATGTGACAAATGGTGCTCACATTGAAAATTTATAAGGTTCTTGGTAAAACTAATTGAGTTGCTCTTTCATTTGACTTTTCATTTGTAACTGTAAGTTTAATATAATAAATATTAAAGCGTTAAATACCCGATCATCATCTATAAACACCCTTACATTACGCCCCAAGTCCATGTCAACATCATTAACAAAGACAGCTGAGTGGCAAATTCGACACAAACATCATTATTGTTTCTCTTGTTATTTGGGCTTGGATACACTATAATGCAGTCATTAGCACCGAAAACGTAATAAATGTAAACTCATATAAAGAAAATTTGTTAATAAGGGAGAGCCGGCCGGGATGGCCAAGCGGTTCTAGGCGGTTCAGTCGGTAACAGCGCGACCGCTACGGTCGCAGTTCGAATCCTGTTTAGGGCATGGATGTGTGTGGTGTCCTTAGGTTAGTTAGGTTTAAGTAGTTCTAAGTTCTAAGGGACTGCTGACCACATATGTTAAGTCCCATAGTACTCAGAGCCATTTGAACCATTTAGTAAGGGAGAACAGTCTTGATAACACATGGAATGATATTCTTCTTTAAGAGCTGTAAGACGGACTGCGTGTAGTTTCGTCGCATTGATTGTTGAAGGCAAGGCTCCAGCTTCAAATTCCGGTCCATCCACAGTTCTGTATTTTCGTATGCTTTATACGTTTTGTTGACAATGGGAGTTTATGAAAAGTTGGTGAATGGTTGAACGAATCTACTTCATTCTCATATTTGAAGAAACGGTTGTCTGAAATACATCATGTACAATGTTCTGTTGGAGACGGCCCATGATAAGAGTATTGTAAAACTGCAACTGTAGAGGAAAACATCAAGAATGTGCATATACAATTCAGAGTTATTCATCAGTAACTCCGCGATTTTAGAAGATGACTGCGTGAAAATTACAAGAAAAGCAAGAAACAAACACATATCAACGGGTATAACGCGTCTCCAAGGTTGTGGCTTACACTGTAGGTGCTCAGTACGGGCTCATGTGTGCAGTTCATTGAAGTCTCTGCTGCCTGGAGACGCGCAATGACAGCAGCCCACTTTGGAAATGTGTTCATTGGGTTGCCTAGCTGCACACGTGAACTAATTCGATGCGACAGTAAGAAACGGGTGGGTTGTTTCCTTGTTCTGACACGCTTGCTCCCTAGTGCTGCAATCCGCAACTACCCAAGGCGCGTATTACGAATCGTTATTTGGAAAGATTTTGCGTCCATTGTACTTGTTTTACTTTCTTACAATCATCTTCGGAAAATCCGTAGGTAACCTACACTAATAATAAAGCTACAAAACCGTCGTGTCTGTCTGTTGGTCTTTGTACACGTTAATACTAATGTTAATACTAAGAGATGAATTTTCATGGGGTTTCCGCAGGTATCTTGAATATTGTTTGTAGCACAATACAGGTTTTAGTTAATAAAATGCCGATCACGGAAAAAATATATGCTTTTATATTATAAAAATGTATGCATGCATGCACATATGACCTACATCTCCTCCGAAACCACTGGACCGATTTCAAAGAACTTTGGTACACGTATTACCTTTATTCATCCAGTATTTGAGAACGAGAGCACTTAGTGACTTGCAACAGACTTTACAGGTAATTTAAAACCTTTACGGAACTTTTTCTCGGTGACATCCACCACGCAATGATGAAAGCAAAAATATATCACTTACTTCATTTTCGCTGTTTATTTTCACATCAGGCATGACTTTTAATTTATCACTTCTTTACTACTAACTGTATTCATGACACAGTTTGCAGACAGTGTTCACATATACCACTGAATGTAAGTGCAGAATTATATCTATGTATGACAGTCGAGGATATACGACGCCACAAACACTGAGATGGGTAAAAAACTGATCCGTCATGCACGACGTTTAAATTTATTGTTACTAACCCGCTGAATCGCTTTCGGAGAAATATGGCATGGAGATAGCTTGAATCTCGAGGAAGGACATAGGCTACTTTGTAAGTGTGCAGCACAAGACACTACTTGATTTGAAGAAGATTATCTGAATTAAGGAAAAATATTTAGCCTTCTAAAAAGAACTTTATCGTATTTGTGAAAATGCTATCTTGATTGATTTCTGCTACGTGATACGATTCAGAATTATGAATACAATCCCTGTGCGTTTATTCCATTCTTCCACACTATTTATCACATAATATTCAGGTACAACGAGCACTATCCATTATTTGATAACGGGAGAACTTGCTGATTTGCGACAAACTTTAAATTTAATTTCAAACTTTTAAGAAACTTTTTCTCACTGACAACCCCCACAAAATGATGAAAGGAAAAATGTGATCGCTTGCTACAGTTTCGTTGTTCATGTAGTAAAAGTGTCGAACCAGGCATAACGTCATGATATTTATATTTATTGCTTGTTTGTAGAGGTCTGCGCGGATGCAGATATCCGCGGATATATCCGCGGATATGCGCGGTATTTGTTACTTGGCGGATAAAATAGCGACCGGCGCGGATATCCGCGGGTCATCTGCGGATAATGAGCAAGGCATCTGCCCAGTACGTATGTTGCAATGTTAGTTGAAAACTTCAAGTATGTTGGAATCCTGCAGGGCCCGGGTAGAGCGACCGACGTAGCTGTACCCAAGAGACCTGCGCCTAATACGTTTCCGCGACCGTGTCTTTTGTGTGGCCTGTGAAGTGCTCTCTGGGTGGCAAACCTGCCCACTGTCTACCAGACAGTTGCTCGTTGCAATTTTCCGCTGCCTTCAGTTAGCGCTTTGTAGTGACCGAGTGCCAACGTGCAAAAAAACTGTCGGTAAATGATGCAATACGCTAGTAACAGTTTAAAACTATCGTCATTTTCAGCTGCCTTGGCACAAGAATGGCTTGGTTCAAATGGCTCTGAGCACTATGGGACTTAACATCTGAGGTCATCAGTCCCCTAGAACTTGGAACTACTTAAACCTAACTAACCTAAGGACATCACACACGTCCATGCGCGAGGCAGGATTCGAACCTGCGACCGTAGCGGCCGCGCGGTTCCGGACTGAAGCGCCTAGAACTGCTTGGCCACCGCGGCCTTGGCACAAGAGCAGCGAGAGATAATTGTTTCTATACACGTATTTTCATCATTTAATACTATTACATTGAATTTTATTTTTTTAAACTGCGTTTCCAATCACACGAGATCCGAGCCGCTACTGTGTGTGCTCCGGAGCGCCAATGCTTTCCTGTTTGGAATGGTCTGCTTTAGAGTAGGTATAGAGCATTTCCTGTGATTTAAGAATTCAAAAGTAGTTACGTTGTAGCAGAAATGGTACCCTAACAATAACTATGTCATTATATACCATAATTCTAAGTACTACTGTCTATTACTATTAATTACTCATTCAAACCTTAACTATATGCGGATGCGGATAAGGAACTTGCGGATGCGGATTAATTGCTGCGAATGCGGATGCGGTTGCGGATTAGGACCTTGCGGATGCGGTGCGGATGCGGATTGCACTTTTCTTATCCGCGCAGACCTCTACTTATTTGCTATTGTATGTATTCGCAGAACATTTAGCAGACCACATATATTGCTGAATCTACCTAAAAAATTATATGATAGTACTACATATATTTCAGGGGATATGAGTGAAGGAGGAGATGGACACTGAGAGGGAGGGAGGAGATGAGCAGATACAAGGGAGAGCAGCAGAAGGACAGAGGGAGAGGCAAGAGGAGGTGGACAGAGATTGAACGTGGAAGCAGGGGATAGATAGAAGGGGGTACGAGAGATGGACAGAGAGGGACGCAGAGGAGATGAAAAGAGACAGGGAGTGGGAGAAGACAGACAGATAGGAAGGGGGCGGGAGGGGTGAAGGAGGTGGACAGAAAGAAGCTGAAGAAGAAAATGGACATAGAACGGGGCACATGAGAAGGGCAGAGATAGGGGCTAGAAGGAGACAGGCTAATAGGAATGAAATAAATACATAGCAGTGTAACGCCTGGTGCACACCTAGTTGTGAATAACCTTGTTTATGTTGGACTGAGGCCGATAAAAATTGTATTCAGTACTTTATGCTATAGGCACATCGAAAGGAAGATACGTTCATTTTACAAGAAACGTATACAGACAACAGCTGTAGCGTTTGGTGGAAATGCAAAATCATATTTACAGGGGTCCGCAGCTCGTGGTCGTGCGGTAGCGTTCTCGCTTCCCGCGCCCGGGTTCCCGGGTTCGATTCCCGGCGGGGTCAGGGATTTTCTCTGCCTCGTGATGACTGGGTGTTGTGTGATGTCCTTAGGTTAGTTAGGTTTAAGTAGTTCTAAGTTCTAGGGGACTGATGACCATAGATGTTAAGTCCCATAGTGCTCAGAGCCATTTGAACCATATTTACAGCAGCCGTTTTAAAGAGAATCTGACTAAATCCACTCGCCGATTAGTTACCATGAATGAGACATGTGTCTATCACTCCCTACAGGAACAGCATTTGAAGACGGCCTAAGAGGACGAAAGCCGGTCTGTGAAGAAATAAATAATGTTTACACAACACAGGAGAGTGTTTACTTTTTTATATCGGAAAACAATAAGAAGACAATACTACATTAGTGTTCAGGACCAAATAGATGGATAAATTCGTGAGAAGATACCAGCATTTACAGAGATGATAACCATCTACTTTGGTAGTGGGAAAATTAAGTACGAATTTTTGTGTCATCCATTCAATCCACTCCAAGAGAGGTTGCCTAGTAGCAGTACGCTGAACTCATTTATTGTAGACCGACAGTTGAAATACTCATTCGACCACCGAGATTTAAACTGTCCGTGATTTTCATAAACCGTAGGCAAATCCCGGGATGGTTTTTTTGAAATTTCACGGCCTTTTCCTTAACCATCCTTCACCTGTTTGAGCTTGTTCTCCATCTCCAACGACCTCAAAGTCGACGGGACGGTAAACACTGATGTTCCTTACTTTCGCTCTATCCACCTAATTGGTCACTGCCTTGCGTCCAACTCATCCCGTACTGAAATAGTTAAATAGCTCTAAATGTTCCAGATCCAATGAAAAAATTATTGTAGCTACAATGACTTTTAACCGATCTTCCATTGGCGCCTTTGAGGATGGTATCTATTCATTGCAAAAACTTTTGAGAAACTGCAGTGACTTAAAAGGGGATTAGTCCCAAATAGATGTGTATCTTTGACATAGAAAAAAACCTTGTTCTGCTATCAGCCCAGAACTTTTCACCTTCTGCTCTTGTAGTGCGCATAGAACCGCAATGTTATAGCTGGAATTCACAAAAACGTCCGAGATTTTCGTACTCTCCCGCTCGCTTCGCGCAAACTATTGATCGTACAGAAAAATGAGCAAGACCTCTCTGTAGGAAATTTATTGTACGAGCAGTTAAATTTTTTACTAGGATACATTTTCGCTGAAGGCCACAGTTTTCTAGTTATTCAAGGTAAACGTACGAAAGTGCCTTCAAGGGCACCTCCAAGCCACACTCATACCTCACGAGTCGTGGTAATCCCTCCTACCACTGGCCGTGCGGTTAAAGGCGCTGCAGTCTGGAACCGCAAGACCGCTACGGCCGCAGGTTCGGATCCTGCCTCGGGCATGGATGTCTGTGATGTCCTTAGGTTAGTTAGGTTTAACTAGTTCTAAGTTCTAGGGGACTAATGACCTCAGCAGTTGAGTCCCATAGTGCTCAGAGCCATTTGAACCTCCTACCACTGTACAAAAATCACCCACTACACAAACTATTCCCGATATCTTAACTTTTTCGCTCTCTGTTCATTGAGTTATTACGCCACCAGCATAGCCGCCTATGTCGTTAACATTATTAATTTAAATAAGCTTGTAAAGGTTCAAATGGCTCTGAGCACTATGGGACTTAACTTCTGAGGTCTTCGTTCCCCTAGAACTTCGAACTGCTTAAACCTAAATAACCTAAAGACAACACACACATGCATGCCCGAGGCAGCAATCGAACCTGCGACCGTAGCGGTCGCGCGGTTCCAGCTGTAGCGCCTAGAACCTCTCGGCCACCCCGGCCGGCGAGCCTGTAAAGGTAATGAAAGAAAATGATAAAGTAAAACTAAGTGCGTAGACAAGTCGATCCAACTTTTACTTTTACAAGCACAATAATTTCGTAGTCAGAAGGTCTGACAAATACAACGATGTAATTTTTTATTTTATGCTGTCAAAATTCACAAAATCGTTAGGTAAAATTTACGCAAACGTCAATTTAACAATTTGTAGGTGATCGGCTAAGCCAGTGGCGTAATAAAGCCATTCGATGAAAACCAAAAAGGGTAGTATGTGGGGCCGCTCGGGATTAGCCGAACGGTCTCGGGCGCTGCAGTCATGGACTGTGCGGCTGGTCCCGGCGCAGGTTCGAGTCCTCCCTCGGGCATGGGTGTGTGTGTTTGTCCTTAGAATAATTTAGGTTAAGTAGTGTGTAAGCTTAGGCTTGGTTCAAATGGCTCTGAGCACCATGGGACTTAACATCTATGGTCATCAGTCCCCTAGAACTTAGAACTACTTAAACCTAACTAACCTAAGGACATCACCTAAGGACATCACACAACACCCAGTCATCACTGTAAGCTTAGGGACTGATGACCTTAGCAGTTAAATCCCATGAGATTTCACACACATTTGATTTTTGGTAGTATGTGGGAAATGATACGTTCAGTCGGAAATGTTTGTAGAGTGGTTGAAATGAGTGCCATTAACTACGTACTAGAAATCCTGGCCTGTCGGAGATGAGAGTGGGAGTAGGGGTACGTTTCAATGTCACTTTTGCATGTTTTTGTTGAATAACTCAAAAACTACAGCCTCCAGCGAAAACGTAGCTCAGTACAAAATTTTAATTACATTAAATTTTCCATAAAAATCAAGTTTATTTTTTTTCTTTGCATATGACCAATAGTTTCGGCACAGCGAGGGAGAGAACATAAAAAATCTCACTCGTGGTTTATGAAGGGCAACTATAGCATTGCGGGTTGCATAAACGACAGCGGAGGGGACAGCTGGCTCACACTGTACGTAATTCTGTGTACGTTTTCTGTCACGTCGCATAATCTTGAACTTTATGCTTACTCGAATGAAAATACCTCTTGGCAGCAACACGCTTTAATCAAAAGATCGTGCTGTGTACTTTGTTTGTAGCGGCAGCGCGTCATGTTGCAGGCTGGTGGTGACGGAGGCCCGCGGCTCGGTGGCGCCACGACTCACAGACACCCGGAGTCACGTGACCGCCAGGGCCAGGCAGTCAGCGGAGCTGCCCTGTGCTGCGCAGGCCTACCCGCTGCCCCAGTACACGTGAGTACCTGTCCGCTACTTAACCTCTCTGTGTTGGTAACAGTACAGAATAGTACGAGCGCTTACGGTATGACTACCTCGTTTCCTGATGGTATCTACTCACTTGTAGTTATCTTTCGTGTCCATCTGATACAGTCTCTCTCAGTACCATCTTTCACTGACATCTGGCTGGAAAGCTACTAAAGTCTAACCGTCTTCCTGTTCGGACTGACCAATAAATGAGAGTTCCGGACGCTGATTACAATGACCAACGAAACACGTTTTTTGAAAAACATTTTTTGCCTTGATAGCTAATCTTTATAGATTTTTATGCCCCGAATACAAATGTAGCCTTAGTTTTTTTTTTTTTTTTGTATCACCCATATAGTTTTCGAGCAATATGCTTTTTATGATATAGTATAACAATCCTATGCTATATGGTAAATGGGGAATTTAATGAAATGCTTTGTTACAACATAAGCATGGCTTGTATTTACAGTAAGCTACTTAAAACAATGATATGTGTTAACAGAGGTTTCACTTGTCGGCTGGAATAGATTTGTATTTTCTTTCTCTTTTTTCTTTGAAGCTTCTTGTGCAGCTTTTTCCACGAGGAGACGCTTGCTGAACTTCTCGTTGAAGTGACCCACAGTAGTCCCTCATCATGTTGGTGTTCCAGCGGCCTTGGTAGCGTTTTTCCATCACTAGTTTAGGATGACTCAATAAACAACATCCGATCTTCCTTTTTGTATTCAATACCAAACTCATTCATCATATCGGGAATGTCTGAGTAGTACACTAAATCACCTTCTTGTTGAAAAAAACTTGGAAAACTGCTGCTCTCTCTTTCTATACATATATATGCTGGTTTCAACTGCCAATAAGTTCTTTTCTTTTAATCTGGAGCCAAGAAATTCAGCTTTTTCTTTATTTAAGCCCAGATCCCCAAGCAAATCGTTAAGATCGGTCTGAGTAAATAATTGGGGCTCTAGACATTCATCATCATCTGGTTCAGCTAAATCAGATTGTACATCAGAAAATACTTCTGTTGGAACAGAATTTAAATCATCTAGTGGTTCAGGAACCGACAAATTTACACTATGCTCTACTGGTCGGATGATGGACGGACGGTTAGGGTATCTTATTACCGTCTTGTTTTAAGAAATATGAACAGTAATATCAACACTGCTAAAGTAGCAATCATCAGAATGATTTCTTGGCACTCTCCGTATCGTAGAAACAGTAAATCTACTTGCTTTTTTCTCCTTTTTGGACCGTTTTCCCAGATCTTCAGCACACACATGACATACCTTGTGCAGCCCACAAGATTTATCTTGATCACCAAGTTTACGTCCAAAGTATGATACATAAACTTTTTTCACGATGTCTGCAATGTTTCTTTGGTGTTTTTTAATCATACATTTACCACACCTATAACTAAAACTGTCAGCAGAGTTTTTACGATCACAATTGGACATTGTACTGAGCACATGTACAGGAAACGTGAAAGTGAGGTTAGGTTGACAGTAAACAAAACATCATCTGTTAGCACAAAAGTAGAATCGACCGTTTTTTGCCAGCAAATGTTTTCCAGCAGTGCTACCAACGTCATCTACATTCATGACACCTCCTTTTAAAATTATTTTAACTATATAAAAGCTGTTAAATTCTTTAAAGAACGCTTAATTTAAAAATTTAACTGTAAAATGTGAAGAAATGGTGGTGATGCAGTTTTTTAAGTATCATATTTGGATTTTCCACCCTAAAAACATAAGAATAAGGTATTTTCAGCAAAAAAGTTATTCCATCTTTGGCCTGTGTTACTTGCGGCACAACAGGTAGCGATTTGTTGGTAGTCTCCCCGTAGCTGCCAGACAAAAAAATCGAAGTGACTCCATATATCGGTGATTCACTTGTCCGTCATCTTCAGGAGAGACGTTTCTGATGCTGCTGAGTCCCACTGAAAACTGATGCTAAGATTGTAAACCGTTGTACTGGCTGGCTCTGAGCACTATGAGACTTAACTTCTGAGGTCATCAGTCTCCTAGAACTTATAACTACTTAAACGTAACTAACCTAAGGACATCACACACACATACATGCCCGAGGCAGGATTCGAACCTGCGACCGTAGCGGTCGCGCGGATCCAGACTGTAGCGCCTAGAACCGCTCAACCACCCCAGCCGGCACCGTTGTACTATATAGGCCCATATGCTGTACACTGCGCATGCACTTCCGACCACAGCTGCTGCTCCCAAGAATGGGCTTGTGACGTCGTCTGTATAGAACACCGGCGCCAACGAAGTACTGCACAGGGAGACTATCCTCAACCACACGGGTCTGCCACATTAAAAAGCATTAAAAATGTTGTATTTGATGCTAGGCAGTGCAGGTTTCCACGTCTTTCTAAGAGAAAAATCTTTGTGCGTATTAGTCATATTGTGTGCCAACCTAAATTAAACTACCTCCTCATAGAGTGTTTCAAATGCAAGACAAGAAAACTCCTACGATCTCGTCAAATGTGGATCGAAAGAATTTTAAGGAGATTTCACATTAAGTCCAGATGCCAATATTAGGGGACTATTCAGCTCTGTCAAGGATTGTTTTGGAGTTAGGAACCAAGGCAGATACAAAATTCCCCATCAATGTAAGAAAGATTACATAGGCCGATCGATCCGCAATGTTCAGGCTACAACAGCCTGAGAAACTGGCGGTAGCGGAATATTCTTTAAACTAGGGAAATAAGACGAAATTTGACGAGACCATGATAGTTGCCGGTACGTCCGGTTTCTGGGAGATGTGTTTTTCCTCTTAGTAGGACGTGAAAATCTGTAGTCTTGCATCAAACTACAAACTTTTCTGGTGCTGCCGACCCTAATGGTTGAGGATAGTCTTCGATTGCGATACATCGTTGGCGCCGGTGTTCTACTGCGGTGAGAGCCACAAGCCCAATCTTGAAAGCAGCACCTGTTGTGGGCAGTACATGCCCTCTGTATGGTACAGGTGCCTACATGCAACAACGGTTTCCAGCCTTGGCATGAGTTTTCCAGGGACTCACCTGTAGGAACGTCACTCTTGTAGGAGCGGACAGGTGGATATTCGAAATGGGCTCATCAAGTTAAGCAATAAATTGCAGACAACCGTCGAAGTTGGAGTATTTGTTACTTGATGACTAGTTTCGAGTCTAAGCTCATTATCAAATCATCCAACAAGCTACGCAGTAACATACATTAAGACATCAACATGAGTGTTTATTATAATCAAGCATCTTCTAAGGCGGTGTAGGGCTGAACTTCATTCATACAACTGAGATACTAAAGTGTGGAAGATATGTGGTTGTCATAATGCATGTTATTGTATAGCTTACTGGGTGATTTGACAACGAGCTTCGGTTCAAAACTAGTCATCAAGTAACAAAATTACTATTACAACTTCGACGGTTCTCCTCAATTTGTTACATAATTTGATCGGCATTCCAGAATGCTGTAAATCAGTAAATATAGACTCACGTTGATTTTAGGATCCAGCAACGAACACGAATTGACCGCCAAGAATTAATACGTTCGGAAAGCCTACGCACTCATAACAGGCAGCGATTTGATCCAGTTTTAGCTGTGAATTACGTCGAGTGCCCGGCCTCCGTAACAGGCGCTAACGCGCGCCCGTGTCGTGACGCTTTTTTTTTTGGGGTGATTGGCGCTAATCCTGGCGGAGGAAGAAATTTTCTCCAGCAGTATTCGGTGGGTAGGCGGAGGAGAGGTGGTGGTTCAAATTTCCTCATCAGCAGGCTAGCAGCAGTGTACTGGATTACATTCCAAATCTCTTCTCAGTGTGTCATGAAGTGAGAGCACGTGTCAGTGTTTATGGTGAAACGTCTGTTGTTTGGGAATCTCAGTTAATGCCATTGGAGAAAAGTGGGGTGCCAGCACAAGGTTTCTCCCTCCCCTTCCCTCATTATCGAGCAAAACATGACATCACGCTATACACACGCCCAATATAGTCACCTGCGCTCAACAGATATACTTATACAGCACTTAACATACCACATGGAAAATGGCCATTGGGTGTGAAGGGGACTGAACGACTTCTCGAATGTATTCATAGATTTGGGAGTCATTCTCCCTCTTCTTAGCAGCAGACATAGGAAATTTCGTTCATATTTAGCGTCTCTAATCCTTGTTACTTCACTTACCATTTAGGATGGGGCCAGTGAAGGCATACCAAACTTTATGCTTGGGGACCGTCAGCGGGACAAGACTCGGCGTGTTTCGGCTTTGCTCGGTACTTCCCGGAAGCACCGGTTACAGCGCGACACTCCATTCAGTAATGCTGCGTAGCATTTTTCGGAAGGCACGACACCCTTCAAATAGCCAGAATCGTGGTGTCAGTGCCGTTTACCCTTCGCCGTTTGTTCATGGTACGAAGAATGTTCACAGATCCAGTACCTGTTAGCATAAAAAGATCTAATCTAGCGATCTATCGTCACAGGTCTTTAAAAATGAGTTGGAAAGAAGAGATTCATGAGAATTCGCAATATGTATTATGTTGTCGCATATGTGACGGGTACTGCAAATCTTCTATGGAACGACATTAAAATATCATGCAGAAAAATTTAGAGAACTAATTGACAATGAAAGATCAAAAAATTACAACAACCGACAGACGTGATTCATTGTTCTTCACACCAAGAAGCACTGTGTGGTACATTTGCAGCCATATAGCACTTGAATGTCGTTCAAATGGCTCTAAGCTCTATGGTTCTTAACATCTGAGATCATCAGTCCCCTAGTCGTAGAACTACTTAAACCTAACTAACCTAAGGACATCGCACACATCAATGCCTGAGGGGGATTCGAACCTGCGACCGTAGCAGCGGCGCGGTTCCGGACTGAAGCAACTAGAACCGCTCGGCCACAGCGGCCGGCAGCACGTGAACAAATTGGTGGTAATACAGTAAAATTTCTGAAGTCACATGTATTATTCCACAGTCAGTTGCAACGGTGTGCGACGGAACTGAAAGAGAGTGAGGAGATTTTACACATACATCAAAAAAATTTTGCATCACCTCGGTTCCGAGAGTTCTGTAACCTGTCAAGAAAATTGGAACAGAGATCGACATTAACATCATTTCCGCCCTTTTTATTGTTCATGACATTGCATGTTATACCACCATACAGCGAGACCTTTAGAGGTGGTGGTCGAGATAGCTGTACACACCTGTGTGTCTGATACCCAGTAGCACGTCCTCTTGCATTGATTCATGCCTGCATTCGTCGAGGCACACTATCCACAAGCTGTGTGTGTACATTATTGCAAAATACGTTGCTTAAGTCAACGATCGTGCGTGGAACAATATTTCGATTTAAAACTCGCTGCTGCTGAATTTATGAAGAAGAAAGGAGAACAGGAACGAAAATTAGAACATCTGAAATGGACTGCAGATATCGCATTTTAAGTGGACTTGACTGGACATTGCCTACAGTAAGATACTGAAAGAAAAAACTTCTTTATATTTTCATGGGGATGCATTTAAAAAGAAAATCGTGTTGTAGAACGGACGCATTCTGACAAACACAGCCCAGTTCCATAAGCTCACTGGCATTAAAGAAAACGAAAGGTCTCAGTTACAAAGATAGTATCCTAAACAGTTTGAGAACACTGCTAGTTTTACTTCTGTGTTCGAGCAGTTTTCGAGACCATTTACCATTTCAGTTGAAAGCGTCCCTGTGCAAGTGCAGATATAACTTACTGACCTGCAACGCAGGTCCAATTTTAATAATATATCCTTTCACACTTAAACTGTCCACAACATCTACGTTGTTTTCCTCATTTATAGTTTCCTTGTCTCGATCATGAGGTTCCAAGAGTGCTGCGACATTTCGATCATAATATTTGTGTGAAAGAACTGTTTTTGATTATGAAACTAAGTAAGTCACTATTACGTGGCAACGCGAGTGCGAAAATCTAAGAAATTGTCCGAGTGTGTCTGTATGCTGATAGCTTGTACCGGATCAAGATAATATTATGCCTTCAGCGCACCAATATAATCAAACAATACTGAAAATTTGTTTAGTTCGTGAACTATTTTGTTGAGAATTGTGAGATATGAACCATGTCATATGCAGTGCGTCTGCACTGTCATTTACACTGATCAGCTAGAACATTATGACCACCTACGAAATAGCCGGTATGTCCAACTTTGCCATGGATAACAGCAGCAACGCGTCATGGCATGGAAGCAGTGAGGCCTTGGTGGGTCGATGGAGGGAGTTGGCACCACATCTGCACGCACAAGTGATCTAATTCTGGTCGAGCGGTTCTAGGCGCTAAGTCTGGAACCGAGTGACAGCTACGGTCGCAGGTTCGAATCCTGCCTCGGGCATGGATGTGTGTGATGTCCTTAGGTTGGTTAAGTTCAAGTAGTTCTAAGTTCTAGGGGACTGATGACCTCAGAAGTTAAGTCCCATAGTACTCAGAGCCATTTTTTGATCTAATTCCCGTAAATTCCAGAGAGGGGGGGATGACTTCTGCCGCCACGTTCAATCACATGCCAGATGTGTTCGAACGGGTTCATATCTAGCTAGTTGTGTGTGGGGGAGGGGGGAGGGGACAGTACAAAAATTGGAACTCGCCACTGTGTTCTTAAACCACTCCATCACAGTTCTGGCGTTGTGACATAGTACATTGTCTTGCTGAAAAATATCACCGACGTCAGGTATCTTGATCGCCATGAAGGGGTGTACGTAGTCTGCAACCAGTGTACGATATTCCTTGGCTGTCATGGTGCTTGGCACGAGCTCCACTGGACCAATGGATGCCCACTTGAATGTTACCCACAACATAATGGAGCCGCCGGCGGCTTGTCTCCGTCCTGCAGTAAAGGCGTCAAGGAGCTGTTCCCCTGGAAGATGACGGATTCGCGCTCTCCCGTTGGCATGAAGATGAAGATATCGGGACTCATCAGACCATGGAACGCTCTGCCACACCGCCAACGCCCAGTGCCAGTCGTCACGTGCCCATTTCGGTTCTGTGTTGCCGATGTCATGGTGTAACATTGGGACAAGCATGGGTCGTCAGTTGCGGAGGCAGTGTTCAGTGGACTGTGTGTGCAGGTACAATTGTAATATGCTCAGGATTACAGTCTGATGTTAGTTCTGCCACAGGTAGCCGCCTGTCCTGTTTTACCAGTCTGCACAGCGTACGACGTCCGACATCTCTAAGGCAGGGTGTCCGCCAAATCTCACGACGTCTGGATGTGGTTTCACCTTGCTTTCGCCACGTGTTGAAGACCCTTACCACAGCGCTCTTCAAACACCGGACAAGTCGCTCAGTTTCCGAAATGCTCCTGCCGAGCCTCCGGGCCATCACTGCCTGCCCTCGTTCAAACTCAGACAGATCGTGCACCTTCCCCACTCTTCGCTGCCACTGATTTAGGGGCAATTCAGTGTTTCATAAGCAAACGCTGAACATTCCTCAACGTCGCAGAAAATTTCGTTGCATTCTGATAATTGTAAATACACTGTCAACTAATGTGTGCTAAAATTAAAACTTAATGGCTCCGAGCACTATGCGACTTAACTTCTGAGGTCATCAGTCGCCTAGAACTTAGAACTAATTAAACCTAACTAACCTAAGGACATCACACACATCCATGCCCGAGGCAGGATTCGAACCTGCGACCGTAGCGGTCGCTCGGTTCCAGACTGTAGCGCCCAGAACCGCTCGGCCACTCCGGCCGGCTTAAAACGTAATAACGATGCAGTTATATCGGTATTATACAGAAAATGTTGAATGTGGCAATATTTTGCAGCTTGAATGAAAGTTTGTGGTGTATTGTTTTGTATCATAAGTGTAAGATAGTGATGTTTTCTCCACAGACGAATCCAAATCTTATAATGTCGAAAGTTTCACAAGGCTGTTTGCAGAAGATATTCTTGTCTATAGGAGGGTCGCAACACCGGAAGACTGCCGTGAGATACATGAAGACCTGTGGAGGATGGATGATTATTGTAGGGACTGACAGTTGATCTGAACGAAAATAAATGTAGCTTACAACGCACAAACAGTTGAAGTAGACCATCACTGTTCCAATGCGCTAATGGAGAAAATGCAGTGGAAACAATAACAGTCGTAAAATACCTGGTAGTAACCGATGAGAGTGAACTAAAATGAAAGGACTACACCAGCCTGTAGGAACAGCAGATGCCATATTGCCACTCACAGGAACAGTCTTAAGTGATAGTAATTCATGCACGAAAGAAGAGGTTTACAGTAGACTTGCTCGACCAGTTATTGAGTATTCCTTATTAGTCTGGGTCCCTTACCAAGTTGAATTAATAAGATATGTAGACCATCGAAAGAAGAGCGAATTAGTAGAAGATATAGAGAACATCCAAGGAAGAGCTATGTATTTCGTGATGAAATCGTTCTGTTATAAATGAGTTACGGAAATGTTCAATTAACTCCATAGGCAGATACTACAAGAGATGCCTTGGGTATAAAGCACAGGTTTATTATTGAAACTCCGAGAGCTTACGAAGGCTTGGACAACATACACTCGAAGGTCAAAACAAAAACGACTCACAACGAAGGAGTTATGCAAATTAGTAAAAAATAGTCATGCAAGTATCGACGGAAAATGCTAAATCGTAAGCTTTGGCGGCCGATGCATGAATGTGTAACTCCGTAGCGCAATTTCAAATCGCAGCGGGCAAAAACAGTAAACAGCAGGCATGTCGATACCAGGGCGTAAAGTCTTCGCGAATTTCATTCTGTCTACTCAGCAGAACACTAACTATGTCTCGCCGACTAGAGCGTGAGCAACATAGGCAGATGTCGTCATTTTAGAGAGGACGTGTAGTTGGGTTCATATAGACCGGTTGGAGTAATCGCTGGATTGCTAGACGTTTGAATAGGAGCGATGGCACTGTTAGACGATGTTGGCAGGAATGGGTGAGCCATGGCCGAACACAACGACTACAAGAAAACGGTCGGTCTAGAGAGACGACAGAACGTGAGGGCCGAGCAATCGTCAAAGAGGTACTTAGAGCCCCTGATTCATCATTATCATCTATCCGTCGTGCAACTGGAGCCTCAGTGGCCACATGGACCATTAATAAGCGGCTTACAGAAATGGGGCAGATCTCACGGTTCCCCTTGCTCCGACTACCACTGATCTCTGTACACGAAAAGCCCGTTTGCACTGCTGTCGGGCTCATTCAACCTGGAACCTCATTGATTCGAGTAGAATTCTCTTCAGTAAAGAGTTATGCTTTGAACCGAGCCCCGATGATAAGCGAGGAAGTTCTTAGAGACTGCCAATCCGACTGTTGCCCACCATATGGTGCAACAATCAGAAGTGACGGTCTGGGGATGCCATTTCATTTCTTAGCAGGACACCTTTCGTTATCACCTACTATACCCTTACAGCACAGCGGTACGTTGACGATATTCTATGTCCCCCGTTTGTTGCCCTTCATGGCAAACCATCCTCGACATACATTTCAGTACCATAACGCCCGCGAGAGCTCTACTACTTCTCTTCGTGCTTGCTCAACCCTCCCTTGGCCAGAAAGTCGCCGAATCTCTCTCCAATTGAGAACGTTTGGAGCATTATGGTTCAAATAGCTCTGAGCACTGTGGCACTTAACATCTGAGGTCATCAGTCCCCTAGAACTCAGAACTTCTTAAACCTAACTAACCTAAGGGCTTCAGACACATCCATACCAGAGGCAGGATTCGAACCTGAGACCGTAGCGGTCGCGCGGTTCCATGCTGAAGCGCCTAGAACCGCTCGGCCACACCGACCAGCGGAGCATTATGGACAGGGCCATCCAACCAGATGGATATTTTAACGATTTCATACGCCACGTCCTTCAAGAGGACATTCAACAGCTCCATCAAGCAGTGCCAAGCCAAATAATTGCTTGGATAAGGGCCAGAGGTGAAGCAAAGGGTTATTGACTTGCTCATTTTCTGAAGCTATTCCTCTTGAATAAATCGTCGAATTTTTCTGTAACTGTAATCATTTGTTTGTCTACCGATTACCGTCCCATATGGATAATTCCTTCCTTGTGGAGATATTCTTCTTATTTTAATTTCTGGTTTTTCCTTAGAGTGTATTACATAGTCCCACGTAGTGTTGTGAAATGATCACAACGAGAAAATCACAGAAATTAGAGCTCATGAGGAGCCTTACCGATAACCATTGCAAGTGAGTAGCTTTTGTATGTGTGTATGTCAACACATCTAATAACATCATCAAAAAATAGCTATCTTACACCCTTCTTCTCACGCGTCATTCAGTACTGAACGCCGTAAAGTGTCTTGCGGAGAACAAATGTAGATCCAGATGTAGATGCTGATGTTGATGTACACGTTGTTATACTATTTTAAATGTCATGATAGTATTACAGCCTGACAGGCGGATCACATCAATGATGTTGCAATTTGCCACCTGGGTGAGTGCAAAAACCCTTAAAGTATTAGGCGAGACATTACTATATCGTGAACCTTATTTTACAGCTCTCTACACTTTCTGCGTTTCCTCTGAAAAATCATGTTCGTAATGTAAGGGTAGTTTCTATTTTCATAAATTCTTGACACAGACTCTGACACTTTCTGAAGAGAATACGATCGTCTGAAATATCTTGCCGGATTTGTGAGTTGACTGAAATTTAATTCATGGTCGATAGTGCCAAGCTGTTGTAGTGGGTGAGTCATTTGTGGAGATACAGAAGACTGAAAATATTGCTTATAAAGATTTTCTAGGACCCTTCGTGTCTACGCGTCTTTAAACTGAACCGGCAGACGCATTCCCTGTATATCTTTTTTAGTTGATGCATTTGCAGTCAATGTGGTTTCGCCGTGTAGAATCCTATCAGAACTAGCTGAACAGCAAGCAAAATGTTCCAAAGACAGTGTACGTTACCCCACTAAAAACTTCTGTAGCATTTGGCACCAACATTAAACTGTCTTACACCAACGCCGGCGGAAAACAGTGCTCCATAATATGAAACGCAAGTATCGCAACTCATTCGCTGCCTATTAGATCGAAAGCGTAGAGTTAGTTGTAGAAAATGGCCGAACTGCAATCTGTCAAGGAATTACACTCCCCCTTTTCATCCACAACCCACCTGTATGAGTCCAGAACGCTGTAGCAGTGTAGTTCACCTCACTGTAGAGCATCATATAATCGTTCAAAATTTCGAGTCGTCAAAATTTTCAGAGAATGAGCCGTTTATGTTGTGAAAACCTCTTACAAAATTTCAGGAAATGGTTTCCCTGAATACATTACTTCGCATCGCATATTTCCCTCTAGTATCGTGATAATATTATTTGAAACGAAGCTTAAAAATACGTATTTGCAGTCCTTTTCACGCTGCATTCGCAAATGGAAAGGGATGAAAATGCCTTCTGTTGCGACAAAAAGGATAGCAGCAAATTCATCTGTACGCTACAGACGAATCCATGCGAGTACGCTATTAAATAAAGTACTTCATCTTGGAACAGATGTTTCTACGTTCTTTACCTTACAACAAACACACGCAAGGGAGTCATGGCAGCAACGAACCGTGCAGCTGTTAAGCAACTTACGTGATACAAACACTAATACACTGAACATATTACAGAAATATTGTAATACGTCGCTGTGATACCTCTGTAAATGCAAAGAAAATGAGATGTTATTATCAAGGTGCAGCCTTGTGGTGTTCAATTAACAGGTCTGGATTCTTTTGTTCTCCACATACCCTAAATGACAATCATCTGTACTAACACTGAAACAGATCCCATCAGTGAAGACAATGCGTCTCCAATCCTCCATCCAATTGCTGCGCTTATTGCTGTGTTGATTACGTGTCAAACAATGGGACGCCGTTGAAGCCAAATTGCGCCGTGCTTGTGGTCCTAATCCATTCACAGGGGATGTAAATTAAACTGATTACTGAACCTCTGTGTGATGGCATCACTGCCTGATACCGCTTACCTGTGAATATGAAATATAAATTTTTATTTTATTGCCAGGCGTATTAGTGTTACCGCTTTTCCTTGTCTCTTTCATTCTGAAATTAATATGCGTTTACAGAAACCATTCAGAGTACTTACGTGTACCTGATAAAATTAGTTTATTCGCAAAGCATTCCGAATCACTGTTGCTCATCTTCAGTCACCGGAGGCGTACAAAACTGTTGAATACTCCTAAAGTAAACAAAGTGCCTAAAATTAAATTAGGTGATTCCTAAGCTACGAAAATCTTTGGCGCAGTCTTGGCTCCAATCTTTCATGCACATATATCTTCACGCAGGCCTGACGGTTGAGGAGGAACACTTTCTGATATTAGGGTGTTATTGCAACTTGTTAACGATGTATTAAGTGCTTTATAGTAAAAAAGAGTAAGGTGGTATGACATTGCTGGCTGGGAAACCCCGAAGGTTCGGTGGTTGGCATAAAACATCATCCTAAATTACACTAAATGCTCCCTCCGAAAAATAAGTTACGCGGTTACTTCAGGAGCTTACTCGAAGTATAAATGTTTGCGAAAACATACTTGAGTTCTTAGCAAAACATGATCCAGACTAAATAGGGATCATCATGACGGACAGAAGGATTAGTAACCACAAGATCACTGTAGAGAGACTGAATACTGTAATACCCAAAACCACGAAAAATAAACCCAAAATATATCTGTTTAAAAATGCAGATAAAAAATTCACTTGACGCCCTCCTAAGAGACAGTCTCGACTCTTCTAAACTAACTATGTAGGCGTAGACCGGATGTGGCGTAAATTAGAAGAAATTGCATCGACGGCAATTGAGAGATTATACCAAATAAATGAATAAGAGACAGTTCAGAAAACATCTCAGAACACTGTTGCAGAAGCAACGAAAACAGCATGCCAAATTTAAAAGAATTTGAAATCCCCAAGATTAGCGTAGTTTTAAAGAATCTCGAAATTTAGCGCGGATTTCACTGCGAGAGGCTTTTAACAGTTTCCACAACGAAACTCTGTCTCGAAATCTGGCATAAAGTACACCAGAGGCAATACACAATCAATACATTCACTGCACGATGGCGATGGAAATGTCACCGATGACACAGACGCTACTGCGGAGTTACTAAATACTCTTTCCTGCAATTCCTTAACCAAAGAAGGCGAAGTAATTACCCCAGAGTTTGGATCAAGATCTGCTGCCAACACGAATAACTTCGAAGTTGATATCCTCTACCTAGCGAAGTAGCTTAAATCGCTTGATAAAGGTAAGGCCTCCGGTTCAGACCGTATACCAGTGAGGTTCCTTTAAGAGTATGCTGATAAAATAGTCCCGTACATAGCAATCATATTCAATCGCTCACTCGGCGAAAGATCGGTGCCAAAGACTGAACGGTTGCGCAGGTTACACCAGTACTCAAGAAAGGAACTACGAATAATGCGGTGAATTGCAGACCCATATCACTGACGCATATTTGCAGTAGGAGTTTGGAAAATACTCTGTGTTCAAACAATACGAACCACCTCGAAGGTAACGGCCTATTGACACGTTGTCAGCACGGCTTCTGAAAATATCATTCTTGTGAAACAATAATAGCTGTTTATTTACTTGAAGTAATGAATGCTATTGACAGGGGATCTCTGATTGATATCATATTTCTAGGTTTCCAAAATGCTTGTGACATCGCCCCTCAAAAGTGACTTCTAGTCAAATTGTGTTTCTATGGGATGCTTTAAACACCGACCCTCATAAGCGACTTTTAATCAAATTGCGTTCCTATAGAGTATTACTTTAGTCGTGTGACTGGATTCGTGATTTACAGTCACAGTTCGTAGTAAGTGACGGAAAGTCATCGATAAAAACAGAAGTGATGTCCATCATTTCCCAATGAAGAATAATACGGCCTCTTCTGTTTCCAACCTAAATAAGACAATCTGAACAGCTGGCCTAGATAATTTGCAGACGATTTACCGTCTAGTAAATTATCCAGAAGATCAAAATCAACTGAAAGAAGATTTAGACAAGGTACCTGTATTCCGCGAAAAATGAAAATTGACTGTGAACAGTGAAAAGTGAGAAATCACCCATATCAGTACTAGAAGGAATCCGTTAAATTTACAAAATTTCGGTTACACGATAAACCACAGAAATCTGAAAGTTGTCAATTCAACTAAATACCTAGAGATTACAATAAGGAATAACTTAAACTGGAACGATCACGAAGATAATATTGTGGGGAAGGTGAACCAACAGCTATGCTTTATTGACAGAACACTTAAAACATGCAACAGGTCCACTAAAGAGACTGGCTGCACTACAATTTTCCGTCCACTTCCAAATCAGTTGGCCTATGGGAGTGACAAAGGACACCGAAAACGCTCCAAAGAGAAGGAAGATCGTTTTTTATTATGGCGAAATAGGGGAGAGTGTGTCACGGATACGATACGCGAGTTAGGGTTGCAGTCATTATAACAAAGGCATTTTTCGTTGCGGTGACGTCTTTTCACGAAATTTCTGTCACCAGTTCTCTCCTCCGAATTCGAAAATATTTTGTTGGTGCCCATCTGCAGAGGTGTAAGTGATCACTGCAATAAAATAAGAGAAATCACAGTATTCACGGAAACATTAAGTGTTCGTCTTCCCCTCGTGCTATTCGAAACTGGAACGGTAGAGAAATAGTCTGAAGGTCTTTCGATGAGCTCTCTGCCACGCACTTAAATGTGAATAGCAGAATAGTCATGTAGACGGAGATGTAGAAGGACAGGTCCAGCCACCTACTTGGAAGGACTTTGTCCTCTCCTTCCCCCACAATGACACATTTCATCGCTAACGGTGAGAGTTGTGAAGGTGTGGAGGAAGATCGTCTTAAATTACAAATGTAAGTGCTTGGTAGAGCATCTGTGCTGAAGCTGCTTCAGCCGCAGCTAGTGCAAAGACAACGTACTAACAAACTGCCTATTGGCAGTACCCAACATTTATTTTTCTGATTCCTTACTTCACCGAGTGTTTGGCTCTGTTACACTTGTGATATAATTTGTTTCGGGATTCACTGAGTGAGACCTACCACGTAATAAAATTCGCCAACACGGAAGTTCTGGCTGTAGAGAAACACTATCACACGCGCTTGTTCAGAGAAGCTGTAGAAATACAAAAACACACGAACAGCTTCAACAAGAAAGAGGAAAGCCTTAAGGTAAACGGATCCTGGCTGCCCGTACTGCAGCAAACGACCGTTGCAGATAGCAAGAGGAGAACCGCACCGGAAATGACCGAGGAGAAGCCCTCGGACGTTGGCGCGCCAGGTACATATAGCCTGCGACCGCGAGTTCGGTTCCAGTTCACCACCGACAATGGAGGGTGAAACTTTGACAATGCCAGCCACTTGTACTGACGAAATGTCAGTGACATCATTAGATGAACGTCGGCTGAAGAACCCGAGACAGAAGCCAATAGGCAGTTTGTCAACAAGTGACCACGAAAGCCTTAACAATTTTGTACAATGTACTAACGATAAATTTGGCCAGTATGCACAAATGACGACACTGTCTCAGCATAGCAACACTTGGTAGTAAGCCATGTTACCTTTTCCTACTTAATCATTGAAGTTGAAGACAATGCTCTTCTAATGCAAGTCATCTGTGCTTTTTACAAAATTTTTCATTATTTTCAAGTTGGACAAGATGAATCAAAAAGTTATTTTCGTTTAACAGCATTTTTAGTTTTACTCTTTATGAAACAGTGGTTAGGTACAATAACTCTGCTCCTAACAGAATTTGATTTTTCTCTTAAATTCAGCAAGTATTAAACTAATATTGTCAATAAAAGATACAATTAATCTTCTTTTTGCATAATCTGATTTTGCTCGTGGATTGAGAACTTATTAAATGAACTTCGACAGTGAAAGAAGTAAATCTATTGACATTCGAATTAGTTTAACCAGTTGGATGCGATTAACACTGTGGTTGGACCCTTTTGGAAGGAAGACTGTATGGAAGGAACAGCATTAATGTGTCTTAATGTGTCCTTATTTGTGCAGCTCGCTGGCACGACATTAAAGAAATTAAATTCCAACTGCAAGTTAAGCCAGCAACTTAAAAAGGGAAGTGCTCAGATTTCAGATCGCACTAAAATGGATTGCGAAAACTCACCTCTACTCCAAGACAGCAAGATCTACAAGCAACCACAGATGGCCAGCAGCTTTTATGAAAATCGGTCAGCGTTTGCGTCACTCGAACCTGTGTCCCCAACTCTCCGAAAAATTCCTTTCTCCTGCCCAACGTCCAGCCTCTCGAATTTCACAGGTGGAGGGGCTAACTCTATATCAGTGTCAAAATTACGGCCGGGAAATGCCAGAAAATTTTCTAAAAATCAGGGAAAAGGCAACAAACTTCCTCCTCTCTGCGTACAGGAAGCACATTTTTAACATTTACGAAGTTAGCACTGGACTCAAACCAAGTGGTATTCGATTGGTCGATTCGTCCGCTCCCTGCGCTAGGCAAACCACCGTAAACTCATCGACTGAATCAAAGTTTTGGAGTGAACAACAGAGGCGCCACTCCAAAGTTCTCTGGTGCCAGTCCATCGCCGCTGCTACAAACACTCGAGAGGCGGCAGTATGAGACCTTTCAACCGTTAGGCCCTCCGCATGAGTGGGAGGGGTGGGGGTGTTGAAGTGGTAAGATTAGCCGACAGACTATTTCGCAACAAAAGGACCCTCAGCTTGATGCGATTCTTCCTTCTTACAAACACACACACACACACACACACACACACACACACACACACACATACACACATACATACACATAACCCAACAGACCGCGGCGTAAACCTAAAATAATATACTGGACCTGATAACAATCGATGCCACATAGTTATATGTGACGATCATGTCAGAAGTGAAAATTACTGTAATGGGTGTGTGTGTGTGTGTGTGTGTGTGTGTGTGTGTGTGTAGTATAGTGTTATGTTTGTGTTGGATAATGAAGAGAGAGGTCGAAACCCGGTCCCGAGCCGGCCGGTGTGGCCGTGCGGTTCTAAGCGCGTCAGTTTGGAACCGCGTGACCGCTACGGTCGCAGGTTCGAATCCTGCCTCGGGCATGGATGTGTGTGATGTCCTTAGGTTAGTTAGGTTTAAGTAGTTCTAAGTTCTAGGGGACTGATGACCTCAGTAGTTAAGTCCCATAGTGCTCAGAGCCAACCCGGTCCCGACCCATAGCTTACTCCTCTCAAACAGCCGAACTAAAGATTCCCATCTGAAGGACGGACCACAAGCCCTCACTTCATGAGATAGTGTGGAGAGGTTTAGAATTTAACGCAGGACATTGGCATAAAGACTGGTAATCAGGGATTTTACGCCACCATCCCTCCTTCCCTTTGCCACAAAGTCAAAGGGAAAGCAGCCAACAGCACGTGGCGTACGCAGGCTGTTATCTATCCAAATACTGGCCATCACTGATATTGTCGAAGTGTCTGTAGCAAGAGCCCCGAGTTACTATCCGAAATAAACAGTAGTAATGCCAATACTGTATTACGTACCGAAAGCTGATTGAAACAGCAGTGAAATTTTGAACTCGGATTGGACAATCTTTAGGAAGGATAGGACTGATGCTATGGAGGTGGTGTGTTCATTGCAGTTAAAAGCTGTTTAAACGCAGTTGAGATCGATGCTGGGTTGGACTGTGAAATAGTCCGGATAAAGCTGTCAGTCAGACAAGGAGCACTATGAGACTTAACTTCTGAGGTCATCAGTAGCCTAGAACTTAGAACTAATTAAACCTAACTAACCTAAGGACATCACACACATCCATGCCCGAGGCAGGATTCGAACCTGCGACCGTAGTGGTCTCGCGGTTCCGGACTGTAGCGCCTAGAACCGCACGGCCACTCCGGCCGGCAGACAAGGAGTGACCATTGTATTAGGATGTTTTTATAGTCCACCAGCATCCGCAACAAACGTCGCAGAACATTTCAGGGAAAGTCTTGAGTACATAGGAAATAAATATCCAAATTAACCATTAGTTATAGGTGGAGACTTTAATCTGGCGTCCACTGACTGGGAAAATTACACGTTTATCACAGGGGTCAGAAGCGAAGTCTCGTGTGAAGTTATTCTAGGAGCGCTCTCAACATCCACCCTTGAGCATTTGGTTATAAAACCAACTAGAGATGGGAACATATTAGATACCTTGGCGGCAAACAGACCTGATCTTTTTCAGGAAGTTAATCTAGAAGAAGGTATTAGCGGCGATAATGTCGTTGTTTCTTCTATGTCAGTGCAAAAAAAAAGAAGGAAACAGCGTAGAGTTTTCTTTTTTGGGAAAGCAAATAAAACTGTCCTTAATGAATATCTTCATGGTCAGCTCCAAACATTCACTGCGGATACTGAGCATCTTTGGTCGGACTTCAAAAGTATTGTCCACCACGTGCTAGAGAAATATCTGCCTAGTAAAAATATAGGGGAGGGAAAGAATCCACCCCGGTTCAACAAACATATAAGGAAGTTGCTGAGAAAGCAGAGAATTTCGCGCAGTCGTTTCTAACGTAGTCATTGCCCCGCTGACAAACAGAAGTTATGCGAAATGAAACCGGCTATCAAAAGGTCAGTTGGAGATTCTTTTAACGAATTTGAAAGCAAGATTTTATCTGCAGATTCTAAAATTAATCCAACAAATTTTGGTCGTATGTAAAATCTATGAACGCTACAAATAATTCAGTACCTTCTCTTGCCGACAGTACGGGTAATGTAAGGGATGATAATAAAGAGAAGGCCGAAATTCTGAATCTAGCTTTCAAATACTGGTTTACGGTAGAGGACTGCAGCACCATTCCCCCTTTCAATTGTCGAACAAACGCAAGAATGGCTGACATAGTGTTTAGTGTATCTGGGATTGTAAAACAGTTAAGACCCTTAGATGCCAGGCAGGCATCTGGCCCAGACGGTACCCGATAAGATTTTATGTTGACTACGCTGCAAATAGCACCATTCTTATCCATCATCTATCAGAGATCATTGGAACAGCGGAAAGTTCCATGGGACTCGAAGAAGGCCCAGGTCATAGCGATCTATAAAAAGGGTAGAAAGTCGGATGCACATAATTACCGGCCAATTTCACTGACATCGATTTGTTATAGAATCATGGAACATATTTTGTGTTCAGACAAAAGGACCTTTCTAGACTCTGAGAAGATCATCTGCAGAAGCTAGCACGGTTTTAGGAAACAGCGGTCTTGCGAGACAAAGCTGGCCCTCATTGTGCATGATATACAACAGGCTCTAGATACCGGCTCACAGGTTTATGCCATATTTCTCGACTTTAGAAAGGCGTTAGACTCAGTTCCGCACTGTCGCTTGCTCAAAAACGGTGCGCTTACTGTCTGTCCGATGTTATATGCGGTTCGATAGAAAGTTTTCTAACAGACAGAGAGAGCAGTATGTCGTTCTGAATGGGGAGACGTCAACAGAAACAGGCGTAACTTCAGGTGTGCCCCAGGGCAGCGTAATAGGTCAGCTGCTTTTTACGATTGACATAAACGATATGGTTGATGGTATTGACAGCGGCATTAGACTGTTTGCTGATGATGGTGTAGTCTACAGGAAAGTAGTGTCACACGAAAGTTTTGAACAAATCAATGAGCATTTGCAGAAAATAAATGCGAGGTGTACTGACTGGCAGTTATCTCTCAAATATAGTAAGTGTAACCTACTGCGTATAACAAAGCGAAAAATCCCCATTAATGTACGAGGACAAAATAAATGCCCAGTCTTTGGATGCGGTAACATCCGTCAAATATCTGGGTGTGACTATTCGAAATGATCTCAAATGGAACGATCATATCACACAAGTAACGGGTGAGGCGAAGTCTAGATTGCGGTGTATTGGCAGAATCCTGAAGCGATGCAGTCCTTCAACAAAGGAAATTGCGTACAATACTCCATTTCATCCAGCCTTAGAGAATTGTTCGTCTTTATGGGACCCATACCAGTTGGGTCTGATTCAAGAGATTGAGAAGGTCCAAAGAAGAGCGACAAGATTCGTGACTGGTACATTTAGCCATCGCGAGACCGTTACACATCTCATAGAAAGTTTGAAATGGGACACACTTGCAGATAGACGACGCGATAAACGGAAGGTGCTGCTCACTAAATTCCAAAATCCGATCTTCGCCGAGGATGTAGAGCATATATTATTACCAGCAACTTTCAAATCGCGCAATGATCACCAGGCAAAGAGGAGGGAAAATAGAGCTCGTACTGAGACGTTCAGACAATGGTTTTTCCCTCGCGCGATCCGCGAGCGGAACAGAGAAAGTGGGGGGAATATGACTTCGGCGCGAATAGTGCCCTCCGCCACACACCACTTGGTGGCTAGCGGAGTATATATGTAGATGTAGATCATCTGACGACAACCAATGTATTCAACGAGATAAGTGATCGAGACTGCTTAAAGTTAACTGCTAATAGACAATAATATGGTAATTGGCGCCACAGAAAATACGTGTTCATTCGTGTTTCACATTTGCAACTTAACGCTGATCACCAATGGTTCTAAATTCGTCGTAAAGAAGGTAGTTTAAACAAAAATTCTAATATTGTATTGGCAAGCGGAAAGTACATTAATTTTAGCATGGAATTTTCTATCTGAGTCGTTATGTCGTGTTTGTCTGATTTCATTCCCTGTATGTTTCTCCTTTTTTCTGTGTGTAACTCTCAAAATTCCATCGACTGGGTTAAAGTGTAATACGGAAGAAGTGGCTAAGTTTCAACCGTGGTAAAAGAGTTCTTAAATATTTTGTCCTCAAGCACTTGTCTGCATTGAATACACGCTGCAGAAAGACAGTCATTGATACAGTTGGCGTATAAGAATGTGACTTTCCTCCGTCTGTTGTGATAAATACATCGGAAGAGGAATCGCAAAATGTGCTCTCCGAAGATAATCGTCAGCAATGGAAAGGCTTTAGAGCTACTTCAAAAACTTTGCTTTTCATGAATATTACCCATTAAAACATTTTACTTCTGAATTATTTATTACGCCTTATGAAAGTAATTAGCACGCTGCCTTGATTCTGTTTACCTATTATAAAATACATTAAAGGAAGTTTGCCTCTTGCTAAGGCTCTAATGCATACATACTTGTTTATGCAGTACGCACAGAACTCTCGAACAAAATTTCTTTTTTTTATCATGGTTGACACTCTTCAAGCCTGACATAAAATGCATTTTCAATATTTGATCGAAAGTATCCGGACACTCCTGTGTAATGTGACATTGTCACTAGATGTCACTAGAGGCGGAATCGCCGGTACAAAAGGCAACCGTTGGTGACGTGATTGTGAGGTAGAAACGCGTAGGTGCATCCACTGCTAAACAGAGACCAGTCTTCTAGGAACGTATGCTCTCGGAATTTTACCGGAGAACCACACACTGCTGTGCAGAAGGCCTCTCTTGCCGCGTCTGCCACCAGAGTTCTTGACTGAGCGTCTGCATGACGCCTTCACGATTTCCTAGTGAAGATATTACGAAACGCGCTGCTCTTCTTTGGATATTCTCTATTTCCTCTGTCTGGTAAGGATCTCAAACTAATGAGCAGTATCCAAATATAGCTCGCACAAGGGTTTTCTAGTTTATTAACAATTATACAATGAAGGCTTTCACGACCGGATGTTTCAGCTGCTGAGAATTTTTCCGAGTTGTATGGCCGTGGTCCAAATCTTCAATCCTTGACTTGGACATCTTTGGAGGTGCTCCTGGCTGTGCTGAGTCTTGCCGACTGACAAGTCGGAAGTCAAAGAGCGGCGTAAATACTGTGGAAAGTGGGCGTGGTCTGCATTTCACGTGATTGCAGAGATAAACCTTGTCAAAGACAATTTTTACATGGAAAAATTCGAACAATTAGCTCTGAGAAAAGCGAGTAAGAAACCATGTCTATGGTATCGATATGTGGATGATACATTTGTTGTTTGGTCACATGGCAAGAAACCATTAGAGGAATTCTTTTGTTATTTAAATAGTCTAAATCAAAAAATTCAGTTTACCATGGAAATGAAGAAAGACAATGCAATATCCTTCTTGGGTGTCTTCGTCATGAGACAGACTGATGGCAGCTTGAAACATAAAGCCTTTCGGAATGTTACACACACCGACAGATACTTGCATAAGGAGTCCAGTCATCATCCAGAAAAGAGGTGTAATTAAAAGTCTAGTGGACAGAGCAAAAAGGATTTGTACGCCGGAACACCTGGACGCCGAGTTAAAACATCTAAAGCAGGCTTTTGAGAAGAATGGGTACTCTAATAAGGAAATAAATAGAGTTTTGCGACCGAATAACAGGAGACCTAAGGACAACGATACGACACAGCGATGGAAGAACACCGTTTCTCTACCCTTCACCAAAAAAGTAACCCATCAAATCGGCAAGATTCTAAGGAAACATGACGTTCGACCAATTATCAGACGAACTAAGAAAACAGGCCAAGCACTTCGTTCCGTTAAGGATAAACTTCCCCCTCTGTCTGCAAGTGATGTACATAAGATTCCGTGTACGTGTGGCAAGGTCTACATTGGAACTACAGAGAGAAGTGTGAATACACGGTTGAAGGAACATAAAAGTCTTTGCCGACTAGGGAAAACAGACATACCAGCCGTGGCGGAACATGCTCTTCAATCAGGTGATCACGAAGTGAAATTTTCGGAAACTGAAGTTTTACGTATTATGACGAACTATTATCCACGGCTATATAGAGATCGACAGGAAGTGCAAAATAGCTAAGCAGGGATGGCTAGAGGACAAATGTAAGGATGTAGAGGCTTATCTCACGAGGGGTAAGATAGATACTGCCTACAGGAAAATTAAAGAGACCTTTGGCTAAAGGAGAACTACTTGAATGAATATCAAGAGCTTTGATGGAAACCCAGTTCTAAGCAAAGAAAGGAAAGCAGAAAGGTGGAAGCAGAATATAGAGGGTCTATACAAGGGCGATGTACTTAAGGACAATATTATGGAAATGGAAGAGGATGTAGATGAAGATGAAATGGTAGATATGATACTGCGTGAAGAGTTTGGCAGAGCACTGAAATACCTGAGTCGAAACAAGGCCCCCGGAGTAGAAAACATTCCATTAGAACTACTGACGGCCTTGGGAGAGCCAGTCCTGACAAACTCTACCATCTGGTGAGCAAGATGTATGAGACAGGCGAAATACCCTCAGACTTCAAGAAGAATATAATAATTCCAATCCCAAAGAAAGCAGGTGTTGACAGATGTGAAAATTACCGAATTATCAGTTTAATAAGTCACAGCTGCAAAGTACTAACGCGAATTCTTTACAGACGAATGGAAAAACTGATAGAAGCCGACCTCGGGGAAGATCAGTTTGGATTCCGTAGAAATGTTGGAACACGTGAGGCAATACTGACCCTACGACTTATCTTAGAAGAAAGATGCAGGAAAGGCAAACCTACGTTTCTAGCATTTGTAGACTTAGAGAAAGCTTTTGACAATGTTGATTGGAATACTCTCTTTCAAATTCCGAAGGTGGCAGGGGTAAAACACAGGGAGCGAAAGGCTATTTGCAATTTGTACACAAAGCAGATGGCAGTTATAAGAGTCGAGGGGTATGAAAGGGAAGCAGTGGTTGGGAGAGGAGAGGATATAAGATGAACATCACCAAAAGCAAAACGAGGATAATGGAATGTAGTCGAATTAAGTCGGGTGATGCTGAGGGAATTAGATTAGGAAATGAGACACTTGAAGTAGTAAAGGAGTTTTGCTATTTGGGGACCAAAATAACTGATGATGGTCGAAGTACAGAGGATATAAAATGTAGACTGGCAATGGCAAGGAAAGCGTTTCTGAAGAAGAAAAATTTGTTAACATCGAGTATAGATGTGTCAGGAAGTCGTTTCTGAAAGTATTTGTATGGAGTGTAGCCATGTATGGAAGTGAAACATAGCCGATAAATAATTTGGACAAGAAGAGAATAGAAGCTTTCGAAATGTGGTGCTATAGAAGAATGCTGAAGATTAGATGGGTAGATCACATAACCAATGAGGAGGTATTGAATAGAATTGGGGAGAAGAGGAGCTTGTGGCACAACTTGACGAGAAGAAGGGATCGGTTGGTAGGTCATGTTCTGAGACATCGAGGGATCACCAATTTAGTATTCGAGGGCAGCGTGGAGGGTAAAAATCGTAGAGGGAGACCAAGAGATGAATACACTAAGCAGATTCAGAAGGATGTAGGCTGCATGACGTACTGGGAGATGAAGAAACTTGCACAGGATAGAGTAGCATGGAGAGTTGCATCAAACCAGTCTCAGGACTGAAGACCACAACAACAACATATAGAGAAGCCATCGAAATATATAAACACGGGGGTAATTTTAACAGAAAAGAAGAAGCCATGAAACTCAGTGATATATGGGCTGTGGCGCTATAGAATCGAAGAGAAATTTTTATCTTTGACGTACTATAATCGATAGCTAAAAAAATTTTATCTTTGGCAAGGTTTATCTCTGCAATCACGTGAAATCCAGACCACGCCCACTTTCCACAGTATTTAGGCCGCTCTTCGACGTCCGACTCGTCAGTCGGCTAGACGCAGCACAGCCAGGAGTACCTCCGAAGATGTCCAACGTAGCCTTGTACGAAACGTCAAGGATTGAAGTGTTCCATGGACCACGGCCATACAACTCGGAAAAATTCTCAGTACATTGAGAATTACCGAACCAGCTGATGTCCCCGGTCCATGATGGATCATTGATCGATATCAGTCGTACCACAGCAGGGACGGAAATGGACAGTGGCGCGGTATTGGCGGGGTAGCGCGCAGGCGCTGAATCCGCGCTACGTGTGCATTGCGCGTGGTTGTGCGTTGGGCGGCGCTGCGCGCTGCGGTGGCTACGGTACCTGGGGACCGAGTGCCGGTGGTGGACGGACGCCCACGTTGTGACGCGGGACACGTTCCGCCTGGATGGCTCGGCGACGAAATTGTCACGCTCTGCCGAACTCTCGCGCACTGACCCGCATCGACGATGTGGTCCACGTTGTAGCCGCCCCCAGGCGCTGCTTTAAAGTTAGCCGGCACACGGTGCCTACCGTCATGCACTGCATTACCAACGTTAAACAAGAAAAGTTCCGAACGTTACTTCTCAACAGAGAAAGATAAAGATGTAACGGGTTTGGCCTAACGTAGCTTACTTATATCGGTACGAACAAAACGAGGCGTAGCACTGCGGTACGAGGCGTACCTCTTGAGTGCGTTTAAATTACGAACTGATTGTGTGCTGCCCCGTCACCATCATAGCTGCTTCTGAAATTAAATTTTCTCTGTCCCTAGACCGATAATTTTTAAAGCTTTGCTGGTTCGCAGCATTCGAGGGAGAATAAGAAGACCAAAAATTATTTTTGATATTTATTTATTTCGCAATTATAGCCTAATATCTGAAAAGCTAAATAGGCTTTTTTTTTTGTTTTTTTTTTACAATTGTATTGACCAAGTAGGATCACGTTAACAACTTCAGTTCCTCTTCTTCCTTTCTTGTTGTTTCCTATTTTTCCAGTATTCCCTCATTTTCTCCCCATGAAGTCTCTTCCTTTCTTCTGTCCATGTTGTTCCCGATTTTTTATTTCTTCTGCTTTGAAAGCCATCCAAATTTAGTATTTTGTTTTTAAAACGGTTTCTTTCTGCCATTTCTGATTCTTTGATGTTGTTTCTTTCAAGATCTTTTCTTACTTCTGTAATCCATGCTATTGTCGATTTCTTCTTCCAGAAATATAGGAGTATTTGTTTTGTTAGTCTATTTCCATCCATTCGGTAGAGATGTCCAAAAAAGGTTAATCTTCGTTTGGCCATTACTTCAGATATTTTCTCTATATTTTTGTAGATCTCCTCATTACTTCCTATTTTCCAACCATCTGCAGTTTTCATTGCACCCATTATTTTTCTAATAATCCTTCTTTCCAGTACCTCTAGTTTGTCCATCTTATAGTTCATCGTTAGGCATTCAGATCCATATAAACATTCTGGTCGTACCACTGTGGTGTAGTGTTTTAGTTTTGTTTTTCTAGATATACATTTCTTGTTGTAAATATTTTTGGTCAAACCATATGCTCTTTCCATTTTGTTAATTCTTACATCTATTGCAGATTTTTCTAGTCCATTCTGTTGTATAGTTTCTCCAAGATATTTAAATTTATTTACTCGCTCTATTTTACCTATTTGTGTTTCTATGCATTTTGGTGCATTTTGTCATGAATTTTGTTTTTTCAGCTGAAATTTTATGTATTAACTATTTGTTTCTGACACTTAACTTTTTAATACTACTTCAACTACTACAAGTCTACACTAAGACCCTTGACCAGTCACCTAACTACTAATACTACAGTAAGTACTAGAGAATATTTTCTGTGTGTTCTGTGTTTGTTCGTTTATTTTGGTGCATTTAACCTGTAGACAGCCAACGGTCTTGCCGCAGTGGTAACACCGGTTCCCGTCAGATCACCGAAGTTAAGCACTGTCGGGCTGGGCTAGCACTTGGATGGGTGACCATTCCATCTGCCGAGCGCTGTTGGCAAGAGGGGTGCACTCATCCCTTGTGAAGGCAAACTGAGGAGCTGCTTGATTAAGAAGTAGCGGCTCCGGTCTCGTAACCTGGCATCCGCCGGGAGAGCGGTGTGCTGACCACATATTCGCATCCAGTGACGCCTGTGAGCTAAGGAAGACACGAAGGTCGGTCGGTACCGTTGGGACTTCATGGCCTCTTCGGACGCAGTTTACCTTTAGTTAACCTGTAGATGGTTATCTCCGCTACTGGATCATACTACCCTGGTCAACAGCCATTGTGTGCTGGATTCCTTAGGCGCCGGGCAATACGTCAGCAGTGTTTCCACTACAGCAAGCAATTCCACCAATCACTGTTACGTCTTAAACCCCAGATGATCATTTGCACAAACGCAATGTAGATGGTCACTCGGTGTTGTTGTTGGTGGTGGTTGTTTTTGGGGAAGGAGACCAGACAGCGTGGTCATCGGTCTCATCGGATTACGGAAGGATGGGGAAGGAAGTCGGCCGTGCCCTTTCAGAGGAACCATCCCGGAATTTGCCTGGAGTGATGTAGGGAAATCATGGAAAACCTAAATCAGGATGGCCGGACGCGGGCTTGAACCGTCGTCCTCCCGAATGCGAGTCCAGTGTCTAACCACTGCGCCACCTCGCTCGGTGGTCATTCGTTGGTCACTGACCTCAGTACTTACATGTCAGATATAAAATAATGAATATGTGACATGTAAGAACTGCCTATGTCTTTTGTTGTTAGTCAGTACTTACAATTTTTATATAAAAATGTCTTTTCCTATAAATTTGTAACTATGTTGTAGGCCATTTTAATTGTTTTGATTCTGACGAAGGCACTCTTAGAAGTGTTGAAACCTGGTCAATAAGACTAAAAACAATTGTGACCGAGGGCTCATTTGCTTCAATTTTAATTTATAAACGGTCACTGAACCAAGCAGCCAAGTTTAAAACAGATTTGCTACGCGAGATAGAAACACTTGCACATGCGACCTGATAGAGGAGGGTTCAAAGTTTTATATTCGCGCAGACACTACACACCCGTACACTCAACATGAGCACCATGCATCGCTCGAGAAACACTGAAATGGTAAATTCATTTCATTCCACACGTGAGTCAAAAGGTCCCTGTTTACTGAATTGACACCTTCAACATTTCAATTTGTCAGCTCTTGAAGATGTAGCTCCCATAGGTGGGACAAAGAACTTGTCTTTTATGTTCTTCCACGGACAAAGATCGTAAGGTGTGAGGTCTTGTGACCTGGAGTGCGGAAAAGAATGAACAAAATCTTATTGCTCACCTCTTCCAATCTTACGTTGTGGGCTAGTATTTTTAAGATAATTCCGCATCTCAAGGTGAAAGTGAAACGGGGCGCCATCGTGCATAATAATAAAGTCGTTGGCATCTTCGTGCAGTTGAGGAATTTCCCAATTTTGCATCCTGTCCATATATGATATTCTTGTCAGTTCCCTAAGCAAAGAAAGAAAGGTCCATAAACTTTGTCAACAGAAACGGCACAAAACACATTCAATATCGGTGTGTCTCTTTCACGTTTGACGACGAGGCCAGGATTTTGTGGACCCCCACGTTGTTACTGTGGTGTAGTGTTTTAGTTTGTAGTTACCCGATACACGAAACGTCGATTCGTACGAAAGGGTGAGTCGTTCGGAAAAAGTGTCCTCTGCCATATCGTCAAGAACTGAAATGCAAAAATTCGTACCTTCTGTTATGGTTGCCGGCCGCGGTGGTCTCGCGGTTCTAGGCGCGCAGTCCGGAACTGTGCGACTGCTACGGTCGCAGGTTCGAATCCTGCCTCGGGCATGGATGTGTGTGATGTCCTTAGGTTAGCTAGGTTTAAGTAGTTCCAAGTTCTAGGGGACTGATGACCACAGCAGTTGAGTCCCATAGTGCTCAGAGCCATTTGAACCATTTTGTTATGGTTGCCGGAATGCAGTCGCTTCTCTAAGTGCAACTTGTAAGGTTTCATAGGCAGGAGTCGTTTCAGAAAACTGCACATCGTTGTCTGAGGAAGTAGAAGTTCCTGGTCTGCTCGTCTTTTGGAATTCCGAGGGCTCCGTGTGGACGCATGTCGGATACGCTCGACATTTTCATCAGACGTGCGTGGCCGATCAGGGCTGTTCCCTTTGCATATGCAAACAGCTTCCAGCAATTTTGCATGCCAATCATAAATTTGCTTATGCAGGGGTGGCTTCTTCCTGCATGGATGGGGAAATGCCAGTTGCATTTGAACTTCGCGAAAATTGCAACACACACATGGTTTCTCTAGTGCTGTAGTCGCCATGTTGCTACAGACTCGCACCACTGAAGCCGTGTCAAAACTTTGCAGGTTCTTCTGTCCAGTGACATGAGCAACGTGTTTCTATCTTTTACAATTTGTCATTAATAAAGAATTGAAATTTGTTCTTTCCTTTTGAATCGCCCTGTATATCCGTACACAGTCGCCGTGCCTCCAGTACGAACTACGTAACAGCGTGAGGCAGCTAAGACATGCCACACCAAATATGTCCATACTGAGTAAATACCGTATATCGAGCTGCAGTAATCGCCAAATTATAGCGGACAGCATGGCAAATTTCCTAATGTTCGTAAGAATTTTTTTCGTTTATAGTCGTCGGATGACGACACCGACTTCGTTTTTTTCTAATGTTATTATATACTGTTTAGGGGCATTTAAAGCAGCTTGTAAGAGAGTTTAAATGACATAAAATGTATGATAACAATAATATTATCTTGGAACTCTTCCGTTTGGTCCGTGTTTGCATAGAAAAACAGTAATATCACAAACTGAGTCCGCCTTGATGCAAAACACCGTGTTATTCGTTTATTTCTTTATTATCCCAAACTAGTTTCGGCGACAAATATCACCATCATCAGTAGGTTTTTTTAATCTAAAACTTGCAGAAAATGGTATGGTTGTACAAATACAGTAAAACATTATTACATTTTTACAAATCGTCTTTTGAAATATAGTTTTATATTGATACTTTCATACTACCTTATTTATTTGATGCTGCAGCATGTTTTAAGCAATTATTGGCGCTGTTTGTGACATATTTTCCGTGCTCTTTTTTCTGTTGCCGTATTTTTACTTAGCGAACATCATGTCATCTGCAACCATGTGAGCGGCAGTTAGAAAACAAATACTGAAAGGTGAACTTCGTATGTCAGCAGTCATCACGAGGCAGAGGAAATCCCTGACCCCGCCGGGAATCGAACCCGGGAACCCAGGCGCGGGAAGCGAGAACGCTACCGCACGACCACGAGCTGCGGACTGTGGATAACAGTGCTTGTGGGTGTTGTTTTCCTGTAGATGGAGAATTCATGCTGGTAGTTGTTTCTTGTGATTGTAAGATCCTAGAAATTTATTTTCTTGTTGTTTTCCATTTCCATTGTGAAGTGGATTTGTGGGTGTACTGTGTGGTTGATACTGTGATGTTTGGGATAATAAAGAAATAAACGAATAACACATCAAGGCGGACTCAATTTGTGATATTGCTGTTTATAAAATGTATGGGATGCGATCGGATACTATCAAGACAAACGCGCCGCAAACCACTCTCCCGCCGTCAGTAGTAGTAGTAGTAGTAGTAGTTCCACCGTCTGCCCTTCTATACCAAATGTAAGCAAACACCTAATTCAGGTTAGGTTCATGTGTTTATTATCACGGCTGTCATACCAAGTGCTCCAAATGTTGACCTTGAGTACTGCTACACGCTATAAAATGTTTCTGGAGAACCAATACTGCACGTTGAATTTCATCTTGAGTTAAAGGTGCGTTTGCATCTGCCATTTGTATGGACACGAGTGTGCGCGACGTGTGCCCGCATCTCGTGGTCGTGCGGTAGCGTTCTCGCTTCCCACGCCCGGGTTCCCGGGTTCGATTCCCGGCGGGGTCAGGGATTTTCTCTGCCTCGTGATGGCTGGGTGTTGTGTGCTGTCCTTAGGTTAGTTAGGTTTAAGTAGTTCTAAGTTCTAGGGGACTGATAACCATAGATGTTAAGTCCCATAGTGCTTAGAGCCATTTGAACCATTTGTGCGCGACGTGACTCCGGGAGCGAGCAAGGTGGCGCAGTGGTTAGCACACAAGACGGGAGGACGACGGTCCAAACTCGTCTCTGGTCATCCTGATTTAGGTTTTCCGTGTTTTCCCTAAATCACTTCAGGCAAATGCCGGGATGATTCCTTTGAAAGGGCACGGCTGATTTCCTTCCCCACCGTTTCCTTATCCGAGCTTGTGTTCCGTCTCTAATGACCTCGTTGTCGATGTGACGTTAAAGACTAATATCCTCCTCCTCCATGACTCCGGGGCGTGTATCCCGACTTGTATGAGCGAGCTACTTGCAAGTCATACATGTATGATCGTGCGTTTACACCTGGCGATTTCGGTGGTGCAGAGCTGTTCGCGATGGCTTCCTGAAATGATGTGTAAGACTTTACATTTTTATGTACTAGAGCACATTCCCATTTGCAAGAAGAAAGCAAAACCCACAAAACGCAACGAGTACAACAACTAACTACATAGAACCCTTAAGATCAAATAGGCATTTGATTATAACGGCACGGCGGCAAGGATGATTGGTACCGCGCATGTGCAGCTACTGAGACTTATCGAGCAGGTCGCGAAAATGCTGTATACAACATGTATATGCGACTTATTTACATACAAGTTGGCTGAACTTTTGTATGAGATGAGGAATCGTGACATGTGAGATTGACATGACGCTCATACAAGTTGCGATGCATGTAGCTCAGTATAAGCTTACCTTCACAGCAACACAGGCTCGTGTTAGAATGCATTTCATGCCTTCTGCAGACGTCGATGGTTCCTAATAAGCATGTTAATTTTTCCCACAGAGAAAAGAATAAAAGTGTTAAGTTCGATGAATGTGCAGACCATTTTGCGTTTCCTGAGCGACCGTACCAATTTTCTCCAAATGTTCTCTTAAGAGGTTGTGCCATTACATGTGCAGAATGGGAGGGACATCCCTCATATTGGTACCGCGCTGTCTACCTCATGTCCTGTGGGATGTCTTCCAATAATTGGCACAACTGAGTATCTTAGAAAATCGAGATACTTGAGAGTATTTAGATTGAAATCGAAGTACTTGAGTGTATTTAGATTCCCATCAATAAAATGGACCAATGATTCGGGTCTTTAAAAACACGCATCAAACGTTGATAGTCCGAAAGCGTTGTTTTTAATTCACTTCATTTGAGTCAGCGTGGACTTGCAACCGGCGATAAGCGCATATTGAAGATTGACTTGCCCCTGTTTTGTAAATGCTGCTTCTCCCTTACGTAAAATTATTCACATGTGTGCCACATCACTTTGCATTTTTAGTAGATGTCATACGGAGAACTTTAACCAATTCTGGAAGTCCGTGCTATAAAGCTGTAAATGCAGCGAAATTTGAAGAGGATGCAATGCCATGAAATGTAGTGTTCGCAAAACACTCGTTTGGTTGATCTCACTCAAACTTCCGAGATGCCTCTTAATGATGCCTGCGCTGTGTGTTACTGCTGCTAAAATGTTAGTTTCATTTCGTTCCTCAATTGCTCTTCCTTTTCCTTAATATTTTTTATTCAGCACGATAACTTTTTATAACGCTTGAAAAGAGAGACAGTGAGCGCTTGGCACGATCTGAATACTCTTCGGCATATAACCGCACCGCTGCTCCAGTAGTTCGACGACATTCGCCAAAAACGTTATTCACTTTTTCGACTCTCGTATACATTGTGAATGTCTCAATAGCATTATGAACCGGGTATTCGATTGGTGCAATAGCAGAACACAGACTGATGTGCTTCAGGCGCACGGGTGAACACAAAAACCATACCTGAGATACGTGTTTACTTATATTTGGTATATACCGAGTGATGTGGCTCACCGATTAGCACACTGGACTCGCATTCGGGAGTACGATGGTTCACAACCCGCGTCCGACCGTCCTCATTTAGGTTTGCCGTGATTTCTCTAAATCGCTTCAGGCAAATGCCGGGATGGTTCCTGTGAAAGGACACGGCCGACGTCCTTCCCTAACCCGATTGCACCAATGACGTTGTTTGGTCTCCTCCCCCCCCCCCCCCAAATCAGCCAACCATATTTAGTACAACAGCACAGACGTTTGTGGAACTTCTTCTCCTGACGGTGTGACAGTGGTTCGCAGCACTGTTATCTTGATACTATTTGATTAAGTCTCATATATGTTATTTCGTTCAAGTTCTCTTAGCAGCTTCTATCAAAAACCACAGAAAAAAGTATACAGGTCTTTTAAAACATAAAGTTAGTGTCGTAATTCGGCGATTATAAAGGATAAAAATTACTTACGAACGACAGGAACTTCGCCGTATTGTCCGCTATAACTTGTCGAAAACCGCACCTCGGTTATTTATGTATTCTAGATGTGTTTGTAGTGGCCTGTCTTAGCTGCCTCACCCCGTATATCCGACTGCAGCTGAGCGTGCCAGGAGCGCTAATTTCACATTTATACGTTTCGAGGATTTCTTAGTAAATGCTAGCGAAAGTACTAGTGGTTCCTAGCTATGACTCTGCTGTCAGAAGCCGGAGTTTGTCTATCTCGTGGCTTGCCTTGTATTGTTTCATCGCGTTTCGTATATTGTCGGACGAGAAAAGAGTTCTTTTAGAGAATGGCAGTGAGAGTGAGTTTTTCCCTTTCGTCATCTGAAGCTGAGGACACTGTGCC
Organism: Schistocerca serialis cubense; assembly: GCF_023864345.2. Lineage (NCBI taxonomy): Eukaryota > Metazoa > Arthropoda > Insecta > Orthoptera > Acrididae > Schistocerca > Schistocerca serialis. Next base: position 266,809,199 of record NC_064639.1, read on the forward strand.
TCTCGATTCTCGTCACTCGACATCTCAGGAGACGAAAGCCGTTTTACTCTTCTCATAAGTTCGCCTTCCAGGAATACTACTGACAGCAGTAATGAAAGTAATCACCGAGAAAGGAAAGCAGCAGGAGATTTTGGGCCAGACAAGGAACATCGGTTGTAGCTTCGAGAAAGACACTTTCCAACCACCTTCGAGTCGTCAGGGAAATAGCAAGGAGCTGTAAAGAGATACATCATATGCAGCAAGAACAAAAAGTGAAAGGAATCGCGTTACTGGTGTAAACTACGTAATATGAGACTGTGTGTTGTGCTTGTTTCGAAATGTATCACACAAAAAAAACTTTCTGAAATGTGCTTCTTTGTAATGTTACGTACTTTTAGGAACTTCAAAAATAAGTAATATTGAAAGTATACTTTATTTTAAGAGCCAGCTGGTGAAAATGAATCCAGAAGGTCCTGCGATGATATCAAGTCACTGCAGCAGGCGCTGCCGTGCTCACAGAGGGCGCACTGACGCGTGGGGTGGCCCGACCGCACACGGATGTGCGTATTGTTGTGGCGCACTCAGCGGTGAAAGGGCTAGTGTCCCACATGTGGCGAATGCAAAAGCTTGTAACCCAGGCACACGTGTTCCCTATTTTGTTCAGGTTTCTATGGTCACGCTTCAGTGTTGCCGCAGTTCCAAGTGAATAGAAGCTCTGTTAGCACTGGCACTTCTCTGGTGAAAACTGTCAACACCACCGCCAACAGTCAGGTAACATTTGTCGCCAGGTGGCGTCCAGGAACCGTCGCTGCAATGGTGTACTTGTCGGCCGCAAACGTCTGTAAACCACAAAATTTGCTTCCAAAGCTTGAAAGGTTTATAGTTTATTTTTGGTATTCAAGGAATATGATATGAGCTCTTACATTTTCATTTTGATGTGTCGTACTTCATATATGTGTTCTGGACATTCTTCAAACAGTAGTTTTCGATAGTCGATACGTTACGCCACAGAGATATTAAGTACAAATCTTTGGTTGCCAGTAGCAATGCCTTTGTTGTAGCATTGTACGAAAAAGGAGTGAGTAGGGTGTTGGTCACATTACTGAGCCGTATGGAAATAGCTTTCAGAACGTAGAGATAAAGATAACGAGGATGTTGAATTTTGTAAATATGACTTGGTGAAGATTAATTGGAAAATTGTGAAGATTTTCAGGTAAGGTTGTTGTTTTTTTTGGCTTCGCTGCATGTATTTTAGGATGTGTTTGAAAAACGGAAGGGTTTAGTAGGTTTTCTCTTTGTTTGTCCGGGTCAGTCACTTCAGTTATTGAGACGTGATTAAGGAAAGTCATGTCAACATGGCTTGCACTCAGGAGTGATTAGATTTACCATTCCAATAAATAATTTCACACGAGCGCCATATTTTTAATGAGAAATAATTTTTGTAAAGTTGATTCTAACGGTCAAAGAATGAGTTTCATTATTCACAATATAGCTTTTGAATGCTAGTCTTTTTTCAAACATTGAGCAGATTCTATATCTTCCACCGTGTCCTCACGAAGATTTAGTTTTGTTAAAATGTGTGTCGGCGCACTGCACTTCACGGAACGCAGTGGTTGAAACTGAAGCGTGATCTGCTTAGCATGGTCGCATATTCTTGCACTGCAAGTAGGTAAGGTTTCTGTCCTTTCAGTTTGTTTGTTGCCGCGCTGTATTTCCTTTTTTTTTATTTCGTGTTCATCACTTTCGACCAGAACCGAGTTTCCACTGCCACAGACAAACCACATAAATTTGTTAAGGCCAGTTTCATATTACAGTCATAATACATGTGAGTCGCTAACAGTAAGCTTTTTATTTCAACTCTGTCAGGTTCAATTTAGGTAAAGCTACTTCAGAATTCATGTCTTATGCAGACAGGCTTATTCCTACAGTGTAGTGTTACATTTGCTTGTATATCATTTAGTGACTGGAATATAGTTAGGCAGTTTGCGTTCGTAAAATTAAGGGCATTTTCGCAGAAATATTTTTGTTATTTGTTCCTTCAAATTCGATTTTTAATTTCATGTACTATTTTTACTCCGTTTTGAAACTGCAAGTTCAAATGGTTCAAATGGCTCTGAGCACTATGGGACTCAACTGCTGAGGTCATTAGTCCCCTAGAACTTAGAACTAGTTAAACCTAACTAACCTAAGGACATCACAAACATCCATGCCCCAGGCAGGATTCAAACCTGCGACCGTAGCGGTCTCGCGGTTCCAGACTGCAGCGCCTGTAACCGCACGGCCACTTCGGCCGGCTAAACTGCAAGTCACGTATTGTGATGTTACACATTGTAGTCCTGTCCACCGCATTGTATAATACACAGTTTCACAGGGCAGCTCATTTAGTAGACACTTTTAAGTTTTCTAATTCATTTGGTAGTAGCTTATTCAAACACAGTTACACAGTATCAGTTTGGGTGACTCTATTTATCAGACAGCGTTTATGCAATTTTACGTAATTGCACTACTTTCACTGGTGGGGATCACAATGTAAGCGCGCGCACACAAACACACACACACACATACACACGCACACACACGCCACACACACGCGCGCCATACACACACACACACACACACACACACACACACACACACACACACACGAACTTATGAAGTTGAAGACAGAAAACCACTTCACTCCAGTACAGTTACAGTTCACAGTATTCAACATATTATTTACTTTTATTCAGAAAAGTTACGAGCAATGTAGAACTTTCTTAGACTGTCATTTAGTTTGAATAATTGCAGTCTGTACTTTTTACATTTGGTCTGTGGTTGGTATGATCACTAAATCGGAAGAATAGCTTGCCTCAAGTTTATGAACAACACTGTTGAACCTATACACAGATTATCAACCACCTCTTTACGACGCCAGAATATATTTTTATACAAATGATTCTATCCTTTGCAAAAAAAGAAAAAAAATCGAATACTTAAACTGTTGAAAAAATACAAAAGCCATGATTGTTACGTCAACATATTACAGGGATAATGTAGTGAGACTGAAGAACGTGCCTTGCGTCGGCACTCAAGAGCGGCACCGCAAAAACTTGTGTTACGTAAAGGACAATTGTCAAAACTTGCCAAATATCTGGACGTTATGTCTTTCAACTATAAGACCTACTGTGAGTATACAGCCAAGAAAGTTGCAGCAAGAAATAATATCCTAAGAAAAGTGCTATGCAACAAATTGTGTTAATACCTTCCTGTTCTCAAAACAATAGGCAAGGCTTGTGACCCTTTGCAGCCAAATATGGTTGCCGAGTGTCGAAGACAATCTCCCCACGCTAAGACTGTAGATGGAACCTTTGATTAAACATCTCACATTCTAACTTGTAGTATGAGGCCCACCCACACTTTCGGACAAACTGTAAAAGTAGCAGTCGCTTCTGCCCCTATAATGTGACGAGCAGGTCACGAAAAGGGGGATTACGTATTGCCTGGATCAGAGGATACGTTAAGTGTACCAGAGCGACTACAAGCAAGGACGTCTCTCATATCACAGCTTACCATGGAGCCCCGAACAGGTACTTCAAGAGAATGAGTCTGCCGCTGTTTAACACACATGGAAGACGTTTAACAGGCTACGACGAGATGTGGCAGCGGTAAAGACCAACTTAGTCCGTTGAGCCTTAGGGGCGAAGGCGACACCCTTTCTGACGTGGTCAGATCCAGGACATAAGCATAATTTGGAGTGTTCAGCTACTCCGCTCCATTGGACCCTGGAGGCTAGTAGGTAGAATGAATCGGAAAACTATAAGAAGTTACTGATTTCCGTACACTGATTTCCGTACAAGAAAAAGGAAATGTCTCTCTACTTTTGCTTGTATACACTCTTTCCTGATTTCATTTCGAAGCAGTTTCAAATGATAGACTACTGCATGATCCTGTACGTTTTGTATTTCTTTCTAAAGTACACGATGTTCTCTCATCCATTAGCTATCCGTGAATATTTTACCTCAATCTCTTTATAATTTACGTGTTATCTTTTCTGTGATTTATTGTTTCTTTCTTTATTACTTTGCTCTTATGTAGATATCTTTAGTACTCCTGCCTAGCCCATTAGTTTAGAGCATTTGATAATTTCAAATTTGTCTCGTTTCTGAATTTATCCGTCTCTTTACTTACTTTTAATTTCGATGGGTATTCTATCACGACTGGATATGATTCGATGTTATATGTGCCCCAAGGCATGAAATGCGGAGTCTGTTCGATGCCTAATCTCTGGCTAATTATGGCGTAGTTCTGGTGTACGTTCTCCAGTAGCAGGTATCGTAGAGTCGTTGGAAATTACTGTGAGCGCTTTATTTCGTTAGCGCGTATGCACAATTTCTCTCTCTCTCTCTCTCTCTCTCTCTCTCTCTCTCTCTCTCTCTCTCTCTCTCTCACACACACACACACACACACACACACACACACACACAGGCCTCCCTCCATTTGCTCATTCCTCATGCCCACAATGTTTCCGACCTCCATTCACTCTTAAATAACGTATACCAGCCAGTATACCACACAGAATATTCTACCGAATTTAGACATTAAAAACCTGTAACAAAAGAAATGTAATTCACAGCACTGGAGCCTTAATGAACCGCATAGTTATACGTTTAATAACACATAAGCCTGTATCAGGCAGCAATTTAAGATAAGATAGTTTTCTTATGTGAGCCAATTCAGAGTAGAGGCGCAGATGAATAACATGCCCCTTTTCAGCTCCTTTTGTGTATCCTTGGAAAATATCGTATATATTAACCTACATTAAGAGCTTACAAGGGGCAGAATAACGGAAGATAATTTTTTTCCTGTCTTGTAAAGATAATGCGGAAAGTAGCAATTCTCTTTCTGTACGGTAAGTTGGAATGCATGTCATCTCTACGCATTTTCATGCACTAATGAGGTTCTTTATCTGCAAATGAAGAAATGTAAAATAGAGGTAAGAACAGCAACGACTCTGAAAAATCTACATGACTGTGCCAAAGTCACACAACAGGCACTTTGTATATTTTTTCGCAGATGACAGTATCGGAAAACTGGTTATGCTACACAAATTGCGACACAAGTGTCCTCTTTCTTTAAACCATCAGTCTTTGGATTGGCTGGATGGTGTAATCCGTCTACTCCAGCGTCGTAATACTATTTCTTCTTGACACAGCTACCATTATCTGACGAAATCTGCAAGGCATTTTTTAATATTTGTCTGGCCCTTAAATGTCTCCTCCTATATTGCTTCTTCCAGGGTCAACATAATCATTCCTATAATATTATGACATAGCAGCGTACTTCAGGTAGTCCCTCAGGTTTTCTCTTGATCTGAGTTTTGCCTCCGCGCAATGCGATGTTCGGGATAAATATTTTAAGAGTTTCTTCATAAAATCCGCCGCAGCATTTAGTACCAGTATAGGTCTTTTGCTGTATAGAGTACTCTTCACCTGTGCTAATCTACTCCTACTTCAGCCATCCTAAGTAATTATGCATTCTACATAATTATCTCTTTTCCTCTTTTATGTACGAAGATTCTGATCGAAGAACGAGGTGTCCACCAAATAGAAATGACAGAATTACATGATGTACTATAAAATTGGAAAACAGGAAGACACCTTGAAGCGACAGCATAAACAAAGAACTTATCAGATATATTTATCCCTAACAAAATCTAGGTTCTTTCTATTCATCAACAAATACTGGACTACGAAATAATTTTCGAACAGCTGGAAACGATCCACTGTAACACCCATTTATAAGAAAGGAAATAGGAAATAGAGAATTGTAGGACATTTCTTTTCTCAACACGAGGTCTAAAATATTTTCGAAGATAAAAGCAAAGACTTTGGCAATAATTTTAGAATATCTTGTTAGAGGAGCAAACTGGGTTTAGGAACGTTAGGTCCTGTTCAGACGAGTTACCTAAAACCACATTGGCAATTTGCTGAGTATGTAAAAGCCTTTGACAATGTAACAGAACGCTGTGGAAAATACTATACATGAGAGACATACTACACCACTTACTAAAAGTGACAAACAGTTGTATCAAGCGGCCGGCCGCTGCGGTCGAGTGGTTCTAGGCGCTTCAGTCCGGAACCACGCGGCTGCTACGGTCGCAGGTTCGAATCCTGCCTCGGGCATGGATGTGTGTGTTGTCCTTAGGTTAGTTAGGTTTAAGTAGTTCTAAGTCTAGGGGACTGATGACTTCAGTTGTTAAGTCCCATAGTGCTTAGAGCCAATTGAACCAATTGAAATTGTATCAAGCCTCCAGAATAGCCACTGTTGGAAAAAAATAATCTTGAAAGACAAATTTAGGCTTACGACGAGTTGTCTTCGACAATTTTTAATGTCTATTTTGAGACAATGGTTGAAACGATAATAATTTCAAGCTACAAAATTATCTGACAACAACCCTCTTTTTAAATGGCCAACTTCTTATAGCAAACACCGACGACAACCTTCAAAAAGCCATTTACAAATAAGATACTAGTGTTAAGAGCTATAACTTAACAAGACCCACCCGGGAAACAAAATTCATGGCCTTTAAACGTCCTGACCCGATTCCAAGTACAAATGCAATAAAGAATCAGAGAGTGAAGAGAGTGAATGAACCCAGTTTATTGGGAAAGCCACAAACGAGAAAGACCTGCCGAAAAATACTGAAAGATTCGATTATATTAAAGGGGCCATATATCGAAGACTGAGTAAAAAGAATAAAGAGACGTTAATGAAGTTCTACAAAAAATAGTATTGTCATCTATACTTTATGGCAGTGAGGCTTGGAGAATAACAGCTGAAAATGAACGAATAGTATATGCTACGGAAATGAGGTTCATAAGAAGAGCAGCCTGGCTGTAGACTGTCTGATATGATAAGAAGTAAAAGTATCAGAGAAGAACTAGTATTTGAAATCTTAAAAAACAGATCACGGACTGTATGAAAAATGGAGAGATCATGTCACAAGTATGAATGAAAATAGAGTGCCTTAAATGGTAACCCGGTTTTGATCAACAGGGAATTGATAAACAGGTAAACCAACGACGAGTTGGAAAGATCAAATAGTACTTAACCACAGACAACAGACATAGTGAACTAGAGGACATAGCAAGAAAATGCTTAACACTCGAAGAAAGAAGAAGTTTCTGAGTTTGAACAACTCTCTATCTTTCCACTTCTTCACCCGTGTTCTGCACAAAGTGCGCTGTCAGTTCCATTAGTATGTTCTACCAAATTCTTATTTCTTCCATCCAGAAGGACGCCCATGCCTTAACACTGGTATCTGTACACCTTGTACATTTATTCCTCTTCTGAAATTTTCTTCTACGTCTTTCATTGCTTCTTTGACATGCAAGGTAACCAAAACTGGCTGCAAACTGTAGCCTTGACTCAATCAGTCTTTACACTAACTTGTCTTTTTGACTTTCGCTTCCATCACTTCTCCTTGGTTTTTGTGGGTATTACTCATTACTCGTCTATATGAATTTCATCCATATTTTGTCTCTGGATTTCGAACATCTTACTCCACATAACACTGTCGACGATTGTCTTTCGTTGGTTGGGGGAGGAGACCATCGAATGAGAGAAGGATGGGGAAGGAAATCGGCCTTGTCCTCTCAAAGGAACCATCCCAGCATTTGCCTTCAGCGATTTAGGGAAACCACGGAAAGCCTAAATGAGGATGGCCGGACGCAGGTTTTGAACCGTTGCCCTCCCGCATGCTAATCGCTGCGCCACCTTGCTCGCTGACAGTCTTTAGATCCACAGGTATTATGAAGGTATCTGACTTCTTTTATCGTTAGTACTATCACTAAGCGCCATGGCAGAGTATTTCTGTGATAACTATACCCTTTTTGAGGTCAACCGCATCGTTGTCCGCTATCTATCCAACTTCTTTTCCATTGTTTTTTGAATTATTTCAGTCAGCAATTAACAAGTTTATCATACAAGAGTTCCAATATTTCCCGCCTTCCTAAAGTGGGGTGAAAGTGCTGGTTTACATATATTTCGGGTAACTTCACAAATCACAGATTTTGAAGAAGCGAGGAAGATTAGACTTTAACGTCCCGCGGATAGCGCGATCATCAGCGACAAAACGCAAGCCTGAACGTAATCAGGAAGGGTGGGGACGGAAATCTGCCGTCCCGCTTTCAAAGAAACTACGCCTCCATTCGTCTGGACCGATTAAGGGCTATCACGAAAACCGTAATTCTGAATGACCGGTCGGGATTTTGAACCATCGTCCTCCGGAATATGAGTCCAGTGTGCTAACCACTGAGCCACGACTTTCTGTCACAGGTTACAGACATTAGATCAAATGACTTTCCTCATAATACATCTTCCACTGGTTTTAAGCCTTCTGAACTTAAATTACCAATTCATTCTACACACAAACTCCGACGTACGCGAGAGCGCGCGCGCGCGCGCGCGCGCGCGCGCGCACACACACACACACACACACACACCTTGACTCTCGACTCGCCAGTTTTCGCCATTGCTCATTTAACTGAAAACTCGTCACTTGAGTCTATCGTCGTGTGGAAGTCAAGCTTTTTTTCTTTTTTTGAATCATCAGTTTTCTGACTTGTCTCTTGGGCCAACTTTTTCATTTCAGAGCAGCACTTGCACCCTATGCCAATCTCTGTCGTCTTCTACAGTTTTTACCCTCTACACCTCCCTCTAGTACCATGGATGCTATTCCCGGATGTCTTAACACATATCCTCTCATCCTTTCCCTTCTTCTAGTCGATATTTTCCATATGTTCCTCTCTTTATCGATTCTGCGGTAAACCTCCTCATTACTTATCTTAATAGTCCACCTAATTTTCAACGTTCTTCTGGAATACCACATCTCAAACATCCCTCGATTCTGTTGTGTTTTAGTTTTCCCACTGTCAATGATTGACTCCAGACATACGTTTTCAGAAATATCTTCGTTAAATTAAGACCTATGTATGATACATGGAGACTTCTCTTGGCCAAGAATTCCCTGGCCTGTGCGGGTCTGCTTTTTACGTCCTTGCTTCGTCTGCCATGGGTTATTTTGCATCCAAGGTAGTAGAGTTCCTTAACTTCGTCTACGGAGCGATCACGAACCTTGATGTTAAGTTTCTCGCTATTCTCATTTCAACTACTTCTCATTACTTTTGACTTTTTCTGGTTTACTCTCAATCTATGTTCCGTATTCTTTAGACTGTCCATTCAACAGTTCCTGTAATTCTGTGGACTTCATCCACGTAGAAGTGGAGCGAGAAGACGAGTTCGCAAGTATAACCGAGGACTTATGGCATTGACCCTACATAAACAACTGTCGCTGTATGACGATTATTGTTTACGAATACATTGACCGATCTGTTAGCTGTGAATATTGTTCTGTTCATACGTACATGTAAGTCTATATGTAGGTATGTGCTTATACTCACACTTAATTTACACAAACGCTGGTTAGATACAGTCTGAAAAATTTCTAAGGGTGTTGTTGCGTAAGTTGTGCTGAAATATAAGTGTTAAGCAAAAAATTAGATACGTTGCGTTGTTTCAAAGTTCATTATCATTGAAGTTTGTCAACCAGGCCGTTGTGTGCGTGAAATCAAGCGGCCCGCCAGATGCAGTTAGTATCTCAAAACGTAGACGAGACTCCTCAGTCTTTGACCCGGATTCTATCCTTGGTACCGCCCCAGTCCCATTTTTGTATCGCTGCCTTGTTAAGTTTTAGGAACCCAAACGAATAACACCTTTGGCGACACCAACTCGGGCGAGCTGCTTGAATTTCTCTGTCCTTCTCGTCATCTTCCCTTTCTCTGTTCATTGCCTCCTCCCTAAATGTCTGTTCTCTGCTCCTCCCCTCTCTCTCTGTCTCTCTCTTCCTCCCCCTGTCTCCGTCTATGTTCTCCTCTTTCCTTACTCTCTCCATCTCCCCCCTCCTCTCTGTATCTATTTCCCACTCTCCTATGTCTGTCCATCTCCTTCCCCTCCTATCTGTGCCTATCTCGTCTTCCCCTCCGCTGTCTGTCCATGTCCACGTCCTCCCATCTCTGTCAACGTTATCTCATTCACCCTGATAGGAGGCCAGTAGATCTCACTCCAGCAGTATTACTTTCCAGATTGTAACTAATATGTGTACCAAATTTGATAGAAATCGTTCCAGAGGTTTAAGATGAGCTTTTTACCCGTGGCTGTACTCGCTTACGCACATGTAAATATATTCCACATATATTTAACACATTTCACCCGTACTTGTACACGTATTTCACCTGTATAACTAGCAAATTTCGCCCGGCAGTTTCATTTTCACGCAGCTTAATGTTTATGATGTCATATCTCCTTAACTGTGAGCTGTAAAATGATAAAATTTTGCAGCTACATCCAGTGGTACATGTGCCTACTGTATGTGAAAAGTGGCACGAATAGCGTTAGTAGTACAGAAGTAATAAAACGTCATGCTTCAAGGGGCAGTTTTACTGCATGATCGGCGAAAATGTAGTAAGCGATAGAATTTTTTCTTTCGTCATTTTGTGGGGATCGTCAGCGAGAAAAAGTTTCATAGTAATTTGAAATTACGGAACAAGTTTCTTTCAAGTCTCTAAGTGTTCCCATGATGAAACACTAGGTGACTAAAGTATCGGTACTGTCACGTCGTGGGCTAAACTGCTTTTCCAGTCCGACCCCCATACCCACTCCTTTGATAGGTGGGTGGTTCTCAGCCACAAAGTAACGTTTTCCTGACAGTAACTGATACATGTAACAATTGTGCTTGAAATCGGGCCAGTGTGTTAGGAGAAGATGTGAAACATACTTACATATGTACATCCATTTATATAGTGTGGTCCATTGATCGTGCCCGGGCAAATTATCTCACGAAATAAGCGTCAAACGAAAAAACGACGAAGAACGAAACTTGTCTAGCTTGAAGGGGTAAACCAGATGGCCTATGGTTGGCCTGCTAGGTGGCGCTGGCATAGGTAAAACGGATATCAACTGCGTTTTTTAAAATAGGAAAACCCATTTTTTATTGCATATTGCTGTAGCACGTAAAGAAATATGAATGTTTTAGTTGGACCACTTTTTCGCTTTGTGAGAGATGGCGCTGTAATAGTCACAAACATATGACTCATAATTTTAGACGAATTCTTCTTAACAGGGTAACAGGTAGGTTTTTTAGATTAAAATACAGACCGTAGCCACGTTTGAACATTTTATTTCGGTTGTTCCGATGTGATACATGTACCTTTGTGAACTTATCATTACTGAGAACGCATGCTGTTACAGCGTGATTACCTGTAAATACCGCATTATTGCAATAAATGCTCAAAATGATGTCCCTCAACCTCAATGCATTTGGCAACACGTTTAACGACATTCCTCTCAACAGCGAGTAGTTCGCCTTCCGTAATATTCGCACATGCATTGACAATACGCTGACGAATGTTGTCAGGCGTTGTCGGTGGATCACGATAGCAAATATCCTTCAACTTTCCCCACACAAATATATCCGGGGACGTTAGATCCGGTGAACGTGCGGGACAATCCACCTGTCATGAAATATGCTATTCAATACCGCATCAACCGCGCGCGAGCTATGTGCCGGACATCCATCATGTTGGAAGTACATTGCCATTCTGTCACGCAGTGAAACATCTTGTAGTAACATCGGTAGAAAATTACTTGGGAAGTCAGCACATATTGCCCCATTTAGATTGTCATCGATAAAATAGGGTCCAATTATCCTTCCTCCCACAATGCCGCACCATACATTGACCCGCCAAGATCGCTGACGTTCTACTTGTCGCAGCCATCGTGGATTTTCCGTTGCCCAATAGTGCATATTATGCCGGTTTAAGTTACCGCTGTTGGTGAATGACGCTTCGTCGCTAAGCCGAACGCGTGCAAAACATCTGTCATCGTCCCGTAATTTCTCTTGTGCCCAGTGGCAGAACTGCACACGACGTTCAAAGTCGTCACCACGCAATTCCTGGTGCATAGGAATATGGTACGGGTGCAATCGATGTTGATGTAGCATTCTCAACACCGACGCTTATGAGATTCCCGATTCTCGCGCAATTTGTCTGCTACTGATGTGCTGATTACCGGCGACAGCAGCTAAAACACCTACTTGGGCATCATCATTTGTTGCAGGTCATGGTTGACGTTTCACACGTGGCTGAACACTTCCTGTTTCCTTAAATAACGTAACTATCCGGCGAACGGTCCGGACACTTGGATGATGTCGTCCAGGATACCGAGCAGCATACATAGCACACGCCCATTGGGCATTTTGATCACAATAGCCATACATCAACACGATATCGACCTTTTCCGCAATTGGTAAACGGTCAATTTTAAGACGGGTAATGTATCACGAAGCAAATACCGTCCGCACTGGCGGAATGTTACGTGATACCGCGTACTTACAAGATTGTGACTATTACAGCGCCATCTATCACAAAGGGAAAAAAGTGTTCCAACTAAAACATTCATATTTCTTTACGTACTACACGAATATGTAATAAAAAATAGGTTTTCCTATTTAAAAAACGCAGTTGATATCCGTTTTACCTATGGCTGCGCCATCTAGCGGGCCAACCATAGCGCTATTTGGTTTCCCCGTTCAAGCTAGACGAATTTCGTTCTTTGCAGTTTTTTCGTTTGGTGCTTATTTCGTGAGATATTTGGCCCGGTCACTATCAGTGGAACACCCTGTATAATTTGTTTGTCAAATGGTTCAAATGGCTCTGAGCACTATGGGACTTAACTGCTGAGGTCATCAGTCCACTACAACTTAGAGCTCCTTAAACCTAAATAACTTAAGGACATCACACACATTCATGCCCGAGGCAGGATTCGAACCTGCGACCGTAGCGGTCTCGCGGTTCCAGACTGTAGCGCCTAGAACCGCTCAGCCACTCCGGCCGGCTTGTTTGTCACTCTTCCTCTTGTGGAACAAATTTGCGGTGGTGTACAATACATTGCTTAATCATCCTTTTATGTCCTCCAAAGACTCACAAAACACAGCTTTGTTAAAGGCCATCTGATCCCCATAGTGTGTCATTTTCGCTCTGGCAGTGCCACAGTACAACATTAAGAGCAAGGAATCAACTTCCATGCTGCATCGCGGCTTTACAGCCCCACACGATTTTGGAGGAGGAAACGAGTGGACCAGTAGGAAGCGACAGCAGCTCCATCGTTCTCAGATTCGTCATTTTCCAGGAATTTCAGCGGCAAGGAAGCAAGCCGGTATTGCATTGACGAAGCATTGGCGCCTTCATATCTAATGTATGCAACCCTCAGCACTGGATTCGTACTCGTCACATTATTGTTCTCTCGTAGGTGTGGGAAGGCAACAAGTAAGTCTACAAAAATGAATTCAGTTCTATCTCAGTTGCCGACAATACCTTCCACCCCTTTCGCAGTACTCATTTCATCGTCAGAGTGCCATCACAGTTTCTTTCGAGGGTGCAGAACGGTGTCTTCGTTGTTCTTATCAGACAGAAACTGAAATTTTCTTTTAAGTGAGCTGGCAGTGGAGTTGAGCTGAATATCAGACTTGGCAGCCGTCCAGTGGGTAACAAGAGGCTGCAACCCCTAGTCGGAGCGACAGGCCTGCAAGATTCATCTTGTGCGACAGCAGCCGTAAATAAAGGCGGGACGGGACGGAACGGGTCGCGGCAGGACATTAAATTTTCAGGCGCCCAGCTTCTGCTGTCACGGCACGATGCAACTGTCACAGCTTCGACGATTGAAATTCCATTCGTCTCCTCTCCTGTCTGGGTAAACACCCGAGGCGAGCACTTTTTCCCCGTAGCTACTCATCGGCTCCGCGTTTCATTTCATACACCCTGAAAGAGAACAGAGAAACGCCGTCCATCATACTAAGTGCTCCACAGGCCGCCTCCCTCACCTCTGCCCCTCCCTTCCCTCACCCCCCTCCAACCCCTTGTCCTCTTCCCATCAGCCTTCTCCCTCCTCCCCCTTCACCCTCCCCACTCTCTTCCAATCACGAGCCATCTGTGCCGAACTTTACAGAGGCTGTTCAAAATGTCGCAGGCGAGTTATTACAAAAATCTGTCAAGCAGCCTGTTAACTTATTCCATTAAAAACTACTGGAAGCATTTGTCCCCTCGGTTGTATTCAATTTATACAACGTCCTTCAAACGTCTGCAAAAGGATCTCAAATACTGCTTCAGGAATCGACGTCAGCTGTTCTGTCGAATTTTGCTTTACATTTGATAATGGTTCCTCTCCAGAATGGGTTTAAGTATAAGAAAACTGAAAACACAGTTTTTCACGATCTTGAAAATGTCTTGATTGTCCCAAGAGTCGAGTGACTTCAGTTCCCACAACCTTTTGTAGTCCTCATGACATTTCATTTTACCAACAAATGTTCCGTAATTTCTAACACATATGCACATCTCTCTATACCCGAAGTCCTCAAGCCACCGTTTGGTATGTGGCGGAAGAATACATGGTAGAAATCACGTAACTGCTACAAATCACAAGTGATTGAAATGTCACAGTTTTCAGTGTTTGGTTGTGATTTCAGTCACAACTAGACTTCGCGTCACCTGTTTTACGGCATTCAAACCACCATAGAGGGTTATGTTATTTTGACTGTTGAAACGTTACTATCGCTGTTCTCAAGAACAGTACAAATCAGAAGCAAGAACTGAAAGTGGCATTATAACATTCATTGCTGGCTGCCATCAGTTGCCTGTCGTTCGTCTTTCGTTCTAAGAACCTCGTGGCTCACACTGTCGAAGTATTTCTTAAATCTTCATGAATGTCTCTACTGCATGAGAATGAAAATGTAGGGTAGTCTGCGATCAGAATGAGAACTGCGTTTGGAAGATCAAGAAGGTTATTGAACTTTTATAATGGCGCTAGTTACTAGCAATGTAATGAAACAAGTTGAATCGGTCGGTTCTTCACATATGCAATAAAAAATCTAACTTCTGCCCACACACAAACGTACAAGCTAAACTCCTTCAGATGAAGACGATCCAAAGGAACATTGGCAACTTTTGCAGTTCTGCTTCAATAACATTCTTAATTATCTCTAGATCGAGCGACTGAATCTGTATTCTAGACACCTGCAAGCGTAAAACGGCTGCTAGAATCTCTGTTATAAACATGAACTCGTAGTGTACTGTGTGTCGACTCATGCCACGTTTTTTAAATCACACTGTTAATATTTTCACTCTTATTTCATTGCTACAGAACTAAAAGCCACAGGAAGAACAACGTCATTTGTTGGGATGAAATTTTCTCTATGCGCAAGTACGTCAACTTTTCATGCAACTTTTGTTTAGCATGTGACAATCGAAGAAGAATAGCTGTACGCATCAACAATATCATCGTACATAACTTCTTTCAGTTGGATTACTGAACACACTAACCTTAGGTCCTGCACAGTAATCCCTTTACATGCGAGAACACATCATTTCTGTTGCACTGACACAGTTCACACGGCCATTTATACCAGTAAGAATATGCAGTATTTGCCAGTGCGTCTTAGTTGTAACCTGTGACTAATCACAGTGTAACAGCTACGCTGATAAATAATAGCAGGAACATTTTGATGTTCGTGGAGTGCAGAGAGATGGCTCAAATGGCTCTGAGCACTAAGGGACTTAACTTCTGAGGTCATCAGTCCCCTAGAACTTAGAATTACTTAGACCTAACTAACCTAAGGACATCACACACATCCATGCTCGAGGTAGGATTTGAACCTGCAACCGTAGCGGTGGCGCGGTTCCAGACAGTAGCGCCTAGAACCGCTCGGCCACTTCGGACGGCCTGCAGAGAGATACATGTTGTAAATTCGTAAAATGTCATTTAAGAACGTGACAAATCACAGTTAAAAGCACGAGTTACAAAAAGTAACAGTAACAGAAATCGCTATTATCGGAAAGTAACAGTGGTGGAGAGTAGGTAGGATACTACAGTCTGTCGACAAACTAAACAGCGAGCAGAGCTTAAGGTGGGAGAAGCGGTCTTTCCCTGAAAGATGCTACGGGTCTACTAATACCAATGATCAATTCCGCGTCTAGCAGTGAAATGCAGTCTGCGGTGATTTAGGAAGATTCTGTTCGTATTCGTTACTTCCCTTAATTATATCAGTTACTAATATCTGTATTCCTTATAGCGTTAATATATTTAGTCAAAACCAAACCCTCCTTGATCGTGTCTGCGCACTGCATAGTCACTGATTGAAAAGGCACAGTATTTAAGGGTCGGTCTAACCTTGTGAAACAGACTTTATTTGCTCGTTGTGACGTACTGAGGTAGAGAGAGAGTGTGGGGGCTCTCCTGCTCGCTCTTCAGCATCTAGGCGCACTAGGGTATTACTTCTGAATGTTACAATCCTTTCATACACACCCCTAGCTAATTCGAGGATGGAACGTAGACCGGAAGACTGTCGGTGTCCCTTTGTATGTGCCCACGCCGATCCTGGTTCAAATGGCTCTGAGCACTACGGGACTTAACATCCGAGGTCATCAGTCCCCTAGAACTTAGAACTACTTAAAACTAACTAACCTAAGGACATCACACACATCCATGCCCGAGGCAGGATTCGAACCTGCGGCCGGAGCGGTCGTGCGATTCCAGACTGAAGCGCCTAGAACCGCTCGGGCACTCCGCCTGGCCACGCCGATCCTCTTGTATCGCTTTCCACCTCTGTGATACTCTGAAGCTGCGTAAATTTTTTATTGGTTAGCCATGACCGTTATACGCAACGTTTCATTAAAGGTTTCAAAAAATTACAATCATCTATTTACTCGAATAAAGACAAAAAAATTCCTGTTCCATTTATAAAATACGCTAGGTTTCCTAAGATATAGCTGTTATGCATATTTGTACTGAAACTTAATATAACATTACTTCAAGCAGTCAGATGATAATACTACGACTGAATAAGCTTCACAGCTATAAAGCGAAAGATAAATACCTATATATGAAGCGGATGTATCCGGAACAGAATCTAAGCTCCAAAGAAAAAGTAATACATAAAGAACGTCAAAGCAAACCTCAAATCTATAGATGTGAATACATATTGTTTTAAACATAAAAACCAAAAACAAGGCACTTTATCGATTGTAAAAATAGCAATATACTAAAAAGTATAGCTGACAAAAGAAGTATGTGGAAATCATTAAAAAGAAGGGGTAAATAAGAATGACAACTGCAATGATACTAAATAATAATTAATTTGGTGATGTATGAAGGTGTTGATTGGAAAAGTTATAGGGGCAGCCGAAACCTATGATACGGTAGATAGATTCAGTAGCATTTTCTTTCATTCTGTTATCGATGTCATCAAAAGAACATTTTAGATTGTAACTGGTTTCAGTGACACAGTGGTCGTTTTTAGAAGGTGACCACTGTGTGTTTGAAATCAGTTACGTTGTGAAATATTCTTGTAACTGTGTTAACTACAGAACTTTAAAAATAAGTGTTTTTAACGGTCTCCGTTGACACAATGCCACTTTTTCGATAGAATTTTTGATGTAGTACTGCAGAGATAAAATAGAATGCGGCGTCCTTGCTTCTGATGGAAACGTCAGTCTGCTATGTAGCTATTTATACAGAGGCCAACAGAGATCTACTAATAAGGATGCAGGTAACGTCACATGATATGCATAATACGTGGGGAAGTTGGAAAATAAGTTTCCCCTGCCGACTGTGGTCAGAGTTGTGTGTAAAAAGAACAAAAGGAGAATGCAACATTAAAGATAAGACATATCTTTATTTTTCTACATAATTTCCAAGTACATTGAGACATTTGTCATACCGCTTTATAAGCTTCAAAAAGCCTTTCAGGAAAAAATCAGGGCGTTGCATACGGAAGAAGCGTTGAACGGCTTGTTTGACGTCAGTACTGCTGCCAAAGCCCCTTCCGCCGAGAGTCTTCCTCGAAGCAGGAAACAGATGGACGTCACTTGGTGCGAGATCCGGACTGTAAGGCGGATGGTGTAGGCGCTCCCAACCAAGGGTTGCAATATGGTTTTGCGTTGCCGTCACCGTGAGTGGTCTCGCATTGTCATCCAACAGCAGAACGCGAGATCTGAGAAGGCCAGGCCACTTTTTCCGAATCACCACTTTCAATTTCGACAGCGTGGCGCAGTACCGCGCAGCATTGATGGTTGCATCCTCCAAAAAGTCCAGCAGCAAAACTCCATTGGCGTCCCAGAAAACGGTGAGTAGCACTTTACCTGCAGATGGAGTGCTTTGGAACTTCTTTCGGACCGGTGATGATGTTTCCACTCCTGCACTTGCACTGTCCATTACTGAATTGCTGGCAACATTTCCGCACATTTGCCTCGACATCACACCAACCCATACACCTCAACAAGGCGGTTATGAATTTCTGTGAAAGATACTCCGCGTACCCATTCATAATTGATAACAGCCCTCACTTCCGCCTTTGACCACGACTCCAAATCGCACCTTCTCTCCATAGCTCCGGGAAAAGACTGAGCGGCTGGCCTCCGCTTTGCGCAGGCACTGCGACAGCACCATTTGCTTGATTGCGGTCGACCTCTACCCAATGGTGTATCGGTGTCTTGCAGGTGTGCGTTCACCTGCTGTGTCGTCTTTCGCCCATATCACACAACTCTGCCCACAGTCGACAGGAGAAACTTATCTTCCAACTCCCCCTCGTACTTCTGAACGGTGCACCTCACTTCCAACTACACTGCGTCCAGCGTCTGCTGTTCTGTTCCAGAGTCCCATCACCCGTGCATGTTTCACTAAAGATTCAATATTTATTTTCAGTGGATAGCGAATATATCAGTACCATTCTTGCCGTATTACGTAATATGTACGGCCACCTTTTATTTCCTTCTCCCGTGTTTTAAATACAAAACCTAACTCGACAATACATACATCTCGATAATTTATACATTATATAAAAATGCATGTGTGCGTGAGCGGGGGAGGGGGCGAGGGAGAAGGGCAGTGGCGGAGGCGGGTAGTTATGTGTGTTACAAAGTGTCCCACCTCGAACAATTTCAACCAAACCTGGCAAGGTACATGTCTTTCTATTTCACAGAAGTATTGTCGGTGTATAACGCACCCCTGCGCTCTTCTGAGTGTGAGGGATCTGGCATGTCAAAGTAATGGAAACAGCTTTTGGGCTGGCTAGACTGGTGAATGTCATGATGACAATTACGGGTCGAAGCGGTGGCAGGAGCTGGTCAAATGGGAAGCTTAACTCTAGAAAACCTCGAGCATTTTCAGCCAGACTTTGTACATACAGAATTTTCTGAATTCCTGGTACCTGGGTTGTAGAGGGGACTTACTAGATAAAGTTTTGATAAGGAACCTTCGTCCGGGAATGTACCGTTTGGACGTAAAAAAGTTTGAAGGTCGGATCACTTTCAAACATTATGCACACAACGGAGATAATGAGCTCTGATCTTTTGTCTCTACAAGAGCTGCTCCCTGTAGCGACTCTTCTTCCTGTTGCACAAGGTGTATCTGCGACGCGCGCCTTCATATACATACGACCCACAAACCTGGTGTGCATCCGTGGAGCTGCACAGTCACTCCACCCAGCTGCGAAAGTTACAGTTTCTCGTAGCCGTTATTGTAGTCTGACGAAAATGATGCGCGATGGACTGAAGCGATCCGGATAACGTTTTGGATAAATGCCTTGTGCAGCTCTACCACCACGCACTGCACAGTGAAGGGGTTTATTTGAAAGTGGTCCGATCTTCAGACTTACTTTTTATCAAAACGGTGCATTTCTAGACATGGGTTACTTATCAAACTTCCTCTACTAATTTCCCCTACAATCCCTAAAATTCTGTAATAGGAACCATCCTACATATGGTTTACTCCGTGGAGAAAAAATACATTAGGACGCCAGGACATCCTTTACACCCCCAGAACTGAAGAAAAGAAAGGATATAACATGGTAAGCATAACTCCCGAACACCTGGAGACGTTTCAAACCAACTTGAAACAAATACGACTTGCTGCCTACTAGAATATTATGGCAAACAACCGGGCTATGCACGGTGATTACATAATCAGTAGTAACGGTTTTAGATATTAATATAACTACAGCAGTCAGTTACTTTTGTTTTTGTTTATTTATAATAACAAGCACAATCTCGGAACATACGTTTTCACATGTCTGCCCAACAGCTCGTGCTATTCACCGTCCGCAATCGCAGTTTTGTGAACTCGTGCAAGTAGCACGACACAGTTAACACATATAATGAGGCACGTTTCATAACTAACAAATTTACTGACAAATGTTACTTTAAAACGTAATACCCGAACACCTGTGTAACTAGCACAATACCTTAACACAACGTTTTCATGTGACATGTAAACTCTATGTTAAGTCATTTTCATAAAAGTTTGTCATTTCTAAAAAAGTGTACTATTTTTAAGTTACCTCAGCGTAGCTTCTTTCTGATGAGATGTACTCTCGAAGGATGTGGCTTTCTACCTACATTACGGGAATCACAGTTCGAGATATTTGTTGGAATTTCACTTCCCTCTCGCGTGATAATGTCTCTTCCATGATCTTCATATAACTCTATTTGTTGAGCAGTTGTAGACTTTATCTCTTATCAGTGAAGCAAAAGAATCCAAAACCGTTGAATGCCTGTGTATCTGATCTACAAATAGCCATTCGTTATGACTGCCAGTTGTTATTAATTAACTTTCCAGGTATCTTTGCAGAGTTCGCCGTCTCCGTTTCACGATGGAAAACTGACATAGTAATATTTTCCGTATTTGAGGTTTTAATATCGCAATTTTCATTATAACTCAATTTCATGAAAATTTTCTTCCTAAAGTCTAGTGTACGTGTGAGTTGCATGATTACTTTCATAAAGGGTTGACGCACTCGGTACTGGCTGGTGAAATTGCTTTTCAAAAGAGGAATATGTAAAACAGAGCACTCTGTTACTGGATATAAAAGCAGTGTGATCAATCATTTGAATCATTTGGTAACCACTCTCCCCTGTCAGTAAAGGCCGGACTTTCTTTGATCTGCACGCTTTAACGACCTGACTTGTATCGAATTAATTACATATGACACAAAAAATTTGACTCTATGCATTAACAATTGATGAAATCGATAAATCACATTCGCACTGCAGTTCGCTGAAAAGTGGTGTAAAGTGGATTAAATTTTCATTAACTACTGTCAGCATCGCTAATCTCTGCAGGCTGTCATATTTACTGTTCGCATATTCCATGATGTATTATTCATTCACCTTTTTTATAATTTATATGTCCGTATGTTCGTTACGTGTTAGATTGAGTGATACATTATTAAAATCCATTATTGTAACTTTCACTGCTGTTAACTGCTCCATTATTAGTCCCTACCACTAACACTATCCTGCTTCCTTTAAGTATCAAACTCCCATGTATATATTAGCTTCAAACGGCTGGCTACAAATGACCTAAAAATCACTTAAAATGTTAAATTTTTTATGTTAAATATGTAAGCGAGACAAAGTTCAGAAAATATTTGAATTAAAAAAAAAAAGTCGCTAAGTGCTCTCAGTACCAAACATTGAATGAGCACAGTTCGTTTAATTTGAGCTACGTTTTAAGCAAATATAGTTTTTCACACATATCAATGTTTATTACGTTATATTTCCTGAACTATGCGTCGTACAATGATATAATTTTGCAGGTACATTCAGAGGCATGGGCGGGTACTGTCTGCAAATTGTGTAATAGTACAGCAACAAGAAATTCAAACGTCGTGCCCGATTCTGCAGTCTTACTGTATGACTACTGAAAATGTAGTAATCGAAGAACTTTTTATTTCTTTCATCATTTGGTGAGGGGCGTTAGCGGGAATAAGTTTCGAAAATGTTTAAAATTATGTGTAAAGTTTGTTGGAAGTCTCGAATTGCTCTCATTCTCAAATACTAGAGGAAACAGCCTGGATAATCTGCGCGCCCTGACTTGCACTGCTTCAAGGCTTATACACGGTTTCAAACTGTAATACTAGACGTACTGTGCTAAACCTGTAAAAGAAGTTTATAGGTCTTAAAGAGCAGAGCACGACAGTATTTTGAAATTTTCAGTTCGGTTAACAACTGTATGAAAAATTGAAAATCAAATTTTTGTTGCCCCTGAAAGCTACCGATAGCTGATTGGTTGAGGCTATGTAATGTATCAGAGTCATTATCCCTCTTCTTATTCCATTTGCGGATGGTTTACGACGTGACAATTGCAATGTCGGTACTCTACAATATAAGCTAGAGTTTTACATAACATCATTATCGTTATGCCTTACGTGTACGAGATGAATCAGTACGTCTCTTGACTGACCTTGGAGCGTTCGTTCTTGCAAATTCAAGAGCGAGTTTTCATGTGATACATAACAAGTTTTCAGCAAGGGCCCGCCACTAAATATTGTTGAAAATTTCTCAAGTTGACTAAACAAACCTGTAACTAATTTTGCAGTTATTCTCTAAATGTTCCACCGGCCGCGGTGGCCGAGCGGTTCTAGGCGGCTCAGTCCGGAACCGCGCAACTGCTACGGTCGCAGGTTCGAATCCTGCCTCGGGCATGGCTGTGTGTGATGTCTTTAGGTTAGTTAGGTTTAAGTAGTTCTAAGTTCAAGGGACTGATGACCTCAGATGTTAAGCCCCATAGTGCTCAGAGCCATTTGAACCATCTAAATGTTCCTTATCGCTTTGGTTAATTCAAATTAGTAAAATTCCCATCTAGACCCACAAGTATCGAGCATATTCTAAGTTCGAATATACGTAATAAATCTCGTTGAGAGAGAAAAGCTTCTATCGATAAATTAAAATGCATTTCGATAGCATCGGTAGTGCGAAACGCAGCTATTTCTTCCCTCGAGCATGCGAACCATGGATGAAAGCCGACATGCAGATTTCATATTCTTAGATTTTCGGAAAATGTTTGACACGGTGCCATACTGCAGACTGTCATCAAAGGTCCGAGAATACGTAATTACGAGGGGCGTTCAATAAATAATGCAACACATTTTTTTCTCGGTCGATTTCGGTTGTTGAAAATATGCGGAATTTGTTGTGGAGCGCCGTGGAATATTCCCGCTTCAGCCTCTGTAGTTTCATGAAGTTCAGATAGGTGGCGGTGCTGTATGTAGCCTTCAAATTAGCGTTTCTAAAGGAGGTGCGTTCCAAGCAGAGCACTGTCACTGACTCTCGTTTGGCGAAAAATCAGAGCATCGCTGATATTCATAGGAGCTTGCAGAATGTCTACGGAGACTTGGCAGTGAGCAAAACCTCAGTGAACCCTTGGGACAGGTGTCTGTGGCCATAGCAACAAGATCGCGCAAGTCTGTCGGATATCCAGCGTGGCGGTCGGCCGCACACAGCTGTGACTCCTGAAGCGTTGGAACGTGCGGACACTCTCATTCGAGGTATTCACCGCATCACGGCCGAACACCTCGCTGCTCAACTGGACATCTCTGTTGGTTGTACTGTCACCTTCCACCACCCACCGAGTTCCTATCCGCCTAAGAAAAGACCATAAAGAGCAACGAAGGACCATGTGTGTGGAACAGCTTGCACATTGCGAGGCTGATCGAGACAAAATTTTTGTCGAACATTGTTACAGGCGATGAAAAATGGGTTCATCACTTCGAGCCGGTAACAAAACGGCAGTCAATGAAGTGGCGCCACACCGCCTCTCCTCCGAAGAAAACATTGAAAGCCGCACCCTCAGCTGGTAATGCCACGACGACGGTGTTCTGGGTCTCTGAAGGCGTTATCCTGTTTGGTATCGCCACTCAAGGCGTAGCGATCAACTGTGAAGAGTATTGTTCTATTCTCAGGAAAGTGTCGAAATGACTGCAGTGTATTCGTTGGCACAAAAATGCCAACGAACTTCTCCTTCTCCACGACAACGCAAGGCCTGACACAAGCCTGCGCAACCAAAAGGAGCTCACAATACTTCATTGGACTGTTCTTCCTCAGCCACCCTACAGCCCGGATCTCGCACCTTCCGACTTCCATCCGTTTGGCCCAATGAAGGATGCACTCCGCGGGAAGCAGATCGTGGATGACGGGAGGATACTGATCCAGCATGACGTTGGCTCCGACGTCGTCCAGTAGAGTGATACCATGCGGACATAGAGGTCCTTCCAGTAAGGTGGCGTATAGAGATGGGTGAAGTCGTTCATCCTTGAGAACTAGTTCACTGGTGATCGCTCTTTTTCGGGAACCGTTCATTTTTACTCTTTCACCGTTCATTGTGTTTGGTGTACGGTTCTTATGAAAAATTGAAAATTAATAGCGTAGGTGACTGAAGATATAAGGCGCCAAGAGGGGGCACTTCCCTCCCCCCTGGTGTACAGAGTTTTTATTCATAACAGAATTCCCACACACTTGTAATTTTCGTGATTCTGCAAAACATCTCGTTTAGCCACCTGTAGCGTTATGTGGCTGATCGCAGTGAAACAATATAGGGTGGTGCACGAAAAACCGGCCCGAGTACAGGCCGCTAGCCAGTTACGCGCGATTTGTTGACCGCTACGAGCAGAATAGATAAACATGTAATAATTAGGCAGTGAAAAAGTAACAAATAAGCAGACAACTTCGGAACAATAGATGACGATTGGTAAGCGACAATGAGCAGTGTAGTACTCGGGGCTGATTTTTCGTGCGCCACCCTGTACCACTGAATAATTTCGTAGGAGTTATCATATTCTCTTTACAAAATGTGACATCATACACTCGATTACGAAGCGCGGGTTTCATTCGGTTGTAAGTCGGTCTGCCTTCCATAACAATGAACATGCTCTTTTACCTTGGATCAAAAAAAGACGGAAAATGGCCACTCGTGTGTGCCGCGCCGACGTCCTTTGCGTGTGTAATAACAAAAAAACTCTTGCCTTTTTACAAGTATTTCTTCTGCTGTTTATCGAAATAGTGAATTAAGCTGATACGCCGTTTTGTTACTTGAAAAGATGTATGTATTACATACCACGTAATTTTTATGTAGTTTACGCAATTATAAAATACATTTTAATTACTGGTTGTGTACGCTCAATAGAATACGAAAAGAACCAGAAGTTCAGAGTTCAAAAAAGGTTTGAAACAGATCTAGAATGGGCGTGCGAAGCGAACGAAACGAACAACAACTCGTTACTGAACTAACTATGAGCAGTCGGCAGTGGAACTGCGACGAGTGGCCACGCGAAGAAGGACGAGTCCAGCCGAGCGAGACCGAGACCGAGACAGACGGGAACGGGACCGAGGCTGGAACGAGACCGGCCGACGAGCCGTTGCGGGAACGA
This sequence comes from Schistocerca serialis cubense, assembly GCF_023864345.2. Classification (NCBI taxonomy): domain Eukaryota; kingdom Metazoa; phylum Arthropoda; class Insecta; order Orthoptera; family Acrididae; genus Schistocerca; species Schistocerca serialis. The sequence continues at coordinate 266,834,469 of NC_064639.1, forward strand.
GACAGACCGTTTCCCGTTCACGGGAAGTAGAAAGCCGCGACCGAAGTGAACTATGAAAGACCGTTCCTTAGAACTCGTTCCTCGCTCGTTCCGTTCATCTTGGTGAACCGTTCCTTTGGACCCTTCAGTTCGTGAACGACCAATCTCTAGTGGCGTAAGGCCGTCGCATTGATCGGGAATTACGTTGAAAAAAAACGGTTTGGTAGCCAAAATAGTACGAAATGACATTATCTATTGAACGCACTTCGTAGTTCTAATAAATATTAATGACTTGAAAACATTTTGAGCGATAGAACCAATACGTTGTCCTATATGGTGAGTGTTTACCGAAGACAAAGCCGCGTCAGGAGTATCCCAAGAAAGTGTGACAGGACAGATGCACTTCTCTTTATGCATAAACGAGCTGGCGTACAGAGTGATCAGCGGTCTACGGCAGTTGATTGATATCGTTGTAGTCTACGTGAAAGTTTTACCTTTAAGTGCCTATACGAGGATACATGATGCCTTGGATAAGATTTACATGTCATATGATGAATATCAGCTTGCTTTAAATATGGGGAAATGTGAGTTAATCCAGTTGAGTAGGAAAACAGACCTGTAAATTTCGAACACAATATTAGCGGTGAACTGTTTGACACAAGTAAGTCGATTTAATATGTAACCGTAACGTTTCAAAGCGGCATAAATGGGTCAGTACTTGCTGACTGTTGTAAGGAACGCGAATGGTCGACTTCGGTTTATTGGGAGAATTCTGGGAACTGTAGCTCATCTGTAAAGTAGACAGCGTAGAAAACAGTTGTGCGACCCATTCTTGTCTATTTCTCGAGTCGGATTAAAGAAGGACACCAGAGCAATTCAGGGGCGGGCTTCTAGGTAGGTTCGGTCAACACGCGAGTATTATGGAAATGTTTCATGATCTCAAATGGGAGGACGATGTTCTTTTTTCGTAACACTGTTGAGAAAGATTTGAGAATCCTCATTTGCGATAAACTGCAGAATGATCCTAATGTCACCAACATACTATACATCTCGCGTAAGAATCGCGAAGACAATAGAAATCAGGATTCGTACAGAAGTATACAGGTAGTCGTTTTTCCACTAGCTCGATTTGCGAGTAGAACAGGAAAGAGAATGACTAGCAATGGTACGAGGTATCCTCAGCCATGGTCCATATGGTACTGTGCAGATTATATATGTACATTTGGATGCGGAAAATAATTTAATAACAGGTGGATCGCTATGTTTCAAAGCTTCGTACTTCATGTCAGATAACTGGCGACATAAAAAATATCATAAAATAAAGGATTTCACGACCCGATGTTTCAGCTGTTGAGAATTCATCTAGGTTGTATGGCCGTGGTCCATGGAACTCTTCAATCCCTGACGTTTCGTCCAAGACTACGTTGGACATCTTCGGAGGTGCTCCTGGTTGTGCTGGGTCGGGAAATCTCAGCACACCCAGGAGCACCTCCGAAGATGTCCAACGTAGCCTTGGACGAAACGTCAGGGATTGAAGAGTTCCATCGACTAGGGCCATACAACCAGGAAGAATTATCAGCAGCTGACATAAAAATAAAAATTATTTCAAGTTTGTATTTCTATTGCCCTCAACTGGACCTGTGCTCGTTAGATACGAAATTTTGCGAGCAAGTGTCGCATTCTCATACGTTAAAACGATTCAGTGCCCTTCCTCGTTATAGAAGTGCGTCACAATGTACACGCTTTGTATTCCAACATTTAGTTGTGGCAAGTTTAGATTGCTTCGGAGACTAATTAGACGCATATGTCACAATTATTGAACACTGTGTGCTTAGATCTCCTCTTGAAACACTAAGAATACCGTCACACTTCGATGGTATGGGGATTGTGTAGCTGAAGGCGGATTTTTAAGAAAAAGTGTACAATTTCCCTCAACACTTGCTTAATCTTAACATTAGTCATATAATATTAAGTACTTTGTGATGTAAACAGAAATGCCCACTGTTAGTTACACAAAAGTACTGTCAAATATCTTGTAGACCTTTAATACGGAGTTTCCTGATTTTGAAAACATTCTGCCTGCTAAACTGTAGAAAATGTAGAGATGAATATGACGTTTTATATTTAAGGACGGCTCCTTACAACGATGAGTTTCTTAACGTAATTGAACAAAGAGAAGAAAAATTTAACTGCACAAACTATTATCAGTTAAATTCCCGGAAGAATGAAAAATACAAAACCGACTTTACTGTCACTGCATTTCAAAAGTTAAAAGAGAAGTCTAAAGGAACCTTCAACTAGAAAATGAATTCATTGTCGTTATTCATTTCAAAAATTCATTAATAAACTCCGCTCCCAAATATTATACTCAATAAGTAACTGAAGCTTATACATACTTCTGTTTGGAGTATATAAGGAGACACTTCTAACAGTAACAGTACCGTGTTCAACAGCCCCAGTATAAAAGCGATTTTCCATCTTGGAATCCATAAACATTCTACAATGGTCAGCCCAAGAGCGAGAACGTGTTTCAGGCTTCTGTTGATGTAAAAAAATTGGCCAGGTGCAAGAAGGACTTGTGCACTGAGGGTTCCGTACAAACTACATTATGTATATGCACTGAGGTGACGGAAGTCACGGAGAACCTCCTCTTTCCCCACGTAGTGCAGCAAATCGACGTGGCTTGGACTCAACAAACCGTTGGAAGCCCACAATGGCGAAAGTGTTGCCGGTGCACTTTTTTGTGCAGGAACTGACCTCTCGATTATGTGCCACAAGTATTCGATGGGATTTATGTCGGGTGATCTGAGTGGTCAAATCATTCGCTCAAATTATCCAGAATATTCTTCAAATCGACGGCGAACAACTGGGATCCAGTGAGATGGCGCATTGTTATGCACAAATGTTCCAACGTTGTTTTGGAACATGACTCCCTGAACGGCTGTAAATGGCCTCCAAATAGCCAAACATAACCATTTCAAGTTAATGATGGGTTCAGTTGGACCAAAGGATCCTGTCCATCCCACGTAAACACAGCCCACATCACTACAGAGCCACACCAGCTTCCACAGTGCCTTTTCGACAACGTGGGTCCATGGCTTCGTGGGGTCTGCGTCGCACTCGAAAGTTACCATGAGCTCTTATCAACTGCAATCGGGACTCATCTAGCGTCCAACCGGTATAGTCACAAGCACAGGAGAGGTGCTGCAGGCGATATCAGACTGTTAGCTAAGGCACTAGCGTCGGTCCTCTCCTGCCATAGCCAATTAACGGCAAATTTCGCCGCACTGTCCTAACAGATACGTTCGACATACGTACCGGACTGATTTATGCGGTGATTTCACGCAGTGTTGCTTTTCCGATAGCACTGAGAACTCTACGCGAACGCTGCAGCTCTCGGTCGTTAAGCGAAAGCCGTCGGCCACTGCGTTGTCCGTAGTGAGAGGTAGTGGATGAAATTTGACGTTCTCGGCACACTCTTGACACTGTCGATCTCGGGATATTGAATTTCCTAGCGATTTCCAAAATGGAATGTCCCATGCGTCTATCTCCAACCACCAAGCCGCGTTCAGAGTCCATTAATTCCCGTCGTGAAGCCATAACCACGTCGAAATCTTTCAACATGAATCACCTCAGTACGGAAGCGATCGCACGAATCATCTGAGTACAAATGACAACCCCGCCAAAGCACTGCCCTTTAATATGTGTACGGTGTATTATACAGATAGGTCCACTTCGCTATACATGACTTTTGTCTCTTCAGTGTATTACGTCTTTTGCACCTCATAACATTGCCGTCTACTCTCTTTCTTTCTTAATCTCATTTCCCCAAATATAAATAAGCGTATTAGGAAGTCTTACCTGAAATATTTTATCTGGAGTGTTGCCATTGCATCGAGCTATTGAGCGTCGTTGGCTGGTGTGCTTTGGGTCGCCAGCTTAAATCCGACAACTAGCATTTATTTTTTGTTATAATTTCGGAAGTTTCCTGAAATGTATTGTGTTTGCATAATCTGGAGTAGACTCTGTCTGTATAAACCACAGCAGTCTGGAATATTTATACAAACAGCTGCACTCTCCGTCCCGAAAGTTCAAATGGTTCAAATGGCTCTGAGCACTATGGGACATAACTTCTGAGGTCTTCAGTCCCCTAGAACTTAGAACTACTTAAACGCTAAATGTAAAGCATAATTTAATAAGCAGCTGCCAGTTATGATTTTTCAGAATTTCCAGTGTACTCTACAGCCAGTCAATGAAGTATTACGTGACCATACGTGCTGTCTCTCTTTGTATACAACTGACATTCTATGTTAGCACGATCTGATATGGTCAGACGGGCGAACTTGAGCAACATTCCATGATAGGCCGTTCTAGTGTTTTGTAAGCGCTTTTTTTCGGAAACAAATTGTGGTTTCTTAGTATCCTACCAGTCTATCAAAGCCTGTCATATTCTTGAGGTATTCCACTGATTCACACATATCCATGATATACCGTATGATGACTGAATGTAATTCGGTCTCACATATCACCTTTTGTTTTAATCTGTGTCCGATCCTTGCATTTTGCTTGTATCGCGAATTATTCACACACTTCTTCTCATTACATCTGTCTCTCGTACGATTTTACAGATGTCACACAAGTTTGAAATATTAGAAATTTTCTCTACTTTCTCATATGCCGTATCCCAACTGCTTATCAATCAGAACCTCTTCAATTTCTCTAGTATTCAGTGTGACACGAAGAGCTGATCGTTCAGTGGCTCTCATACGTATCACCTGCTGATTTCTAGACTCTACATGGATAACGCATTTTTGAAAAACTAGTCACCTGTGTCCTAAATTTTGATTACCTAACCGCGTCGCCCATAACTTCCAACGTCGTCTTCGTGACTTAAATAACCGACAATTCTGTCACTACTGTCATGTGGATTTAAATCATTTAGTTCTCTCTCAAGTTCAGATCACACATGATAAACGCTAGCATTTGTCCAGTTTTACTTTTAGATTTCTAGTCCTCAGTCTTGCAGCTACTACCATTAGCACTGAGTTTTTGTCTCAAACTGACGATTTAGAGATTTTATAGGATGTTACGTTCTTATAAATTAATTAATACAACATCCGTTAGGTTCCCCAAAAATTGAACGGAATGATTTCCATTTCTAATGCTGACATCGTCGAAATATCATTAGATCTTCGAATGAACCTCTTCCTCTGCTACAACCTTCCCACGAAATCGGGTAATATCTTTCAACTAATTCTCCTATAATTAGCTTCACTGTGAAAATTTAGAGGTCTGAGTTCCACCACACCCCGATAATTAGTGCGGCATTCAATCGATACTTTACAGCTTCTTCCAATCCACTACCGCAACTCGATACTATTTGCCTTTGGCGTTTCAGCTTGGTTATGCGAGTACTGTTTTCTCTTCCGCTACTATTATGCGAGTCTCTGGTAATATGACATTCTGCGTTTAAGCAACACTGTAGGATTAATGTTATGTCAGTAGAAAGACTTTCAGAGGTTGTCGAAGTATTGACATAAAAAGGCTTATCAAAGAAATGGAAACACATATGTTAAAAGACGCAGCCTTTCTGTGACGTGAGATCTGTAGTCGTTTGTGTCCTCTGCCTGTCATGATTTTGTGCTTGTACACAGGAATATCATTGTGCAGAGCGTAATGCAAATTGTGGTTATTCGAGTGTACGTGACTCAAGAGGAATGTCTGTCCGATGATTTGGGAAAAAAGAAGATAACGACGTTATTACACAGCAAGGAGTGGAGAAAATTTGCACTTTATTGCTAAAATAAGGAATGTGTTCATGCCAATCATTTTATTTTTCTTTCTTTTATTTCGAGTATGCTGTTGTTTAATGAAACTTTTTCAAAGCATATATAATATTTATTGTTTGATCGAAATTCAATTTAATTAACAGTTCTGACGGTTGTGAAGAAGACAATGTACAATATGCAAAGGTCTGCGACAATATTCCACTGAGAGGAAACGCTTTTGATAAAGGTCCAAATGAGGCTTGCCGAACCGTCAAACCAAGAGCAAGATTCATGCCATCACTCTTCGTACTTTAAGCGTTGACTCCAGTAAGTCGATTATTGCACTTTGCTTTGCGAAGGGAAGGAAGATTAGAGTTTAGCATCCCGTTCGGCAGTGCGATAATTAGAATCAAAGCAAAAACTCTGATTACGAAACGACGGGGAAGGAAATCGGCCGTGCCATTTTCAAAGCAAGTAGTCCGGCACTTACCTGGAGTGATTCTTGGAAATTACGGCAAATACAAATCTGGCTGGCCAGACAGGTTTGAACCAACGTCCACCCGAATGCGGCCCAGTGTGCTAACCACGGCGCCACAGGTTTTTGCGTAGCATTTTGGCCGATGAAAAATTTGTGTGTTTTCTGTCAACATACACTGTGTGATCAAAGTATCCGGACACCCCCCAAAACATACGTTTTTCGTATTAGGTGCATTGTGCAGCCACCTACTGCCATGTACTCCATATCAGCTACCTCAGTAGTCATTAGACTACGTGAGAGAGCAGAATGGGGCGCTCCGCTGAACTCACGGACTTAGAACGCGATCAGGTGACTGGGTGTCACTTGTGTCATACGTTTGCACGCGAGATTTCTACGCCCCTAAAACATCCCTAGATCCACTGTTTCCGATGTGATAGTGAAGTGAAAACATGAAGGGACATGTACAGCACAAAAGCGTACAGGCCGACCTCATGTGTTGACAGACAGAGATCGCCGACAGTTGAAGAGGGTCGTAATGTGTAATAGGCAGACATCTGTCCAGACCATCACACAGGAATTCCTAACTGCTTCAGGATCCACTGCAATTACTATGACAGTTAGGCGGGAGGTGAGAAAACTTGGATTTCATGGTCGAGCGGCTGCTCATAAGCCACACATCACGCCGGTAAATGCCAAATGACGCCGGGCTTCGAGTAAGGAGCGTAAACAGTGGACGATTGAACAGTGGAAAAACGTTGTGTAGAATGACGAATCACGGTACACAGTGTGGCGATCCGATGGCAGGGTGTGAGTATGGCGAATGCCCGGCGAACGTCATCTGCCAGCGTTTGTAGTGCCAAGAGTAAAATTCGGAAGCGGTGGTATTACGGTGTGGTCGTGTTTTTCATGGAGGGTGCTTGCACCCCTTGTTGTTTTACGTGGCACTATCACAGCACAGGCCTACATTGATGTTTTATGCACCTTCTTGCTTCCAACTGTTGAAGAGCAATTCGGGGATGGCGATTGCATCTTTCAACACGGTCGAGCACCTGTTCGTAATGCACGACCTGTGGCGGAAGGGTTACACGACAATAACATCCCTCTAATGGACTGGCCTGCACAGAGTCCTGACCTGAATTCTATAGAACACCTTTGGGATGTTCTGCAACGCCGGCTTTGTGTCAGGGCTCACGGACCGACATCGATACCTATCCTCAGTGCAACACTCCGTCAAGAATGGGCTGCCATTCCTCAAAAAACCTTCCAGCACCTGATTGAAGGTATGCATCCGGGAGTGGAAGCTGTTCAAAAATGGTTCAAATGGCTCTGAGCACTATGGGACTCAACAGCTGAGGTCATAAGTCCCCTAGAACTTAGGACGACTAAAACCTAACTAACCTAAGGACATCACACACATCTATGTCCGAGGCAGGATTCGAACCTGCGACCGTAGCAGCCGCGCGGTTCCGGACTGAAGCGCCCAGAACCACTCGGCCAACGTGGCCGGCAGTGGAAGCTGTCATCAAGACTAAGGGTGGGCCAACACTATACTGAATTCCAGCTTTACCCATGGAGGGCGTCACGAACTTGTAATTTTCAGCCAGGTGTCCGGATACTTTTGATCATCTAGTGTACTTGAGTTCTGCTTTGCTTTCTTCTTGTCTGCTTGATCAGTCCAGGTCTAACAATAAATTGTGCAATAACATATCCAGGATGGTTAAGAAGCCACTGGTCGTATTCCTGTGAAGATAAGTCCAGGAACGACTTGGAAAAGATGAGACCCGGTAGCACTGTGTGGAGGAATGTAAGTACATGAATCCCGTAATCCCTGTAATAATGGACGGCATTATGACTCATAGGTGACTAGTCTGCATCACGAAATATTGTCCAAAGTTAAAAGAAATTAATTTTCTTCACTTTCGTGTATGTATTTTTCTCAAAATGCAACCATGTGAGATACAGATCTTAGTTGATGTATCCAGTGTCCGAAGACAGGTGCGGATCTAGTGCTCCGATGTGGGGTGGGGGGAGGGGGAAGGGGTCAGGTTGGGGGGGACCACGTTGTCTTACTGTCTCTCCCGACCCTCGCCCCCTCTCCCCCTCCACCGCCCACCTCACCACAAATATAATCTGTTGAAATACCCACTGAAACGTTCCTCTTCGTCCGTCGTCTCGGAGCTTCTGTAGCGTCTGGTCCTTAGAATTCCTCTCAAACGTTTGTTGGTAGACCTGGATAATTTCTCGGCCATGCTGCACTTTCGCTATTAACCCAAATAACGGTCGCCAGCCCGCCCAGCTAGCCGAGCGGTCTAACGCGCTGCCTCCCGAGCGGGAAGGCGTGCCGGTCCCCGCTACGAATCGAGAGTGGAGGTCCGGCGTGCTGGCCAGCCTGTGGATGGTTTTTAAGGCGGTTTTCCATCTACCTCGGCGAATGCAGGCTGGTTCTCTTTAATCCTCCTCAGTTACATTATGTCGACGATTGCTGCGCAAACACTGTCTCCACGTACGCGTACACCATCATTACTACATTTGGGGTTACACTCGTCTGGTATGAGACGGGGGGGGGGGGGGGGGTCTACTGGGGGCCGAACCGCACAATAACCCTTAACCCTGGGTTCGGTGTGGTGGGGCGGTGGTGAGGTGGGTGGACTGCTGTGGACTGTTGCGGGGTTGTGAACCGCTGCGGGCTACGGCGGGACGAAGCCTCTCTGTCGTTTCTAAGTCCTCGGTTTAACACACAAGACGCAAGAGTCGCCAGCCTCGCTTAAACTCGCGACACAGTGTTCCTTCCTCTATATCACTACTCCATACCCTGTACAGTTTGACTAATCTCAAAACATTCCGAAGTCCGACCACTGGACTGGACAACAAACTCCGTAATTAGTCTCTGTAGCGTCACCAGCCGGTCTCTACAATCCCCTCTGTAAAGAACAGAAGAACATAATCTAAAATCGAAGAGGGTAAGGGCATAGACGAGAACGCCACACTTCAAAATTCCATTCCGACAAAACACACTCTCTTTTAATATCCCTTGCCAAATCCGCTTCGTTGGGCGCGTAAGACCCTAGATGTTTTTCTGCTCTGAAACAAAACAAATCAGACAACGACTGCAGTTAGCCCGTTGCTCCACGATCTGTTAGACCGCCTCTTAGTTAACAGTCCGTGTGTGCTTCCTAACACTTTTGAACTTAGCACTTCTGTAGACTCTGCCCCACTGCTCCTTTACTACGAACTTCGCCCCATAGGGCTGAAGTCGCCACCCGCACCCTGCCACTGCCACCGCCACCGACCGACTCCTCGATATCGCAAGCTGCCAACAGCTCCATGACATTACTTCCACGTGACTACATTTCGGCCAGCCTCCAGAGGAGAAAGAAGTCACTGCGATTGGCCATTTCCTGCTAACCCTCAGAGTATGTCTGTCAAGTGATGTTGCCTGCCGACACTTTCAGAAGTTCATACGTGAAATGTGTTCGCAGTTGCAAATATCGACAACCATCTACTGTATAATGGAATGACGGCAATGAAAATTTTGCCGGACCGAGACATGAACCCGAATATCCCGATTATCACGAGTAGTCTCTCTACCATCAGGCTATCCGAGCGCGACTCACGGCCAGACTCAAACTTCCATATTTCGTCAGCCACGTGTCCACAACCTTTACTCGTATATCTATTACATCTATTCCCCTACACGAAAGACTTTTACTTGAAAATCACTTGCCGGTGTCGGCGGATAAATACGATACTGCAGTGCCTGTGTTATTCAAAATTACCATGCACTGTACATTCGGACATGCATGCATGTCCAAAGGAACAGGCACTCCGGCAAATACAGCCATTATGTAATACCTATAATGTATTCGCAATTGCGAATAGGGACAACTGTCAGCAGTATAATGGAAGGACGACAATGAAAATTTCTTCCGAACTGTGACTCGAAACCGGATTTCCCGGTTACCGCGAGCGGTCACCTTACCATTACGCTATCGAAGCAGGACTCACGGCCAGACCCCAAACTCCCATTTTTGTCAACCATGTGTCTACAGAAGTTTGTTCCCAAACCGTACTAGAAAACGCCTACCATTCTGCGGGAAACACACACTCCTTTGAAAACCATTCAGTCGGGCCAAATCATCACCCGTTAGCTAGGTTAGTGGAACACAGACTTTTAGTTTCTGGCTGGAGAATAGCCACAGTCTCATGGACACTTGCAAACTGACATTGGCACCCACAACAGCGACCGCCACTTGCCAGTCGTCGCGGCCCGGAAATAATCCCTTACACTACTTTTCATGCGCCACATATGCTTACAATTTCTATAATAATAATATTAATAATAATAATAATAATAATAATGATAACCAAATATGTAAACTACAATCAGAACTGAAAAATGAAAGACGGCCGCTGTGGCTGAATGGTTCTAGGCGCTTCACTCCGGAACTGCTCTGCTGCTACGGTCGCAGGTTCGAATCCGACCTCGGGCATGGATGTGTGTGATGTCCTTAGGTTAGTTGCGTTTAAGTACTTCTAAGTCTAGGCGTAGCGTCTTGATCAAAAACGTCATCGGTCCCGGGTTCGATCCCCGCCACTGCCTAAATTTTGATAAATAATCAGCATTGGCGGCCGGAGACTTCCGGCATAAGAAGTCAGCCTCATTCTGCCAACGGCCTTGTCAAAGAGGGCGGAGGAGCGGATAGAGGTTCAGGGCACTCCCTTGTCCCAGGGGTGGGAAATTTCGCCTAAAGACGGGAGAATCAACAATGATCAACGACGTGAGGATGCAGAAGGCAATGGAAACCACTGCATTAAAGACACGTAACGTGTATCCACAAGACATGTGGCCTGTAATTGAAGAAGTGTCATGATGATCTCTCCATTGGCAAAAGATTCCGGAATAGTCCCCCATTCGGATCTCCGGGAGGGGACTGCCAAGGGGGAGGTTACCATGAGAAAAAGATTGAATAATCAACGAAAGGATAACGTTCTAAAGTCGGGGCGTGGAATGTCAGAAGCTTGACCGTGGTAGGGAAACTAGAAAATCTGAAAAGGGAAATGCAAAGGCTCAATCTAGATATAGTAGGGGTCAGTGAAGTGAAGTGGAAGGAAGACAAGGATTTCTGGTCAAATGAGTATCGAGTAATATCAACAGCAGCAGAAAATGGTATAACAGGTGTAGGATTCGTTATGAATAGGAAGGTAGGGCAGAGGGTGTGTCACTGTGAACAGTTCAGTGACCGGGTTGTTCTAATCAGAATCGACAGCAGACCAACACCGACAACGATAGGTCAGGTATTCATGCCGACGTCGCAAGCTGAAGCTGAACAGATAGAGAAAGTGTATGAGGATATTGAAAGGGTAATGCAGTATGTAAAGGGGGACGAAAATCTAATAGTCATGGGCGACTGGAATGCAGTTGTAGGGGAAGGAGTAGAAGAAAGGGTTACAGGAGAATATGGGCTTGGGACAAGGAATGAAAGAGGAGAAAGACTAATTGACTTCTGTAACAAGTTTCAGCTAGTAATAGCGAATACCCTGTTCAAGAATCACAAGAGGAGGAGGTATACTTGGAAAAGGCCGGGAGATACGGGAATATTTCAATTAGATTACATCATGGTCAGACAGAGATTCCGAAATCAGATACTGGATTGTAAGGCGTACCCAGGAGCAGATCTAGACTCAGATCACAATATAGTAGTGATGAAGAGTAGGCTGAAGTTCAAGACATTAGTCAAGAAGAATCAATACGCAAGGAAGTGGGATACGGAAGTACTAAGGAATGACGAGATACGTTTGAAGTTCTCTAAAACTATAGATACAGCAATAAGGAATAGCGCAGTAGGCAGTACAGTTGAAGAGGAATGGACATCTCTAAAAAGGGCCATCACAGAAGTTGGGAAGGAAAACATAGGTACAAAGAAGGTAGCTGCGAAGAAACCATGAGTAACAGAAGAAATACTTCAGTTGATTGATGAAAGGAGGAAGTACAAACATGTTCCAGGAAAATCAGGAATACAGAAATACAAGTCGCTGAGGAATGAAATAAATAGGAAGTGCAGGGAAGTTAAGACGAAATGGCTGCAGGAAAAATGTGAAGACATCGAAAAAGATATGATTGTCGGAAGGACAGACTCAGCTTTCAGGAAAGTCAAAACAACCTTTGGTGACATTCAAAGCAACGGTGGTAACATTAAGATTGCAACGGGAATTCCACTGTTAAATGCAGAGGAGAGAGCAGATAGGTGGAAAGAATACATTGAAAGCCTCTATGAGGATGAAGATTTGTCTGATGTGATAGAAGAAGAGACAGGAGTCGATTTAGAAGAGATAGGGGATCCAGTATTAGAATCGGAATGTAAAAGAGCTTTGGAGGACTTACGGTCAAATAAGGCAGAAGGGATACATAATATTCCATCAGAATTTCTAAAATCATTGGGGGAAGTGGCAACAAAACGACTATTCACGTTGGTGTGTAGAATACATGAGTCTGGCGACATACCATCTGACTTTCGGAAAAGCATCATCCACACAATTCCGAAGACGGTAAGAGCTGAGAAGTGCGAGAATTATCGCACAATCAGCTTAACAGCTCATGCATCGAAGCTGCTTACAAGAATAATATACAGAAGAATGGAAAAGAAAATTGAGAATGCGCTTGGTGACGATCATTTTGGCTTTAGGAAAAGTAAAGGGACGAGAGAGGCAATTCTGACGTTACGGCTAGTAATGGAAGCAAGGCTAAAGAAAAATCAAGACACTTTCATAGGATTTGTCGACCTGGAAAAAGCGTTCGACATTATAAGATGGTGCAAGCTGTTCGAGATTCTGAAAAAGTAGGGGTAAGCTATAGGAAGAGACGGTTCATATACAGTATGTACAACAACCAAGAGGGAATAATAAGAGCGGACGATCAAGAACGAAGAGCTCGTATTAAGAAGGGTGTAAGACAAGGCTGTAGCCTTTCGCCCCTACTCTTCAATTTGTACATCGAGCAAGCAATGATGGAAATAAAAGAAAGGTTCAGGAGTGTAATTAAAATACAAGGTGAAAGGATATCAATGATACGATTCGCTGATGACATTGCTATCCTGAGTGAAAGTGAAGAAGAATTAAATGATCTGCTGAACGGAATGAACAGTCTAATGAGTACAGAGTATGGTTTGAGAGTAAATCGGAGAAAGACGAAGGTAATGAGAAGTAGTAGAAATGAGAACAGCGAGAAACTTAACATCAGGATTGATGGTCATGAATGCCAGTGAAGTTAAGGAATTCTGCTACCTAGGCAATACAATAACCAATGACAGACGGAGCAAGGAGGACATCAAAAGCAGACTCGGTATGGCAAAAAAGTCATTTCTGGCCAAGAGAAGTCTACTAATATCAAATACCGACCTTAATTTGAGGAAGAAATTTCAGAGGATGTACGTCTGGAGTACAGCATTGCATGGTAGTGAAATACGGACTGTGGGGAAACCGGAACAGAAGAGAATCGAAGCATGTGAGATGTGGTGCTATAGACGAATGTTGAAAATTAGGTGGACTGATAAGGTGAGGAATAAGGAGGTTCTACGCAGAATCGGAGAGGAAAGGAATATGTGGAAAACACTGATAAGGAGAAGGGACAGGATGATAGGACATCTGCTAAGACATGAGGGAATGACTTCCATGGTACTAGAGGGAGCTGTAGAGGGCAAAAACTGTAGAGGAAGACAGAGATTGGAATACGTCAAGCAAATAATTGAGGACGTAGGTTGCAAGTGCTACTCTGAGATGAAGAGGTTAGCACAGGAAAGGAATTCTACACTGATGACCAAAAAAAAAGTCTAGGGGACTGATGACCTCAGATGTCTCATAGTGCTTAGAGCCATTTGAACCTTTTTCTTTTTTAACAAAAAAAATTTAAAGGTGCATACGTGAAAGTGAGAAATCTGTGCAGTAAAAAACGTTTTCCTAAAGTTGTTAAACTAATGTGTTTTAAGAGACTTCTAAATCTAAAAGTTCTCCATGGGTTAGAAACATTACTTTCATCGGCAAGCAAATGGGCTGATGAGAGGAATATAGCTCATTCTGAGAAAATGAAAGAGTTTTCAAGGAGAATCAAGGAATAGAGAAATAGTTAATTTGGCGTGGTCCGTAGTCGGTCTGAAACGAAATATAACCATTTTTAAATTACAGTTAAATGTATTACTAAACTAATTTCCTTACATAAGTGTTTAGTACAGCGCTTCAGCATAACGTTCAAGAAAATTTGCAATTAAGAGAGACATAGAATTTGAAAACTATAAGTATGAAAGTTTGTGAAATACAAGTGTCATGCAATTAATTTATCAACTGTGATAGAAACAATTTCTCACGACTCTGCCAACGTTTTGTGTGTGTGTGTGTGTGTGTGTGTGTGTGTGGCCGAGACGGGAGGGGGAGGGAGGTGTATTCAGACTCTTTCCCTTTCTGTCTTTACTCATTGAGCCACCTGCTGTGGTTTGCCAGTGATTCCTGCGGGCCCACGAAACGTATCTGTTTTGTTGTAGACAGCAGGTAGTCAGTCTGCGAATATGGTGGTGGTGGTTAGTGTTTAACGTCCCGTCGACAACGACGGTCATTAGAGACGGAGCGCAAGCTCGGGTTAGGGAAGGACTGGGAAGGAAATCGGCCGTGCCCTTTCAAAGGAACCATCTCGGCATTCGCCTGAAACGATTTAGGGAAATCACGGAAACCTAAATCAGGATGGCCGGAGACGGGATTGAACCGTCGTCCCCAGTCTGCGAATATGTGTGTTCGGCTGGCTGGAATGTTGGCAGTCAGGTCGTAAGCACAGCCACGTGGACTGGTCCTCGCGGAAGCAACTGTGAGGTATCCTGAGTTAAACGTAGCTCGCAGTTTTCAGAATCCCTTGTTGGGCCTGTTGGTCTAGCGACAGAGCGCATGCCTGGAAACAGTTAAAATCCCGATCTGCCTGTAATCGATTCTTCATCTCTCAACGAAGTGACGGGTTTCCAGGAACGACACGTGATTCGGATTCCACGTCAAGCTGTAGGTCCCTTTTCCCCGGTTGTGTAACTGGGGTAGATTAGTGAAACAGAATTCCCTGAAGACATGTCTTATCGAAAGACTTGCACTCGACCATTCAGTCACACGAAATAATTAGGATTTCTTACAATTTGAGAGACACTTTTCACTCTACTTTATTTTCCGAAAGGTAGCTGTGATTTCTATTTTTTTTTTTTTGAGGGGGACGGAAGTCCATGACGCTCACGTCCCGATCCCTTCTCTGCTATATCACCCTTGATCCGCGCTTATCCAAACACATCATTAGTGACCCAGGGGAGGCAGCATTCTTGAAACTACCCCACATACTTTCAGGAGGAAATATTAGTCATTTAGTGAGAACATACAACCTTTGACAACTGACCTCTTTCTCTGAATGCCATTTTACCTATCTGCATCTTGCCGCATCATACCATCACTTTCCGTGTTTTCTTATAAACAGTTTTAATCTTCGAATCGTATGCTTTTAATATGCCAGAAGATACAGGTTTTTGGGCCGGCCGAAGTGGCCGTGCGGTTAAAGGCGCTGCAGTCTGGAACCGCAAGACCGCTACGGTCGCAGGTTCGAATCCTGCCTCGGGCATGGATGTTTGTGATGTCCTTAGGTTAGTTAGGTTTAACTAGTTCTAAGTTCTAGGGGACTAATGACCTCAGCAGATGAGTCCCATAGTGCTCAGAGCCATTTGAACCATTTTGATACAGGTTTATGCTTTTCCATTAGCGTTGAAATATTATCAAAAAATGTCCTTGTTTGGTGCAGGCTGAACACTTTAAGTTCGATACTGGTTTTCTGTGGGATATACGTATGTCATACTCGGTTCTTTCTAGCCATCATAATGCATTTGTTAAATTTACTTGTATATGCTTCCTAGCACAGTAACCAGAAACTAATCTTCTAAAATCTTTTGTTGTAACATGATAATATCTGTTCAAAAATCTGCAGCATTTCTCGAGTTTTTGTTTTCGCTCATCCTTAAAAATTCATTGGAGTCATCCTAGTTTGCTTATTCCAATACCACGAAAAATTAGGGGCTTGGATGATTAATACATTTATAAAAACATGAATAAGACTCAAGAAAATTCGCAGTTTTTAATAACCTGAAAATTACTAACACTTATTTTTAAAGAAAACGAATATTCACAAGAATACATAGGCAGCTCGAGGTCAAAGGCCATTGATTACTCAGTACTTAACAAAAAGCATCATCATTGATAACCGATAAATGATCATGTCGAGGAAGCGACATCCATCAGACCATAATCTACTAATTTCTAAAACGAATATTTTAACAGGATGGAGTAATAACAAGAATAAAGTAACAGAATTCAAAGGACACTTATTAAGTAACAAAATAAAAGTAAACAACTTTTATATGCAAATAAACTAAATGAAAGATTGCTAATGAAATCCGCCGCTGAAAACTTATAGAATATAAATAATAGCGTTCAGAGGGCAGCTTTTGTAGCACGGAAAAGAAGATTTAAAAAGCATGAACGATGTGGAACGAAGAATTAGAAAACGTAATAAGAAGGTATAAGGAAGCCTGTCTAAAATATCTACAGAAAGCGACAGAATTGAGACCAGAATATAACCGAAGTAGAGCAGCTGCTAAATGAGAATGTAAAAATGGACGAAGAACACGTAACCAGAAAATGACATACATGGGCAGCAAACAATTGCCTATAAAGCAATCAGGCATTTAAACAGGGAAGAAAATGTAACATTGCACATAAATACAACGAACGAAAATTAATGAGAAGAACGTTACAAAAGGTGGTGGTAATACCAGAACTTAATGGAAGAAGCAGAAATTAATGAATATGGCAAAAGGGTAGATGTACTAACATTAGTAAAATTAGATAAAGCTTTAAAAGCTACGAGAAATAGAAAGGCTCCTATACATCACACTTACAGTGAGTTATTAAAATACTGCGAAATTCCCCTTAAACTAAGATTTCTACATTTCCTGAATTTATGCTTGGAGAAAGCGACAATAGCGGAAATCTGGACAACAGCTGTTGTGCACTCTATTTTGAATAAAGGTAATCGGAAAGCCTATAATAAATATACGGGAATAAGTATTTTAACAGCTGTACATAAATTTTAACCATAACGTTAAGACCAATAGTCTAAACAATTTTAACTGATGACCAGAGTGGATGTAGACGACTAAGATAAGAACAGTGGATAATGCATTCACTTCGAAAATTGATAAAAGAAGAGAATTTAATAATAAGACACACATATATTTTATCGATTAGTTCGACGCCTTTGACAGATTAAAAAGGACAATATTATTATTATAGTACTATTTTTAAAAAATGTTACAACAAAAAGGAATTGTGTGACTCTTTGTATGGACCATAGAAAGCTTAAACAATGAAACTAAGTTGTAATAAAATCAGGGACACAAAGGTAAGAATGGCTTTATAACTAACCAAGGAGATAAAAAAGGGTTGCAGTCTTCCCTGAATTCGGTTAAATTCAAATGTAAATGACATTATTAAAAAGTAAAATGAAGAAACAAAAAACAACAAATGTATAAAATTAGGTAAGGATCATTATATAAAATCATTAACGAATGCTGATGACCAGATTACAATAACCACTTTGGAAAAAGCATTCCAAAGAAAATTTAATTTAAACCAAATTCTTCGAAATCATCGTTTCAAAATATCTGCAGACAAGACAAAGTGAGTGGCGTTCCGAGGAATGCGATCTAAAATTCTGGTAGAAAACAAAGTAATCCAGCAAATAGGTCAGTTTAACCACTTGGGCACCGAAATTTCTTTTCATGGTGGCAAAGCATGAAACAACAAACTTTCAGTGTATTTGTGTAACAATTAAAAGAACAATTAACAAAAGAAACGTGACTGAATTTCTATAAAACACTAGCTGTTCCTTGCTACTTTATGGATCTGAGGATTGGATAGCAAACAAAGAAGGCATAAATAGAACAGCTAACATCAGAAATGAAATTCCTCACATAAGTTAAATAATGTAAACTAGAGGACAAATTGAGAAACGAATATATTAGAAATGAGCTAAAAATATTTCGAATAAGAGAAAAAAATCAGCTCATGTAAGCAGGAGTGAAAAGAACAAGTAAACAAGATGCAACAAGACAGGAATTCTAAAATAGTTTTGAAATGTACACCCAAAGTGGTAATGGACGTATATCTGCTCAAGAAAGGAAGCAGTTTACAAGCTGAAGCCGGAACAGGTTCCTCGAACCTTTCCATGAAAGTAGATGATGGTGGTGGTGGTGGTGGTGGTGGTGGTGGTGGTGATGATGATGGTGACGACGACGAATAAAAATTACAGATAAATTTCTACTCTAAACTACCTCATACCTCCTAGAGGGGATCTGAGGACAGATTCTCCTGTTCCAAACCCTCTCATTACTTGTCGTTTGGACTCTGCGTTTTCACGTCTTCTTTTCTAACTTCCGGCATTCCTGGAGTGCATGCCTTCCATTTAGTTTTCCTTTTATCGACGCTGAAATAGTGATGATTTGTCTCTTTTAAAGCCTGCAGTGGGTGCGTAATACTCATTTCGCAGAGTTCATGTACTTATTGCTTATCAATGAAAAAACTAACAATGGCAAAGCGTGAGGGAATGATATGAAGAGCGTAGTTTTACCCCACTTGAAACACAGAGAATTTGCTCTACACTAGGCGACTGCAGCTGCTGTCAGCACATGGAAACGCTTCTGTAGGAAATTTTATATAATATATTAAGGACGACATAATAGCGTAGAACATGATGATATATAGTTAAACATCATAAGTTTATAATTTCCTGAGCATTACCTTATTTTCGCAACACAAAATTTTATATCGAGATGTTGCTACCACATTGCGCAACAGGTTACGCCAGTAAAACTTAACTACGGCAACGAAGACTCAATCACAGCAGCCAACAGGTTGTTGACGGTACCCAGCACATTCACATGGGTTACATTTTCCACGATAGTCAACGGCTGGGTTACTAAAATTGAAATACACGCGTTATACAGGTTTATCTGTCACGCAGACTTAAAGCCACTCTACTCCTTGAAGTCTAGTTGGTTCTATTCAAGCATGCCACATGTCTCTCACCGAACAAGTCTGTAGCGTAAGTACCTCGATTGAAGGAAAGCCATTGTTGCCACAGTCAAATGAGGTGTGTAACAAAGCAGTGGCGATAGGGGTCTCCAACTATCGCGAATTTAACAGCACACTGATGGGCCTCGTTGCAGCAGTGGGTAGATCTCTCGGCAATTGTGCATGGCCATAACGTTTGGTGTGCAGTCATATCTCCTCGCTATGAAGTGATGAATCCACTGTGTTATATATGTGCTTCAACGTACTAAACGTCACAGAGCACAGCAATATAAGAGCACAGACCTCTGCTGACAGAGTCCATTTCAATGAAAACCTTCTCAGTGTGTGACCGCATTATGCGTGACAAAACTGTTGTATCCTGCCTAGTCGTCAAAGATAGGGTGCCTAGGAAACCTGCTTACCTGCTTTCTCGGATCGCTAAACAAAAATTCAAGCAAATCGTATGATGATGGTAAGTCCCCATACTCCGAGGAGCATAGAGGACAAAGCAGGAGACCTGCATTGCTGTACTAGGCAGGGTCCTAGTGGAGGTGGTTTGCCATTGCCTTCCCCCGACCATAATTGGGATGAATGATGATGAAGACGACACAACAACACCCAGTCATCTCGGTGCAGGGAAAATTCCTGAGCCCACCAGGAATCGAACCCAGGACCCCATGTGTGGGAAGCGAGAACGCTACTGCAAGACCACAAGCTGCAGACATCGTATTAATCAGTTTTTATTACAATAGGAAATGATAACAGTACTTAACTTTGTGAAATATAGATATGTTGAAAGCAAAGAGCGACAGACAAAATAAGAAATCCCTTCAGTATATACAAGTCCTAATACGAGTAATACAGTGGATGCTTCTGTCCAGGTCGCTGGTCTTCGCACTTCTATGGAAGTGGTAGAACTGGGTCGCGGCCAGGCAGTGCGGTGCTTATGTCCTCTTGGTCTAGAGAGCGCTGTCGTCTCGTTATCATCCTGGAGAGGGGTCGGTCAGCATGCAATTGGCTGACGTCGTCTCGCAGCCCTCTCTGCTCTGACGTTCCCACCTGGCGTGCCAGTGCTTGACCTTATGCCGGAACAAAAACTACGAACGTTTCCGCTACTGTTGCAAGCAGCATACATCAGTGTGACGCAGTAATATCAGCAGTGGTGCCTCAGACCCTAAAACAGAGCCGCTTCAGGAATTTTGCTGCCCCTTCGAAAATTTCAAGCGCCACCTGTTCACTTCTCTTCCAAGGATTTTCAGACACAATCTACATCCTTTATAATGTCATTCATCTATGTCGTCTTATTTTGACATATCATACCACCTCATAAGTCATTAGATCAGAGCCAGATATGAGACACCATTCAGTGAAACAGAATCAGTGTAACTCTCAAATGAATTATGTCAACAAAAATAAAATTAAATCACTCGTGGAATATATAACTAAAATTTAGGCCTACCCTACAATAAAATTTATTAGGTCAACGAATGAAAAATCAGGACGTACATAAGTAAATCGCCAGTGGTTATTTAGTGTGTTCGTAATACAGTCGGATATCGAGAAATAGTGCTTTTCGACAAGCCACTACCACGGTTTATGGCTCAAAAGAAGCAGATTTGAAAGCAGTTTCATTAATTTTGTATAAAAGTCACAGTTCAGCCTTATCTAAAGTGGTCGGAACGCAACGCAGCATGAAATACGACGAAATTGAATAAACAGTTAATGCAGTGCACTTTAGTTGCTTCAGTTCCTTCCAAAGTAAGGTTTCATAGTTTTTCTCGTATGTTCTTAGTATGAATATCTGCTGATTATGGCTTCAACACCGAGGAAGAAAAGGAAATGGGAGGAAACTTCAAAGCAGTTACAGACAAAGCAGAAAAAACTAATTTAGACGAACGTGGTAACAAGAACAATGTATATTATATTTATGGCAGACCCAAGAGAGAGGGACTATTGAGGAAGGATATCATTCATCTTTCCAAGTGTAATCGCCACTCAATCACAATGTCTTCATTCAAGAGACTATGGACAGTGTCGGGCTATTCATATTTTACTTATTCTGTATTTATTAGCTACAAAGGGTTTTTCTCAGAGATACGGCTGCATATGTTTACGGCTGCTCTATAGGAACTGTTGTCCATTATATACTGACAGATTATTTCTTTACTATAAAAATTTTAGCTTCTGTAGGGCCTTTCAAGCTGAACTAGGTACATGTCAAATGTTGTATAGGCGCATGATAGAAATTTAGTTAGTAACACTGGCGTTAGGAAGCTTTGCTGTCTTGAAAGACGTACCCAAGGTGACGAACTCAAGCGTTTCATTTGTCATCTGTTTCACGTTACCATAGATAGTTTGGAGTAAACTTAACTCTGAACCGGCATCGGAGGTCCCAACGGTACCGACCGACCGCCGTGATTGGTAGCCTATAGTCGTCACTGGATGCGGATATGAAGAGGCATGCAGTCAGCACAGCACTCGCCCGGCCGTTCTCAGTTTTCGTAACCCAAGCCGCTATTTCTCAGTCAAGTAGCTCCTCAACTGGTTTTACAAGGGCTGAGTGCACCCCGCTTGTCAACAGCTCTCGGCAGACCCGGACGGTCACTCATCCAAATGCTAACCATGCCTGGCAGTGCGTAACTTCGGTATCAGATGACAACCGGTGTTACCACTGCTGCAAGGTCCAGTAGGACACTAGATTTTATGAATTATTTGTGCTTCAAACCTATCTTTACACCTCTTCCTTTATTCAGAAGTTTCACTGACTTTGTGGCGAAACAAGCGCTGTATCGTTTGAGAGATACAGAGACGAGCGAGTGTGCCGGGACTTACCCGAGTTCACTGCACATAGTGCCACGTCACCATAACGCGTGTGTGCTTAGCACATGAATATTGCACAATAATTAAGAATGAAATTAAAAGTTGAAGTTGCTTTTTTAAACTTTGTCAACATACGCTTTAATGTGATAATGTTTAAACTGCCAAGTATCAGATTGATTAGGTCGATATTTTACCTAAATAAATCGTTCTAAGAAACAAATTAGTGGCGCCAAATAATTAAGCTAGGAAGCCAGAAATTGGTCATAACGTGCAGATGTATGTCAAAATTAACTGGTACAAGTCTCAACGTGATTAAAGCAATATTTTGGTCAGAATCCACGTTTCTAAGAAAAAATTGAAGGCGCTAAAAGACTTAGAAATATGAAAACATGTATGATGCTTTAGTTCAACATAAAAATAATAACTACGTGACACCATTAAGCTATCTCAAATAGTTATCGAGTAATTTAATGAAAACTAAATTTTTAACAAAAACTTCCTCATTTGTAGTACATTAAGTATCTGTTATACTAATGCTAGAAAGTGATGAAACCTATTAAATAATGCAGCTATAACAAGGTTTAGGACCTTGATGTTAACAACAACCAATACTAGGTCTCTTAAAGTTTTAGTTCAGAGGCTATGTTCTACTGTCAGTTCCGTTCTAAAAATTCTAGAAGGGAAAGTTTTAATGCAGGCGAGCTATAACTTTTTCTGTGATTTTGACCAACTTATCTACATTCATGCGAAACTTACGAAGATTCTAAATTGATTCATAACATTGTTATTAAATATTGTGTGTCCGAGAAAGCGGCCGTTTAGAGAATGTTACCGTGGGCATAGGGCGGATAACAGCAGTTGCTCCCTTGGTCGTTCACTGCGCCACATACATAATTACAGCCCGAGAGACAAGACTAGGCTTCACTTAGCACCCAGCCACCATAAGATCCGCGTTAGTCAAACGTCGTAGTGCACGCTGCTTCGGATGACATCAGAGACAGGCTATTACAAAACGCTTATTTTTAGTAATAATAGAAAGTGAACTCGCGAGGACTGTACATCGTCTTGGATCGCTTAGATTTCGAAAAAGTAACTGTTAGTGCGCCTCCCGTAATGTTAATAAACCCACGTAGCAAGTGGTGACAATTATTTTCCACTTTTGTGGCGAGCATTGACTTTGATTATCAGTAGTCAGGGCGAAAGACAATTTAGTAGGAACTTCCCACAGAGATCGCCTCTGAACTGCTCATAGTGGTGTTTAGGATAGAGAGGTCTACTGTCAGTATGAACATAATGAATATCACAATGCTGTGTTAGTGAAACTTAACCAAATGATGATGAGGTCCCATACTCCGACGGGCGTAGGGGACGATGCAGGAGAACCGCACCGCACCTGGACGATGTTATACAGAAAATTGTCACGATCAGCCTCGTAACGCGCAAGTAATTCCGCACAGACGGTCCTTCGTTGCTCTTTATGATCTTCTGGTACGCGGTGAGGAAACTAGTGGGCACCCACCTGTGAGTGCCCCACCTAGTTGAGGAGCGTGTCAGCACTACCAACAGAGACGTCAAGTTGCGCAACGAGGTGTTCGATTGTGATCCGTCGATCACGTCGAATGAGAGTGTCCCCACGTTCAAACACTGCACGCGTCACTACTGTGTGCTGCCGGCCGCCATTCTGGAGATCGGCCCGATCTGCGCGACCTTGTTGCGCTAATGACAGACGCCTTCCCAACGACTCGCCGTGCTTTTGTTCATTGCCAGGTCTGAGTAAACACTCTGCGCCTATGAATAGCTGAGAGGTTTTGGTTTTCCGCCAGAAGAAACTAAACGACAGCTCTCTGATGGGACTGCATCTCCGTTACAGACGCCAGTGTGAAGGCAGCCTGCGTATAGAGCCGCCTTTATAAAACCATAGGGGCTGAAGCGAGAATATTTCACGATGTCCAACAACAAAATACGATTTTTTTTTCAACTGAAACTGGCCGAGGAAAAAATGCGTTGCATTACTTTTTGAAAGCCCCTCATGTAAGAAAACCACCGGAGATCATGTGACCCTACTGCACAGATACTAAGAAAATATCCCCGAATAACACCCGAAATTTTATCGGTGAAATTCGCGGTCACCCCAAATAATTGACATATTTGCTTGGTCAGGCAACAATGAAATTAGTGAATTAACTACAACTGAAAACAAATGATAGTCTTATGTTAGACGGCGAGGGCAGAGTTTTTGAATCGGTCGTTAACGATCTGTTGATTCGGCTAGTAATTGCCCAACAGATGCTCGAATTTACGCCCCATTCCATGTAATCACAAGTAAACCATCAAAGCGCCCAAAACCTCTCTTGGAAGCTGGAGATTAGAGAGACGTGCTCCATCTGAGAAGTGTTCGTTACAGGAAACAATGCTTTCCCGTCTTGTGCCCCGCCGGGATTTGTAGGAATTTTTCCGTCACTTTTTCAGCGGACGAAGAGTTCGAGGAAGAGATGAGAGAAATCTGTCAGTGGTGCTGCCACTCCCTTACCGACAGAGAAATTTCTTCTCATTGCCTTCTATCTTGTCGCTGCGTTGCAGGAAATGAGTCCGGAGATTAACTCGCAGAAAAACTTTGCTGGCGCTGTACGCGATGGGAGGAAGGAAGAACGCTTCTCCACCTCCGAAAAGGAAGTTCGGACTCTGCTTTCTCACTGGTCAGTGTATTACATAACTTTTAGAACGTTTGTGTGTGTGTGTGTGTGTGTGTGTGTGTGTGTGTGTGTGTGTGTGTTTTCTGCAGTTCGATTTGACAAACACATGGATTCCTCGTAAACAGCAAGAGATTAATAATATCGAAAGGAAAGCAACAAAGATCTTTGTGTCCACTAGACGTTTCATTCCGCTGCCCTAAGATATCTCCCCCCCTGCTCCGGCTCACTTCCTCCCTCCACCCCCTTCCTGTCCCTTTCTGTGTATGTGTGTGTGTGTGTGTGTGTGTGTGTGTGTGTGTGTTGCAGAGAGAGAGAGAGCGCAGGAGAAAGAGGACACGCCCGCGCGAACATAGCTGAGCTTGTTCGGAAATTAACTGTTTAATGAACTTCCCTTGTATAATGAAACGATTTCACAATACTAAATTTAAAATCGTATTAAAAAACGAAACAAGGTAATTGAGTACATCTATTAACAATAAAACATAAATATATATGTTTGTACATTGTGGGTCGAAGAATGGCTGTGCGTTTGTTTTCCAGAGACAATGGCCACGAACTCAGGCCGGGATTTCGGGAATCTCCTGACTGGGCATTTACGACAGCCAAACTGTGTGGGAGGAAGGGGAGGGGCGAAGTTTCGTAGGGGATGACAAACAGGTTAAATATATCACGTAAACAGACTCCAGATACACCTACTACTAGTAAATATCCATTACACGTTCTTCAAACTGATATTGTCCGTTTCGATCGGCGGGGTGCGTCTTCGTCCTGCGAAGATTGTAGAGAGGGGGTGAGGGGGGAGGGGAGAGGGGAGAGGAGAGAGGAGGAAATTCCCTTCCCAGCGCCTCTCTGGGTCCATCCGCCGTTGTCAGATTTTCAACTTAGTATTTGGCTCCAACGAAAACTGGATCGTAATGAAAATATCTGAACAGATTGAGAGCAGAAACAAGGAGTTCTATTATATGTCTGTCCTAGCAAGAGAGAGCTACATTGATCTTAACGAGTGTGAAACATGAGACGAAATACATCCTTCAGCGCTCGGCTTGGCCTTATCCTATATTGTGGACTAATTGCTTTAGACTACAGAGAACGCACCCGATGTTGAAAATTATTGGTCGGGAGGAGTTTGTGTTTGAATGTAATGTGTACAGGGTGTGTCTGACGCAAGACTAATGGGCACAGTGAATATCTGATGGTTTCTTTGTTATACAAAAATTTTATTCTGCTATTTTGCTTCACCTTCTTCTTCCCAGCGATTACCCCTTGGTGGTGAGCCTGATTCATGATTCGGCACGTCATTGTTTTAATTTTGTAGATCGATGCTTACTTGTCCCGAAAGCCGTCACTTATTGTCAGAGATGTTTCTGTCTGTGTGTGTCGTATTTCCCTTGTTCTTCTGCAGTGTTTACTAAGACGGAGATTGGGGATCATCTCGGTGTTTCCTTTTATGAATGTGGGAAACCGCCAAAAAACCGCACTCACGGTGGCTGGTCTACTAGACCCCTGTTCGTTAACCAGACGTGCGAATTCTATGCGAGTGTCATTCGCCACCGTCTCTTGTAAGCTAGCGGGCTGCGAGTTAAGCTATACGAACAGGTTTGAAACAGTTATAGTACGGTGGTACTAATTTGAACATTTATAAACATTTTCTAAAGCTGCTATTAAAATCTGGCGAAATCCTGGATCACCGTCGTTTCACTGGCATTTTTGAATGTAAACTATATATTCATGCGTTTGAAATCTGGTATATTATTCCTATACACATGTTTTCGTATATTTGCGCAGACTTCATCAGTGCCTCCGTAGCGTGGCGTTTTAAATACTGCTGTGTGTTTCACAGAACGAAAGTTTCATGTGTGATATGGAGGAGAACTGAAGCAACTAGCTAGAATCCCTTCTTGATTCAAGATAACTGCATTGTGTGGTGGTTTCTTTCTGGTGCCAGCTTCTTAGAAATGTTTCTGTGCGCCGTCGATTCTCTTCTTGCCGGTATGTTTTTCATCAACGACGTGTAGATCAATGATCCGTAATTGTCTTTGTAAGACTTGTTACTTACGTTGGACAAAAAACTTAAACGCTATTATGTCTTTTGCTCACAGTTCCATATTGCACGGAGATCAAGTAAGAAAATCCTTTTGGTTTTAATATCGCCATATCAGCTGTAATGCGGCCGAGCTGCAAAAGATTTCACGATGTTTTGGAAAAAAATTGAATTTTCTGAATGGTTATTTTTCGAACTTCTGTATACAGCCTGTAAATCGTAATGACCTGTAGATAACTTTTCTTTGGCGTAACTCCTCTCGCGGTTTGTATATGTTATTTCACAATATTCATCAGCGACTTTCACTAGCATCTCCTCATCTCGGCCGGCTGTTGTGGCCGAGCGGTTGTAGGCGCTTCAGTCTGGAACCGCGCTGCTGCTACGGTCGCAGGGTCGAATCCTGCCTCGGGATGGATGTGTGTGATGTCCTTAGGTTAGTTAGTTTTAAGTAGTTCTAAGTCTAGGGGACTGATGACCTCAGATGTTAAGTCCCATAGTGCTCAGATCCTTTTTTTTCCCTCATCTCGACACTGGTACACGACATCAGTTAGTGCCAGACAAAATTTGTAAACAAACGCACTTTTCAAACCGACAGAGCGTTCATAAAGGGTTTGACTGTATTACTTTAACTGAATGTACTGGAAAGAACGTAGGGGACAGGCCAACATGGAAAAAAAAGAGAAGCTAAAAGTGACTGATCTTGTTGATTATAAGACATAATTATCAAAATTCATTCACTTCTTCGTAATATTTTCCTTTTTTTAAATTTGTCATCAGTATTATGACTGCTTCGATACGTTTCGTTCCCAGTGCCAACTTCTTCAACTGCACTTGGAACAGTCACCCGCAGTTATTTGTCCCCAACAATTTTTTCCAAATACATACCGAGTCTGCGATGAACGTTCTTATGTCTTATTGTACACCTAATTTCCTTTGGCCCTCTGAAACACCAAGTTTCAAATTCTTCGATTCTCTTCTTTCGCGGTTTTTCCATAGTGAATGATTCACTTCCATAGAGTGCTGTGTTCCAAACATACATTCACACAAATGTCTTCATCTAACTAAGGCCTTTGTTTGATACTAGCAGATTTCTTTTGGAGAGGAATGCTATCTACGTTAGTGATAGTCTGTTTCTTATGTCAACCTCGCTTCACCGTCATCCACTATTTTTCTCCCAAGATAGTAGAACTCTTTCACTTTGTATATTAAGTAGTGCCCCATTCTGATATTTTCTTCATCGCCTATTTATTGCCCCGCGGGATTAGCCGAGCGGTCTCAGGCGCTGCAGTCATGGACTGTGCGGCTGGTCCCAGCGGAGGTTCGAGTCCTCCCTCGTGCATGGGTGTGCGTCTTTGTCCTTAGGATAATTTATGTTGTGTGTAAGCTTAGGGACTGATGACCTTAGCAGTTAAGTCCCATAAGATATCACATACATTTTTTACCAATTCATTGCATCTACTCAGTACTTTCGTCTTTCCGTATACCTTGCTCATTAGACTGTTAATTCCATACTACATTTTCTGTACTTCTTCCTTTCTTTCACTGAAGACAGCATTGTCATCATCAAATGTTATCAGTGATATCCTTTCACGCAGAATTTTTATTCCATTTTTGAACATTTCTTTGCAAATCCTCATTGTTTTCTTGACAAAGTGTTTGAACAGCAGCAGGTAAGGTTCCATCACTGCCTTACATCCTTTTAAGCAGACCACTTCACTCTTGGTTTTCCATTATTATGGTACAGTAATGACTAATGTGCGTTTTCCATAATACTTACCTTTCCCTATAGTTTATGCGTATTTTTCTGAGGATTTAAGATTTCTTGCACCATTTCGATTTCTCGAGTACTTTTTTGTAGGTTACCAAACCTTTTGAGATGCCAACGGCCTCGCCGCAGTGGTAACACCGGTTCCCGTCAGATCACCGAAGTTAAGCGCTGTCGGGCTGGGCTAGCACTTGGATGAGTGACCATCCAGTCTGCCGAGCGCTGTTGGCAAGGGGGTGCACTCAGCCCTTGTGAGGCAAACTGGGGAGCTACTTGATTGAGAAGCAACGGCTCCGGTCTCGTAAACTGACATACGGCCGGGAGAGCGGTGTGTTGACCACATGTCCCTCGATATCCGCATCTGGTGACGCCTGTGGGCTGAGGATGACACGGCGGCCGGTCGCTACCGTTATGCCTTCTAAGGCTTGTTCGGACGGACGAGGAGGAAACCTTTCCTTAGCTTTGATTTTGTTTCCAAGTGTATTGCAGAACTGCCTCTCTGGTGCTTTTACCTTTCCTAATGCCAAACTAATCGTCATCTAACAGACGATCAATTTTCTTTTCCATTCTCGTGTATATTACCCTTGTTAGAAGCTTGGATGCTTGAGCAGTTTTTGTGGTAGTTTTCACATTTACCTAGCATTGACATCTTTCTGATTGTGTAGATGATACTCGTCTGAAAATCCGATGTTTGTAGATTCTAGAAACAAATTTCAGTTGTAGTTTAATATCTCACTTTCTACAAAATTCCGAAGAAAACCTTCTTTCTTGTTTGGCAGCAAAGCCATCTAAAACTCTATCAGATGAGAGGTACAATAGTAGGTTTCCAATGCCTACAAATCGACAGTCATTTTTGCCCCTGTCGTGTCAACCGACAGAGCGTTCCCCGTCGAAGAGTTCCTCATTCTACTGTTTTCACCTACCCGTCCTCTCCTCTGGTGTTTAACAATGACATTTATTTCACACTTTTAATGATGATGCCTTTGCTTTTAAATTCACCCAAATTTATTTTCACTTTCCCGTGCTGTAATTCTTCCCTTCTGATTCCCACTTCCGTTTCGATTTCTTCACGTTTTTTGATGCAGCTGTTTCGATTTAGGTCCTTCCCCCTTCTGTTTATTTCATTCCTCTATTACATACATATCCGATCAGAAGTAGCCAGAGACATCTATATAATTAGGAATTGATCGATAGATGTCACGAGAGTTGGACCCGACGGTATAAAAAGAAGCGAGGACTATTGTGTTCTCAGGAAAGAACCAGTGACAGCAGAATGGACCGGTCAGGCGATCGCAACGACTAGTCATTAGTTGTCACACGTGAAACACATCCATCCGGAACACTTCGGCTTTTCTAAAGTGGCCCAATCCGACCGCAGACTTTCCTAAAGTGGCCCAATTCGACCGTCGGTGATGCGAATGGGGAGTGAAAACGCGAACAGACGAGCACAGTTCAACCAAATCAGCAGGAAGACCTCGTGTACTGATGGACAGGAACAAGTGAGCACTGCAGGTGGCCGCTGTAAACAACTGCATGAAATCTTCGGCAGGAATCGCCAGAGAGGTCCAAAGAGCGACCAGGTATACAACTATCACAGTGACTGTGAATTGGGAGTTGAGAAAGACGTACTGTAGTTGAGCAACTCACCATAAGCCACATATTTCTACAGTCGACGCTCAGCGACGCTTGCGGTGGTGTGAAGAGAGACGCCAATGGACAGCGGATGACTGGTGACGTGCGATTTGGGATTATTATTCCTGCTATACCCTGTGGTAAGCTTATGGGATGGTTTGGGTTTGGCGACTGCCTGGAGAACATACTTAAAAATATGTTCAAATGGTTCAAATGGCTCTGAGCACTATGGGACTTAACATCTATGGTCATCAGTCCCCTAGAACTTAGAACTACTTAAACCTAACTAACCTAAGGACATCACACAACACCCAGCCATCACGAGGCAGAGAAAATCCCTGACCCCGCCGGGAATCGAACCCGGGAACCCGGGCGCGGGAAGCGAGAACGCTACCGCACGACCACGGGATGCGGCCATTAAAAATATGTGTGTGTCTGAATTCCTAAGGGACCAAACTGCTGAGGTCATCGGCTCCTAGACTTACACACTACTTAAACTAACTTACGCTGATTCATTAGCTCCATACTTAACAATCTTATACAACCGTTCGCTCGACGAAAGATTCCGTATTCCTGGATTTCCGGAAGGTTTTTCCCACTGTACCACACAAGCGGCTCGTAGTAAAACTGCATGCTTATGGAATATCGTCTCAGTTATGTGACTGGATTTGCGATTTCCTGTCAGAGAGGTCACAGTTCGTAGTAATTGACGGAGAGTCATCGAGTAAAACAGAAGTGATTTCAGGCGTTCCCCAAGGTAGTGTCATAGGCCCTTTGCTGTTCCTTATCTATATAAACGATTTGGGAGACAATCTGAGCAGCCGTCTTCGATTGTTTGCAGATGACGCTGTCGTTTATCGACTAATAAAGTCATCACAAGAACAAAACAAACTACAAAACGATTTAGAAAAAATATCGGAATGGTGCGAAAAGTGGCAGTTGGCCCTAAATAACGAAAAGTGTGAGGTCATCCACATGAGTACTAAAAGGAACCCGTTAAACTACGGTTACACGAATAAATCAGTATAATCTAAAAGCCGTAAATTCAACTAAATACCTAGGTATTACAATCACGAACAATTTAAATTGGAAATAACACATAGAAAAAGTTGTGGGGAAGGCTAAACAAAGGCTGCGTTTTATTGGCAGGACACTTAGAAAATGTAACAGACCTACTAAAGGAGACTGCCTACACTACGCTTGTCCGTCCTCTTTTAGAATACTGCTGCGCGGTGTGGAATCCTTACCAGGTAGGACTGACGGAGTACATCGCAAAAGTTCAAAGAAAGGTAGCACGTTTTGTATTATCACGAAATATGCAAGAGGGTCACAGAAATGATACAGGATTTGGGCTGGACATCATTAAAAGAAAGGCGTTTTTCGTTGCGACGGAATCTGCTCACGAAATTGCCATCACCAACTTTCTCCTCCGAATGCGAAAATATTTTGTTGACGCCGACCTACATAGGGCGGAACGATCACCACGATAAAATAAGGGAAATCAGAGCTCGTACGGTAGGATATAGGTGTTCATTCTTTCCGCGCGCTATACGAGATTGTAATAATAGAGAATTGTGAAGGTGGTTCGATGAACCCTCTGTCAGGCACTTAAATGTGATTTGCAGAGTATCCATGTAGATGTAGATGTACAACACTAAGGACAACACACACACACACACACACACCCGTGCCCGACGGAGGACTCGAACCTCCGGCAGGAGGGGCCGCGCGATTCGTGACATGAAGAACGTACTTACATCATGTCCAGAGACAACAGTAAAGTGCAGAGAAGGTGGTGTTACGGTATGGGAGTGTTTTTCGTTATTAGAGTGTGGTCACCTTGTATTTACTAAGACGTTAATTGTCTACTGTGTAAAGGAGAGCAACACTACAGAGACGGTTACTATATAAACATAACAATGCAGTTTGTCTTGAAGCAGCATCATGAGGCAATGATTTCTGAGCAATAGCATTTTCGAAACGCACTGTCCTGCCCAAAGTCTCTACAGGAACGCAGAGAAACAACTTCGGGATGAGTTGGAACGTCGACTTCGCTCCAGACCCAAACATCATTCTCTTCTCTGGTTTTGCTATTTGTAATCTCCCCCCTCCTTCCTAATTCCATTTTATTGTCCACACGAGTCTCTTATGAAGATCTGATAGGAGCGAAGATAACAATAAACTTTCTATTTTAGTTAGCTTTTTACGTAGAGTTGGCTCCAGTTATTCTTGTCTAGCGGTCTGATTCTTAAAGCTGAAAATGTCACATTTTAGGTACTCACAGTTGGAATGATGTAAATAAATTTGAAGGTTGTTGTTGCAGAATTTTTGTTGTTACGTCAGTATAATTTGTCACATTTTAGTATATCATATAGTCTTTTCATTTTCCACATTAAAAAAGCAGAAATTACACGCATCAAAAAAGTTTTTTCCGCAACCTGTACATAATATTGGAATAGAGATCAACATCAGCATCAATTCCACGATTTTTATTGCTCATGAAGACCACACATTGCATGTTGTACCACCATACAGCGACACCTTCAGAGATGCCGGCCCAGATTGCTGTACACACCGGTTCTCCAATACCCAGTGGCACATCCTGTTTCATTGATGCATGCCTGTATGCGTCGCGGCATACTATCCACAAGTTCCTCAAGGCACTGTTGGACCAGATTGTCCCACTCCTCAACGGTGATTCGCTGTATATCACTCAGAGTGTTTGGTGGGCCACGTCGTCCATACACAACCCTTCAGTCTATCCCAGGCATCTTCGATAGGGTTCATGTCTGTAGAACATGCTGGCCACTATAGTCGAGCGATGTCGATATAATGAAGGAAGTCATTCACAAGATGTGCACGATGGGGACGCGAATTGTCGTACATGAAGATGAATGCTTCCCCAATACGCTGCCAATATGGTTGCACTATCGGTCGGAGGATGGCATTCACGCATCGTACAGCCGTTAGTGCGCCTTCCATGACCACCAGCGGCGTCCGTCGGCCCCACATAATGCCACCCCAAAACAGCAGGGAACCTTCACCTTACTGCACTCGCTGGACAGTGTGTCTAAGGTGTTCAGCCTGACTGGGTTGCCTCCAAACACGTCTCTAACGATTGCCTGGTTGAAGGCATATGCGACACTTATCAGTGAAGAGAACGTGATGCCGATCCTGAGCGGGCAATTCGGCATGTTGTTGGGTCCATCTGTACCGCGCTGCATGGTATCGTGGTTGGTAATATGGACCTCGCCACCTCGCCACGGACGTCGACAACGAGGTTGCGCATCCTGCAGCCTATTGCACACAGTTTGAGTCGTAAAATGACGTCCTGTGGCTGCACGAAACGCATTATTTAACATGGCGGCGTTGCTTTCAGGGTTCCTCCAACCCATAATCCGTAGGTAGCGGTCATCCACTGCAGTAGTAGCGCTTGGGCGGCCCGAGCGAGGCATTTCATATACACTTCCTGTCTCTCTGTACATCCTCCATGTCCCAACAACATAGCTTTGGTTCACTCTGAAACGCCTGGACACTTCCCTTGTAGAGAGTCCTTCCTGGCATGAAGTAACAATGCGGACGCGATCGAACCGCGGTATTAACAGTCTAGGAATGCCGTGTACCTCCTTCGTGGTAGAATGACTGGAACTGATCGGCTGTCGGACCCCTCCGTCTAACAGTCGCTGCTCACGCATGTTTGTTTGCATCTTTGGGCGGGTTTAGTGACATCTCTGAATAGTCAAAGGGATTGTGTCTGTGATACAATATCCACAGTCAACGTCTATCTTCAGGAATTCTGGGAACCGGGGTGATGAAAAATTTTTTTGGTTTTGTGAACATTGGTCGCACAAAATACAAAAATAGGTCCGATCACATCACAGGCATGTCCCTAAATCCGTAAGAATGCGAGGGGATGGAGATCTCTTCTGAACAGCACGTTGCAAGTCATCCCAGATATGCTCAATAATGTTCATGTCTGGGGAGTTTGGTTGCCAGCGGAATTCTATAAACTCAGAAGAGTACTCCTGGAGCCACTCTGTAGCTATTATGGACGTGTGGAGTGTCACATTGTCCTGCTGGAATTGCCCAAATCCGTCGGAATGCACAATGGACATGAATGTACGCAGGTGATCAAACTGGATGCTTACGTACATGTCACCAATCAGAGTCGTGTAACAAGTCACATACCATTCCAACTCCACACGCCCCGCACAATTACAGATCCTCCACCAGCTCGAACAGTCCCCTGCTGACATGCACGGTCCATGGATTCATGAGGTTGTCTCCATATCCATCCGCTCGATACAATTTGAAACGAGACTCGTCTGACCAAGCAACATGTTTCCAGTCATCAACAATCCAATGTCGGTGTTGACGGGCCCAGGTGAGGTGTAAAACATTGGTCGTGCAGACATCAAGGGTATGCGAAGGGGCCTTCGGCTCCGAAAGACCATATCGATGATGTTTCATTGACTGATATGCATTCTGACACTTGTTGGTGGCCCAGCATTGAAATCTGCAACAACTTGCGGAAGGGCTGTACTTCTGTCGCACTAAACGATTCTGTTCAGTCGTCATTGGTCTCGTTCATGAAGGATCTTTTCCCGGCCGCAGCGATGTCGGAGATTTGATGTTTTACCGGATTCCTGTTACTCACGGTACATTCGTGAAACGGTCGTACTAGAAAATCTGCACTTTGTCGCTACGTCGGAGATGCTGTGTCCCATCTCTCGTACGCTGACTATAATAATACGGTCAAACTCACTTAAATATTGATAACCTACCATTGTAGCAGCAATAACCGATCTAACAACTTCGCCCAAGACTTCTTGTCTTATACAGGCGTTGCCGAACCCAGCGCCGTATTCTGCCTGTTAACATACATCTGTATTTAAATACGCATGCCTATACCTGTCTCTTTCGCGCTTCAGTGTAGGATAACAGGAAATTTCCGTAGCTGGGGCTGGCTGAAACGAGCGACGGAGAAGCTGCTTTGTGTGTTCCGGGACTCGGAGGTCAGGGGTGTGCAGCGTCAGTCTCGTAGCAGAGCCACAGCGAACAGTCGTATGGTGATGGCTGCTACCAGTTATGTTACTTGTTGCATTACAAAAGCGTATGTCTAGGAGCGGCGCCACATTACATGGTAGGATTGGTAGTGGCTCTTGTGAGTTGTTACGAAATATCTTTAAAAATGCTGCTTATGGCTGCTTAGCCACTGGCCAGTCGCGTATGTGCATTTGGAGTAATTAAGGTGTAATCTGCCCACAGCTGCAGAATTATTGATAACTAATGTACACTGACAGAAAAAAAAATTGCAGCACCAAGAAGGAGTTGTGAGACATAAACGGAAGTTGGTAGTCGTGCTGCTACATCTGAAAGATGATGTCTATTCAAATTTCGCACCAGTCCCACAACTGTGGTGCTATTAGCGACCCTATAAGGATGCAAATCAGGTTTGCTTTAAATACACGCTGTAACGATGATGAGCGTTAGTTATCTTTCGTATTATACGTGGTGAGTTGAAATTAGCGAAAACGCCTTTAAAACGACAGCTCACTGAGTGTGAACGACGTCGTGTACTAGGACTATGAGAAGCTTGATGTTCCTCCGGAAATAATGCAGAGAGGCTTGGCAGGAGTGTAGCCACAGAGTACGTGATTCCCGGCAGCGGTGGTTACGAGTGTTATATCCTAGCCAGGAATGCCACCCGAGCCCGCTGCCAAAAGGTTGGCAGCATCACAGTCCGGACGCCATCCGCATAAGCAGCGCCAGCGAGACAGGAAATCGCCGCAAGTCTGCGCGCGCCACCGCTGGCTTCTGGCTTCTTAAGCGCTGGAGTCGCGAGCGCTAGGAGTTCTGTATTCGCCGCTCAGTTGTATACTCGCCACCGAATTGTGTACTTGCTGGTCAGTTGTGTGTTCATCGCAGCAGAGTTGTTGTTTGTCGTCAGCCGACGCTGACCTAGCCGCTCCGACTCGAACTAGACAGATTTCTGTAGACACGGAGTTCACTACTGTGTTTCTGTATCTTCGTTATTAAAGATAAGTACCGACTTTTATTTAATCAGAGTGTTTGGGTTTTCATCTTTCTGTTCACTGTTCCAGCGGACCGGTCGGCCCGCTATTAAAAGTGTGGCGGTGACTTCGTAAGCCGTTTCTACAGCGAATTGTTTGTCGCTACGAACACCGCCACAAAAACGAGAATGTACGGTCGCGAGAAGACCGCGTTCTGGACACCCACGTGGCACTACCGAGAGCGAAGACCATCGTATTCGGCGGGGGGCTCTGGTTCATCGTACTGCATATGCTGCAGGAATCTGAGCAGCAGTGGGCACCACAATGACACAAAAATCGGTTACTTCAAAGACAGATCCGATCCAGAGGCCCTGTACCGTGCATTCCACTGACCCAAAACCACCGCCATTTGTGACTTCAGTGGTGTCACGTGAGAGCTCGTTAGAGGGCAGTGTGAAGGTCTGTTGTGTTTTCTGATGAAAGTTGGTTCTGCCTCGGTGCCAGTGATGGGCGTGTGTTGGTAAGGAGGATACCAGTTGGGGGTCCACAACCAGCCTGTCTGTGTGCTAGATGCACTGGAGCTACATCTGAAGTTACGCTCTGAGGCGTCATTTCATACAGCAGCAGGAGCACTCGGGTTGTTATCCCACGCACCCTGACTGAAAATTTGTACGTCAATCTGGTGATACGACGTGTTGTGCTGCCTTTTCATGTACAGCATTCCAAGGGATGTTTTCCAACAGGATGACGCTCTGCCACATACCGCTGTTGTAATCGAACGTGCTCTACAGAGTGTCGACATGTTGCCTTGGCCTGGTCGATATCCATATTTGTCTCCAGTCGAGCACTTATAGGACATCATCGGACGACAATTCCGGCGTCATCCACAACCAGCATTAACCGTCCCTATGCTGAGTGGCCAAGTACAACGGACATGGAACTTTATTCCACAAACTGACATCCAGCACCTGTACAACACAATGCATGCATGTCTGCCTGCTCTCATGTAACATCCTGGCAGTTACACCAGTTATTAATGTACCGGTAGCTCACATATGCAATGGCTTATCTCGCGGTAACATTAACCTGCAATGCTAATCACTTAAACATGTTACCTAGACAAGAAATTCCATTAATCTACATTAATCATTTTTTAGTGTTGCGATTTTTTTCGTCAGTGTACTTTTGTGTAACGCATTAAGTGTACAGTGAACTGTGATCTAATTAAAACCACTGGAATCATTAAATAGCATCCCGTATAATAAGTTATATTTTGTGCTCTTTTCGGCAAAAGGTAGTTAAGGATTGCCTCCAATTATCATTACAGAGCCCCATCTACCATATCTTTACAAGCCCACAACCAACTTCTACCACTGCAGTGAACGGACATCTCTGAGGCGCAAAGCTAGTGGATTTCAGAACAACCTCGCGTGTACGGTTACACTATTATAAACATAGGCAACGCAAGGAGAGCGTTGTAATTCCTCCACAGACATTCATACACCTCACTGAAAGAGTCCCCAGCAAATTTCAACCCATCATAAAGGCGGAGGGGGAACACACCCCATAATAGGGGTCCTGATGCTTTTGATCAGGTAGTGCATACCATAATTACTGTAAATTCAATGGCGCAATCATCGCGTACAGCTGTGTATCTGTCGGTGGGATTGTAAAAGCTTGGTGTTGAAGTTTCTCTGACGTTGGCTATGCGAAACATCTAGGGACAAGTATAGGCGAATAGCTGCTACATACTTCATGTCCCAGGTGCCACTTGGCTTCTTCTTGATGGCAATACCGAGGTCTACGAGACGGTCGTTGTCTTCTACTTCCACCGCGAAAATGACATTTTCATTTGTGCTGTTAAGGTGTTAGCGAGGACTCTTGCAAAGTTTCTCTATAGCAACGCCAGACAACGAAGATGTCTTCGAGCTACCCCTACAAGCATTTTGCCGTGAAATGGGCTATTGGAAGTGCAATGTTCCCAAAGTGCTCCATAAACAAGTTGGCAGCTGCTGCAGTTTAAGCGGCTCCTTAGAAACTCTGTTCACGTGTATGAACTGCACGCCTCCCTCTTCCCGCCCACTCTCTCTCTCTCTCTCTCTCTCTCTCTCTCTCTCTCTCTCTCTCTCTCTTAATGAAAATGCGCGGTGGTAAGGGTGGTAAGCGTGTAAGCGAACATCCCAGCCGTCATTGGAACTAAATTGCTAGCAACTGTGCAGTATGGATCCTTTATGGTCAAATTGCCAGATTTCCTAGGAAAGTTAGTAAGCCGACGAAAGTATATTACAAGTACATTTGTAAATGACGCAACTAGAATATACTTTAAGATAGTGTACGCCGAGCTTCATTTTAATTAACTATCTTAGTTCTACGACACAAAATTATGTGAAAGAGTGTCTTCAAAAGGGAGACAAATTGTTTTGGACTAACAACGCGTTACTGCAGACAGAGGCGTATCGAGGCGACCCTATGCCCCCACCCCCCCTGTCCCTTCGCTCACCGCCCTTCCTAAAAACATCTTTGTTCAATTTTTTCGTTGCAGATTTAGCAAATATTATAATTTTGAAAGGTTAATAAAAATTAAGCCTTACTGAAAAATGTTACTGAAATAAACTTTACTGCACTCAATAAATTAGATATATCATTGTAGTAAATAAACTTCCTAAAAACTGAAAGTAAAACAAAATCCGTAACATACTGTTTACGGCAGCCGCGGTACATTGCCTTAAGTATGATGTATATTAAAAAACAGATTTTAGTTCTTCCTCATAAACTGTTAACATACTTTAATTAGTAATCAGAAATGAAAAAGAAAACAGTTGTAATTACGAGCTGAGAACAAAATCTTTCCAATAATTGTGTATTCATTATAGTTTTTCTTCGCATTTTTTTGTTTTAAGTAAGCAGACTCATTGATTATTTCGCTGCAGTCACTTTCAGCAGTTCTGTCGTATTAAGTCGACAAGACATCTAAATTTGAGAGCCTGCTTCACTCGTACTCGGCCTTAAGCAATCTTTATCATCTTTTTATTTGCTGAAACTGCTTTATTTATTTATTTAATCGTATGGCTAGGGCCCCCCCCCCCCCCCCCCCCCCACGGGCAGACCGTTCGCCGGGTTCCGGTCTTTCAATTTGACGCCACTTCGGCGACCTGCAGTCGATGAGGATGATAGGATGATGATGAGGACAGCACAACACCCAGTCCCTGCGCGCAGAAAATTCCCCGACCCAGCCGGGAATCGAAGTCGGGCCCAGAGGATGGACAACTCGTCACGCTGACCATTCAGCTACCAGGGGCGGACTGAAACTGCGTTCACAACATCGTATAGTAACTGGTATTATTATAAATAACCTCAAAGCATTTCAACATTTGTACAAGAATCTGTTAACCCATACTTCAAAAAACAATATCTAACAACCGTCTTCAGCAGTTCTTTCAACTGGAACTTGGAAGCAGCACTGCGTTAACTAATAGCAGCACCTCTATCTCAACACCTCTGCTATATTTGGCACCAAAGTCAGCAGCGTAATTTTCAGGTGAAGATGCAGAGCTTGTAGTTGCGGCGTTCCCTGACATTAAAGGCAGAAGAAATGTTGTGATATATCTGACATCTATTTTCCAATTTACTTATTATCAAAAGGTCCGAAATAGTCTACCTCAAACAGTCTTAACTTCAAGGTGTCGTGGACTTCCCGACCGTTTACTTTGCGGCTGCGACGTCAACTTGCTGTTTCCCACCACATCCACACACACATCGATAGCACCGTCTGCAGTGGTGTCAAGAGCATAGGGACTGGACCACTGAGGAGTGAGATGGGAATACGTAATGCCTCAGGAATATTCTCAAACACGGTCGTTTTGGTGACCCACTTGTTATGGTGTGGGAGGCATAGTATTGCATGTACGTACTGATCTCCAGTTCTTTGAAAACGGTACAGTCACTGGTCAGTTTTATTGCGACAATGTCCTCCTTCCCCATGTGCGGCTTTTCAGGGTTGCATTAGGTCTTGGCTACATTTTTATGGATAATTAAAAGTGCGGTGATTGAAAGGCAGTTAATATTGGTTTCTGTGGTGCAGTAAGCACAGCACACACCACCAGCCAGCACTACAGGCGTCGATAAGCAACCTACTCCAGAGACGGCGCTTAGCTCAGGATTGCCGCACCAAAAAGTCATAACTGTGGCGCCACCAGAAAAGTGATGTGCCCAGACGTCACAGAAGAGCTCGATTACCGAGAAGACCGCCTTCTACATGTGTACTTGGCGCCGCATCATCTGCTTCTAGCGATTTCACATCAGCCCGTCTTCAGTGGACATTCTAATAGGACAAGATCGGTTTACTATCCAGCCTTAGCTTCTGGAATAGTAGTTAAACTCCAGGATCTGCTGGATGAGCCGATTTGTAAAAAGTTGAGTACTCGTCAACAAATCTGTGTGTTCCTGTCACTGATCATTATCAGTGTTTCAGTGTTCTCCTCCTTCTCCTCTCATAGCGTTTCCCTCAGCGCACTATAACTAGTTTATCCCTTTCGTGGGCAAAATTATTGAGCAGTTTTTTTTAATGAATGGAGAGCAGATAGTAGTTAACAGATAGGTATATTTATCATACAGAATATCAAATTTGCTCCAACTGTGAAAATGAGGTCACACAACAAGTTGGGAAGTATTCTTCCCACTGCCCTTTCTTGGGAGTTAAGCGACAAAAACAACTTTTTTAATATATGTCATATTTATTTGATAAATTTACTTCTCTTGTTACAATGATTGTTCACAATTACTTGCCATGAAATTTTCTGAAAGACGGGTCAATGCAAAGTGGTATTTGACAATATGTACAAACACAGCGAGTGCTCTTTTCCGCAGCTTTGGTACTACAATGACAGCACGTCCAGTAGGTTTCTCCTAAAATGGGTAGATGCTCCCCTACAGCCACATGACGAAAATCTTCAGGTACTTTATCCCTTTTT
Organism: Schistocerca serialis cubense; assembly: GCF_023864345.2. Lineage (NCBI taxonomy): Eukaryota > Metazoa > Arthropoda > Insecta > Orthoptera > Acrididae > Schistocerca > Schistocerca serialis. The sequence continues at coordinate 266,875,763 of NC_064639.1, forward strand.
GCCAGAAAGACAGGTTTTTGTCCACGCCTTTTTTGGGATGAGAAGCCAGCGATCAATTGTCTGGCTAGATGGATCCTGTATGTGAGCTGATCATGCTGTCCACTTCCTCTTTTACTTATTTTCCACAGGATAAAACTCTTCACTGCAGCAACGTCCACCAGGACTAAAATATTCTGTGCCACCATTTTACAGAACGTCTGCCAATAGCATACCTTTCTCATAATTGATCAAACTTATCGACACCACCCATTATTTTGTTGTATCCTGCCACAACTTCAGGACAAGAAATCTCTGTACTAGTACCATCCTTGTTTTTCCTTTTCACTGTGCCTGTTACTCATGACTCATGAATTGAGGACAGGAAAGTGACTGGACGGTTATCCATCCATTTTACTGCATAAATGGCTGCTTTTGTTGCAAACTGGAATTCTCCTCGTTCCAATTTTACGTTTTCCTTCATAAATTTGGGTTAATCAAAAGTACCTTATGCTATAGCTTTGAGAAAAAAATCACAAAATGTCACGCAAACAGCACTGAAAGGCTCCTCTACAGAGCAACACTCAGCTATACAATGCCTCTGCGCGAAGATACAGCAAAAACGGCGGGAACTTCCGACTGGAAGTAGTACCCTATACTGTTCACTAGGTGATAGCACCGTACGGAGGTGGGAACTGTGAATCCCACGGGACTACGAGCGAGTTCATTGTAGTGGGAAGCATATTTCCCACGGCTCACGAAAGGGTTATGGTGGCAACGAGTAAACTCTCCTTCTGTGTTTGTACCACAAGTATGATACAACAGTTTCCACCAGTGCTTCTGGTGAGGACAAATCAGAAATCCTTTTAATAAAACCCAGTTAGACAGTCTGATACTCCTATCGAAAGATCAAGGGACAAGCAAGTCAGATCTAAATGTGGTAACGGCTTTCATTAGCGAAGCGTATCGTGCAGCCCTTGCAGCAAGGTGGCATTGTGGGCCTGTTGCATCGTACTTGTGATACAACCACAGAAGGAGATTTTATTCGTTGCCTCAAGTAAAGTACTCAGTAGAGCTGCCACTTGGTGCATCGCTTTTCAAGCTCGGCAGGAGGTTGGTCACAGAGCGTTCAAAGCGGTACGCATCATGCCCCACATGGCATGCTGTCGGCAGCAGAAAGTTAACACATTGCTGATTACGTAGGAAGCCACGCCCCTAGCAGGCGTACTGACACCAGAATTGTTTACCTAAACCGTGGGAAGAGTTGAAACGCTTCCGAACAATATTCAGTATCGTAGGGGAAGAAACAAGCATTTTCCATGTCTCATAGGCTGACACCAAGGCTAGAGCTCTGACTGGGCACTAATATGTGACGTAATTCGTTCTGACATAAGATGAGAGGAAGGAAGTTATGTGGACAATTTTCTCCTTTTGCGATAGGTCGAACAATTAAGCACGAACCCTGGCTGGCTGAGGCGAATTTTTGGCAGAATTATCTTGTTGAGAAGCTAGAGAGAAAAGAAACCGAGGGGTCGAGAGAACATTCGGTTTCCACAAGCGATCTAGAGGACATTGTATTCTGGAGGGAAGTCGAGACAACTTTGTTTTCGAGAATGATTCAGTAAGGATGTCATCCTGTTTTCGGAGAGTAGTTGAGTAAGGTTGATGCTGCGCTGCAGAGAGAGAGAGAGAGAGAGAGAGAGAGAGAGAGAGAGAGAGAGAGAGAGAGAGGGAGGGAGGGAGGGAGGGAGGGAGGGAGGGAGGGAGGGAGAGAGAAGAGAGAGAGAGGAGGGAGGGGGGCGGAAGCGAGATAGGGACAGAGAGAATCGAGGGCACTTCGCAGTTGTTCGAGATCGGATACGCCAACTCCAAAAGGTGAGTGTTCCGATTGCTGTGTTATGAACTTAATCGAGTTTAACATCGTGTGAAATTTAGAAATCCTACGAGCAAGTTAGAGTTGTCTCACAGTCGAACTCAAGATTTTTAACTTTTCATTTAAATTCTTCCGCGATTCTGGACTTAACGTTTATGTTACACTGAATTTTAAGTGGCCACTGACTTGCCCATTAAATTGACTGATGCATGTATTTATTCTGGTACATGTAACCTCACCTCAACGCCATCGGTGATAATTATTTCTGCCAAATCTTATAAAGTATATTCAGTCACAATCTTTGGAAATAACGCCTCGTTTCCATAGTCTTTCAAGCACATTGCGGACTCAGCATTACTTGGATTAATTGTAACAGAAACAGTTTGGATCTTCATTGTATTTTATGTCATTTTTGAGCGAAAAGGTCGCCATGTTCAGTTTATCCCATGTGTGCAGATATTTATAAAACAAACGTGTGTTAATCGAATTCCTCTGAATATCACTTCAGTAACAGACAGATCTCTTGTCATTTCAATACAAATTAACCAAGAACAACAGCCATACCTAATCGTAAAAGACATTGCTTTCCTATGTCGATTAAGTGGTGCTCATTTTCTTCTAAAATCAGAGATAGCGTTCGATCAATCTACAGACCATGGAAAATATTACTTCATTTTTATTGTAATCATTGATTTCAGGCATTCGGCGACCTTAGAATTGAATAATTAGAGAAATCAAACAGCAAGAGCTCGTGTGGATGTGAACGACGATATCTGTTGAATTATGTAGATATGGCCATCATGTAGGTACAGATTCAGCCTGGCTCAGAAGTATCTTCTGCGTAAAGATAATTGCCGGCGTGGGTTGGTTATGTGGAGGTGACGCGTACGCCCTTTGATGTTTCTCGTTCGCCCTTTGATGTTTCTCGTTTATGCTGGGAGCAGGGTAGGCTTGTTGGAGGTCTTAGGACGGTATCTGGAGGTTCCAACCGATAGATGGAGAATAAGATACAGTACAAAATTTTCCTCATGGATCAGGTTCCGGTTGGACAGTCTCACTATCGCTTGTCACTACCCAATATGAGAGAACTAAGGAAAATAATTGACCAAGTTTTGGCTGATGGTGTAATTCAGCCTTCACTACCTTTCTACGCTTCGTCAACTTTCTTTGTACTCAAACCCAGTGAGTTACGATGCCGTCCGGTTGTGACTGTCGGGTCCTCACTCACGTTATTCTGGAATAAGTTTTATTACTCGGTCTGCACAATCCCCATAGTATTCCGGCGCCCGCTATTTTACCGTATTCGACCTGAACCAAGCCTACTGCCAGGTGCCTCTTGTGAATGAGTCTAACCCATTGACAGTGCACAGGCAAGAACTTCTTTGAGTAAAACTGTGATCTTTTTAGGCTGGCTACAGGGGCCGACGTACTGTCACGACACTTATATTCCGCACTGAGCGACCTCAGATTTAAATGTGTGCATAACTACTTGGATAATTTGCCGGTTTATAGCTAAACGTTTCACGCAAGCCTGCACCACATGGTGAAATTCCTTCGCCATTTAAGTGAATCAGAGCTGCCTGAAAAACCATCTAATGTCAAACTGACTCAAAAGGAGATTTCGTGTCTACGTCTTATAGTGTCCATTGAAGGCGTGAGAGTGGACTACACTCGAACAAAGGCCATTCAGCTGTTCCCCAGTTCTAAAGACTACAAGGATATAGTTTTTTTCTCCCAAATTTGTTCCCCTATTTTGCCCAGCTCGCCAGCCCCCCCCCCCCCCCCCCCCCCACCCTTTAACCAGCTGCAGCAGAAGGGAGAACATTTAAAATGGAGTGAAACTCAGCACGTGTTCTTCGATGCTTGAAGGCAATCTTGGCCACCGGTGCCTGATTTCGACAGGGACTTTGTCCTGCAGATGGACGCTCTAATTCGGGTGGCTCGGCCACGCTTTTCCAAGAGAAGGGGGAAGAGAGAAAACCCATCGTGTAGCCTCCAGGTCATTATCTGCCACGGAGAGCAAGTACTCTGCGTACGATTAGAGGCCCTGGTCGTGTTATTTGGCTTTGAACATCTCAGGTTTCATTTTGAGCATAAGCCGTTCCAATTAGAGACGGATAACCAGGCACTGACATGGTATTAGCTAAACGATGAAAGACTGGGAGAATAGCCAAGTGGACTGTGAGGATCCCCGCCTTCCGATATGACGAGTGACATACAGAAGAAATGGATAACCATGCGACTGATGCCCTTGTTCAAATGTTTCGGCACGAGTACAACGTAGAGAGCTTCCCGTAAAACACTGAGGAACTTGCTTATGTGGTAGGAGTCCTACAGGACATGAAGCAAGAGTTTAGAGAAAGTAAAGAGGTGGCTGGGTACTCATTCAATAAGGAAATGCTCTGCTACCACTCTGACGGGAAGAACAAAATCAGTCTGCCTGCCCCAGGAGGAGGTGTACTGAAGCACGCCCACATACACCAACCACCATCTAGCAGTGGTCAACCCTTGGGAGAATGGAACACTCTACAGCTAGAACCCCTTACCAACCTTGTGGCAAACATGGGAGCAATTTACAGAGCATACACTGCCGTTCGTGGTGATCGCATACACAATTAAGAACCAATCCCCACCATTTTCAGACTCCAGGGGGCTATCATAAAACGCGATGAGTTCAGGGTAATTATTTTCTCTGAAAAAAGTGTCATTTCTGTTTGTTACATTGTGTATCCTAGTTAACAGGCGCGACATGAAGACACGCAAGAGGTATGCGACCTTTTCTACGTAATTTGAAGGTTGTATTAGTGCTATAAAGGATGCTATTAAAAATATATGGAAGTCACATGTTGCGTCATTACTTTCTTTAATTATGCGTTTCGATTTATACATCATTATCTGATTCATCGAGATTTGGGTGAGCACGTCATACATAGGTAAGGAGTCCTCTACCTTATCCATAAGACAACGTATGACGTGTTCACCCAAACCTTGTTGAATTTGGTGATTATGTATAAATCGAAACGTGGATTAAGGAAAGTAATTACCACACAACCTGTGACTTCTATATATTTCTAATAACCTCCATTATAGCACTGATACAATCTTAAAATTTCTTTTGTTTACCTTCACCACTGTACTAGACCAATTCTTTCTATGAGTGGTCCAAGTTTCAGCGAGCTGTGTTGTTTAGCAGCGGTGCATCATGTGAAAGTTACTTTCATCCAAAATTTTTTACACGCAAGTGTAAATTTTGTCAAGACAGGCTCTCCCAAAAATCTTAGTAATTCTGAGGGAATGTCGTCTAGTCCAGGGAACACTAGTAGATATCGGCACTGAAAATTTACATTATACGGTATAACTTACAATTTTTAATTACGTCAATCAAAATACCTTGGCCTATAGTTTCGTGTTACAAAAAACACCGAAAACTTGCAATCGATGCGAAAACACCAAAACTGTCATATTTCCCCTATCATTACTAATTAACATACTTTAATTTCATGAGCACTAATTTTTGTAACAAACTCGTCTATTCTTTAACAATATACAGTTTCAATATTTGTTAAATAACTCGTTACAGCTGATGACTCCCACAAAACCTGTCGAAACACCGCTATACTTTCGCAATAAATCTGTCTAACTGGTTAGAACGGTCACCCGGTCTTAGTTGCAGGTTGCCTGTCTAACGGCTGGCTGGGGCAACACAAATTTGGTTGTTAGTAATTAATGTAATTTCAGCGTCATGAAAAAGCTGGAAAAGGAAAGGAATTCGTGGCGGGCTGCATAAAACCAGTCAGAAGATTGATGACTAAAAAAAAAGTGATTATTGTCCGAATTAGAAAATTTAAAATACTGTCATAAACTTCTCATTAAAAGGTATAATATTACGTTTAAAGGATTAACACAATCAGTCAAATAGTGAAGTTAGAAAATATGCATATGTGTTGAGGTAGCGTAACTCACGGTGTGCATGTTACTATAAACACCAACTGTTCGAGAATGAGAGCAACTAGTGACTTCCAACAAGTATTGCGCATAATTTCAAACCTTTCGAAACTTTTCTCGCTGACCCCCCCCCCCCCCCCCCCACACACACACACACAAAATAATGAATGGAAGAACGTTTATTTCGCTGCTCATGCTGTAAACTTTTAGCACCACTACAGTTCAAAATATAGGGGTGTATAGTCCGAAACTAATAAAACCAAGCCGGCAGGTGTGGCCGAGCGGTTCTAGGCGCTTCAGTCTGGAACCGCGCGACCGCTACTGTCGTAGGTTCGAATCCTGCCTCGGGCATGGATGTGTGTGATGTCCTTAGGTTAGTTAGGTTTAAGTAGTTCTAAGTTCTACGGGACTGATGACCTCAGATGTTAAGTCTCATAGTGCTCAGAGATATTTGAACCATTTTTAATGAAACCAACACAATTAGAGTTTTGAGTCTTCAGCCATATTATTAACACGCCTAATGTCAAATATTTAACACATTAACTCATCTGTGCAGCAATCAAAAGTTTCATGCATTGTGTACTGTCCTTACTGTAATTAGTATGAAGTTGTTAAACGTGTGTCTGTGTATGGGTGTGTACCACTGTATAGTTTCTGTGTGTTCGTGTAATTTTGATCATCTAACAGTATGCGGAAAGGCTCTCTAGTACAGAATTATCTTGAATAATTATGTTGTAAGTGGTGCTTGAGTTTCTGTGTCCACACACTCATACAGTAGAATCACACAGTCGAAGTCCACTTGTTCCGAAATGATATTTTAGATCTGTCCACAATATACTTAGCAGAAAGTCGTCTTTAATTACTATCGTCACTGTTAAAGCAATAAAATATATGTCAGCAAAATAAATAACCTTCAGGAGGAAAAAGAAAGAACAACAAAGATGGAAGCATTGAAATTGGTGCGTGGGCCTTAGATGACCTAAACGAAGAAAGAAAGAAGAACCTTCAGGCGGTTAATGTAAACACACCAGTAATTACACACTCACTTCAAAGAATTGATCACCGAGAAAATCATCAATCTCAATAACTTATCTGATCGTCCCACTTTAATGTACACAAACCGACTTGTGGTAGGGAATGTTTTGCAATTTTTTTAAGATAATTATTCATACGGCATGCTTGCTTGGAACTGCGGGATTCGTCGAAGTGCAGTGACGAACTGTTATGTGCGCATTTCGCTGCGGTGGAGTCGAGTCAATGGAAAACTTTTACAAACTGTCGGAATAAATATGAACTTCAGACCGCGTAATTATTTGCAGACGCTTCCGCCTAACCAAAGCGTAACTACTCCTGCTTCTGCCATAGATTCACAGTATCTAATACAATCAGATTAAATGGATAAAATAATTGTTTTCTCTAACCTTTTTTGACTGTCTGTAATTTCAGTCTTCATTTGATGATCCATAATCAGCATACACTCGATTTCATCTTGACGATATCTCAGCAATTCCATCAAATTAGCAATTCTTTTCTAATGTCGCCCAACAATGCGCTTAAATCTCCCGAAATTCAGTACACGTGTGTCTATTACAAATCTTCACACGAAAGCGATTAAAGTTTAATAACTCTGTCAACATATTACATTCAATTCGAAAGAATAAATATCCTGTCAGAGAATTCAATGCACTGGTGAGCGTCTATCTCGTCCTAATATCTCTGACTGTTGGAGGCGCATTGCACTTTCATCTGTCTGTCGCGCTGCTTCACTAGCTATATCAGCTCCGACTTGTCACTTGGGTGCCTCATTCCCTAAATTTCAACACAAGAACGCACAGTTTGTAAACACTCATAAAATTTACAAACTAATCGTACATGATGCGGTACAATTGGATTTCGGTTATTTAAAGAATTTGTGGTGAGGGCAGCGTTGCTGGTAATACCTAAACTAGGCCAATTTTTGTGAGCGTAGGCTTCCGCAAAACCCCTGGGAAGGTCACTTGCAATAGTGGCCGAAATGTCGGACAATTGAAGAATTTTATTGACTAGGCCAATTTTCTTTCATAAAACAAATACGGAGCATTTCCACATGGAGCGTTATTTACCTACGCCTACATTTTTACATCATTACATATCTCTTACATGTGTTACGACAGTTACATCATAGGCCTCTACACATAGTGGCATCGAATGAAGGTTTGAACGTGTCCCTGAGGAACGGCGCTGGAAACAGCTCCACGCCGATTTCAAAGCTCAACTGTTTTTCCCGCTGGGTGAATGTCAACCGCGACCGTCGAATTCCCGGGAGTGTTGAATGGGCGGCGCGCCAGGTGAATGGGCAGACGGGCCTGATTTAGTGGCCGCTGCTGAGGGTAACCGCAATTCGAACGCTGGAATCGCTAACGACACCTCGATGGAGTCCCAGACCACCGACCACCCCGACAGCCATCCGTTCGTTGCAGTGATGGATAATGCATTCTTTGAAACAGCGTCCGGCTCACAACGCTCCCTTAACAGCAGTACGGCATGAGCCGAGATTCATCGGAAAGGACGACTCATCGACAACCACTGCAGGTGCTGATGAGCACATTGCAGTTGGAGACATCATTACCCTTTTTGTCCTTCATATCCTACATTGACATACAGGAAAACATGTTCACAGGACACAGCGCGCAATATCCTACACAAAAGTCCCCATTGTATAGATTTTAAAGCCCGACTGGTATACACTCTTTATAATTGCGACTGTAAAAGGAAAAGATATAATTGGTACATGGTATCCTCCGCCATGCACCGTGCAGTAGCTTGCGGAGCTTATTTTTATAATAAACTAGCGTACCCGGCAATGCTTTGCAATTGCTAAAAATGTAGGGGAATTGGAGATACCTTCTAATCTTGTTATCCATCCCTCTCTTTGTCCTTCTCCTCATCCTTCCATTTCTCTCAGTCCATCACTCTCCTTCGCTCTGTCCTTCTCTGACTACGCTCCTCTCTCTGTACATCTCCTTCTCCTTTCTCTCTCTCTCTCTCTCTCTCTCTCTCTCTCTCTCCCCACCTCCTCTTCCTCTCTCTCCACCTCCCACTACCCCTTTCTCTGTCCATCTCCTCCTTGCCGGTCTCTGTGTCCATTTCCACCCCTCCTCTCACTAACTCTGTCCTTGAGCCTTGTTTACTTTTATTACAAATAAGGTTCCGTAGTAGTATTCTAATAATAAGCCGATAAATCATTAAAACAACTTCACCCTTTTCTGCGAAAACCGACTCTAAGGAACAAAATAAGACACCACATTTTTGTGTATAAAATTTTTGCTTAATAATATATGTAATGAGAAATAATTATTATGGAATAAACGATTTCTCTAACGGTAAATGCCGTACTGTCATAGTTAAAACTGTCTGCGCAAAAAAATTGCATATATTGACAGCAGAGTACAGCACAGCATTTTCTTTCTTGTAGTCGGTTAGCATGGAATACCTGCACACAGTTATTTAAAAATATATATAGCATATGCCCTTACGAAAGTTTATTAGATTATCCGGTAAAATTTTGAAGTACATCGTTTAAGAATTTTTAGATGTTTCTAGGAACGACGTTTCCTCGCTACGTATTACATATTTATATGTTATATTTATATTAAAAATATATTTTCTGTGTATATCCGAATGTTCGTTACAGTACCGTGCAAAAATTTATAATAAATTGGTGAAGTACTTTTCGAGGTTTTTAGTTACAGCGTTTTCTATATACGTATATATACTGGTATACAGCCTATGTTGACCAATGTATCGTGTAAAAGTCTGAAGTAAATCGGCCAAGAACTTTTCGAGATTTTTGGCAACAATATTAAGCATAGACCTGTCCTTGTATTTTAAATATATGTTTATATACCATATACGTTTCAAAAATATGCAGCCTATGTCCGTCTGAATATTTGTTAGAGAAAGGTATAAAAATATGGAGCAAATCGGTCAAGTACTTTCGTAGATTTTTGGTAACAACGTTAAAGAACGACTCGTTTTTATGTAGTAGTATAGTTAAGCATACAAGACAACAAATACGTCACCCTTAGTAGATGTAATGCTAACACCACATCAGGCACTGATAATGGGCACAATTCGGAGAGGAAGAGAGTCCACATGTTTTTCCACGTGCACTACAGCCAGGTGATTCTTGATTAAATCCCGTACAGTAGTCGTTTCCAAACTGGGCTGTAATTTCTCACTGAGGGGTAAAATGTAATTTTCTGAGGGGTTAAAAGAAAATATTTCAGTTGTGTTTCGGTCCCGAAAGTACATTATTTTTAAAAGATCATTACTATTACCAGTATTTCGAAATACTATAACACTGATTACATAAATTATGAATAATGATATCTCTTAAATATTAGGATTATAGCGTGACACAATGTGGTGGAGGTTACAGCTTATAAAACGAATGTACGAACATCTTCTTACTCGCATTGTTCTTCCACTACATACATACTTTATTCTACGCATCCACGACAGAAAAAGTGAGACGTATACATCACACACGCCTCGATATCTCATGAAAATGCTTCCTCGAAGTTGTAAATAGTTCCCGAAATGAGCCGTCAATTGCTTCATTATTCCCTTCGCAACAAATGGATCAACTAATTGACAGCACAATAAAACAATAACTATGTAATTGCTAGTACACTGCTGTAGCGTCTACGCAGGATTATTTATATATTTATTTAACATGATCAGATTACGGCCTTCAGGTTCTGTCTTACATGGGACAAGGGTAAATTATTAGTACTGGCGTGAGTCGGACATAAAGCATTGGCAGCCTGAAGTCTATTTGGTTGATTTTAAACGGGGGTGCAGTGTGTGAATGAAGCAAGTGTCTCTTGAGATACGCGTGGTGTAGATTAAGTATGTTTTGTGACAAGCGTCTGCTACTCTCAATGTGAATAGTTAGCTTTCCTTTCTCATGAGCAGCTAAACGTAGCACTCGCGATGCACTGAGAATTGTTTAATCGTTCTATGAAATAAGGTTGTTAGATATAAGCAATGCCGGCCTCGGTGGCCGAGTGATTCTAGGCGCTTCAGCCCGGAACCACGCGGCTGCTGCGGTCGCAGGTTCGAATCCCGCCTCGGGCATTATGTGTGTTATGTCCTTAGGTTAGTTAGGTTTAAGTGGTTCTAAGTCTAGAGGACTGATGACCTCAGATGTTAAGTCCCATAGTGTTTAGAGCCATTTGAACCATTTTTGAAATAACAAGTATTAGTTGCCTCAGTGACTCGTTCGTTCATAATTTAATATAACACCTACAAAAACTAAATAACATTTATTTTTCGTCATTTTAAAAATAAATATATTCAAAAAAATCTTTCTCATTCTAAAGTTTTGTTAGACGCTAACGTCGGTGGGGGGAGTCCTAAGTAATCCTGATTGTACTCAGGGTTAATAGGGTCAGAGAGATTGAGAACCACTCTTTGCTGTACACGTACCAAAGTGTAGAGAAGTTGACTGCTATGTTCCAAGTATTCCCAGACGTTTTCTATCTGACAAATCGTGTGATGAAGCGGGTCAGTAGAGGTCTATTACATTGCCTGAGTGTTCGTCACACTAGGAAGGGATGCCTGCAATCATGTGAACTCAGTCTACTGACTGGTTTGATGCGGCCCGTCACAAATTCCTCTTCATCTCAGCGTAGCACTTGCACCTACGTCCTCAATTATTTGTTGGATGTATTCCAATCTCTGTCACCCTCTAGAGTTTTTGCCCTCTACAGTTCCCTCTAGTACGATGGAAGTCATTCCCTGATGTCTTAACATATGTCCTGTCATCCTGTCCCTTCTCCTATCAGTGTTTTCCACATATTTCTTTCCTCACCGATTCTGCACAGAACCTCCTCATTCCACTTAATTTTCAACATTCGCCTATAGCACCACATCTCAAATGCTGCGATTCTCTTCTGTTCCGGTTTTCCCAGAGTCATTGTTTCACTGCCATACAATGCTGATCGTAAATTCTCAGGACGTTCTTCCTCAAGATAAAGTCTATGTTTGATACTAGTTGACTTCCCTTGGCCAGGAATGCCCTTTTTGTCGCTGCTAGTCTGCCTTTGATGTCCTCCTTGTTCCGTCCGTCACTGGTTATTTTGCTGCCTAGATAGTAGACTTCCTTAAGTTCATCTACTTCGTGACTATCAATCCTGATGTTAAGTTTCTCAGTGTTCTCATTTCTGCAACTTCTCATTACTTTCGTCTTTCTCCGATTTACTCTCAATCCATACTCTGTACTCATTAGACTATTCATTCTATTCAGGAGATCATGTAATTCTTCTTCACTTTCATTCAGGGTAGAAATGTCATCAGCGAATCGTATCATTGACACCCTTTCACCTTGAATTTTAATCGCACTCCTGAACCTTTCTTTCATTTCCATCATTGCTTCTTCGGTGTACAGAGTGTACAGAGTGAGCAATTCTTTCTTGGTCGTCCACTGTTATTATTGCCTCTTGTACATATTGTACATTACCCGTCTCTCTCTCTATAGCTTACCCCTATTTGTCTCAGAATTTCGAAAATCTTGCAACATTTTACATTGTCGAACGCTTTTTCCATGTCGGAAAATCCTAAGAACGTGTCTTTACTTTTCTTTAGCATTGCTTCCATTATCAACTACGTCAAAACTGCCTCTCTGGTGCTTTACCTTTCCTAAAGCGAAATTGATTATCATCTAACAGATCCTTAGTTTTCTTTTTCATTCTTCTATATATCACTCTTGTCAGCATCTTTTAAGCATGTGCTGTTAAGCTGATTGTGCGAGAATTCTGGCACTTGTCAGCTCTTGCAGTTTTCGGAATTGGGTGGGTGATATTTTTCCCGAAAGTCCAATGGTATGCCGTCAGACTCATACATCCCACAAACCATCGTGAAAAGCCGTTTTGTTGCCCCTTTTCCAAATGATTTTAGAACTTTTGATGGAATGTTATCTAACCCTTCTGCCTTGTTTGATCTTTAGTTCTTGAAAGCTCTCTAAATTTCTGATTCTAATAATGGATCCCCTACCTCTTCTATATCGACTTACTCCTTCTTCTATCATATCAGACAAATCTTCCAATCATAGAGGCGTTCAGTGTACTCTTTCCACCTATCCGCTCTCTCCTCTGGATTTAACAGTGGAATTCCCGTAGCACGCGTAATGTTACCTCCCTTGCCTTTATTTTCACCGAAGGTTGTTTTGACTTTTTTTGTATCCTGAGTAAGTTCTTCCGTCAATCATTTCTTTTTCGATTTCTTCACATTTTTTATGCAGCCATTTCGTCTTAGCTTTCCTACACTTCCTATTTATTTCATTCCTCAGCGACTTGTATTTATGTACTCCTGAATTTACCTTTTTGTACTTACATTTTTGTACTTTCATCGATCAACTGATGTATTTATTTTGTTAGCCATAGTTTCTTCGCAGTTACCTTCTTTGTACCCGTGTTTTTGTTTCCGACTTGCCCTTTTTAGAGAAGTCCATTCCTCTTCAACTATACTGCCTACTGAGCTGTTCCTTATTGCTGTATCTATAGCGTTAGAGAACTTCAAGCGTATCCCGTCATTCCTTAGTACTTCCGTATCCCACTTCTTTGCGTATTGCTTCTTCCTGACTAAGCTGCTCAACTTAAGCCCACTCTTCATCACTACTACTTTGCGATCTGAGTCTGCGCCTGGGTACGCCTTACAATCCAATAGTTGATTTTGGAAACTCTGTCTCACCATGATGTAATCTAATTGAAATCTTACCGTATCACCCGGCCTTTTCCAAGTATACCTCCTCCTCTTGTGATTCTTGAACAGAGTATTTGCTATCACAGAATTCCATTAGTCTCTCTCCTCTCTCATTCCCTGTCCCAAGCCCATATTCTCCTGCCACCATTTTTTCTACTTCTTCCCAACCAACTGCATTCGAGTCCCCATCACTGCTAGAGTTTCATCTCCCTTTACATACTGTATTACCCCTTCAGAATCCTAATGTACTTTCTCTTCATCTTCAGCGGGATGCACAACTGAACTATTGTTGTCAGTGTTGGGTTCCTGGCGATCTGGTAATAACAACCCTATCACTGTATTGTTCACAGTAACACATTTTCTTCCCTACCTTCCTACTCATTACGAATCCTACACCTGTTGTACCATTGTCTGCTGCTGTTGATATTAACCTAGACTCATCTGACCAGAAATCCTTGTCTTCTTTCCATTTCACTTCACTGACCCCTACTATATCTAAACTGAGCCTTTGCATTTCCTTTTTTCAGATTTTGTAATGTCCCTACCACATTCAAATTTCTGACATTCCACGCCCCGGCTGGTAGAACGTTATCCTTTCGCTTGTTATTCACTCTTATTCTCATGGGCACCTCCCTCTTGGCTGTCCCCACCCGGAGATCTGTATGGGGGACTATTCCGCACTCTTTTCCCAATGGAGAGATCATCATGACACTTTTTCAATTACAGGCCACATATTCTGTGTGTACATATTATGTGTCTTTAATGCAGTGGTTGCCATTGCCTTCTGCATACTCATATCGTTGACCATTACTGATTCTTCCGCCTTTATGGGCAGTTTTCCACCCCAAAGACAAGAGAGTGCCCTGAACCTCTGTCCGCTCCTCCGCCATCTTTGACACGGCCGTTGGAATAGTGAGAGTAACTTCTTATGCCGGAAGTCTTCGGCCGCCAGTGCTTATTATTAATCAAAATTTAAGCGGTGGCGTGTTTCGAATCCGGCACCGAGGACGTTTTTACTGCATGATAAACCAAAGATGACCGACGTCAGAAATTATCGATAGTGAAATTAATAATCAACGAGTGAGGCAGAATCAACTCTGTCTCTACGTTTTTTGATAAGGGAGAGAGCAGAATTCCATGAAGAATTTAAACAAAGACTTCCATTTATGAGGTTACTAGCTAATTTAACTTCAACTGCTTCCTTAACAGCACTATCCTAAAAACTGGAAGCATGTGCCAGAATCGGCGTGTTGTTGTATCCCATAGGACGACCGGTGCCAATGCAATATTCTGCAATGGAGGATTTCCTCAGTAGAGCAGTCCTCCAGAGTCCTGACAGTCTCAGCAATATATGATATGCCACAACTGCAAGGAATACGGTAGAAATAACATTTCACATCATATTCCCACAAAATACGACCAATCCTGTTCGAAATGCTCCCTGCTTAAAACAAAAAGGCTGTAGACTGTGGTGCCACCACGTTATCATCACCACTCACCCTGTGCACAACTGGTCGATAGCTCAACGCAGGTCTGATCTACGAGGGTCAGTCAAAAAGTAATGCCTCCTATTTTTTTTCTACGTTTAATTGTCAGGAAATTTAAATGCAATTACATAGGTTGAAAACCACAACATTGAGGATCATTTTGTCATTTTTCAATGTAATCTCCGCCCATCTCTACAGTTTTGGTCCATCTTTGAACAAGGGCATGTATCCCAGCACGGTAAAAATCACAGCTCTGCTTCCTAAGCCATTGACGCACGGATGTTTTGACGGCCTCATCATCTTCAAAATGAATCCCACGATGAGCTTCTTTTAGTGGCCCGAACAGATGGAAGTCTGATGGTGCCAGGTCAGGGCTGTATGGGGGATGAGGCAAAACTTGCCATCCAATTTTGACAATCTCGTCAGAGGTGTGACGACTGGTGTGTGGTCTTGCATTGTCATGCAAAAGAAGAACATCTGCCATTGATTTTGTTGGGCGAACTCGCTGAAGACGTGCTTTAAGTTTGTTGAGGGTTGTGACGTATTGAACAGAATTTATTGTGCATCCCTGCTCCAAAAAATCAACCAGAATCACACCCTCTGTATCCCAGAAAACTGTTGCCATAACTTTCCCTGCCGATCGCACAGTTTTGAATTTTTTCTTCCTCGGCGAGCTTGTGTGACGCCACTCCATTGACTGCCTCTTTGATTCGGGTTCAAAAAAATGCACCCATGTTTCGTCCCCGGTCACAATTTTTTTCAGAAACTCATCTCCCTCCAAACGGAAGCGCTGCAAGTGTTGGGAGGCTATTGTTTTCCTTGCCTCTTTATTCTGATCGGTTAACATTCTTGGAACCCACCGTGCACAAACTTTTGAGTACCCCAATTGTTTAATAATCGTGATCACACTGCCTTTACTAAGAGAAATAATGCGACACACTTCATCTGCAGTCACCCGACGGTCACCACGAATGATGTCATCAACTTGCTGAATGTTGTGTGGAGTCACTGCACTCACCGGCCTGCCGCTCCGCTTTTCGTCAGTCAACGGTGTTTGCCCTTCAGCTTCCTTACAACGACGAACCCATCGTCTAACAGTGCAAACATCCACTGTCACAACACCATACACCTTCTTCAGTCTTTCATGAATGCGTATGGGCGTTTCAGCTTCTGCATTCAAGAATTCAATCACACAACGCTGTCTCAAACGAACATCGATGTCGGCCATCTTACAAACTTCTGCTGTGCTGCCACCTGTTGACACAGAAAGTTACTACTGCAGTGGATTGCAGAAGAAGGTTTGAGGAATGGCGCCAAATTCAAATTTTTCACTTAACTTAATTTCTTTAAGTAGAAAAAAAATGGGAGGCATTACTTTTTGACCGACCCTCGTATCTTTCATATAACAATTCTGACGGGAGACAGAGCTAATGCCGCGTAACCCACTGACTGTTAACTCCACTATCGATAACTTCTGACGTCGGTCATCTTGGTTTCTCATGGCACTAGTGTGTGTGTGTGTGTGTGTGTGTGTGTGTGTGTGTGTGTGTTATCTTTCTGGAATTTCTCTGCAAAGCGGGGTTATAAATCCCTTGCACAGTGCTTACTTGTTGCAGTTTTGCTTTGAAAATGGCAGGATATGGTCCTGTCGAAATATCAGTGGTTGTCGACGACTTCACATTTATGCTTTCCCGTAAGTTATCTGAACATATACGACGGGAGAAACTCAGGACTTACATCCAGATCCATTTTCGCGGTAATTTAAATGTGCGGGCTCAGGTCATGGTATGAGAAAAACACTTAAAATATCGCAGAACCACCTCCGATCGGAACTACATCCCACGTGGGCCACTGATGTACTTAGCACCTCGAATCATCTTAAAGGAGACAAACTCACGACTCGTCAGAACACACTACGAGCCTCCAGTCAGCTGTTTGTCAAGTTTCTGTATTGTCTGACCATTTAAAGACTTTCTGCACCGACGTGAACCATTGCCTTTTTAGAGATGCCTCACTCCAAGTGTGAGTTGCATTCAGTTCCCTTCTTAACATTCCCTCGGAAACTGGTTGAGCCGGAACGGAATTCACTGAAATAAGCAATTCCTGTAACGCTTTGGAATAGGTAGTCATTCACAAGGAGAGGCACTTTTCCCCAGTCCCTGTCTGTTACGATCTCATCAGTGATACACCTATAAACAAGTAACCGCTATTCACGATGTGGTTATAAGCATGATAGGTCCTTTCTGTCATCCTGTTATTTCACAACATCGACCGAATTTATTGTGCTGATTATATGCAATCAACCAACACAGACATACCACTTCACTGAAACGACGTCAGCAGTAGAATTGACAGGACTGCGTGGTACCAGTTCTACAGCGCTCCTGTGCCACCAGTGCGCTTTTTAAGGTGATCAATAAAGTTTTGTCTGAGCTTATAAGAAGTTAACTGTTTTATATAATTCGTGCAGAAATAGAATGCGATTCCAGTAATTAGGCAATATGAAAGGGAGGTAGTGAAACAGGACTGTAGCCTATCTGCTGTGTTATTCAATCTGTGCATCGAGGAAGTACCAAAGGAAAACAAGGAGGAAGAGAGAAAGGGAATTAAAATTCAAGGTGAAGAAATAAAAAAAAATTAAGGGTTGCCGGTGATAGTGTGATTCTATCACACTTAGATCAGTTCAGTGGAATGGATAATATCTTGAAAAAGCGAAAATCAACAATACTGAAATTAAGGTACTGGAGTGTAGTCGCATTTAAGTCAGGTGATTCTGGGGGAACTGAATAAGGTAATGCTTCAATGAACGTAGGAGACCAGTTTTGCTATGTGCACAACAAAATAACTGACGACGCCAGAATAAAAGACGTAAAATTGTAATAACAGAGAAACATAAATTTAAATGTTTAGTATCTTCATTGAAAATATGTGATTTAGTGTTGTCTTATATGGTGTGAAACGTAGGTGATAGACAAGAAGAACGTGGCGCTACAACGCAATGCTAAAGATTAGATGGGTATAACGGACAACTAGTGAGGAGCGGCTAAATCTAATTGTGGAAAAAAGAAATTGACTAAAAGAAGGGAACGGTTAATAGGACACGTCTCGAGGCTTCGAAGACTCGTCAGTCTTATAATGGAGCGAACATTGGGGAGCGAAGGGGATGAGAATTGAAGAGCGAAATCAAGGCTTGAATACATAATCAGGTTCAAAGGGATGAAGGCTGCAGTAATTATATAGGCACCAGAAGACTTGCACAAGACAGACTACCGCATCTAACCGTCTCCGGACTGATCCGTACGCACACATCCCAATAATCTGTGTGGCAGAATGCTAGACGAGCATCTGCCCGCGGTGTTCCTGTCACACTACAGCTGAAGCTCAGCCGCCTGCAGCCGCTACCCACATTACGTGTGTGTCACCTCATGCCGCCGTCACAAGTCGAAGTGGATTTGTGTACTGCGCTGATTCGCTCTCTTCGACACATTTCGACCTCACAGGCATCAGCACTGTTGTAGTGTTGCGCCCCGTACAGACTGCAAATTTGCATTACGATAGCCGTCCGCGGTGGCCGAGAGGTTCTAGGCGCTTCAGTCCGGAACCGCGGGACGGCTACGGTCGCAGGTTCGAATCATGCCTCGGGCATGGATGGGTGTGGTGTCCTTAGGTTAGTTAGGTTTAAGTAGTTCTAAGTTCTAGGGGACTGTGACCTCAGATGTTAAGTCCCATAGTGCTTAGAGCCATTTGCACCATTTTTTGCGTTACGATAAACACACTGTTCGAATTCCGTTCACGGCTCATAAATGTACCATCTATGAGTGTATAAAAAATACTCATGTTTCAAGTGGAAACGACGCACGTTAGGAACTGATAGTCTCAGGTTGGTGCATAAGTTCGTAGCGTTTTAGTTTTACATGTTGGTATTCCGTTTGCTACTGGTTTATTTATCGATTATCATTTTTTATTTGTATTTGACTGTTTCTATCTGAGTTTACGTATTGTGATTTTGTCATCTGGAGATAGTGAGTGGAGCTGTGGACGCTAGAAAATAGAGTGCCAAGTGGTGAAATCGGAACATTTCCGACATGTTCTTCTGTTTGAGTTCAGTGAGGGGTGACAGCAACGGAGGAAGCCAGAAACAATTGCGCCGTGTATGGGCATAATGCTACTGGACAGAGCACTGCAAGAAACTGGTTTTCTCTTTTTAAGGAGGATCGTTTTGACATCAGTGGCTCTCCGCATTCAGTATGACTTTCGGGCTTTCACGAAGATCGTTTAAAGTCACTAATCCACAATTATCCAAGTCAGAGTACTCGAAAACTGGCAGATGTGATTAACTATGATCATTCCACCATCGTGCGACATTTGCATACAATGGGGAATGTTCAAAAATTGGGTGTATGGGTACCGCATGCTCTAAGCCAAAATCAATCAGCGGGATGGCATATGTGAATCACACCTTGTTCGTCATCAATTGGCTCGTGGACAACGCCGACCATTACCACCCTGTATCGTTACTGGTAACGAGAAATGATATCTTTATGCTAACGTAAGGAAAATAAAGGAAATGTTGAGCTCATACATTCTAGAACTCCCATTACAAAGACCTGCACGTATCTACAAAACTTACAGCTATGCATCTGGTGGAACAGCGACGGTGTGGCGCATTGCGGATTGCTTCCCTTAGATATAACCATCGCTACTGACATTTATTGACAATAACTGAGACTTTTGCAAAAGCAATCCAAGAACAACGACCAAGACGACTGCGTGAAGTGATGGCACTCAACGGTAACGCTCGCCTGCGTTCTCAAAATGGTTCAAATAGTTCTGAGCACTATGGGACTTAACTTCTGAGGTCATCAGTCCCCTAGAACTTAGAACTACTTAAACCTAACTAACCTAAGGACATCACACACATCCATGCCCGAGGCATGATTCGAACCTGCGACCGTAGCAACAGCACTGTTCCGGACTGAAGCGCCTAAAACCGCTCGGTCACAGCGGCCGGCCGAAAAGTTTCCCCAGCGGTAGCAGACTGTTGTAAATAGTGAAGGAGTATATATTTTTGAAGAACAATGTCTCTGTTACGTATCAGTTACGTTTATTAAACTTGTGGAAAAACGCTACGAACTTACATACCAACATAATATTTTGCTTTCCTGAGGAATAAACTTCACAAAAAACATATCCTGCGCAATAATCTGTTTCCTACACACAGTGAGTTGAAACTGGTTGAGTTGGCTTGACATGGGATTAACAGGTATCTAATTGAATACAACATCTTAAAACCACATTCTGGAACGGCGTCTTCATTTTCTGAACACGGTGTTACCAGTCCACTGAAGTAACTTGGACCGTTGCCTTGCCGCTGGTACCGCCAGAAGAACTGGTGCAATTATTTATTTATTTAACTTTACCTGATTAGGGTCTTCAGCCAGCCGCAGTGGCCGAGCGGATATAGGCGCTTCAGTCCGGAACCGCGCGTCTGCTACGGTCACAGGTCCGAATCCTGCCTCGCGCATGTATGTGTGTGATGTGCTTAGGTTAGTTAGGTTTCAGTAGTTCTAAGATCTAGGGGACTGATGATCTCAGATGTTAAGTCCCATAGTGCTCAGAGTCATTTGATTAGGGCCTTCATGCCCTATGCTAGATCGAAGCAGGGTTCCATAAGTACGCTAACTTTTTTACATCGCAGTTGCTTAAGAAATAACAACTTTAATACCACAAAAAGTGTTAAAGGGATTTTAGTTTCTATAGAAACAATGTGAGTAAATAATGCTGGCTATGAACTAATAAAGTTAATAGTGGCAGCGCTTCTACTATTGCTGCTACTGTCATTACTAATAATAATAATGACAATAATAACAATCGAGATAGGGGAAGATGTAAAAAGAATTTATAGGTGTACAAAATAAATGTTTTTCTGATACAGCGAGTTCTGGAGAAAGAAAATTGAAGGGTATTGCACCAGCGAAGGAAACAGAGTATGACTTCTTCGTAGCCACAGAATTGTTTCTGAGATGGACTTCTTCTACTGTTTTACTGTATTTTCATTACAAAGAGTAACTTTTGTGGAGTTTCGATGGAGTGGACAGATTAGCAGAATACTGCAGCACGTTGAAGTTTGCAGTTTGTGGGGCGGCGGGTAAAAATAAAAAGGTTTGTTAATTGTTTTGAAAGTTGGCTTGAGAGGTTTTTAAATAACGCTGCCTCTTACAAGCGCCTGAAAATTATTTGTGCGGATAGCGGAAAAGCGATAAAGAACGTGCTGTCCCTAATCTTCTTTTGCAAATACACAACTCTGCTGGCCAAAACTGAAATAAAATATCCTAATCTCTACGTTTATTTCAAAGGAGTCAGGAACAACGACGACAAACAAACGTCCGCTGTCGTTAAATAAATCAGGATAATCTGATTATAGTTCGTATACACAAGAAATAATTTTGCAGTTAATTAAAGTTTTCCTATCACATTCAGCTCTCGACACAGTTCAGAGGAAAATTCTACTAGAAGTTCTAAGTATGACTAATTATCGCTCTGTCTGCTAATTATGTAACGTTAATTGCTCGCCTTAAATGTGATGAATAGACTACGCCACTTGCCACGCGGCGCTACAGTCTGGAACCGCACGACCGCGACGGTCGCAGGTTCGAATCCTGCCTCGGGCATGGATGTGTGTGATGTCCTTAGGTTAGTTAGGTTTAAGTAGTTCTAAGTTCTAGGGGACTTATGACCACAGCAGTTGAGTCCCATAGTGCTCAGAGCCATTTGAACCATTTGAACTTGCCACGCGGTTTTCTATAACTTCCGCGACGGCACACGAAACTAAGCATAGAAAACGAAACACAGGCGTTGCAGTAAATTATTAATCCAAAAAAATTCACCTTTCCACAGTTTCACCTAATACGCTACATGTCTACTCGTAATCCGAAAGAAAAAGTCGGCTTTGCGCCATCCGTGGCTTAGTGGACATGGTCGTGGACGGAATCAAGGCACATTCTGCAGCGCAGCGAGACACATCGTGTACGACGGACGACGACTGAATAACCTTTCAAGTAAAGGCACGTCGGTTTTATATGCTCTCGGTGTGGACAGCAAATGGAAAACCTGCAGCAAAAAGCTTTCAGCATTGACAGTAGTGCTCACATAGTACCCTTTCTCGCTAGAAAATTATTTATATCGTTCTTAGTTGAGGACTAACAACGTGGCAGTTTCCTCTCTGAGTACAACTGTACTCTGTTTATATTCTGCAAAAATATCAGTGGATAACTCCTGAACTCTGGCTTTCGGAGTATTTCAGACGAAATCGAGGGTAGACCTCTGAACAGTCTCTTTTTCTAACTTATTTACCTTCGCTAAATTGCGCAACCATCTTGAAAATTGGCAGACCTCCATGATTACATGTATTAAATATTGTGTTGTGACTGTAGCTTCGTATCTTATTTACAAAGATTAGTTAGTCTAGCTCGTTTTTATAAGTTTTGGGCTGAAAATGAGTTTTTTCGTAATAATTGAAAAACCATATGTTTTTACAGAAAAAAGTGTCTTTTAGTGAAAAAGTCAGTGGATCACGCTGTGACTCAAAACATATAAGATTATCATCGTAACCTCGCCGAGTCTTGTAACATTATTTAAACATTTAATTTCACTTTCGATTATTACGCAACTCTCTGTTTTCTCTGCACGGACACGTCAGATATTGCTTTTTATAGCTCGACCGAATGATGGGGGGCCGTAGAACCTACCGCTCACTCGGCATACAGACACAGCGCTTGCTTCTCCACAAGTCGGACGTGCGTGGTGTTTTAATGTATCGCTACAGTGTGATAGTGAGTGTACATGGAGAATTATAAATTAAAATTACAGAAATGAGTGATTCGTAACTACACTACTGGCCATTAAAATTGCTACACCACGAAGATGATGTGCTACAGACGCGAAATTCAACCGACAGGAAGAAGATGCTGTGATATGCAAATGATTAGCTTTTCAGAGCATTCACACAAGGTTGGCGTCGGTGGCGACACCTACAACGTGCTAACATGAAGAAAGTTTCCAACCGATTTCTCATACACGAACAGCAGTTAACCGGCGTTGCCTGGTGAAACGTTGTTGTGATGCCTCGTGTAAGGAGGGGAAATGCGTACCATCACGTTTCTGACTTTGATAAAGGTCGGAATGTAGCCTATCGCGATTGCGGTTTATCGTATCGCGACATTGCTGCTCGCGTTGGTCAATATCCAATGACTGTTAGCAGAGTATGGAATCGGTGGGTTCGGGAGGGTAATGCGGAACGCCGTGCTGGATCCCAACGGCCTCGTATCACTAGCAGTCGAGATGACAGCCATCTTATCCGCATGGCTCTAACAGATCGTGCAGCCACGTCTCGATCCCTGAGTCGACAGATGGGGACGTTTGCAAGACAACAACCATCTGCACGAACAGTTCGACGAGGTTTGCAGCAGCATAGACTATCAGCTCGGAGATGGCTGCGGTTACCCTTGACGCTGCATCACAGACAGGAGCGCCTGCGATGGTCTACTCAACGACGAACCTTTTTGCACGAATGGCAAAACGTCACTTTTTCGGATGAATCCAGGTTCTGTTTACAGCATCATGATGGTCGCATCCGTGTTTGGCGACATCGCGGTGAACGCACATTGGAAGCGTGTATTCGTCATCTCCATACTGGCGTATCACCCGGCGTGATGGTATGGGGTGCCATTGGTTAGACGTCCCGGTCACCTCTTGTTCGCATTGACGGCACTTTGAACAATGGACGTTACATTTCAGATTTGTTACGACCCGTGGCTCTACCCTCCATTCGATCCCTGCGAAACGCTACATTTCAGAAGGATAATGCACGACCGCATGTTGCAGATCCTGTATGTGCCTTTCTGGATACAGAAAATGTTCGACATTTAGCCAGCTCATCTCGTTGTGCGGGTGCACTAGGTTAAATTGGTAGGCTCGTTAGTCATCGATAAGTCGCAACATGTACATTACTGGCCATTAAAATTGCTACACCAAGAAGAAATGCAGGTGATAAACGGGTATTCATTGGAAAAAATATTATACATGTGGTTACATTTTCACGCAATATGGGTGCATAGATCCTGAGAAATCAGTACCGAGAACAACCACTTCTGGCCGTAATAACGGCCTTGACACGCCAGAGTATTGAGTCAAAGAGAGCTTGGATGGCGTGTACAGGTACAGGTGCTCATGCAGCTTCAACACGATACCACAGTTCATCAAGAGTAGTGACTGGCGTATTGTGACGAGCCAGTTGCTCGGCTACCATTGATCACACGTTTTCTATTGGTGAGTGATCTGGAGAATGTGCTGGCCAGGGCAGTAGTCGAACATTTTCTGTATCCAGAAAGCCCCGTACAGGACCTGCAACATGCGGTCGTGCATTATCCGGCTGAAATGTAGGATTTTGCAGGGATCGAATGAAGGGTCGAGCTACGGGTCGTAACACATCTGAAATGTAACGTCCACTGTTCAAAGTGCCGTCAATGTGAACAAGAGGTGACCGAGACGTGTAACCAATACCATCATGCCGGGTGATATGCCATTATGGAGATGACGAATACACGCTTCCAATGTGCATCCACAGCGATGTCGCCAAACATGGATGCGACCGTCATGATGCCGTAAACAGAATTCATCCGAAAAAATGACGTTTTGCCATTCGTGCACCCAGGTTCGTCGTTGAGTACACCACCACAGGCGCTCCTGTCTGTGATGCAACGTCAAGGGTAACCGCAGCCATGGTCTGCGAGCTGAAAGTCCATGCTGCTGCAAACGTCGTCGAACTGTTCGTGCAGATAGTTGTTGTCTTGCAAACGTCTCCATCTGTTGACTCAGTGATCGAGACGTGGCTGCACGATCCGTTACAGGCATGCGGATAAGATGCCTGTCATCTCGACTCCTAGTGATACGAGGCCGCTGGGATCCAGCACGGCGTTCCGTATTACCCTCCTGAACCCACCGATTCAATATTCTGATAACAGTCATTGGATCTCGACCAACGCGAGCAGCAATGTTGCGATACGGTATCCGACCTTTATCAAAGTCTGAAACGTGATGGTATGCATTTCTCCTCCTTACACGAGGCATCACAACAACGTTTCACCAGGCAACGCCGGTCAACTGCTGTTTGTGTATGAGAAATCGGTTGGAAACTTTCCTCATGTCAGCACTTTGTAGGTGTCGCCACCGGCGCCAACCTTGTGTGAATGCTCTGAAAAGCTAATCATTTGCATATTACAGCATCTTCTTCCTGTCTGTTAAATTTCGCGTCTGTAGCACGTCATCTTCGTGGTTTGGAATTTTTAATGGCCAGTAGTGTAGATGTAGGCATATTTGATCAGAAGTTGTTCTGACAATTGTTTTATTGTAGCATTGTCTCTTTCTCTCTCAGTAATCGCTTTACTGGTATCCCGACTATTATGTCACCTTGGAGATTTTGTATTAGTACTGCTTCGTAATAGGTGCTTAAACCACTGATAAAATTTTCTAGAGCATACAGCAGAATCATATGGTTAAAACCTATGAGCTTTTGCCCGAGTGCACCTCCACCACTGTAAAGTACAGGTCGCGAAAAAAGACGTGGCTCCTATATGCGCAGACAGTGCAGTAGTGGAGAAACAATGGTAGTGGTGGGGGTTCCCTTGTGAATGTGCTGTAGGAGACGTGCAGTTATAACAGCTAACGCCTTCGCCCAAAGAGCAACTCATGTAACATGTAGGCTACAGCTATCTAATTTGCAAACGACTGTATCAAAGTTTACATCAGTACGGCCAATAACTCGACAAATATAAAATTTAAAAATAACATCGCCATGCACATTAACAGATATAGTGGGAAATTTGGGTACTGATTTCTGTTCCAGTCACCTGATACGAAAAAGCCAGAAATTCATTCGTACTTCAGTACTGCTTTATCATGCATTTATTGTGAATAGTAATAGCTCAAGTAATTACTGTGAAAAATTTACAGCAACCATGTCTTCATGCTACTCTGCCGTTTTGTTGCTAACCCGAACATTAAGAGCGCGTTTGTAACAATACCAGATTTTTCTTCTGTAGAAGAGTCATTTACTTCCCCCTGCAGAAGACTCATTTATTTATTTTCAAGAGACGAGTAAATTTCTTGTATTCTGCACAACTACACATTCATGTGACATACGATGTTTACCTGTGCGTATTACTGCGAGGAGCTGCGCTTTTGAATGTGTTGCTTTTATTCCTATGATTGATTCATCTAACTACCCATTCTCCCCAATGTGAGACCCATCAGTATATCTTTCATTGTCATATACGATGGATCTGCCCTTTTTATGGTAATTTCTCACGTTATTCAGAGAGTCGATACATTTATTTCGCATGTCTAATGAGCATTTAGATGTATAAAAAAGTAGAAACAAAAATAGAAACTTATGTGTCTGTGGCCTAACTTGTATAATAAGGACCGCAATGATGAAATGCTTCATTTAAATTACATATTTTCTTTTATTAATGGAACTACTGAGTTTAATATTGGGCACTGTACATTCGTCACGGAGAAATTATGTATTAGTCTCAGGACAACTAGTTCATCACATTTGTCTAAAAGCATATTTCCTTCCCTTTCTTACATGTCTTTCTCTAAGTATAGGAGACTTGGGAAGTACCTGTAGATACGTTTTTGCCTCGTTCTTTTTTTTCTTTACTGTACGATGGTAAATGCCAGTGGCTGCTGCAATCCTCTCAAGCACGTTTATAATGGGATTTTTATCCATCGTCTGCCTCTTCCAACATAAATTTTATGACATTGCACACCGTCTCCCATGCATGAATTGAAGCACTTTTTCTGGACCTTCACAGCGAGGAGGCTGCGATGCCATGCTGTGCAGAACAGAGGTAGCAATGACAACACCCAAAATACATGGGTTGGCAGGTGACGGAAAATTAACAACAGAGACCGCCATTGTAAACAGATGAAGCATACAGCTCAGCAGGCGACACCCAACTGAAGCGGCCGCCCCTTCGAAACAAAGGAACGGATTCATCCAGCGACCATGATGAGAATGCATTTCTGCACACTGACCGCGATATCTTACGTGGCCTATACTGACCGATTTACGATTATTGCTGCCTTCCTTGTACAACCGTTCCCTTGCCCGTGACATCACTGTTTCCTAGTAGGTAATATTTTCGTTGCGAGAGCGCCACCCTGCTTCAACCTTCAGATGGCTGGGTGCCAAAATATGCTTAGCTGGAGGCCGCCGTATTTGGTGAGGGTGTTGTCAGAAATTTTTATTTCTGATCACCTTCTTATTACGCTACCTAAGAGACCATTTGTCTCGAGATTATCAGGTTCTTAATCATCTGCGTACTTTTTACTTTATCAGCTGTGAACAGCAGACCTTCATGCATTTTGGTGCTCCAAAATCCAATGTGGTGTTCTGCTGTTTTGTGGGTTACATTGCCTGTCCCGGTAGCCAAGTGGTAGGGGAGGGCAGAAGCACTGCAACAGGGTGCAGTTACCCTCGTGAAGAAAACTGAGAAGCTTCTTGAATGGGAAGCAGCGGCTTCCAGCGTTGCAAAGCTGACAACGGCTGGGAGAATCGTGTATTAACCACGAGCCCTTCCACACCGCACCCAAAAATCCCATTGGCAGAAGACAACAGAGCAGGAAACAGGTTTGGTGTCGAGCTATGGGCCTGACTCACGGGCTTCCGTTTAGTAAAACGGCAAGTCAATACTCAAAGGCAATTTCTTATAAACTCCATTTGTTGAGTCATCACTGACTCAACAATAAGAGGCCTTACCCTTGCTTGTGATATTGCGCTCTTCACAAACTGATGAAACGTAGTATTCTACGACTACAGTATGAATGAGCCACGCTTGGAAAATTGCTCAGTTCATATAAATACCTTGGTTTAGTAATTTGAAAGAATATGAAATGGAACGATCACGTAGCCTCAGTCGAAGGTAAAGTGGGTGGCAGATGTCCTTTTATTGCTAGAATAATAGGGAAATGCAGTCAGTCTGGAAAGTAGATTGCTTGCAAATCACTCATGCAACCCATCCTACAGCACTGTTCAAGTTTGTGCGTCCCATACCAAATACGACTAACAGCGGATGTTCGACTTATTCAGAGAAGAACAGAACAAATGGTTACAGGTTGTCTGACTCGCGGTTTAGTGTCACAGAGATGCTGAATAAACTGCAATGCCAGACACTAGATATATAAATAGACGCAAAACAAATCCAAGAAAGTCTACTTACAAAGTTTTGAGAACTGGATGTAAGTGATGACTCTAGAAATGTACTACAACCCCTTACAAATGGCTCTCCTACGGGTCGTGAGGACAATATTAAATTAATTACAGCAAGCACACAGAAACTGAAACAGTCATTCATTCTGCTCTCGACATATGATTGGAATGGGGAGAGTTACTAACAAGTGGTGCACTTGGAAGTACTCTCTGCCATGCAGTTTGCTTTGGTTGCAAAGTGCAACTGTAGATGTAGAAGAAAATACACGTACTGATTTCAAAAAAATGTATTACATGTGTCTGTATGTACCAAGGAAGTAATGAGGGGAACGATTGGTGTTCTGTACTCTGAAAGGACTAAGTTCGTGGGGATAATTCACAAAATACGACTATAGTAGTGCGAAAGCTGCCGTAGTGAAGTAAAAATTAACGAGTGGGTAAATTGCTTCAGAGATGGACATCTAGTTTTCGGCAATGAAGAGTTTTCGATTTCGAATTAGCTCAATTGCTTCTCTCTACAGCAGGACTAGCCGCGGCGTACCAAACTACATACCAGTGAGACGTGCGCGCTCTGTGTGGACCGAAGCTCTACGTCACACGACTTTTCCTCGGTACTTCTCGGAAGTACCAAGTACACTGCGACATTTCATTTACTATTGCGGTGTGGTATTTTTCGGTCAAAACAACTCTTTTCAGTTCGGCAGAATCGTGTTGTCGACGCTGTTTATCCTTCCTATTTGTTCCTGGTACGCAAAATGCTCGCAGGTTCAGTGGCTGTTTGCGCAACAAGTGGCAGTCTAGGGATCTTTCGTCACAAGCCTTTAAAAGTGGCAGAAGAGAGGGACAAGAACTCTCAGTATCTATTATGCAGCTGCGTAATCGATGGGTACTGCAAATATCGTACGATTCTGTTAATATCTGCAATTTAGCAGCTGCAGAATATTCCAATAAATATAAAAGTCAGAAAAGAGAACCTTTATTTGGTTCACTTCTCAAAAATTTTCGAAAAAGTAATGTACAGTCGGCTATACAACCATCTTATCTCAAATAACATACTGTCAAAGTCACAGTTTGGATTTCTAAAAGGTTCTGATATTGAGAAGACTATCTACACTTACAGTGAAAATGTGCTTAATTCATTAGAAAAAAAATTGCAGGCAACTGGTATATTTTGTGATCTGTCAAAGGCATTTGACTGTGTAAATCGCAAGATCCTTTTAAGTAAATTAGAATATTATAGTGTAACAGGATATGCTGCAAAATGGTTTAAATCTTGTATCTCTGGAAGGAAACAAAGGGTGTTATTAGGAAAGAGACATGTATCAAGCTATCAGGCATCATCCAACTGAGAACTAATTACATGTGGGGTCCCACAAGGTTCCATTTTGGGGCCCTTACTTTTTCTTGTGTATATCAATGACCTTTCATCAGTAACATTACCAGATGCCAAGTTCGTTTTGTTTGCCGATGATACAAACATTGCAATAAATAGCAAATCAAGTGTAGTCTTAGAAAGATCAGCCAATTAAATGTTTGTGGACATTAATCACTGGTTCCTAGACAATTCTTTGTCACTAAACTTTGAAAAAACACACTACATGCAGTTCAGAACTTGTAAGGGGTGTCCCACGAGTATATGTCTAACATACGATGACAAGAAGATAGAAAAAGTGGACAGTGTTAAATTCTTGGGATTACAAATTGATAGTAAGTTCAACTGGGAGGAGCACACCACAGAACTGCTGAAGCGTCTTAACAAATCTCTGTTTGCAATGCGAATTTTGTCAGACATAGGGGATATAAAAATGAAAAAGCTGGCATACTATGCTTACTTTCATTCCATAATGTCATATGGGATTATTTTTTGGGGTAATTCATCAAGCCAAGCTAAAGTTTTCCAGGCACAAAAACGTGCATAAGAGTTATATGTGGTGTGAACTCAAGAACATCCTGCAGAAGCCTGTTTAGGGAACTGGGGATACTAACTACTGCTTCCCAATATATTTATTCCTTAATGAAATTTGTCATTAAAAATATATCACATTTTCAAACCAACAGCTCAATTCATGAAATCAATACTAGAAGTAAGAATAATCTTCACAAGGATTTAAAGTCACTTGGTCTTGTACAAGAAGGTGTGCATTATTCAGGAACACACATTTTCAATAACTTGTCAGCAGCCATAAAAAGTTTAACAACCAATGAAATTCAGTTTAAGAGAAGCCTAAAGTATTTATTGGTGGCCAACTCCTTCTACACCATTGATGAATTTCTCAGTAAAACCAACTGATTTGTATATAAGTACAATACAACCTCTGCACAATTTCAGTGCAGTAATGTGTTCATTGAAAATGTGTGTGTGTGTGTGTGTGTGTGTGTGTGTGTGTGTGGGTGTGTGTGTGTGTGTAAGTACAATCTAACTTCTGCAGCATTTCAGTGCAGTAATGTGTTCATTGTAAATAAGTATTATAGTAGTAGTATTACATGTTTATTACCTTATAAATAAATAAAAAACTTTTTTATTTTAAATTCAGTGCATTAGTATTTGTAAAATGACTTTCATATAGTGTTCATTAAAAAATGACGATCATTCCACTTGCGACCTGTGGAATGGTACATTAGCTTATTTGTTTTAGTTGTAAATATTTGTCATGTATTGTTGTTTTTCTGACGTGTTCCACATCCTGGAGGACCTCCTCACTACGGATCAATTGGAATGAAAGTAAATCTAATCTAAAAAAAAACGGTTTCAACAGTTTAAGCTGTTGTCTTCGGATGTGAAATAGGCTCAAATCATTGGTAAACCAATGCCAAAATAACAATCTAGCAGTATACATATAGAAAGCAAGTATCTTGAAAACAAATGTACAAAGACTGAACAGCAAAAGGACCAAAAACTGGAAATCGTTAAGCTTGAGGGCCACAACACACCTTTGCTACAAAATTAATAAAACAGAGTGACGTCGCTAAAAATTTATATGTTTGTTATAGCAAACAGTGAAATGTCAAATCACAAATCATACATTGTATGTGTGACAAAAGTCAGCCAACATACTGGTGACATGAAGGGCATTGAACACGCCTACAAACAAAGTGGGAGTGTTACTGTATATATAAACTGCAAAAAAGTCTGCAACAGTTGAAGCACAAGTACGCATTAAACTTTATAAAACCATATAAAAAACTTAACAAAACAACTTAAACAGATAATAAACCATGGATCAAGGATTGAGCAACCAGACATATGAAAAATAATATCATTACTATGTAAAGGAAGTTAAACAAAGAAAGGTTTGTCTCCATAATGAGCTTGTAAAAGTGCCACAAAATTTCTATCAACACCTGTTTATGAATGGATTTTTTCGATTATGAAAGCAATTAACTCATGATTATGTGGCAACCTAAGTGCGGAAACCCGTGAAGTTGTCTGCCTGCGTCTGTGCGTCGACAGTTTGTACCAGATAAAAATCGTACAATGTCTTCAGCCCGCCAGAAACAATTAAATGATTCTGAGAATTGGTTTTGTCTACGATCTACGCTGTTGAGAAATGTGAAACATAAAACTAAGTCGTATGGAATGCAGCTGCCTTGCCATCCTAATGTAGCACATTCGCAGTTTCTCCCGTCTTCCCTGTCCTCGTGCTCAGACCATGTGCTGTGGAGGTGGGGGAAATGTGCAGCCAGGCCAAGCGCTATGGGACTAGCGCCAAGGCAAGGCCTGAGAGTCAAATTCTCGGCCACCACTGATCTTCAACTGTCATGAGCCCTAAGTTAACCCTACAGAAAGGTTATGTGTAGTGCACAGCAAGCAAGGGTATGTCTAGTGAAACACCTTAATGAGACATACAGTCAACTTGAAACTTATTTTCGTGTACCCATTTTCAGTGGTAAATGGTACGACAGCTGGACAGGGTACGAAGATTGATGAAATCACTTTCAGCCATGTGTTTTAAAGTCTCTTTGTTCAGAGGGACCAGTTTTGATGCTGATTATTGTGAATTGTACCAATGAAACCGGGCGCACTGAATAAAGAAACTTCAAAACACATGGCTCCATCAGTCCTCACTCACAATGTAAACTTACACTGAGTTCATCTAGTGCTTACATAAGAACCAATCGGGTCACGAAAAGAATAGGAAAAATTAAAATAATTGCGAAAAACTACATGTCCAACGACAAATATATGTATCAGTTACCTTTAATTTTATAGACCACTGATAATGCTAGATATGTATAAGTAAAATACATTTGAAAATATATAAAAAAAGCAGTCTAAAAGGACAGACAATATTTATTCTTAAATACATGAAAAATATAATTGAAACAGCAACTGAGGAGTACAGCTGCAACTACTAACAATATTGTTCTCGTATGTGTTGTCAGGTTTCGTTTGTACTAATCTCATTCCCTTATATGAGAAGTTTCCAGCGCGCGATCCTCCTGGTTCGTTTTTCCCCTGTCTCTGTTCATACCATATCTGACCTGCAAGGGCAGAATGTTCTGTAGTGTGAGCCCACCGTTCGCGCACTCAGTGTAGTGGATGCAGATTTAAACGTTGTGGCTCGCCTGTTGTGCTACAGGTGGTACCGCGGAGGGGAATCCCCGGCGGCAGTGCTACTGGGAGACCGGGTGCGCCAGGCCGGCGGCAGCCTCTACTTCCGGCGTGTCTCCCTGGCGGATGCGGGCCGTTACACCTGCCTCGTCAACAACACGGCGGGCCATCTCAGGGCCCCCACCACTCTCACCGTCACAGGTAACGCACACAGGCACTCTTAATAATTTATTCAAACCGAAATAAACCTTAGTGTAGACAAACGCACGCTCAGAAAATCCGCAGTGGACATGTTGCAGAACGTCACTGAAAATTATTTTTATTTTATTGTTATTTTGTTGACTTGTTTCTCCTGGTTCTCTCTCTCTCTCTCTCTCTCTATCTATCTATCTATCTATCTATCTTTTTTTTCGGCCTCATTTTTCAGACTGGTTCCATGCGCCTGCAACAAATATCTCTACTGTCTCACTTTGTCAAAGTACCACTTGCATACAACTTTACAAATTATTGGTTGAACATATTTCAGTCTGTCATTCTATCATCACATACAGTTTTTCTTCTTTACAGCTCTCTCAAGTACCATGGAAATTATTCCTAGATATCTTAACACGTAACTCACGTGTGTGTTCTCTCATACCGCGTGAAACTGTTCGAACTCATTCTCTAAGATTAGTTTCGGCAAAATGATTTTGTATCCCGCCTCCCTTCCTCCTTAAATCCTCAAAACTGCAATGTTTCGTTGTTGGGAGCGTTATTGCCTTCTTTATTTGTTGTAGATACATATTACTACGATGTGTTGGGGTCTGCTAGACCGCCCCTCATGAACTACGGACCTGTTTTCTTCAGCACAGTACAAAATTTGTTCGCAGTAATGGAAATGGAAATGATCGTTTGGTGTCATTGGCTGGGAGGCCCCTTGCGGGGCAGGTCCGGCCGCCTTGGTTCAGGTCTTATTACATTCGACGCCACATTGGGCGACCTGCGCGCCGGATGGGGATAAAATGATGATGAAGACAACACAACACCCAGTCCCTGAGCTGAATCCTCGACCCAGCCGGGAATCGAACTCGGGCCCGTCACGCTAACCACTCGGCTATCTTTTTTTTCTTTTTTTTATTTCATATTGTTCTCTTTCGTTCGTTGTATCTGCTCTGGGCAGACGTCGTAAGACACCCGTTTTGGTTCGTTGTTGATCGGTGAACTCTGTTTTCTTATTACAGGGGGCAGCTAACCCTCTGACCGAACACGTTGAGCTACCGTGCCAGCAGTATCGGGGCGGACTTCACAGTAATACGCCAGTTTTAATGATCTAAGTGTAATGAAGTTTTTTTTCGATGGGTGAAGGAATTGGTCGTCGATACACATCAAGAAATTAACGAAAAAGACGACGATTTTTCAAAAGTCAGTTATCACAGTTCTGCTAGCGGAGGGTCATTCAAAAGAAGAGCTTCAGTATAATTGTGATGGTCAAGTTACCAATTCTCCAATAAAATACATAACATGTTAGTTAAAATATAATGTCTGCTGGGTGGCGACAAAAATGTAGATTCCAGCACTGAACGTCAATTCTGCAGTTCTTTTTGTATCTATGGAGCTCAATTTTAGCTCTATGAGGAATTTAGTCGTATTGAAAATTTACTTGATACCTAGTTTTTTTTTTTTTTTCAAAATGTAAAATTCAGTTCTCTAGCAGTTCTTTATTGTGCACTATTTTAAAAATGCACGAAACTAAGTTAGTTTGAGCGATACAAAGTAAAATACTGCAGAATTTATTTAGTGCAATTAAATCAACAAGGAGTATTTAAACAACACTTACATAATTGTGAAAATAAATGTTATGTAACTTAAATTAACGGTTTCATATGATTTGCTCTTTAAATCAGGTATAAACTTAAGGGTCCCAGAGATCTCACCTGGTGGTACACGTTGCAGGAAAGTCACCTCGTGAGTTAAGGATTTTGTCCTGTCATCCTGTTCCTTGTTGTTGTCAATATTTTCTACACGTTCTGCTTCTTGTCAAATTTGCGGAGAACCTCCTCATTACCATCAGTTCAGCGAATCTCCTGCATTCTTCGGTAGCAGTATATTTCAAACTTTTCGAGTCTCTTCTTTTCCGGTTTCCCCATATGATACACTTCCATACAATGTTGTGCTCCAAATCAACAGTCTCAGGAATTTCTTCTTTATATTAGATCAGATGTTTCATACTACACTAGGCTAGGAATGCCATCTTTGCCTATATAGTGTGTTGTTTTATGTCCTCGTTGCGTCGTC
Organism: Schistocerca serialis cubense; assembly: GCF_023864345.2. Classification (NCBI taxonomy): domain Eukaryota; kingdom Metazoa; phylum Arthropoda; class Insecta; order Orthoptera; family Acrididae; genus Schistocerca; species Schistocerca serialis. The sequence continues at coordinate 266,910,889 of NC_064639.1, forward strand.
TGTCATGTGTATTTTGCTTCCAAGGTAACAGAACTCCTTCACTACGTCAACTACACGGTTGCCAATTTGGATGTTAAGTTTTTATCGATAACTATATGGGTACGCAGTGTTTCCCAGTGTGTATTTATTGCAATATTCTATTAATCCATTTCTTCCTTCCTCCTCTCTCTGTCCATCTCGTCCTTCACCACTTCCTCTCTCCATCCATCTGCTTCATCCCCTCTGTCCTTCTCCTCCCGCCCATCTCTCTGTTGGTCTCCTCCTTCTCCTTATCTCTTTCAGACTGTTCCTCCCTCCTGTGTCCATCTGTTCCCCTCTATCCACCTCCTCCATTCCCCTCTAATCACACCTCCTCCTCCCCCACTCTTTTTCAATTTCCTCATCCCCCCTCTTTCTGTCCATCTCCTATTCTCCCCTCTGTCCATCTACTCCCCTGCCCTCTCCCTGTTCATCTCTCCTTTCCTTTCTCTGTCCATCTCCTCCTCTCACCTATCTCCATCCATCTTCTCCTCTTCCCTTTCCCTGTCAATTTCCTCCTCCCCCTCCCTCTCTCCAATTTAGCACCCTCAGTCCAATAGGAGGCTGGTGTTTCTCACTCCTACACATTGTAACTAATATGTGTACCAAACTTCATTGACATCGTTCCAGTAGTTTGGGATGAGGTTTTTACCTCTGATTTTACTCGCATACACACGTGTCAGATATATTTGTCATACATTTGACATATCTCACGCGTATCTGTACACATATTTCACCTGTATGTCTAGCGAATTTCACCCTGCAGTTTCATTTTCACTCAGCTCATCACTTTTGACGGCGTATCTCCTGAACTATGTGCTGTACAATGACATACTTTTGCTGGTACATCCAATGTTATATGTGGCTACTCTCTACGAAATGTGTTGCGAATGGAGGGAGTGGCAAAGAGGTAATAAACTACAACGTCATGCATGATGGGGCAGTTTTTCACGCATCTCAGTGTTCATGACATCATGTCTCCTGAAATTAGTGTCGTGCAATGATGCAATTTTTGGTACATTCAGTGGTATATGTGAATACTGTCTCCAAAATGTGTTACGAATACAATAAGTAGTAAATAAATAATAAATTAACATCATGTTTCATGCGGCAGTTTCACTGCATAAGCAGCGCAAATGTGGTAAAGGATAAACGGATTTTCCTTTTACCATTTTGTGAAGATTGTCAGCGAGGAAAAGTTTCTTAAAGGTTTCAAATTATGTGTAAGGTTCGTTGCAAGTCTCTAAGCGCTCCCATTCTCAAATACTGATGTCTGAAGTAGGATTTACGCACGTTGTGGGCTACACTGCTTTTTGATGCCCAAGCCCACACCTTTGATAGGTGAATGGTCCTTCTGCCCCACAGTGTCTCTTTCCAGACATTAAGTGATATGTGTGCAGAGTTTGGTTGACATCGATCCAGTGGTTTAGGAAAAGATGTGGAACATACATGCATACGTACATCCATTTTTATGATCTATCTGTCTCTCGTTTCTTTTTTTCCTTATTACTTTGGTCTTTCATCTCTTTACTCTCAATCCATATTCTGCACTCATTAGACTGTTCGTTCCATTCAAAGCGTCCTCTAAATCTTCTTCACTTACACTGAGGATAGCAATGTAATAACGGAACACTGAGTTTTAATCTCACTCCCGATTCGCTTCCGTAGACGTAGTTCCTTCAATGTTAATTAGCATATCGGGCAACAAGGTCCCTCCAGCGAAATCCGTCAGTTGCCGGGTTTTCAGCTTCCTTCTAGTTTATGTCCATGCACCGATGATCCTTTCTGAAAGTTCGTTTCCATGTGTAACGAGGTGGTCTTCCTGCACTCAGTCGTTGCTTTCCACAAAAGTATTGATTTGGGGATTCTTCCATGTTCCATGCGTACAACAAGCTCAGCAAGCTTCAAGCCTTTTCATCTAAGGTTGTTATACTGGCTGCGTACATCACTTCATTTCAGCAATCATCATTTGAAACATGGTCGCGATAACTGGTCTTGAAAATTCACCTCAAGCATCATTGGTAAAAACATTGAACTTTAATGCCGATTTTATTGATATTCGACAGGTCTCACACGCGCATATGACCATCGGTTGCGAGATAGAGGAGTACATCCAAAGCTTTTTGGACATACTTACAGAGTCTGGTTGCCATATGGATCGTTTTCTTTGGAAGACTGCAGAAGTTTTCCTAATTCCGTTTCTGACGACTGCATCTACTTCCCTGTTATTACAGATAAAGCTGCCAAGTGTGGAATCGGTCAACATCTTCGTGTAGCGTCTATGTTAGTATAATTTGAGAAGATACATGTAATTTCTTTGCACATTGTATTTGTCATATCACTATTTATTTATAGCCCTAAAGAAATGGCAAAATCATCCAGATTGGTCGTCATTAGTTACAAACTTTGGGGTGTTTCTATCAGAAGAACGATATCACCAGTAAAAATCTATATCCGTAACCCTATATTGCTCATTCCAATGTATTCCAGTAATGGAGTTTTCCACAGTTATATTATTATTATTATTATTATTATTATTATTAAGAGATCTATGACCAACATGGAAAGGAATGATGACAAAAAGCATTCTTGTCTTTTATTTGCATCATGGTTTCTTCGCCGTATGCACAACGTCCGAAGAGCCTGCCCGGTGCCTTTACCTTTCCTAAAGTCAAACTGATCGGCATGTAACCGAGAGTCAATTTTCAGTAGTAAACTGGATTCATGATATATTAAGCTGACTGTATGATAGTTCTCGCACTTATCTGTCAGGATTAGGGGCATCAGGCCATCTCTTACGTCTATTCAGACATGTCATGCTATGTTCATAAAGGTATACATATAAAGTTGAGTCCCTGAGGACAAAGAGGAAGAAACATAGGTAGGTGAAAGTGAAACAATTTGCTTTCCTGTTTGACGGAGAGAAACTGGCTGTAGTGATTATCTTTTTCATGGTTACAATTATTAATTATTACCCTTTTACCCGCGATTTCGCCCAAGAGTGCATACGGCACATATACAGTATGATTAAAATTAAAGTTAAACATTCAAACCGCTGCAAAAGTAACACCACTGGTCAAAATGACATCAAATGGCAGAAGAAAAATAAATAGTTACAAAATTTAGCAATAGCTGCAAGCGTCATAATTTAATAGTGGTCGACGAAAAATGACAAATTAAACATACCAGAAAGCCTAAGGTGTACTTTCGACACTAAACAAACTGTACTGAGCGAGCATAGTTGTACAGGTGTGATACTGTTAGTTACACAAACCCATCCCACACGGCAAGGTCATATCACATCGGATGGTAAAAATCGGTTTTTAATTGTCCTGAGGCCAAAAACCGCATAAAAAGCATCAATCAAAATCAAATCGGATAATTGATTTGACTGGCGCAAAACATATTCAATATGCCGTCCACCGTTCCCTGCAACAAGTTGAAATGGAGAAACAGCATGTTCCACAACTGATCGAAGTGTTTCCAGGGTCACGTTCATAATGTGTTGCACAATGCGAGCCTTCAATGCAGCTAAGTTTGCAGTCGGAACACTGAACACAACATCTTTCAGATAGCCCCATAGCCAGAAGTCACAGCTTAAGATCAGGTGATCGGTATGGCTAGGCTGTAGGGAAATGGCGGCTGATAATTCTATCATTTACGAAATGGAGCTTCAGCAGCTGCTTAACTCGATTTGCAATGTGCGGAGGTGCGCCATCTTGCATAAAAATGATCCCATCTACACATCAACGCTGTTGGAGAGCTGGAATGACGTGGTTGCGCAAAAGACACTCACAGCGCTTACCAGTGACGGTACAGGAAACAGGACCGGAAGCACCTGTCTCTTCGAAAAAATATGGTCCTATGATAACTGATGCTGTAAACCCTGCAGCCGGCCGCGGTGGTCTAGCGGTTCAGGCGCTCAGTCCGGAACCGCGCGACTGCTACGGTCGCAGGTTCGAATCCTGCCTCGGGCATGGATGTGTGTGATGTCCTTAGGTTAGTTAGGTTTAATTACTTCTAAGTTCTAGGCGACTCATGACCTCAGATGTTAAGTCCCATAGTGCTCAGAGCCATTTGAACCATTTGAGCTGTAAACCCGCACCACACAGTGACCTTTTCAGGATGAAGTACTGGTTAATTTACTGTGGATTTTCCGTTGCCCTTATTTAACAGTTCTGTATATTGACATTTCCTGTCAGATGGAAGTGGGCTTCATCTGTCCACAAAATCTTCCACGGCAAATCATTGTCCTTTTCCATCCGAGCAAGAAATTCTAAGTCAAAGGCCTCTCTTGCTGGCAGGTCAACAGGAAGTAACTCGTGCACATGGGTAATTTTGAATGGAAAGCAAAGAAGGATGTCGCGTAGGTTTTTGCGCACTGCGCCAATGTTCGGGCAATCCTCCGTGCACTGCAAATTTGCGCACCACCACTCGTCTCCTCGTGCACTTCTGTGGCCACTGCTTCCACTGACGTCAAATCAATTCCATTCCTCCCTCTATCAGGTTGCACACCAAAAGAGCCCGTCTCTTCAAATTTCCGAATCATTTTCTCCAGACCCACGGCAGTCATCGGACCGACGCCTATTTTCAGACCCTTCAGTATCCGGAATTTCTGCAAAACGACGTGTGCACAGTCAACGTTCTTGTCATACAGCTTTAAAAGCAGAGCGCGGTCCTACATTCAGACAGTCATGGCGAACGTCGCAGACGCGGAAGGAGGAAAAGCCGTATACCCGGCGTGTTTATACCAACGTCAGTGGGTCGTGCACATGACAGGTATTTTCATTCACGTATTTTGACACATACAGCGCCATCTAGTGACCAATTTTCACACTACTTTTTTCTGCTGCCATTCATTTTCCCCCTTCTCCGATAATACTCCGTTGCAATTTGACGTCATTCTGACCAGTGGTGTTATTTCTACAACATTATGAAAGTTTAATTATAATCACCCTGTATTACTTACGTCTCGTCCTCCCACTTCTCTCTGTCGATCTCCTCCCCCTGTCTCTCACTATTTCTTCCCACTCTCTGACCATCCGCACCCCCCCTCACCTCTTTTCCACCTGCCCACTACCCCTCTCTATTCTATTTCTGCTTCCTGTACCTCCTTCTCCTTCCTCTCTCTGTCAATCTCTTCCTCCCCCTCACTTTGTATACCTCCTCCTCTCCCTCTCTATGTGTATCCCCTGGTACCCCAGTGTCTATCCCTTCCTCCCCCATTCCCTGCCCATATTTCCTCCCCCTCTCTCTGGCTCCTCCTCCTACCATCCTCTATCCTTTTCCTCTTCCCTTTCTCTCTGTTCATATCTTAGTTCCCCCTCTCTATCCATCGTATCCTCCTCCTTTCCCTGTTCACCTCATCTTCCCCTTCGTACTATCCGTCTCCTTCTTCCCAATCTCTCTGCGCAGCCGTCGTTTTCTAAAATTTTTACGTCACCTTTTGTCATCCACACGTCCACCCTTAATGGTGGTGAGAAATCTTACTCCCATAGTACTTTTATACCAACAACAAGTCATGAATCTACAAATCTGGATGAAATTGCTCCAAGTGTTATTGATTCATGCTTCAATGTCAACCCTTTTTCATTCCCATCCCTTCTGGAAGTAGGTAGTTCTTACCACCTCAGTGCTTCTACCCAGATAGCAAGTAATACGTTTATCAAGATTGGGTGAAATCAATTCAGATCAAGATTGGTTGAAATCAATTCAATAGTTTAGGAGGCAATATCGAATATACACACATATATATAGAGATACATACAGTACATAGAAATGTGATTATGTAATTGCCCTAGAATGCAGCATTCGAGAATTAAAAATGAATAACAGCATTAGGTGCATGAGCACCATGAATGTAAATAGATACTGTTACAGTCATTTATTTTCACAAAATGTTGCGTATGCAGTCTGCAAAATACTACGACAAAACAAAAAATACATACCGATCCCTCCGATTCTAGTGGTAAAGACAACGATACGTTCATCACAGTTATAAAATCCTATCAGGGTCATTACCAGCGTCTTACAGCTTGTTATCTCGAGACCGATGAAACAATGTCAGTCAGATGGCAACGAGAGTGCAACTGAGCGTACGATTACAAGGCAGTGCGTACGACGTGCTGGCGGCGAGGGCTCATGAAGCTGCGCACTCACACTGCGGGGATTCCTAGGCGGTGTCGCCAGAGGCGCAGTCGTGGCGCCGCATGGACTGGAGCTCCGGCATCTGCGCCAGTTACTCGTACATTGTCTGTCATCGCCCTCTGGAGCAACTTCTTAAATAACATCCAAGTTGTCGAAGTGTATCACATCAAAGCTAACACCAAAGTCTCTACTCTGAAGTCTTAGCAGTGAAGCGAGCACGCTACAACGATCTCTCACATAGCGGCCTGTGAACATGTCCATGCATCTGTCTGGCTACCTCATGTTGTTCTTCTCACCATTTTAACGGTTTAACAGTAACTTCCATATCTGTTTTGCATCGTCGCTTTTCTGGCTAAAAAAGACGCACACATTCTAGTAGAATGATTTCTCAGAAGGCATTCCTTCGTTACGCCCAGCAGTATTTGCACCAACTCCTGCAAATGTTTCAATTTCAATTTGTTTTTTATTCTGTCAGCTTATCTACAAAAAATGGTTCAAATGGCTCTGAGCACTATGGGACTCAACTGCTGAGGTCATTAGTCCCCTAGAACTTAGAACTAGTTAAACCTAAATAACCTAAGGACATCACAAACATACATGCCCGAGGCAGGATTCGAACCTGCGACCGTAGCGGTCTTGCGGTTCCAGACTGCAGCGCCTTTAACCGCGCGGCCACTTCGGCCGGCGCTTATCTACAAAGTTCGTTTTTTATTTTGTGAAAGTCTGCATTTCTGTAGCTAGCCTACATAAGTATATGATGTCCCGTCAGGTCCGACAGTAACGCTGAGAGGTCGACCTGTGAAGAAGCTTTCAGCCCCTGATGTGGCATTCATTGTCAAGATACAGATCCACAAACGACTCTTAGAGGATAAGATGTCCTATATCTGGAGCAGCAGACGAACTTCTGTATCATCCAACGGTTTCTGGCAGCTATTCCCATTTGTCTGGGTGGTAGGTGTCTACATTCTGCTCCTTGGTGTCTCGTCTAGTGAAGATTTTACGGATATTTGATATTTTCTGGTTATTCTTACACGAATGGTAGAACGAAGCATGACAAAGCAATCGAAGTTTCCAAATATTTTGGTAATCAGCATGATAAATATTGAACGCATGTAGTAATTGTTTCAGACCTCATAAGAGAATCACTTTCTCTGTCTCGCCATTCATGTCCATGTTGTCTTGTGGTTTGCACGTACTGTTAATTCAGTCCTCCTTTTGTAATTCTCCTCCCACTGCTATTCCACAAATCACACACATTCAGACATTCGCCTAAATACATAATACTGACAAATGTGAATTTACGTAATAGGTAACACAGTGTTGGTCGGTTAGTTCTATTATAGGATTATCAGAACATTTGTGTTCTTTGTAAAGGTGCTGTTTATGACTCCTTGGCACAGTAATAAGGGTTATTGAGTGCTTATTTGCTAACAACCTCTGAAAATAGGTTTATTAATGTGGTTCTCCTCAATGAGCTCTCTATAAATTACTGAGAATTTATCATTAGTCTACAACAGGCTACAACATCCAATAATGTTATAGAGTTTAGATTCATATGCTTTGACACTTTGAAGACTAGCCTCTTAGAAGATTGTTGGGGCTGGGAAAACGGGCCGTTTATGCCTTTATACGAAGCGTTACTGGCACATATGTAATTGCTGTATCGTCAAGTGTAATACATACTAAAAGAGGACAATCTTCAAGATTTTCTCTCCATATTTACTTTAATTGTTTGATAGATTACAAGCTCTAAAATAATTATTATGGAAAGTATAGCCACCCTTCCAATAAACGTGATTTGAATTAATGAACGGTTTCTTCCTCTTGAACTTCCAATATTTCTTGTTCACTGAACAAACATCACGTACACTCTGAGCCAAAGAAAAGCTAGTCCTTATGGAAGCAGTTATTCGGCTTGTAATTGATTGATAGAGCTCATGAACGTCCTACTGAGAGATGTCGTGTCAAACTCTGTCCAATTGGAGCGTTAGATGATTAAAATCCCGAGACTTACGGAGGGCCCCGCCCGCAATGCTCCAGACTTTCTTAGCTGGGGAGATATCCTCGCTGGCCAAGGTAGGATTTGGTAAGCATGAAGACAAGCAGTAGAAACTCTCGCCGTGTGCGAGCAGCAATTATCTTGCTGAAATTTGAGCCCGAGAGAACTTGCCATGAAGAGCAACAAAACCGGGCGTAGAATATCGTCGACGTACCACTATGCTGTAAGCATATCGCAGATGATAACTAAAGAGGTCCCGCTGTGAAATAAAATGGCGCCCCAGAACATCACTCTTTCTTGTCGGGCCTTATGGCGGGCAACATTCAGTTGAGTACTCCACACCCTATCTTAGCCATCAAGGTCGCCAGATCTTCTCCGCAACTAAGATCGTTTGGAGCATTATGGGCAAGGCCCTTCAACGATATCGGGGTTCTAACGATTTAAACCGGCAATTGGACAGAATCTGGCACGATATCTCTCACAAGGGAACATCCCCATCGCACCCCCGTCGGATTTAGTTATAAGTTGGCACAGTGGATAGGCCTTGAAAAACTGAACACAGATCAATCGAGAAAACAGGAAGAAGTTGTGTGGAACTATGAAAAAAAAAAAGCAAAATATACAAACTGAGTAGTCCATGCGAAAGATAGGCAACATCAAGGATATTGTAAGTCCAGGAGTTCCGTGGTCCCGTGGTTAGCATGAGCAGCTGCGGAACGAGAGTTCCTTGGTTCAAGTCTCCCCACGAGAGAAAAGTATAATTTTTTATTTTCAGGCGATTATTACCTGTCCGTCGGTCCGTCCGATGCGATCACTTATTTGGGAGTGATTATCACATCCACAAGAAAACGTAAATCGGGCACGGTAGATGAATCTTCTTACCCATTGGCCAAGTGTACAAGTTAGGTGGGTCGACAACATATTCCTGTCATGTGACGCATATGCCGTCACCAGTGTTGTATAGAATATATCAGACGTGTTTTCCTGTGGAGGAATCGGTTGACCTATGAACTTGCGATCAAATGTTTTGGTTTCCCATTAGAGAGGCACGTCCTTTCGTCTACTAATCGCACGGTTTTGCGGTGCGGTCGCAAAACACAAACACTAAACTTATTACAGTGAACAGAGACATCAATGAACGAACGGACAGATCATAACTTTGCGAAAATAAAGAAAGTAAGCTTTTCAATCGAGGGAAGACTTGAACCAAGGACTTCTCGGTCGGCAGCGCCTCACGCTAACCACGGGACCACGGCGCTCCTAAGCTCACCCTCTCCTTGATGTTGCCTATGTTGCCCATGGACTACTCAGTTTGCATATTTTGCTTATTTTTTTCATAGTTCCACACAACTTCTTCCTGTTTTCTCGATTGATCTGTGTTCAGTTTTTCAAGGCCTATCCACTGTGACAACTTATAACTAAATCTGAGGTGGGTGCGATGGGGAGGTTCCCTTGTCAGAAGGATAGCCAACAATTCTATCAATCAATGACAAACCGAATAGAGGCTTGCATAAGGGCAGAAGGTGGGCCAACGCCTTGCTGAAGTGCTCAATTTGTGAAGCTCATTCTCTTGAATGACTCATCCAGTTTTTCTGAAATTGTAAGTACATTTACATCATATCCGCAATTTCCATCTCAATTGTATCGAGCGGATGGAGGTGTACGGGTATGGAGACAACCTCATGAATCCATGGACCCTGCATGTCAGTAGGGGACTGTGCAAGCTGGTGGAGGCTCTGTAATGGTGTGGAGCGTGTGCAGTCGGAGTGATATGGAACCCCTGATACGTCTACATACGACTCTGACAGGTGACACGTACTTAAGCACCCTTTATGATCACATGCATTCATTCATGTCCATTGTGCATTCCGACGGACTTGGGCAATTCCAACAGGACAATGTGACACCCCACACGTGCAGAATTGCTACATAGTGGCTCCAGGAACGCTCTTCTGAGTTTAAACACTTCCGCTGGCCGCGAAGCTCCCCAGACATGAACATTATTGAGCAAATTTGCGATACCGTGCAACGTGCTGTTGGGAAGAGATCTCCACCCACTCGTACTCTTACGAATTTATAGACAGCCCTGCAGGATTCATGGTGTCAGTTCCCTCGAGCACTACTTCAGACATCAGTCAAGTCCATGCCACGTTGTGTTGCAGCACTGCTGAGTGCTCGCGGGGGCCCTACACGATATTTGGCAGGTGTTCCAGTTCCTTTGGCTCTTCATTGTATATGCAAAGTGTGACGGACTTGCACTCTTCCAAACAGCAACCTCGCGTGTACGCTCAGTCTAGCACAAATAGACACACTATCACATCTCACAAACATAACGGTTTAAAATTGTGCCTTGAAAATCACTGCTTATAAATTCTTCATGTCCCAGCACTACTTTCATAAAGTATCTTCAAAATCGTTGTGCTCTTTTTATGAAGACGTGCAGCACACCATACACACACACTACATAGAAGTTAATCAATCCATCTTTTTCAACATTACCAGTCGGCGTCCGACTGTCTGCACTCAGTCCACAGTACCGTTCACATTGACAATTTATTCTTAACGCTCTCTGCCATAACTTTTCTTGCCTGTAGTGAATCATACAACCACCAAGACCAAAAAACACCATTATTAGCTTCTCAGAGAATACTGTCCGACTCTTCTCATCTCCCTATCCTCTGAGTTTGCATATACAGATGACCCAGAGCATTATGCTCACTGCCCTCGGCGAGATTTAATGATAGCGTTACATGCTCGTGGCTCGGTAAGGAAAGAATGTCATTGGAGCAAAGTCGAAAGGGGACTCATTCCAGCGACGATGCCTTCCGCAACTGAGCAAATACATTGACGTAAGCGATTTCAATAAGGGGTAGTTTCTTACGTCATGATGCTTGTGATGGAGCATTTCAGTAATGGCTACGCTGGTAGGCTGTTTGCTTACTACTGTCGTAAGCATCTATGCAAAGTGGTTCAGGGGCGGTGTAACCACGAGCAGGCGACAAGGTGTTGCACATCCAGGCCTCATCATAAATGTAGACGTCAGCAGCTTGCCCTCTTTGCAAAGTATAGTACAGAGGATCTGTAGCAGATCTCACTGCAGAGGGCAACGCTGGGGCAAGCACAAGTGTTCTGGATCACACTGTGCAGCGCACAATGATGAACATACAGTTCCGCAGCATATGCCCCTGCGTCTTCCCACGTTGAGCAAACGACATTTTCAGTCATGATTGGTATGGAAACTGGGTCATCGTGTTTGGACCGTGTATCAATAGAAATCTGTCGCCTGATAAGCTGACACAAATATCTCGCTACACCAGGTCGATGTACGTGGCCAGATAAGCCATCACCTAGGCACAGGGATTCTTGAAATATTCACCGCGCCACTGTCACAGGCCATTGGGAGCAATATTATTCTAAGGGAGAAATTTATCTGTGCTTGCGTGGGAATCGAAGGCATCGTGACAGCTGTGGAATATGCGAACATTATTACATAGCATCTTCATTTCTTCGTGCTTAAGGCCTTCCCCAACGGTGATGACATCTGTCCGTATTACAAGGTCAAAATCGTGCTGCAGCGGCTTGAAGAGCGTGATAGTGAACTCAAATTGATGTCTTGGGCACCATTTTCACCTCATCTGAACCCGATGGAACACAACCCTACACCCAGAAACCACCAGTTCGTAATTTATGGAAACTGCGTAACCTTTGCGTGTCACGTACATCCAGAAACCTACCAAGAACTAGTTGAATGCACACGACGCTAAATCGATACTGTATTGCGTTGCAAAGGTGGACCTAATACACCATTAGCAGGCGGCCATATATTTTCGCACATCAGTATAGATATTAATTCCTGTGGGCATAGCACTTACAGGATACTAAATAAACATGCACTATATTTCGGTCTAAACTTTGCATATGATATATAACATAGATGGGATTAATGAAAAAAATTAGGAAGGATAATCAAAGAAATTTCGTTCATATACAGTTGTTGCTCCTGAGACATACTGAGTCTCACCTTTATCTACAGTAATGATGTAGGCTAAAGAAATGAATTAAAATTTGTAACAGCCCCAGGATTCTACACCGGGTCCTTGTTTTTAATCCCGGTGCTGATGCAGATTTTAATTCATTGCTTCAGCCTGAATCATTAATGTAAATAAAATTGAGGCTCAATATGTCTCCGGAACAACAATTATGTATGATAACTATATCACCTACACCTGAGGTACAGGCAGCATTAACCCCATTTCGCTCACTGCTAATGTGCTATTCCAATAACGGAGAGCCTCAGCAGTAGTGATGCGAGTTTAGAAGGGGAACAGCTGTGAGCTGTGGCGTGAATTGGAATTTGTATCGGGGAGGGAGAGGTGCTGGGATGGTTCGTGCAGCTGTATTAGGCTGAATGCCAGTGTGGTTTATCGGCTAGTGCGTCTGCCTAGCATACAGGAGGCCGCGTTCGAATCTCGGCGCTGTGCAAATTTTAAATCATTGCTTCCGCCTACACCACTATCACAGTGAGAAAATTTGTGAACTTACTTTGTGTTCCGTAGTGAAACAAAGACTCATAAAACTATTAAAATGCGGCAGTAATGTTTTCGAGAAGTATTAGAGAAAATGTTTACTACCAGTCTGAAGGACTACGGAAATAACATTTGAATTTACTGGAGTTTCCTTGTCGGGTGTGTTAGGTGCACTGGACAGCAAATCAGAACTCGAGTATACTGTCATCAGCTGACTAAGTATGGTCTCCAGGCGCTTCAGTATTTAAGTGTATGGTGAAAGTTCTACAATCCGTTCTCAAATTGCACGTACCTCACACAGACGTAATATCAATTGTTTTTGTGACAGTTTGTCTTGCTGTTCGTTTTCCCTTTGCCTTACTTATTCTTCCTGGTTGATACCTTGGAAAGCATATTTCTGGAATTTTGCAATATATTAATTCAGTCTTTTACAAATTGTAGGAAGTGACATCTGAAATTTCATTGTTTCCCCCAAGTTCGTTCATTTTCCGAATTATATCTAGTTATAATTTGACTTTCTATTCAGAGCGAGACTGTAGTATTAACTTACCCTTATAATCATTCGTCACTGTATTCGATAGGGTGTAATTTATATTCCGCTGGAGAAAGAATCCAAAGATAGAACAACACACGCAGATGCATACACAGAGTAATGTCGATAACAGCGTAAAATTACGATGCACATAGCTAGTCCCTAAAGGGGCATCTTAAGATACACCGTCGTCACTAGCCGACGATATCAGCTGTGCTCCCAGATGTAGTAGGAATGAACGTGACGTCATCTGGCTATGCGAGTGAGCGGCCTGGGTTCGATGTAAGGTAAACTGCCACGTGTGGTGCTGAATTTGCAGAACAGGGTGGCACAGTGCTTAAGATATTAGACTCGCCTTAAAGAGGCCAGGGCTTCAAATCTACCTCCGACCATTTACATTTAGATTCGTCGTAGGTTCCATAAATCGCCGAAGGACGGAATCTACCTCTGTTTCTATATTCCAGAATTCGTTAAAAAGTGGCAGTAGGTTGCCTTTCATCGTACGATTTACGAATGGAGTGTGGGGCAACTATTGCATGTGCGCTCTTGTGTGTGCTTCTATTTATCCCCATTCTATCTCGACAATCTCTACAGGATCCATAGGAGGAACCGGCAGAATTTTTGTGGTCTGGATTCTTAAAGGAAAGATTGGCTTGTTTTCTGCGGATTCTGTCACTAGCTGGGATTTTTTTACAGGAAATTCTCGCGAGATTATATAATATCATATCGAAAGTATCCCGATGCTTATTATTCGGCATTAATAATGTGGTGTATTCACGCTTACGCTTTTAAGGTGGCTTGAACTTCGCTGAATACACTTTCAGTGAGGTGTCTGAATGTCTGTGGAGAAATGGCTGCTCATTGTTCTCCATGAGGAGAACCAGAGAAGATAGTGATTTTGGACGTTGAGATTCGGGGCGAAATCGAGGTTCTAACTCTCCCAAAGGTAAAATGAAACAGGTGTCAATACGTCTCTGGTTTACACGACACTATCACTTCGTTACCGGGAACCGATTATTTAATTTTGGCTTCCATTATGACTGTCACAAGATTCGAATCCTCCCAATTTACTTTAGTCAACGGGCCCGAGAATGGAGTAATGGAACACAGAAACTGGTTGCATGAATAAATTAAATGCAAAAAAGACGCCTGCAAGTGTTTTCATTTTCACTTCATACTCAACAGCCGAAGATTCTGTAACCATCTACCACAGGAATGGACATCCAAACATCTCAAAGGTGTCCTGTTTGGTTCAGGTTAGGACTGTTGATATTTTTAAAAATATCGAGAATCCGATATATTGTCATTTACAAAATTCATTATCGGCTCTCGGTGTATGGAAAAGAACTAGCGATTTATTGATATATCTGCGGAAAAATATCGACGTACCTGCCTATAAAGATATCGGCTGCACATTGTAAATCTACTGTCGGTTTTAGAGCGGTATATTCAAGTGTTTATTTATTGTTAGATATTCTGTACGCCAACAAGCTAGCAGCCTACTGAAAGGAAAACGATGCTTGACCAGGTTTGGCGATAACCACTTTGCTAACAATGGTAACTGTATGTAAGTGACACAATAAAAGGTGTCCCATAGGTCCATCGTACGGTTTCGTCTCATATGGAATTTGTCCATAACACTTCATGTCGACTTCCCTGTTCTTTCATTTCTGCCAACGCTGGCGACCTAGCAGTTATAGTGTCAAAACTGTGTCGTGAAGCTAAACGTTGCAGTTTCTGCTGGTAGCGCTGAGCGCCGATTACATCAGCATTTCCACTCCACGTCTCCGCACACCATAAAGACCAATCTTGTTGTTAGACTTTTGTTCATCATTTTCGGTATCTGTTTTTGAAGAATGCCGATGTGAAGAAATACCCCACTAGTTGCCTTAAAATTGTTTTTAACGCAACTGATGTGCTATTTCTTCACATCGGAAACCTTGTTGTTACATTCACACTGCCACCTCCCAGTGCAATCGGTCATCATCTTTTGTGTCACATATACTTGCTTCATACGGTCAAAGAGAAAGATTGGATGTGATGAGAGATCAAAAAGTAGTAAGACGTCTTCAAGTGGTGAAAGTAAAAATGTGTTCTACCACAATTTCAAAAGAACAACTTCAAATATTTACCGAAAATTGCGGAAAAATATAAAATAAAATAAAAATATCGGCATTTGATATTGCCATGATGATATCGGTGTATCGATATACAGGGAAAAAATATCACCAGTATAAATCGATATGCTTTGGAAATAATATCTACATAGCGATGTTTTATCTGCATCCGCAATTCAAGTTCGGACCCTGGGCAGCTCAGCCCATTTTGGGAATGTTATTGTTCACAAACAATTGTCGCACAGATGCTGCTTTATGACAGGCTGAACTAGAATCAGGATACCAGGTCACAAATTTTTGAAACCTAGTGCTTGTCTGTAGCAAGTCAGAGAATTTAGGATCACTGTGCAAAGGCTTCACCAAAGAAGACACAGTGATTGTTGCGGGTGGGCCGTGCAGTAGTATTGACTGATATCCTGGGTACAATATATAGTGTGACCTAGTAAAGATGGCATCGACATCGACATACATCAATGTTTGTATCTATTTTGAGATAACCTCATTTAAACTTTTATGTGACGTAATTTGCATGTGGAACACCGGCTTAGGTCGAGTGTAGGTCTACATATTGGCTTGTTTCCTGGTGATGTGATTCTGTCAATAGAAGAGATTATACTGGGCATGATTTTTACCTCCACAGAAATGGGAAAGGTAATCTGGCTGGGCTAATAGCAGAAAATTTATGAGGGGTAAGTGTGGAAAATAGCTGTGACAGCAGGTGTCAGAGCACCGCTGAACCCTTCGGTTTCACAAGGAAACCAAACAAAATACTTATGACATATTGCTTCGGTATAAACAGTTGTTGGGAAGAATTTTCAGCAATCAGCACAAATTTTATTTCCACCCAGAGTTTATCTCAGTCACTGTGAAATGCCCGCTATTATTATTAGATCAAAATATTCGACGACTAAAAAGTAAAATTAATAACCCGCTTATTTTCATTGATGAGTTAGAATCATTAAATCCATTTGACATAATCTGCCTCTCTGAACATGATGTGATCACTAGTATACACGTGTTAAATATTACAGGATTTCGATTATCATCACACTCTTGTAAAGCAGAAATGGAGAAACCAGGAGTTGCCACATTCATCAGGATTTGTCATAACTTTAGGAACAAAGACATAAATAAATCTTCCATAGAGCAGCATAAAGGAGCATGCGCGACAAAAAATAAAATTGCATTATAACTCCTTCGTAACAGTAGTTGTATACTGAGCACTTGAAGGTAATTTTAATATGTTCATAAATCAATTTGAGGGCACACTGATCTACTTCATAGCAAAAAACAAAGAAAGCTTCCATGATGTTGATTTTAATGTAGATTTTCTTAAAAATTCATCCTGTAAGAATATATTACAGTCATTAACACTCATTCAACTTAATTTCTACCGCATATTTCCCATCTAGGGTAGCTAATCATTCACAGTCAGTCATTGATAATACCTTCACAGAAAGGTCTAATGAACAAAATTATTTTACAAAACCAATAGTCAATTGCCCCTCAAACAATGATATGCAGTTTTTTTCCCCTTGAGTCTCGAGTCTTCTGACTGGTTTGATGTTGCCTGCCACGAATTTCTATCCTGGGCCAAACTTTTCATTTCAGAGTAGCAACTGCAGCCTACGTCTTCAGTTATTTGCTAGATGTATTCCAATCTCTGTCTCCTCTACAGTTTTTACCTCTAGTGCCATGGAAATTATTCTTTGATGTCGTAACAGATGTTATACCACCTTGCACCTTCTTCCTGTCAGTGGTTTCCATATATTCGTTTCCTCTCCGATTCTCTGGAAAACCTTATCATTCCACCTAATTTTCAACATTCTTCTGTAGCACCACATCTCAAATGCTTCGATTCCCTTCTGTTCCCGTTTTCCCACAGTCCGTGTTTCATTACCACACAACGCTGTGCTCCTAGCGCGTATTCCTCCCTTAACTTAAGGACTATGTTTGATACCAGTGGACTTTTCTTGGCCAGGAATGGCCATTTTGCTACTCTACTTTACTAAATACTCAGTTCAAAACAGAAGTCAGTAAGCCAAAGACTGATTATTTTAGGACATTCCTCAGAGGCATAAACTGTAGGTATGTATATGGTGTTCACGGCATGAATGAAAATACAACACCTCTCTTAATAAGCCCTTGCCTTATTTAAATACTGTTCTCTCCCAAAAACTAACCTATTTTAGACCAAAGTCCACAAAAAGTGTTGGATTACTCAAGGAATAAAGATACCTCGTAAAACAAAAAGGAAACTGTCAGTCAGAAACAGCTCTGATGATGCTGGAGCTCATTACAAACCGAGATGGAATTTTAGGAAAGCAGATTGGGCAACATATAAAAAAGAAATTGACACCAGCATACGTTGTATTCCGGCAAAGAGAGATAATAATGCGACATTTGTTGGCTTAATAACAGCGATGGGGAAAAGGAACATCCTATGGGAGTATCGAAAGCAGTACGTACCATAAAAATATTGAAGGTAGTAACATGGACATCAAACCAATTGCATTGCGAGTAAAAGATAATTACATCAGATAACATAATAAAGATAACAGTTTAGGATATATAAAGGGTGGATTTATAAGTGGAATATTTTCTGAGTAGCTGAAAGAAGCTGAACTTAGGTCTTTGTTTGAAAAAGAAGGTAAAGAAATAGCGTCAAATTTTCGTCTAGTTTCACTTTTTCCAGCATCCTCGAAAATTTTAGAAAAATAGCATAGTCGGACTCTTGACCACCTGACAATAAATATATTATTTTCAAAGTCCAGCACGGCAAGACAATTTACACAAATGGCATCCAAAACGGACGTAGAGTCCCTCACGGTCATCAGCTTCAAGTGCAACCTCGACGAGGAAACCGTTCGCTTCAGAGCTCTAAGACAGTTAATATCGGCTCATCAGTCCGCATTATGCAGCTAAATATAGACGGCATCAGTCGAAACAAATATGAGCACCTTGACAGAATGGCTAAGGGAAACATGGCTCTGAGCACTATGGGACTTAACATCTATGGTCATCAGTCCCCTAGAGCTTAGAACTACTTAAACCTAACTAACCTAAGGACATCACACAACACCCAGTCATCACGAGGCAGAGAAAAATCCCTGACCCCGCCGGGAATCGAACCCAGAAACCCGGGCGCTGGAAGCGAGAACGCTACGAATGTCTAAGGGAAATCATTTTGATGCAATCGTATTACAAACGACACGTTTGGTGAGGGAAGCAGATATTTGAACCAGGGCTCAAGTCCACGGATACAGAGCGGTGAAGACAGTCCTTTCAGAAACGTATGGATCCATCATATACATACGTAAAGGTATCAATAACTACAAAGTGGCAAAGAAGTCCAACACCTGCAATACTGAAACAGTACCAGCAGAACTTTCCAAGCTACACCTAGTGTCATCACATAAACCGCCGAACCCACCACAGCTAGTTGAAGGTAAACCAACAATCTTCCTCGAGGACTACAATCGCCGCCATACTAGCTGTGGATACAATAACAATGATCTCAAGGCGAAGTTTTGCTGCAGTGGATTGAAGAACAAAATTTATACCTCAGCTTTAATGCTAAGGGTCTGAAAACCTGCCAGTCAGCACGTACGTATCGTGACCACAAACGAAGGTGGGATTTCTATATTCCATACGAGAAGGGTACTGCCCAGTTTTGCCCCACCCACATCGATCAACACTAGTAAATGTAGGCAAACAACTTCCAGTGATATAATCAGTCAACAAGCTGAGGTGGAATTTTACGAAAATTGATTGGGCAATATGTAAAAAAGAAACTGACACCAAAATATGTTTCATTCCAGCAAAGAGAGGTAATTATCCGGGATTTGTTGGCTAAATCACAGTGGTGGCGAAGAGAAGCATGCTATGGAAATATCGAAAGCAGTACATAGCATGCTGGACTTCTAAATCGGAAGAAGTACACTAAGAATACCAGAAAACAAATAACCCGCAATTAGGAAGCCAATTCCTAGAGTCTCTCAACGAGCAAAGTAAGGAAAAATGGGAAGAGAGTACAGGAAACATAAATTTCACTCAGTCAAGTCGTGAAAGTTGGGCATTCTTAAGGCTTCTGGGGACAGCTACTAATATACCAGCTCCGAAACCAACAACATCACCAAACCAGATAGCCTCACACGTAAAGGAAAGAGCTGAAATGTAACGCTCAGTGAAGGGAATAGAACATCAGTCGAGAAAGAGCTCAAAAAAAGGAAGGAGCACTTTACAAGAAAATAGACAACCTTTTACTGTTTTCGACATGAAAAAAGGTATAAAAACCCTCAAATTAAGGAAAACAGCTGGGGCTGATAACATATTTCATAAGTTTATAAAAAACCTGGGGCCGTAGCAAGAAACTGGCTTACAGACTTCTTTGACGATATATTAAAAACAGGGGATATCCGGAAGAAATTTAGAATGTCTCTTACTTTTGCCGTCCTTACACTGGGGAAAATCCTGCAGACTACCGTCCAGTAGTCTCACTGTGCATTTGCCTTAAGTTTCTGGAAAGGCTGATCTGTAACAGGATATAACCAACGATAGACAAACACCTGCCACATGAACAAGGCGGATTCAGCTCAAACTGCAGTTGCTGCTAAGAATTATTATTTCTCACATAATACATAGAAGAGAGATTTCAGAAAGGTTTAAGAACATCAGTATCCTTTGTTGACCTCAGCGCAGCTTATGATACTATATGGATAGATGGGCTTATCCTGAAGTTTGCCAACATGATTACACGTTTGAAATTAACAAGCCTGTTGGAAAGAATACTAGAAGTCCGATGTTTCAAGTTTAATCTGGAGTCACAAGGTAGCAAATCAAAAAGAAAAAAGAAGACTCCCCCAAGGATTACTATTAGCTCCACTCCTTTTTAACATTTACATCAGTGACATGCCAGATACTAGGTCCCTTAAAGTTTTGCTATGCTGACGATATGGCTATAGCCACTCAAAACAAGTGGCTAGAAGAAGAAGAAACAACTTTAACAACTAACGTAGAAGTACTAAATCAATGCTATAAAAATGGAGACGGTGCCCAACCCAAGTAAAACAGGGGCTTTCACCTTCCATTTATGGCTTCACGTTCTGTCAAATATTGATCGTCCAGAAATCTGAAGACAGCAGGCAACACTCCAGAAATGGCAAAAAATAAGTCACTCAGACATTTCAAGATTAATACCAAGTACTAGATGAACCCTATGGAAATCTCCTGAAATAAAGAGTACCAGGATAGAAAGACAAAATACTTGCCTTAACTACATGTGTCAGCCGTAAATCCTGGAAAACTTAGTGAATAACAGTGATTGTAACCGCCACAACATAAAAGAAAGCAACCAACAAGTCCTAGGAAGTTTCAACAAGTCCTAGGAATGTAACTTTCCCCCAGAATTTGGTGTCAGGTAAACTGTGTTAGAACTGAACACGCAAAAACTAAATCTATGATGCACAAGTTGAGAACCACTGGCAACCCAATGTGCGACTGTGAAACTGTTGAACAAACATTGCAACATGTAGTACAAGATTTCCTGTTGCGTAGATTCTCTGGAATATGGAGGGATTATGTCGAGGCCAGCTCGATTGCTGTTGACTGGCTGTCTCATTTGGATTTAACTTTATGCTGGACTATGTCTGCCCTTCTGCCACAACTATGCTCCCAAACGAATGTTAAATTCACTGGTGTATGTTGACATTTATATTAGTAGTTGTACTGTATCTGTGTCATATTCGAACTTATTGTATATCATCTCAATGTTTGTACTTGCACTTGTAAAGCCATAAGATACAGAAATAAAATAAAGTCGAAGTCATATTTAGTATTTCTAAAGGGTTCTGATACGGAGAAGGCTATCTGCACATACAGTGAGAATTTGACTGTGTAAGTAAAAATATCCTTTTAAGTGAATTAGAATGTTAACGTTTGACAGAAAATACTGCCAAACTGTTCAAATCTTATATCTCTGACAGCAAACAAAGAATGTCATTACGAAAGAGATATGTTTAAGCTATCAGGCATCATCCAACTGGGAAGTAATTACATGTGGTGTTCCACAAGATTCCATCTTACTGCCTTTACTTTTTCTTGTGTATATCAATGACTTTCTCTCTGTAACATTACCAGATACCAACTCTTGTTTTTTTATTGCATATGACACGAAAAGTACACAAATAGCAAATCAAGTATAATCTTAGATGATTTGTTAATGAAATTTTCATGGACACTAAGAAAAGGCATCTAGCCAATTCTTTGTCTCTAAACTTTGAAAACACACAGACCTGCAGTTTATAACTTGTAAGAGGCTTCCCGTCAGTATATGACTAAATTTTGACGACAAATAGATAGGAGAAGATGACAGTGTTAAATTCTTGGAATTACAGCTTGATAACAAATTCAGCTGTGAAGAGCATATCACATAACTGCAGAAGTACCTAAACAAATCTCTGTTAACAATGCGAATGTTGTCATAAGTAGATGATATACAAATATAAAGGCTAGCATACTATGCTTACCTTCGTTCCACCATGTCACACAGGGTTATTTTTTGGGGTAACTCGTCAATCCAAGCTAAAGGTTTACACGTCCAAAAATGTGCAATAAGAATTATCTAAGGTGCAGACATTTGTTACTAGGGATACAAACTAATGCTTCTCAATATATTTATTCCGTAATGAAATATGTTGTTGAAATATATTTTTCAAATCAATAGATCAGTTCATTGTATCAGTGCTAGAAATATTCCCTACGATTTAAAGTCACTTACTTTGATCCGGAAAGAATGCCAATTTTCAGGGAGACACGTTTTCAGTAGCTTACTAGAATCCATAGAAAGTTTAAACACTAATAAATTTCAGTTTAAGACGCCTGAACAATTTATTGGTGTTCAACACCTTCTACTCCGCTGACGAATTCGTAAGTAGAAGCAGTTGATTTGTGAATGTTACTAATAGCATCCAGTAATGGAAGTATTAGCACAATCTGACTTGGCTACAAATTGAGTGCAGTAATGTGATGATTGTAAATAAGTGTTGCGATATGATATTTCCTCGTGTCACCTCATTTTACTGAACATTTGGATTTTTGTAACAAGTTATTTAGTACCCTTTAATTTTTTTTAACTTATTCCACATCCATGAGGACCATTTCACTCGGGGTCTGTGGAAAGTACATTAGCATATCTATTTTTCTTTGTAAATATGTATTGAGTATCCTTGTTTTCTGACATGTCCCACATCTTGGAGGATCTTCTCACTATTGATCTGTTGGAAGGGAAAATACACTTAATCTAATCTAATTATGTTGGCACTGTCACTGTCTCTGAACTGTTCCTCGATTTTACGCATTACGGAGTTCTGTAAAATGTTTTCATGTCTTTCTGTATTTAGTATTGTCTTAAACACAATAAGGAGGGCATACCCTAACAACGAGACACACCCTCGTACCTTAAGCCACCTCCTCCGTACTTTATTGTTGCAATACACATGACGGCAGGCAACGTTCTCCAGGCATTCCCCAACCCCAAATACTTCCATCGGATTACTACAGGATATAGAATGATCCATCAATCCAAATTAGTAGTTTCCAATCATCCACTGTCCAGTGGCGCCGCTTTTTACACCATCTCAAGCGTCGCTTAGCATTGACTGTAGAAATCTGTGGCTTATGAAGAGCTGCTTTCCCATTGTACTCCATTCTCTTTAACTCCTTACGCACAGCCATTGTGTTAACTGGATTGGTGTTAGCACTTTGGAACCCACGACAGATTCCTTCCGCTGATTTTACTGACGTTGTAGCCATAGGACACAGTTTCTTTTCGTTTTGTGAAGTGCACAACCTTACATTTTTGAGCATTTAAAGCAGGTTGCCAAACTCTGCACTACTTTGAAAACTTATAAATATCTGACAATATTTATGCAGTTTTTTCAGATAGTACTTCATTATAGGTTACTGCGTCACCTACAGGAAGTATGAGGACAGAGTTTGAAGTCATTTATTGGCATGTTATACGCATTAAACACTGTGTTGTGCTAAAGTTAATAACGGTAGGTCAGCTTGTTTCAATTTCTATGGATTCATCTTCTATCAATAGCGACCAACAAGCGGAAGTTCTTATTGCACTCGTATAGCAATCCACAAACGCCTTGCAATCAGTCTGTTCAAAACTTTCCTCAAGACGACCTTCATAGGCTGACATGCTTCATCGTTCCACTTTCCCCGAGCATCTTCCCATCACCTGTGTATACAATATTCATCCATTAATCAATAGCAGGAAACGGTTCCTCCTTATTTGCACAGTTGCTGGTACGTCCTGAAAGCTGTTTCTTGCGATCCAGCCATCAAACTTTTAAAAAGGAATCGAAACTCCATCCTTTTTTTCTCGTCATGTCACCACCGACTTCTCACGGTCACGGGATCCGTATGGTGGCCTACCTTTGCGCAGTTTACTGCCCAAAGACACACTAGAAAGCTGAGGTGCCTGTCTCACACGTGGGCCACCATACTGTTCGAAATAAACTACGAACAAGAAATAAGACTGTTAAAAATGCTAACTGGCAGAATCTTCCATCTAGAAGTTGATTACAATTTGCGGGTGTGTAAATAAAGAAGGAAATATACGATACTGTGAAGAGTGGATCTCGGATCTGTATTTGAGGAGAAAGGAACCAAAATTTATTGAAAATACATGCAAATGTGCCACAAAACTGTTGTTTGCGTCATATTGCGAACAGTATAATGAGATACTAACTCGATGGAAACATAGCTTTGTAGTATACAGAAATCCTTCAGCAACAGCAGCCAGACATTGATCGTGAGATTTCGTCACAAAGATTCCAAACAGACAACTGTTGACTGCAAACTGCTAAAGAAGGACGTAGTTACAACACTGGATATTGACGGCAAAGTTCCAAACGGCCAGTAGTCTACTTCCGTGAGACGCGGAATCACGCATTGCATGGTGAATCACACCTCATAAACCGACAGTATACGACTTTATTGCCTGACAACATTGCCAATCAACGTGTAATTGCAGTACATTGTCTTCTCTCGCCCCAGTGCTATGCTACATCGTTCGTCACTCACCCCTTCCCTCATCTACCTCCACCCCTCCAAACCCCTCACCACCCAGTGAACACAGATAGCCAGAATTGCACCTGATTTCAGATTTCTCTGTGAACAACCCGTTAAACACGATGGCGTTAGAAGTGATTGTCGGTCAATAAGTTAACTACATAAATGCGTTTATCATCGTAAAAATCGGCATTATAATTGATCGGCGGTCAAGTGCTAAAGTATGTGAAAACGTTGACCGAGGTAAAAATCGTATCAGCGGTGACTAGAGGATTTTAAACTGTGTGTTCCGTTGCAAGAGCATTAAACAAGTGGGTTTAACCAAAATGTCCATACAAATAACTCACGGGTTTTACTTTCAGATACAGGATTACCAGGTGTTTAAAAAATAGCAGTTGAATTTACAGCTTGGTTTGTCGCATTTAGCGATGATGCAAAATACTCTCCAATTTTTGAGCGAATAGGGTATTTCCCGTGATTATATTCCCTTTTCCCAAACTGATGTACTTTATCATCGCTTTTTGTAGCTCATCTTTACTTTCTTCCAAGATTGTTACATCGTCTGCATACGTAAGATTAACAGACTCATTCCTATTTTATTGCTATTTCTGTATATACCTGGATATAATTCCAGTCTCCAATTATTAAGCGAATCATTTATATACACATTAAATAAGCTTGGTGACGGGCTACACCCTTCTTCAAGTCCCTTATTGATAGCGATTTTTCCAGTTATTTTACTGAAAAAATTTATTATTTTTGCACTTGTATAAGCTTTTTATATCTGTTCACATTGTCAAAAGTTTTTTAGACCTGAATGAAAGTTATCTGTGTCCCTAAATTGAAATCTCGTCGTTTCTGTAAAATTCTTTGTATGATATGTATATTATCACCACATGAACAGCCTTTCCGCAATCCACTTCGTTCTCTTAATACGAGAGTCCTGTTATGGTTTTCATATGACTGTTAATTAAATTTCCTTTACTTCACGTCTACGGTCACAAATTTTTGTCGTCAGACTCGGTCTGTAATGACCGTCTTCAGATTTGTTTTATAAAATCATGTCCTAACGTACTGGAGGGCATGTTTTTATAAAAGAGATCTGAAGATGGCCATTACAGACCGAAAACGGTAGTCTGATGACAAAAATTTGTGACGATAGAAATAAAGTAAAGGAAATTTATTCTATATACGGGCCACTGTTTTATTCGCTACCATGTCGCAGCTTGTGCTAATGTTAATTATTTTCGCAAATATTTTATAGGATGAGTTTAGGACCTTAATCCCTCCATAACTCTCACTGCTTCTTTGACCTTTTTTGAAAGTAATATCACTTCTGAAATTTTCCAAGATTTCGATATTTTACATCAGTATCAGTATCCATTAAATAAATTTAATAATCTAAAATCACAAAATGACGGGCATATTTTAAAAGTTTCATATTAATACCATCTGCTAACATGCTTTCCCACGTTTAATACTTTTTAAAACTACTAGCAGTTCTTCTACTATGATTCAACCTACAGTCCTATTGTCTAATGCGATCTCCTCTTCCTTTAATTCTGAATCGTCTGTTTGCCACTTTTTATATAAAATTCGTTCTGCTAATTGCTAATTATATTCAGTTCTGCTGTATCTTTCAGTGCTGTGTTTAAGAGTTTCGTTAGCTTGTAGGCATTAGTTTGCCTGCCATGTACATCCAGTTTTACTTTGGTGATAAAATGGTTCCATGACTCTTGATGTAATAGCCTACTTCTTTGTTTTGCATGCTTCCGTTTTTGCTGATACTCCTCTTTATTTTCTGACTTTTTATTCTGAGTTAGGTTTTTGTGCTTCTAATAAATTAACAATGCGATTCTCCCACCTTCAAGTGGCCTCTGACTGACCCTAATCCACTAACCTCCACCAGAGCGTACCTATACCTTCTAGTCCAAACCTACAGTCTGCTGCCTACTCAGGATTATGCTGACATCTTTTTTCTTTTTAATAGGATACCATATAGGAGTATGGGAAGAATTTCTCCACAAAAATACCGAGGGAAATAGCGCGGTTGTAAAACGTTGCACTAGCATTCGGAGCACGACAGTTTAAATCCCCATCCGGCCACATAGATTTAGGTTTTCAATGATTTCTCTAAAACTCGTAATGCAAGTACCGGAATGGTTCATTTGAAAAGGACAGGGCCATTTCCCTGCACCGTTCTTTTCCAGTTCGATCTGATGTGACCTAATGACCTTATTCATGCAATGAAAGGATAGCATTTTGTGCCCTACTTAATTCTGAACGAAGATCATTATCCATTCCCGAAATGGTATATGAGATGTTCTTGTAGCTCGATGTCATGAGTATGTATATGACAGTTACAAGAATTCAACACAAATGAAATATCATTGTTATACAGGGGCAATCCCAAAGAAGCTTGAGTGCGCACTGTTCCATAAAGACTTCTACAATCAGCAGATAGCTATCGATTCGTAATAAAGCTGTTTTATAAATTCAGCTATTTCATTTTCAGAAGTAAGATTCCGAAAACAACGGTATAAAATACCTTTATTAAATAAGCAATATTTAAATGATTGTTTCATGTCTGTCTCTGACTCGCTCCACATCGAAAAACACTGTGATAAATGCAAGGGCTCTATTGATGTATTTTCGGAAGCCTAATTCATGTTTACTCTGGATATTGTACGAGTGAAGATAGGCCGTTAGCTGAACATGGGCAATGTAATACAAATTATTGATACTGTCGATAACAAGCTAAACGGCCTGTGATTTTGCGGTGATGGGCTACTCTTGGGTACGCGTTTAATTTCCGCTCGGAAAGAAATGTACTGCCAATGAAACGTATCAGTATCTGAAATAAGTGACACTTCAACACGAAAAGTAGTCTACTTCGCATATTTTCATACGCTTATGTCCTATGGTATTACTTTTTGGGGTAATTCTTCTGATTCAAAAAGGGTATTTTTGGCTCAAAAACGGGCTGTTCGAGCTATATGTGGTGTAAGTTCGAGAACCTCTTGTCGACCCCTATTCAATAGTCTGGGAATTCTGACATTGCCCTCACAGTATATATTTTCTTTAATGTCGTTTGTTGTTAGCAATATTAGCCTATTCGCAAGAGTTAGCAGCTTTCACTCAGTTAATACTAGGCAGAAATCCAATCTGCATGTGGAATGACCTTTCTTGATTTTTGTGCAGAAAGGAGTGCAGTATTCTGCTGCATCCATTTTCGATAAGCTACCACAAGAACTCAAAAATCTTAGCAGTACCCCAAACTCTTTTAAGTCTAAACTGAAGAGTTTCCTCACGGCTCACTTCTTCTATTCTGTCGAGGAGCTCCTGGAAGAGCTAAAAAATTAAGCAAATTCCATTGTTACATTGTTGATTTTCTTTTATTTAAACTTACGACTTGTCACCTGAATATGTTTTTTTTTATATTTCATTTTATCTGTTTCTAATATCGTGCTATAATTTCATGTATTGACTTGTTCCATGACCATGGAGACTTCTCCTTAATTTGGTCCCACGGAACAATAAATAAATAAAAATAAATGAGACGGAAATTGAAGGTATCTGCAACATCTTGAAAATCCAGAATAATAATTCCGGTAACGTTTTTGATCATACATACACTCATTCCACCATTACCTACCACCTTAGAAATTCTAATTACGGCTTTCCGTACTGTACTTGTGGAATCACGTTTTAAGGAATTGTGTGTCCGTCGAAAGTGCCATCTTGTGTGTTTGATATCAAATAATTTGTCTCATCTTCAGAGCTTATTTGTGTTGAAAAGTCCTTTCATTTGACTGCGTTGGTTTGAAAATATCGATCAGACTTCGCCTTTCAGATGCTGCGCAAATGTTCCAACTGGGATGCAATATTCAGTACAGGGTTTACAAGAGAACTGACATGCCTATAGTTTGGTGTTACACACATTTTGCTTCGCTCTGCTCTACAGTTTCTTGTATTCTTCATAAAGTTGAAGTATTGGATTATGATTTAATGTTGTGCACTGTAGTGGTTGTGCGGCGATAGCTGTTGAGATATGAGTGAAATGATCGTCATCACATCATGGTGGCCAACAGGACATCTTTTGTTTCTTTTGGATCAATGCATTTTCCAAGGAAGGAACTGGATTGTTCTGTAATATATTCAAGCTTTTACGAATGTCGTCGAATGTTTTAGAAGGCACTAGAATATTCTCTACTGTACTAGAATACAACTTGAAACGGCCCCTACTGCATTGACCCACTCTCTGGCAAAACAGTCATACACCAAAAGCTAAAGAACGGTTGTGAGAGCAAACAATTTGAGAAACAAACAAATCAGCTAATACGGAAATGACACCAGAGATCGAATAAATATTTAAATTCCTTGAGTCAGTATGAAATAAGACTAAAACATAATCTTTCAAAAGAATCCCGGAATTCGCTCAATTTTCCCCCTTACACCTAGCAAAAAAAGCTTCTAAACATCTTCATAGAAAGGCCAATATTAACCGGAAAAGATAAAGGCAAGATTGAATCCATACCACGAATTCCATTTATTTCACCTAACTTACAGTTCAGCTTCAAAAGGCTACAATTTTCGATAAGATTGCTTACAGTATTATCATCAATAAAATACAAGGGTAAATATTCCAATATGTGGAGTGAATTTAAAAGAATCCAATTTCTTTGCGTACACAACTATACGTAGCGCACTCCTGTGGTGAACAATCCCAAAACTTATTCGTCCTTGCACACGAAAGCAAAGCACGAAATACAGTTTTTATTTATATACTGTACAAATGAGAGAGATAGAGATTGATTTGCTGTAAAAAAAGCACCTTTTTCCAATTCAAAAAACAAATCGAAAAAAGGACCAAGCGAAGTGGGTGCTTTTATGCTAGGATGTTTATATTCTATTCAGCCTTGTTCGACCTCGAACCAGAAAATAAGACTTTCAGCGTAAATTGTTTCGAATTAATGATATGAACATTATACCCCTTGAGGCAACTCATCACATGCCACGCCGCCACACATTAATTTTTATATATTACTAGCCTTTTCCCACTGCTTCACCCTCGTACGTGTTCAACACATATATTGCACACATCTATTCCTCGCCCCATGCTCCGACCTACCTCCTCCTCGTCTTCCTTCTGCCCATCTTCTCATAACCCCCTCTCTAACCATCGTCTCCTTCTTCACTCCCTGCCTATCTCTCCTTCCCCACCTCTCCGCCCATCTTCTCATCTCTGCCCACATTCTCCTGTCCAGCGCTATCCATGTCCTTCTGTCCCCTCTCTGTCTCTACCCATCATGTCCCGTCCCCTTCTGCCCATCTCCTGCTCTCCCTCTCTCACTGTTCATCTCCTTTTCCCTCCCCTCCCTGTGCATCTACTCCTTCTTTCCCATTTTTCTCTGTCCATCTTCTCCTGCCCTTTCTCTCTCTGTCCACCTTATCCTCCCCTCTCCCTGTCCACTTCCTTCTGTGCCCTCTCTCCTTACACTTCCTCTTCCCCACCTCCTCTTAGTCATTTCCTCTTCCCTCTCTCCCTACAGATCTCTTCCTCCCCTCCTCTGTATCCTCCTCTTCCTCTCTTTGCCCACCCTCCTGCGTCCTCTACTCCTATCCATGTCATCCTGTATCCTGATCCCCTCTCTCTATCCACCCCTCCTCCATTCATGTCAGTCTTCCATCAGCACATAGACCTCTTGCAAAACAGGTCAATAAAGCAGGCAAATACTACTGCCACAGTGTGCTTGTTGTGCAGGGCAGCCTATATGTCAAGAGCAGGAAAAACATTTCTTATCCGTGACTTGTAGGTTACCTTGCAAAGACGGTCGATAAGGCAAGCTGATGCTCTTCTCACACAACACACCTGTCATGCAGGATACCATATACGGCACAGGCTGTAAAAACATGTGTTCACCTGCATCCTCGCCCCTTCTTAATCTAGGCACGTATAAACCCCACAGTGCTAATATTCATGCCAGATTTGGTTGAAATTGATCCAGGAGTTTGGGAGAGATCCTGGAAATACATATATGTATACAGTCTGCTTTTTTATGTATTGTAAACTAGCGAACCATCCTAGCCTCAAGCAGGATCCTGGAAATACATATATGTATACAGTCTGCTTTTTTATGTATTGTAAACTAGCGAACCATCCTAGCCTCAAGCAGGTAGCATAGCAGTAACTGAGATACACTCTAACCTTCCTTGTGAGTCAGTCTGCTAGGGAGAACCATGTCAAAATCCCTAAAGTACTTCACATACAGGCAGAAAAACGCTGTGAGAGTCTTTAATTAATAACACATACAGATTCTAGTCAAGCAATCACTCCTCTATGTATTTTGGGCCACTGTTACTTTACTGCTTTTCCCACCAGATACCACTTCCTCTGCAGCTGACCAGCTTGTAGCTCCCATCATAGCCACAAGGTGTGACTCCAGACACCAGTTAAACATGGATCACACAGAAATACATAAAATGCCCACTCATCATCACTATAAATTATTAATTATGCACACAAACATTCCTTGTTAATCATTCTATTTACTAGTGAAGCTGACCAAGCAGTAGCTCCCATCATAGCCACAAGATGTCACTCAAAACACCAATTAAATATGGAATGCACAGAAATAAATACATTGTAGGAATCGCAACCCACTGTTAAGACCCAAAACCGAAGATGATAGTAGTGTTGGACGCTGAGTTCTGGAGCAATGTCGACGTTGAAACTCATCCCATAGGGGTTCCTTTGGGCTCAGGTCGCGTCTCTGGGCAGGCCAGTCAATTTCAGGAATGTTATTGTCCACAACCCATTGCCTCACAAAAGTTCTGTATGACAGGATGCACTGTCACGGTGATACAAAAAATCATCTTCTCCGAAATGTTCCTTTTCTGTATGCGATACACAGTGCTGAAAAAATGTACTAATATACTTCCGAATTTAGCACTGTCTTAAGCGCAATAAGGGGATCACATCCTAACCACGAAAAACACCCCCATATCACAAAAAATGGTTCAAATGGCTCTGAGCACTATGGGACTTAACATCTGAGATCATCAGTCCCCTAGAACTTAGAACTACTTAAACCTAACTAACCTAAGGACATCACACACATCCATGCCCAACGCAGGATTCGAAACTGCAACCGTAGCGGTCACGCGGCCCCAGACTGAAGCGCCTAGAACCGCTCGGCCACTCCGGCCGGCCCCATATCACAACATGATTTCCTTTGTACTTCACTGTTGGCACTACACATAAATGGCAGATAATTTTCTTCAGCCATTCGCCAAGCCCAAACTCTTTCATCTGACTGCCACAGCGTATAGCGGATTCATCACTCCAAATTATCCGTTTTCCTTCATCCCCTGTCCACTGACGTCGCTCATTTTACCACCTCAAGTGTTGCTTTGCACTGATTACCGAAATGTGTAGCTTATGAGTCGGTGCTGAGCCATTTCATTTTTACTCCCTACATACAGTCAATGTGCAAGCTGGGCTGCTGTTAGAACTTTGGAACCAACGAATTAACGTGATTTTTCAAAGCTATCCTCTGCAATGCTCGACGGTCCCCATCCATCAGTACACGGGACCTTTCTGGTCTTGGTGCAGCTGTAACTGTTCCTTCGCGTTCCCATTTCACAATCAATCACCAGCTGTCGAACTCGTCTGCTTTAGAAGAATTTGAAAGTTTGTGATAAATTTGTTACTCATGTGACATCCAGTGACTTGTCCACGTTCGAAGACACTGAGCTCTCCAGATCTACACTGCTGTTACTGCTTCGTTAGTGATAGCACAATACGACCCGCTCCCTGACGGGTTCGTCTCTCTTGACATGTAGTGGTCAATTCGGTATCATATGAGTGTCCAGATACTTTTGATTAGATAGTGTCTCTACCAGCAAGTATCAAAATAGAGAGAGAGAGAGAGAGAGAGAGAGAGAGAGACTCAGTCTGGCCTCATATCAGTTAACATAAATGCTCCTTTGGTGTCGAGCCATGTTGATCTGCAGTGCTTTCGCTAATTTTGTATAAGATTCTCACATCCTCTCTTCTAGCAAACTGATATGGTTCGAAATCCGGCAATATTACATAACGACGATATACTGCAGAAAATCTATCATTACTAGAACCACTGGCATCCTTTCTCCGTTACCTAAGTTCTACCATCACCGTCACATCTACTCATCACTGTTATTACTAAGTTAAACTACTACTACTACTACTACTGCTGCTGCTGCTGACGCTGCTGCCACTGCTAATAATAACAGTAATAGCACTACCCTTCTGCCAATATTATTGACCGCTATTTGTCTCAAGGAGAATGTATTTAATCACAATGAAATTCTTCTCTGCCAGTTAGAGCTCAGATGGAAACCCAGTTCTAAGCAAAGAAGGGAAAGCAGAAACGTGGAAGGAGTATATAGAGGGTCTATACAAGGGCGATACACTTGAGGACAATATTATGGAAATGGAAGAGGATGTAGATGAAGATGAAATGGGAGATACGATACTGCGTGAAGAGTTTGACAGAGCACTGAAAGACCTGAGTCGAAACAAGGCCCCCGGAGTAGACAACATTCCATTGGAACTACTGACGGCCTTGGGAGAGCCAGTCCTGACAAAACTCTACCATCTGGTGAGCAAGATGTATGAAACAGGCGAAATACCCTCAGACTTCAAAAAGAATATAATAATTCCAATCCCAAAGAAAGCAGGTGTTGACAGATGTGAAAATTACCGAACAATCAGTTTAATAAGTCACAGCTGCAAAATACTAACTCGAATTCTTTACAGACGAATGAAAAAACTAGTAGAAGCCGACCTAGGGGAAAATCAGTTTGGATTCCCTAGAAATACTGGAACACGTGAGGCAATACTGACCTTACGACTTATCTTAGAAGAAAGATTAAGAAAAGGCAAACCTACGTTTCTAGCATTTGTAGACTTAGAGAAAGCTTTTGACAATGTTGACTGGAATACTCTCTTTCAAATTCTAAAGGTGGCAGGGGTAAAATCCATGGAGAAGAAATAAAAATGTTGAGGTTCGCCGATGACATTGTAATTCTGTCAGAGATAGCAAAGGACTTGGAAGACCAGTTGAACGGAATGGATGGTGTCCTGAAGGGAGGATATAAGATGAACATCAACAAAAGCAAAACGAGGATAATGGAATGTAGTCGAATTAAGTCGGGTGATGTTGAGGGTATTAGATTAGGAAATGAGACACTTAAAGTAGTAAAGGAGTTTTGCTATTTGGGGAGGAAAATAGCTGATGATGGTCGAAGCAGAGAGGATATAAAATGTAGACTGGCAATGGCAAGGAAAGCGTTTCTGAAGAAGAGAAATTTGTTAACATCGAGTATAGATTTAAGTGTCAGGAAGTCATTTCTGAAAGTATTTGTATGGAGTGTAGCCATGTATGGAAGTGAAACATGGACGGTAAATAGTTTGGACAAGAAGAGAATAGAAGCTTTCGAAATGTGGTGCTACAGAAGAATGCTGAAGATTAGATGGGTAGATCACATAACTAATGAGGAAGTATTGAATAGGATAGGGGAGAAGAGAAGATTGTGGCACAACTTGACCAGAAGAAGGGATCGGTTGGTAGGACGTGTTCTGAGACATCAAGGGATCACCAATTTAGTATTGGAGGGCAGCGTGGAGGGTAAAAATCGTAGGGGGAGACCAAGAGATGTATACACTAAGCAGATTCAGAAGGATGTAGGTTGCAGTAGGTACTGGGAGATGAAGAAGCTTGCACAGGATAGAGTAGCATGGAGAGCTGCATCAAACCAGTCTCAGGACTGAAGACCACAACAACAACAGTTAGAGATTTCCCTTTACCAACCCTGTAGCGCTGACTGGGGCCATAAGACAAAAAAGAGTGGAAACGATTGATTGAGTCACAGTCACAACTCATCGCACGTTTATAAATATTCTCACAGTTTTAATAAGTTTATGACCTGTGCTCTGTTAAAAAATTCTCTTAAAATCCACACACAATCTAAGCATTTAGCAAATTAATAAATCTGAACCATTGTAATTATTCAATACAGGAATCAAGAAGTAAGCAAACTTGCAATATTGCTCAAATAACCAAACCAGGCAGTTACTTATTCTGGTACCTGACAGATCTACAGAAATTAAAATTTACTTAAATTCCTTTGAGGGACATAAGAATTATTCATCAGGTTACGCACTTAATATGTAAAAAACCGCCCTTACTGAAAGTCCGAATTGTAGATATTAAAAAATATACCTAATACTACAATTTCACATAAATGTTCCAGACAGTTATGCAAGATTGTACTCTCAGCTAAAACTCTACCACAGAGCTCCTCAGATTTTTCTTACAGATAAACATTCGAAATGGCTTAGTACGACATCCACTATTGAACGTAGAACAAAAGAGTGTCTCATAGAGTACCTGAAACGGCCCAGTATTAGAAAAAACCATTACAAAGTTTCACTGACGCATGCGGCCTTTACAAGAGTGTTATGAATGAAGAAATAAGCAATCATACACTGTACACGTCTTAATAAAGAATCTAGAATACTACACACAGAAAGCGGATAGCACTGAACAGTTTAAATCAGACAAATGTCACTGTAATAACGTGTGTAAACAGAAGTGGTGAATCTCTGCAGCTTATGTAGCACATCAATACATACGAACAGTTTTGTGAGCAGATAACATTACATCATAACAGTGGAAAATGATGAAATGGCGACACAACCATCAGAGTACCAAAGTGAACTGAATGTCCGACACAGTGACGACACTCAGTTTCTAAGCGTCCGGCTTATTCACACTTCATAAGCGCACAGTGCGTTCGGGACAAGCATAAACAATAACAGTTCGCGACAGACCACGGTCTCTTCCACTTAGGAACACCCAGGTAAACACACTGTCAATCCGTGTCGGGCGTTCCTTCAAAGTCAGCGACAACTTCTTGCTTACTCGCACAGCTGATTCCAACTCGCCGTCGCTGCCACCACCTTTCCGCACTGCTCACGCGCAGATATATCCTTCTCTCTAAGAGATCACAAGTAGCGTTGATAGGGAGTATGGCCAACCTAGAATAACAGTCCTGGTATTGCCAACCTGGGCCATAGTGCCGAACACGGCACAATGTAAAAAGCTGTAATAAACCAAGTTTTCGAAAGACCCATGTAATTCGCAGTCTTCATGTAGTAAGAAAGGCGTGTTATATGGGGAGTTCAGCAGTTGCACACTAGAAACCCATTGCAAACTTCTCGGCAGAATTTGGAATGCAAAATTAGTTGACAACCACAACAACAACAACCACAAATCGATGGATCTAAAAGTTACAGGAGTTGTATCAATCGAATTACACCGTGAGACTCGTTTAACTCTCATAACTTGCTGTCAAGAGACCTAGAAAGAGCAAGCAAACAATCGAACGCTGACGTTTGGTTTCGTGGATCGCACTGTTACAGCCGCAAGGAGACGTAAAAAAAATGCAGGGACGGATACCATACAGGAAACGGAGGAAATATGGTTCTGTGAACTTGTGTCCGGGAATGCATCTTTGCCCGGGGTATATAGTAGTGACGACTGACAGTTCCCCTGACTACTTGTCGTTTGTTCCTGGAGTTGCAGGCTGTGTGATTGACGCAGCGTACTGTAAGCAGCAGAAGGGTCCGGGAACAATCCGAGATGGTGTTTGAGTACGGCCAAGCAGATGGAAATCGTCGGGAGGCAGCAGGGCTATAACAAAACATCTGCCCTCGCAAACACCAACCAAATCACACACCATTTCAAGCCCTTTTTCGGCTTTTGTGTTATCATGGGTCATTTCAGACAGACGAACATCCAGGGAGGCGGCGGACTGTGCGTACACAAGATTTGGAGGACGAGGTTCCACAGGATCTAGAGACAAATAGTAGTACAAGTTCCAATCAAGTGGCCCGCAGACATGGTGTAAGCCAAAGTACTGTTATGTGTATCCTGCATGGCAACTGCTGCTATCCCTATCACCTGCATTCCCATGGAGGCCACTTTGAACATCTGTTGTGACGTGGATGCGATGCAGCTCTGTACTGTGTTCTGGAACGATTTATTGTCGTTACACGCACACCGTCCGTTTCCAGAAATATGTTCATAGGACCTTTTCTCCTCCATTTGCAGTCAGGAATCTTTCCCCGCAGTTCGTCGGTTCCATTAATGTTCACCCCGTATACAGGTAACCTATGGTAAAAGAACGAGTTTGGATTGGACAGACCACCGCTGCCAGTAAAGGGAGCGACACTGCACACTCACTTCAGAACTGTTCGCCATTTCAGCAGTGAAACTGTAGACAACAGAGCACCGCGTCTTCGTGTACAATACCTCTGTTCTAAACAGTGAGTATTTCGCTGCAACACAATAGTTCGTCGCCATCTTAATCGCATAGCTCCATATCTCAATGATATTCTACAATGAGTTACAACTTTCAAAACTGCAGAAAATATTCTAAAGAAGTCAGCAGGTCCTGATAAACAACGGGGAGGAGACGTCAACGCATCGCTATTGTGAGTAAGGCAGTCATCAGGAGTGCGAAACGATAAGCACTTCACAACAAGATGCACGTTGTCGCCGCGCGTGGTAGCCGCGCGGTCTCAGGCGTCTAGTCACAGTCCGAACGGCTCCCCTGTCGGAGGTTAGAGTCCTCCCTCGGGCATGGGTGTGTGTGTCGTCCTTAGCGTAAGTTAGTTTAAGTGAGATTAAGTAGTGTGTAAGCTTAAGGACCGATGACCTCAGCAGCTTGGTCCCATAAGACCTTACCACAAATTTCCAATGCACGTAGTCCACGGGTGAGCCGTGAGTATGTGCGAAAAATGTTCCGTTTGGGTTTGAAATTCCATCACTATAAAATGCTAGTGGTTCAGCACATAAGGACTTCCAAACAAGAAGTAGATTTTGCTGTAATCTTTGAATCTGGCTCTTATGCAATAGTGTTTATGAACGATGAGGTGCGTTTCTACATAAGTGGGCCAGTTATCAAACAGACCGTTTTCGGGCCTCTGGACGGCCTTTATTAGTCCATAAAAGAACTATTTCACGCTCCACGTGTGACTGTTTAGTGTGCCACAGCTGTTGTTTGTGTAATCGGGTCTCATTTCTTTAACGTGGACCGTAATAGTGACAGTGAACTCCAGACGTTTTTATGTACACGTGCTTAATACATCTTTTCTGCCAGGAATGCAGGGACAATGGATAAATATGCAGAGTATTCATTTTCAATGGGATCATACAACATCACATACTCCAAATGCATCTATGGCAATTGTGCGGAACATTTTCGCTGAACATCTCGTTTTTCGTTTCAGTGACTTGTCTTCGCTACCAAGAGCATTGGACTTGTCCACCTGCGACGTTATTTTGTGGGTTTGTTTGAAGAATGTGTCTGCGTTAATAAACCCCAAAGTTCAAGGATATGAAAGCTGCCATTAAAGACGATAAAGAAGAGGTGTGTTTGGTTTACCGATGCCGCTTTGCCCGAGTTTTAAGTCATTTCTAATAGAGCACTGAAAACTGTATTCGATAGAATGGCCGCTGCTTGGATGACATGAAATAAAATAGAAGAAGATGACCTTTGATTTTGTATAGATAAAAGTTTTCTCCTAAAAATGGAACGTACGAGGAGGGATCCAAATGTAATGAATTATAATGCTGTGTATGGCTTGCATGTAGTACCCGGTTCCGCCGCTACGGCGCTGCTGGTGTAGGACCTCTCTTGAGTCAGCTTGCAGAGTAGCATCATCTGATAACGAGGAGTGCACTTTCTGTGGCAGTTCTTTTTGTGTGTGTCTGTAGTGCACTCACGAAAAATGTGTGGTTATTGAGGGTAAGTGTTGTGGTGACGCAAGCAGGGTACAAAGAACACGCTCTTAGTAAAACTCAAGTGCACGAATGGTTTTCTCGGTTTCAAAAAGTGTAAATGACGACTTTAGGTCAGTCACATTCCGGTCGTCCCTCAGCTGCTGGAAACGAGAAAAATCCATAATTCATGAAGGTAGGTCAATGCAGGAAAACAGAAACTCAAAGACTCGTCCAGGCTGCCTTGGAACATAAATAAGCGCATGCCGTACGTTGACTTAGGAAATGCTAAGAGTAGGAGTAAACTTTGTGCCAAGACCTCTCACCACAGTTCATAAGAATGAAGCTTGTTACGAAATGAGCGATACATTAAGAGAAAATCCTTTATTTTTCAGCTAAATCGTCACAGGTAATGAGTCATGCGGTAATGGGTATGATCCGGAAAGCAAGCAATAGCCAAGTCAGGGCAAGTCATCTGGTCTGTTTCGTTGCAAAAAAAGCTAAGCTCGTCAGGTGAAATCGAATGTAAAAACGATGCTGATCGATTTTTATTTTCTTGAAGTCAATGGTGCACTCAGAATTTTCGTGCTTCAGAAGCAGATACTAAACCAACAATTTTGTTTGGAGGTATACACAATAGTTTTGGTACGAAAACGTCCGGCTTTGTGGAATTCCGACTAGTGGTCACTACATCATGACAAAGCTCCTGCGCACACAGTTCTCAGTTTTCGCCTGTTTCTTGGTCTCATCGAAGACGACTACCCTGACTCAGGTGCCCTATTCGCCAGACTTAGCTCGCTCATACTTCTTCCTGTTCCCTAGCACGCAAAGGAACGTAAAAGGATGCGTTTTTCCAGTGCCGACGACATAAAAAGCAGGTGTCAAAGAAGATGAATTCAAAATATACTTCCCACTCAGGAATTACAATTTTGACACTTTAATTACTGCTAATGGAGAGTACTTTGCAGAAGGTCATAGTTCTATCAGACCATACAATAAAATACGATCACAAGATTTTAGTAGTGAAATTACGGTTCTTTGTCCCTCTTCGTACTACCGTACATTTCAATAACATCCGTTTAGCGTAGGGCAACCTGTACAGCCATTTGCTCCAGAACAAAAATCATCGAGGTGGTTAATTTGCGAGGTGGAGGAAAATTTGCCCATACGCATTGAGAAGGCAGAATTGGATGTTGCCTCAGTGTGAAGTAATTTCATTTCTCTGTGACATCAGTGTACATTCACTCGGGCGCAGTGATCGCCTGACTAATTGTGACGTATTCTTCGTAAATCTGTGACATACTTCGCGCTCTGAAACGCACGACTCGTGTTCTCTAAACACTGACAGAATCAACGCTCTGTCGGAGATTTGTTTACCTTTGGTACAGGGAGACCCGGTCCGGTGACAACAAGCGCACTTCCTCTCCCGCAGAACTGCCTAGCGCTTGTGCGTACGATGGAGCACGCGGCGGAAAAGACACCGTGAGCACTGCGCGTCAAATACAGGCTTTGTGCTCCGTGTCGTCAAATATGCGGCCACCACTGACTCCACCACAAGCTGCAAACAGTGAAGGTGGTACACCACTCAGCAGAAAATGTGATAGCTCACTGGACCATGTGGGTCAGAAATAGCATGGAAACGAGATGTGTAAACGAATATTGCAGACAGGAGATATACCATCACACTTTCGAAAAAATATCATCTACGAAATACCGAAAAGAGTAAAGGCAGATGAGAGAGAGAACTATCGCACAAATAGTGTACCAACCCATGCATCCAAGTTTCTGACAACAATAATATACGGAAGAGCAGAACAGAAAATAGAGTATCTTGTGGGTGGCTTTCGGAAGGGAAAAGGCACCAGAGAGACGGTTCTAACGTTGCGCTTATAATGTAGACTGGCAGTGGGAAGGAAAGCGTTTCTGAAAAAGAGAAATTTATTAACATCGAGTATAGATTTAAGTGCCAGTAAGTCGTTTCTGAAAGTATTTGTATGGAGTGTAGCCATGTATGGAAGTGAAACATGGACGATAAATAGTTTAGACAAGAAGAGAATAGAAGCTTTCCAAATGTGGTGCTACAGAAGAATGCTGAAGATTAGATGGGTAGATCACATAACTAATGAGTAGGTGTTGAAGAGGATTGGGGAGAAGAGAAGTTTGTGGCACAACTTGACTAGAAGAAGAGATCGGTTGGTAGGACATGTTCTGAGGCATCAAGGGATCACCAATTTAATATTGGAGGGCAGCGTGGAGGGTAAAAATCGTAGAGGGAGACCAAGAGATGAATACACCAAGCAGATTCAGAAGGATGTAGGTTGCAGTAGGTACTGGGAGATGAAAAAGCTTGCGCAGGATAGAGTAGCGTGGAGAGCTGCATCAAACCAGTCTCAGGACTGAAGACCACAATAACAACAACATAATGCCAGCAAGACTGCAGAAAAATCAAGACCCGTTCATAGAATTTCTCAATCTATAAAAAGCGTTCTACAAGGTAAAATGGTGCAAGATGTTCGAAATTCTGAGAAACGTAGAAGTAAGCTACAGGGAGTGAAGGCTGACATACAATATGTACAAGAATCATGAAGGAACAAAAAGACTGGGAGACCAAGAACGAAGTGCTCGGTTCAAAAAGTGTGTAATAAAGAGATGCAGTCTTTCGCCCATACGGTTCAATCTTCACATCGAAGAAACAGTGACGGAAATAAAGGACAGGTTCAAGTCTAGGATTAAAATCCCAGGTGCAAGGATATCAACGATAGAGTACCCTTTGGTGATGTTCTTATCCTCAGTGAAAGTTACTAATAATTACAGGCCCTGTTTGATGGAATGAGTACAGAATATGGATCGAGAGTAAACCGAAGAAATACAAAGGTAATGAGCAGGAGCAGAAAAGAGATTAGCGATAAACTTAAGACCGAAATTGGTGACCACGAAGTGGAGGAAATTTCTACATTGAAAGCAAAATTAGAATCGACAGACAAAGCAAGCAGGACATCAGATGTAGACAAGCACAGACACAGGGGGCGCCGCGCGGGATTAGCCGAGCGGTCAGAGGCGCTGCAGTCATGGACTGTGCGGCTGGTACCGGCGGAGGCTCCAGTCCTCCATCGGGCATAGGTATGTGTGTTTGTCCTTAGGATTATTTAGGTTAAATAGTGTGTAAGCTTAGGGACTGAAGACCTTAGCAGTTAAGTCCCATAAGATTTCACACCCATTTTCGAACAAAGGGGGCATTCCCGGTCAAAACAAGTCTGCTGGTGCCAGACAAATTCGAGTAAGAAAATTTCCGGGTATGTACACTTCGGATCCAGAATTGTATGGTAGTGAATCAAGGACTGTGGGGAATCACGAAAAGAAGAGAATAAGAACAGATAGAAAACACTGGCAAGAAGGAAGAACATGACGATAGGATGTCTGTTAAAACACCATTCATTAACTTCCATTACACTGTATGGGATGACAGAGTATGGAATCTACCCATCAAATTTTTGAGTATGTACTGCAAGTGCTACTGTGAG
Source organism: Schistocerca serialis cubense (assembly GCF_023864345.2). Classification (NCBI taxonomy): domain Eukaryota; kingdom Metazoa; phylum Arthropoda; class Insecta; order Orthoptera; family Acrididae; genus Schistocerca; species Schistocerca serialis. The sequence goes on from NC_064639.1 coordinate 266,952,662, forward strand.
ATGAAGAGGTAGGCACAAAGGAAGAATTTGTGGCGGGCCGCATCAAACCATTTAGAATACTGGTGGCTATAGGGAAAAAAACGATATAATTACGCTGGTCAATCAACTGGAACTTTTCTTACGCATATGATTTCTAAGAGGGTGAACTTACTGTATGCAGTGGCGAAACTTGATGTCTGTCACTGCACATTCCGAGATACAAAATAACATTAAAATTGAATCAGCATGTGCTGCTCATTAACAAAACCATAGTATGATGCGCAGAACCCTAATATTATTCAACACTTACATAAAAACAAGGAAAAAAATCACAAAATTATGCACACATATCATCAAAACAACAACCATAAGTTTATGTCAGCTTATTTGTAGAGACGGGATGAGGATACTTTTCTTTAGTAACCTGTCTTACCGGTATAAAAAACCTGTGTTCCGTGGTAGGAACGTTTTGGTGAGAGCTGTTCAATATTAGCAGCATCTAAGTTCTGCGAGAAAGAATAAAGCCGGCCGAGGTGGCCGAGCGGTTCTAGGCGCAACAGTCTGGAACCGCGCGACCGTTACGGTCTCAGGTTCGAATCCTGTCTCGGGGATGGATGTGTGTGATGTCCTTAGGTTAGTTAGGTTTAAGTAGTTCTAAGTTCTAGGGGACTGATGACCGTAGAAGTTAAGTCCCATAGTGCTCAGAGCCATTTGAACCATTTTTGAAAGAATAAAGTTGCGAATGTGGTATTCCCCTCGACATTCAGTTGTGAATGTCCGACTGTTATCTCACTAAGGGGGAAAAAAACGCTCCTCTTCTGTTGCCCAGAAAGCTATGAATAATGGCTCTGAAAAACGTTCGAGTATGGAACACAAAATTTCTGAATTTAGCATGAAATGTCTCATCGATCAACGATATTCTGAATTCTGGTCCGACAAACAGACATTCTTGCAGCTTGACCTCGCTGATCTTGGGAAAAACTCCTTTCAAATGATAAAAAGCACCTCCTGATTTATCAAGGGCCTTTGCGAAATTCTTTATCAGACCTAACTTAATATAAATTATTTGAGAGTATTGCTTACCTAGACAAAACAAATGGATTGTCCGTAACATTTTCATATCCTGCAGGACACACGACGGCGTGCTGGAAAGAAATGCCTCCAAATTTTTATGTGCAAACTCTCCAAGCTTTTTAAATAAAACAGACGCTATTAACATTTTACATCTTTATTATTCATATCAACATATTTATTTCTCAGCATAGTCACCCTAGCAACTAACATATTTCTCCCAATGAGAGATCAGTTTGCTGAAACAGTCACTGTGTAATGAATGACATTGTTGGAGGAGCCACAGCATCACCTCTGCTTGACCGCTTCGTCATTATCAAAGTGCGGTCCTTGAAAGTGTTGTATAAGTTTTAGAAAGAGATTAAAATCGGATGGGGTGAAGTAGGGATAGATGATTGTGCATCCACGGCGTCGGCAGTTGCTGATGTTGCAGTGCTCGTGTGTGGTGTAGCGTGGTCGTGCTGAAAGGGACGTGAACGAACTCTTCGAATACGAAACTCAGTCACAGTACGCTGTTTCTCGCGTACCGACATAGTTGCGTTACACACGGCCATGTTACATGCTACAGTTCGGAACTCTCTAACGGTAGAGGGCTGCAAGTATACGAATATGAAGAATAAAGATATAGTATGTTAGTAATGTTTGTTTTATTTCAAAAGCTTTAAGAGTTCTCACATAAAAAATTAGGACGTATTACTTTTCAGCATGCCCTCGTATTTATCTCAGAGGCCATTCCTTGACAATATAGTGGTTTTCGATGTCCCAGCTGTCCCACAAACACAGATATTTTGTAAACCCGTGAGGAGTCCAGCAACTTTTCATCTTTGCATTTCTTGGCACCCAGTAACAAGACTATATTTTCAAGTGTTTCCTTCGTATCCACTGAACAAACTAAAAGTACTGAAGGAAGTTTATTGGAATCATTTATCTTTCAATACAAACTTTTATCATCTCGTTAAGACGTTCTGGCAAAGAATCTAGCAAATGAAATTCACTTGCCACCTAGCAACAATTATTAAAATTGGCACTATGTAAAACAAAAAATTAACACAGTAACTCTTTGGTGACATCTCTTATACTTTAAGTATATAGAGAAATATGATAACAAAGTAGACTTAAAACGTAAAATATACATAATTTTTAAGACACTGTAAGACAAAACAGAAAAACCACGAAGGAATCATCCGAATGGGACAGAAATCGGTAGTTGCGATGTACCTGAAACGACAAACAAACTATTACAGTTTCATAAAAATTGAATGATTTAATCAAGAGAAAGAGCTTCACAAACTGAGTAAGTCAATAACGCGTTGGTCCATCTCTCGCCCTTATGCAAGCAGCTATTTGGCTTGGTATTGATTGGCAGAGATGTTGAATGTCTTCATGAGAAATATCGTGCGAAAATCTGTCCAGTTGGCGCGTCAGGTCGTTAACATCCCGAACCGGTTGGATGGCCTTGCGCATGATGCCAAAAACGTCCTCAATTGGGGAGAGATCCGACGAACTTGCTGACCAAGATAGGTTTAGCAAACACGAAGACATCAGTAGAAACCATCACCGTGAGCGGTCGGGCATTATCTTACTGAAATGTAAGCCAAGGATGGCTTACAATGAAGGGCAACAGAACGGAGCATAGAATAAGGTCTACATATTGCTGTGCTGTAAGGGTGCCACGGATGACAGCCAAAGGGCCCCTGTTATGAAAAGAAATGGCACCCCAGATCATCACCCTTGGTTATCAGGCCGTATGGCAGTCGACTGTCGGGATGGTATCACACTGCAGTCCGGGGCGTCTCCAGACACATCTTCGGCCTGGAATCTCACTGACTGCAGTAAAGTTGTCTTCAGTGATGAGTCCCGTTTCGAACTGAGCACCGTTTACAAGCGGAGAAGTTTCTGGAAACGCCCCACACAGTGGTAGGCTACCAACCTGCCTGTCTCTCGCCATACGGCCTGAGAACCAGGAGTGATAGTCGGGGGTGTTATTTTATTCCATATCAGAATCCCTTTGGTTGTCAACAGCGGCACCTTTACAGCCTAGCAGTACGTCGACAGTATTCTGTGCCCTGTTGGGTTCTCTTGACGACAGGCCATCCTGGGCTTATATTTGAGCTAGGTAATACCCGCCTCTACACGGCGAGGGTTTCTATTGCTGGTTTTCGTTCTTACAAACCCTATCTTGCCCAGCAAGGTCTCCAGATCTCTTCCCGATTGAGAAAGTTTGGAACATTACGCGCATGGCCCTCCAACCAGCTCGGGGTTCATACAATCTAACGCGTGATTTGGACAGAATTTGGCGTGATATCCCTGAGGATGACATCAAACCAGTCTATCAGTCAACGCCAAGCCGAATAACCGCTGGCATAAGAGCCGTACTTGGACCAACGCATTACTGACCTGCTCAATTTGCGAAGCTGCTCATCTTGAAAAAATCATCCAATTTTTCTGAAATGGTAATCATTTGTTGGTCTACACGTATACATCACATCTACCGATTTCCGTCCTACTCGGATACCTCCTTCGTGGTGCGACAGTTTGTTTAGTGTATTTCTAAGGCCTTATGGGATTTGGGATACCACATTTATAAAGGTACATTTCGATTCTGCAACGATAAAGCGATGTATCACAAACCAGATTCAAAATGGTAGTTGAGTATTGTCATTGAAGATGGAGCTGTCTCAGGTGATCTAGTTCGTTGGATGTAGAATCTTTGTATACCGACATATGCTCTCATCTTTGGTGACTATGAAATGCTCACAGCTGTTTCGAAATTGGCAGCGAGCTCTAGGTGTACACATTCTAATAGTTAAGAGTTTAAATAAACACTAGTTATATTTTTTATGTTTTAACATAGAAGTTATCAGAAACGTACTACAGACAAATGTATTGCTTCTAATGGATGCTACCCTATTTACTGAAATGTATTGCTTAACGCATTCGAGTAACAATAATAACACGCAAGCTGGAGTATTGCAGAGATACTTATTATACCAAGTACTGTTCCCAATATTTTGAACTGGTTATGCATAGTGCATTATGACAGATACGGTTGTTGTTGTGGTCTTCAGTCCAGAGACTGATTTGATGCAGCTCTCCATGCTACTCTATCCTGTGCGAGCTTCTTCATCTCCCAATACCTACTGCAACCTATATCCTTCTGAATCTGCTTAGTGTATTCATCTCTTGGTCTCCCTTTACGATTTTTGCCCTCCTCGCTGTCCTCCAATACTAAATTGACGATCCCTTGATGCCTCAGAACATATCCTACCAACGGATCCCTTCTTCTAGTCAAGTTGTGCCACAAATTTCTCTTCTCCCCAATTCTGTGCAATACCTCTTCATTAGTTATGTGATCTACCCATCTAATCTTCAGCATTCTTCTGTAACACCACATTTCGAAAGCTCCTATTCTCTTCTTGTCCAAACTGTTTATCGTCCATGTTTCACTTCCATACATGGCTACACTCCACACAAATACTTTCAGAAAATACTTCCTGACACTTAAATCTATACTCGATGTTAGCAAATTTGTCTTCTTCAGACACGCTTTCCTTGCCATTGCCATTCTACATTTTATATCCTCTCTACTTCAACCATCATCAGTTATTTTGCTCTCCAAATATCAAAACTCATTTACTACTTTAAGTGTCTCATTTCCTAATCTAATTCCCTCAGCATCACCCGACTTAATTCGACCACGTTCCATTATCCTCGTTTTGCTTTTGTTTATGTTCATCTTATATCCTCCTTTCAAGACACTGTCCATTCCGTTCAACTGCTCTTCCAAGTCCTTTGCTGTCTCTGACAGAATTACAATGTCATCGGCGAACCTGAAAGTTTTTATTTCTTCTCAATTGATTTTAATACCTACTCTGAATTTTTGTTTTGTTTCCTCCAGATACGGTATAAAAATGATTACTATATTCTGTTCTGCTGTGTAGCTGTAATCATTATTCTCTTTACAGAGGCGTGTAACACAATCAGTGTATTACTGTTAAATACGTATGTGAGAGCTTACTAGTCGACTTTAACTAGGATGTGACAAATATATACTACTGATACGTCGATATGAATGTCGGCTTTTGTATTTTGCCACAAAATTTTTCACTGTGGTTGTATACTTTCTGTACAATAATTGTGTCTGCTTCTGAATATTTCTTTCGTTCATACGTTAAGGTAGCTGAAGATGTTAATGTAAACTGATATCTGTTGAGAAAATAGTTGTTTAATATAGCAGATGAATGAGTTAGTCACAGCCTCATTAGCAAGAAACATTTCGCTGTTTCATGTGTTTAAAACATAAGTTTAGGTAAAGTGCTGCTATCGAGGTAGTGCACATAATCATATCATTTTACATCTTCCTCACACGCTGTCAACGCATGTGTACTTCTATCCTACTTGTCGCCCTAAACACACCATCGATATAAATTAACACAACTACTGCACTGCCAACATACATATGAAAGAATAGTCACAACTTTAGCTAACTATAACGGCGTTCTCTTATAATATGGTGTTTCGCACAAGCCAACTTCAGTGATTGGACACGTCCAGAATTTATATTTACCTTAAATTCCACGAAATTGCCCTCCCCCCCTTTCCGCTAGCAACTACTCCCCCCATCAGCGTCGCAATGTATTCAGCAAAAGGAGAAACCAGGTTCTATAAGGAAACACAGTACTGGTACAAGCACATAAAGCCACGTGGTTGCTAGTTCGGATAAAGTAACCCATTTAATGCAATGGAAAAGTGAATGCTAGATTGTACTAGAACGAGATTCTAATGCTCGCGGATTCTATAGATGATAGATAACCCCATGTGGTTGACCACAATTTGATTCAAATATCATACAAAAATTCATAAAAATCAGTGTATATAACATGACCGGAAACTAATACAACAAAATCGTTCTCTATGTCTTTAGTTGAGAGAGAGAGAGAGAGAAAGAGTGTTTAGTAATTATTGCGAATGGTATTCATGGAGATTATTTGCCAAATGGATATCGCCACCTACCTCGCCAATCTCATTACAGGGAGAAACAGGTTTTCGTCACAATTTGAACAAATGCTCGTCGCAAGATTTTAGTCTATAGAAGCATGGCTCAAAAGTAACAAGATCTGAAAGAAGAGAAAGCGACGGCTGTTAAATGCACGGATTAAGCAAAAAGTCATTAGTAACCTCACCAAAATATGTGAAACAGCAGGTTGAAACTGGACATCTGCATCGTTTTTTCTCAAGTATGACCATAATGTCCTCACCACATGAAACCCGGCCCAAGTGTGCTTCCCTGTTCAAACACGTTGTCGCAATCAGAATTTTAGTGGAATGTCCTCTGATTGGCTGTCATAGTTCAAAGATTTCATCAACATACGACGCACCACACGAAACTGGCCATTTAAATAGGGACAGGTCGGAGAAATTTTTACCTCTGTGTTCCCGCCGACAGCGATTCTTTGGCACGAGAAAAGAAGAAAAGTACGTGGCACGCTTGCACTCTCAGTTGAAAGGATTTGCCGCGAGCAGCTGACGCCTTTCAAAGTGATACACAGACATTGAGCTATTCTGTCAGTAGATGACATAGTGAGGGTTCTGTGGATTTATAATATGTTATGAAAACAGCTACTACCCACTAATCCGATGACATTATTATTTATCTTATGTTATTGTTTCATGCCGCTACTAACCAACAACACCCTTACATCACGGCGACGATATTCTACGCCCAGTTATTTTGCGCTTCGTGCCGAGCCTTCCTGGTAATATAATGCCCGCCCGCACAGAGCAAGAGTATCTACGGCTTGTACTCGTTCTCGCCAAACACTATTTGGCCAGCAAGTTCGCCGAATCTCTCCCGAACTGAGAACATTTGCAGCATTATGGCTAGAGCCCTCCAACCAGCTCGGAATTTAGCCAATTTATCTCGTCAGTCGGACAGAGTTCGGCAGATAAATCCCAGGAAGACATCCAACAACTCTATCAACTAGTGTCAAGCCGAATAACTGGTTGTATAAGGGCCTGATGGTATTATTGACTTACTCCATTTCTGAAGCTTTTTCTCTTGAATAAATAAACTAATTTTTTAAGAAATGTAATCACTCTTTTGTTCGTCAAAATTTACTGATTTTTGTCACATTCGGATAATTCCTTCGGGGTGCGTCGTTTTGTTTTTTTCTTGGAGTGAATTTTGTGCCTAAAATTCGACGATAACTTTAACTACAATAAAACTCGAAATTTAATTCAGTGTTAGTACCCGGCCATAACATCTTTGTAACATCTCCCCTGCCAAACTGATTATCATTATCAGTTAGCCGCGGCCACAAACAAATTTTAGGCTGTTTCAATATTCCATCGCACAGTTGCGGCAATTCAAGATTTGGGTGTATTACAAACTAAATGATACAAATGTATGCGGCTTCTGGAAATCAAAGTCTTACTTTGTTTTTTCCTCCCTTCGTTTCTCTAATGCACTTTTTTGCGTTATGGAGGTTACAGCTTCTTTCCGACGTTGTCGTGCTGGTATTACGCGTTTCATAATGATTCCATGACATCTAGATAGCATTTCACTTCAGCTATCCAACATCGTTTTTTAACTTTGTATGTATATCAAGAGCTCAGATGGAAAACCAGTTCTAAGCGAAGAAGGGAAAGCAGAAAGGTGGAAGGAGTATATAGAGGGTCTATACAAGGACGACGTACTTGAGGACAATATTCTGGAAACGGAAGAGAATGTAGATGAAGACTAAATGGGAGATACAATACTGCGTGAAGAGTTTGTCAGAGCACTGAAAGACCTGAGTCGAAACGAGGCCCCGCGAGTAGACAACATTCCATTAGAACTACTGACGGCCTTGGGAGAGGCAGTCCTGACAAAACTCTACCATCTGGTAAGCAAGATGTATGAGACAGGCGAAATACCCTCAGACTTCAAGAAGAATATAATAATTCCAATCCCAAAGAAAGCAAGTGTTGACAGATGTGAAAATTACCGAATAATCAATTTAATAAGCCACAGCTGCAAAATACTAACGCGAATTCTTTACAGACGAATGGAAAAACTAGTAGAAGCCGACCTAGGGGAAGATCAGTTTGGATTCCGTAGAAATATTGGAACAAATGAGGCAATACTGACCTTACTACTTATCTTAGAAGAAAGATTAAGGAAAGGCAAACGTTTCTAGCATTTGTAGACTTAGAGAAAGCTTCTGACAATGTTGACTGGAATACTCTCTTTCAAATTCTAAAAGTGGCAGGGGTAAAATACAGGGAGCGAAAGGCTATTTACAATTTGTACAGAAACCAGATGGCAGTTATAAGAGTCGAGGGACATGAGAGGGAAGCAGTGGTTGGGAAGGGAGTGAGACAGGGTTGTAGCCTCTCCCCGATGTTATTTAATCTGTATATTGAGCAAGCAGTAAAGGAAACAAAAGAAAAATTTGGAGTAGATACTAAAATCCATGGAGAAGAAATAAAAACTTTGAGGTTCGCCGATGACATAGTAATTTTGTCAGAGACTGCAAAGGACTTGGAAGAGCAGTTGAACGGAATGGACTGTGTCTTGAAAGGAGGATATAAGATGAACATAAACAAAAGCAAAACGAGGATAATGGAATGTAGTCGAATTAAGTCGGGTGATGCTGAGGGAATTAGATTAGGAAATGAGACACTTAAAGTAGTAAAGGAGTTTTGATATTTGGGGAGCAAAATAACTGATGATGGTCGAAGCAGAGAGGATATAAAATGTAGACTGGCAATGGCAAGGAAAGCGTTTCTGAAGAAGAGAAATTTGCTAACATCGAGTATAGATTTAAGTGTCAGGAAGTCGTTTCTGAAAGTATTTGTATGGAGTGTAGCCATGTATGGAAGTGAAACATGGACGATAAATAGTTTGGACAAGAAGAGAATAGAAACTTTCTAAACGTGGTGCTACAGAAGAATGCTGAAGATTAGATGGGTAGATCACATAACTAATGAGGAGGTATTGAATAGAATTGGGGAGAAGAGGAGCTTGTGGCACAACTTGAGAAGAAGAAGGGACCGGTTGGTAAGACATGTTCTGAGGCATCAAGGGATCACAAATTTGGCATTGGAGGGCAGCGTGGGGGGTAAAAATCATAGAGGGAGACCAAGAGATGAATACACTAAGCAGATTCAGAAGGATGTAGGTTGCAGTAAGTACTGGGAGATGAAGAAGCTTGCACAGGATAGAGTAGCATGGAGAGCTGCACCAAACCAGTCTCAGGACTGAAGACCACAGCAACAACAACAACATGTGACAACACTGACTGGCTCGTCATGGAAAAATTGATGACAAAAAATGTTATCGCTGAATACAGACGGGCGGCTTGAGAATTAGACACGACTCTGAATTTACAGAAATTACAAGAAATTTTAACAGCATAACAAGGGCCTAAGCGGACGTGGAGCTGCATATGGCGGAGACAAATCGTTGCGGAATTCTAGGAGTTGCAACTTCCGCGGTGCCCGCATACTGCGGTTCTCTCTCTCTCTCTCTCTCTCTCTCTCTCTCTCTCTCTCTCTCTCTCTTCTGTCTGTCTCTGAACTATGGGCAACCGCGCTCGCGGCGTTACATAAATAAGTCCTTACAGAAGTCACGAAGACAACTTCAGCACCAGTGAAAATACAGCACACTAGACAGCACAAAGAGAAACGATTAGAATTCAAAACAGCAGTGGAATGGCAGCAGAAATAATACCAATTACTGAAGCGAAATTAGTAACTTACATTTCCTCGCTTCAGCCTTCTTCTGCTATTCAGAAACGCCATTACACAAAGCTATTTCTAGAAACTCAATCCCAATTCTTTTCAAAGCTATGTACAATTAGTTTGTACCCTTCCGATTGAATTTCGAATAGATTAATCACGAATTATGGCATATTTAGTCATTAAAATCGATTGCAGTTTGGTTTGCAACATACACTGCGTTCAAACATGATGAAACACTTCGAAGAAAACGAAATATTCAGTCATAGCTAGCACGGATCGAGAACATATCATTCTTATGAAATGCATCTGTCTCTTTAATCGCGCCAAGTAATGAGCGTTACCGACAGGGGATCAGTAGTTGATTGCATATTCCTAGATTTCTCACAAACGACTTCTAATCAAATTGCGCGCCTATGTAGTATCTTCTCAATTTTGCGAGTGGATTCGCGATTTCATGTCAGAAGGATCACAATTTGTAGCAGCTGATTGCAAGCCATTCGGTGAAACAGAAGTGATATCTCAGGTTCCCCAAGAAATTTTGACAGATCCTTTGTTGTTCTCAATCTACACAAACTACTTAGATGACAACCGGAGCAGCTCTCTTAGATTGTTTTGCAGATGATTCTGTCGTTTATCGTCTTGTAAAGTCATCAGAACTTCAAAACGGATGTCAAAATGATGTAGACAAGGTGTCCGTATGATATGAAAAGTGAAAATCGACCATAAAAAATAAAAATTGTGTGGTCCTCAACACCAATGTTAAAAAAATCCGATAAATTACTGTTACGCAATACAGTACACACATTTAACCGTTTTTGATTCAGATAAATGCACATGGTTCAGAATTGTAAACAATTTATATTGGTACCATCACGTACGAAATGTTGTGGGGACGGCGAACCAAAACCTGCGTTTTATTTTGCAGAACACTTAGAAAGTGCGACAGATCGATTAAAGAGGCTGCTTAGACTGCATTTGTCTGTCCTCTTCTGGAGTACTGCTGCACGGCTTGCGATCCTTACAAGACAGGATTGACGGAATATATCGAAAAACGTCATGGAAGGGCAGCTCGATTTGTAGAATCGCGAAATAGGGAAGAGAGCGGCACAAATATTTTACGTGAGTTGGGGTCCCAGTCATCATTTAAAAAAAAAAAAAAAAAAAAAAAAAAAAAGCACTTTCAGTACCAGAGAGATCTTTTCATGAAATTTCAGTGACCAACTTTCTACTCCGAGGGCAAAAGCATTTTTTTATGACTCTCACCTACATGTTGACAAACGACCACTGTAATAAAATAATAGAAATTACAGCACGTTCTAAGTGTGTTCATTATTATTGATTATGCGTTCATTTTTTTTCCAAGTGCTATTCGGGAGTGGAACGGTCTGAAAAGTGGTTCTATGCACTCTCTGCGGAACACTGTAGATTGAATTGGAGAGTAATTATGTTGATGTGGCTGTAAGCTAAACTGGTTACACTAATTCACGAGCCACTTAATAGGCATTGAAATACAGTGTATTGAATTTATTTAGACCTTTAACGAAGATAAAGGGCGTGTCTGAACTGACTAGATCATAACTTTTACAATGAGGAACAACGTTAACATTCCCCCAGAAAAATCAGCAACTGTTGCCAATTTGGTACCTACCATTATTTCGGGTGCTGAGAAAGATGTGGAATCAATATCAATATCATTACTTATATATTTCACTGTGCTTTGCATGATTCAGCGAACTGCTTAACTACCACGGAAAGAGATGAACGCGGAGGATGGAATGTAGATCATGAGAGGGACGCTCAAGTAGTGTACAGATAAGCGTCTTTTGTGAACTGTAATGTGGGTGAGAAAGTTGTTATCAAACTGCTGGGAATGAAGACACTTAAAACATTAATTGCCAAAGATTGTCAACGTCAGTTTGTTTAATGATCTTGACGGAAGGTTTTTGAGAACAATTAACAAGGAAAGACCCTTCAAATAAAGTGGGATCCCAGATGAGACCAGTATCGAGCTCCAAGAGATAATGAGGCAAGCCTACCGCTAGTTCCAAAGAAGAGTGCTAATCCATTGCAAAGATGATACTTCTTGTTTCTACTGAATCGTTTTCCTTTCTCTCCCGTAGGCAGATAATTTTAGAACGGCTCAGGTTTACTTTTCTCAGAAACAGACTTTTCAGATTCTAAATACAGAAATACATTGCGTGGGTGAAATTGACTGTTTTTCTGCTCGGCTGGTTATCCGGTGTTCTCGTTCTTCAATGCCAGGACGAACAACCAAGATAAGGTATCTAACAGACCCACAAACACAGAAACTCTCGAAACACTAAAATTCGATCAGGAGATGCCTGCAATTTATGTATAAAATTGAGACGTAAATTCTAATTGTAAAATCCATGTTATTCATTATATTTAGCATCCACTGACTTCCATCTATTTCCACACCAAAAATATACGTAATTAGAACACGCTTTGACTCCTATGGGGATGTTTCAGAAGTCATAGATCGGTAATCTGAAGACTTCAACCAATCACATTTCATTAATGGACTCATCTTACTGGAGCAATGGACGAATTACATTTCCCTACGTCCAACAATAGATGCTATATTTATTTAAAAATAGTCCTTCATATCCTTATGTTGTCCATGTTGGACTGTTGTCAAGAAACTACGATTGTTTATGACAATGAACGACAAATTAAAAGTTAACTGTGTCACTCGCTTTTTATTTCCTCCCACGCCACTTTTCAAGTGTTTCCACCCTCGCCTTCAGATGGATCAGTAGATTGCATTACATTTTTATTTGCCGGATGTATCCGTTGCCTGTTTTGAGTTCCATTTCGCTACAGATAAGATATAGCCAGCACTGGTCTGCGTAATATGGCACTAGGATTACAAATTTTCAACAATAATAAAGCCACTTTCAATCTGTTGCAGCTGAAAGCACCCTGACGTTCGTCATAAATATACATTTTCATCTTTAGAGGACCCATAAATACAAAACAACAGCATAAAGAGACCAGAGATAGTATATAGGTGGAAATACAATGCCTTATAAGGCAAAGAGGATTCATTACTAGCTTACATTGCGAATCAGAGATATAGATAAAAAATACATAAGTGTTTAGCTCGTCACCACCTTTTCGCCTAAGGTAGATAAAGGGAAATGAATGTACAGTAAAATATGTGGTCAGACCGGATGAAGCTTCCGAACTAGATGTAAAGAACATACAGATGAAAACATATCAATGCATTTAGCTACAATAGCCCTGCTATTCATATTAACAACCCAGAACTTGCTTCTGATAACGCAGGCAATGATCAATTAATACTTCACGAATTAAAGGCCACAAACTGAACCTGTATGGAGCACTTGAAATTGTTATTGACGACGGAAAACATGGGCCAAACACACTCACTGACAAAGCTAAGACAGTGCTAATGCACTTTTTAGCAGCGTCTCAAGCACACTAGACGATGCACAGTGACTGTTCCTACTATGTATTTTTGAGTGACCTAAATCTTAAAACAACTCCCAAATTGCCAAATCCAAACATTAACAAATAAATAATCTGAAATGTATGTGTATAACTTTTATATTTTGATATTTAATTTTTTACAATAATAATATTATGAAGCGAATAGTATGTAAAAAGTTAAACACTTATGTACAGGGTGTTTGAAAGAGTTTGCATGAAACGCCTAGGGATGAGATGTCACGTCATGGGGAACAACTTTTGTTTGAGGCAAAATATTCGTTGACGCTTTTCGGCGACGCTAGTCATCCTCTAGTATTCGCTGACCCTGGAACGACGAGATTCCACCAAACTGGCAGGGTCTGCGAACCAGGGAGACCGCATATTAACTAACCCATTAAATTTATAGAGTGATTTTTAACAATAAAGCCTTAAGAATGAGTGTCTGTAAGTGGAGAAAGATATTTTAGAAATGAATAAGGAAGTTTTTAATTGGCTCGGCCTACCCCCTTTCACTTGGAGCAGTAACTGGATTATAGACAACGCACACTGCATACGCACGTCTCAGACTGCATATGCCGTGCCGCCTCTCACAAGTATAACCAGTACAAAAGGGCGCCTACCATCGCCGAGAAGCGTCAGCGACCATTGTCACTAATAAAAGTTGTTCTCCATGACGTGCTCAAACACCACCAGACGTTTGATGCAAAGACTTTGAAACACTCTATATTTGTTATCCGTAGTGTAGCTAGTAATTAATGCTCTTTGCCTTAGAACGCACAGTACTTCTACATCTGTACAATCCTTGGCCTGTTTATGTCGTTGTTTCGTGTTTGTGTGACGTCTAAGGATGAAAACGTATATTTATGGCGGGCCTCGGGGCTTTTTTCTGCTGGAACGTACTGTTAAGTAGCTTCATTATTGCTCAAAATTTGTAATCCAAGTAGCATATTACGTCGCAAATGATTATTATGCCTGATTTGTAGCGAAATTAAACTCAAAACAGACAACAGTCTACATCTATCAAACAATAATGTAGTCTAATTCACTAATCTACATGAAGATTACGCACCGTGGGAGAAAATAAAAAGTTACTGACACAGATGATTCTTTTAATTTATATTTCATAGTATTTCATATACTTAATTAATTAAGCGTTTATTTCATCTGGTAGGTCTAGGGCCTTCATATGCTCATCCTAAGTTAATGTCAGAGTATGCGTAGTATATGATCAGTACATAGTAATAACAACAATAATACTGATAATAGTTGATAAAGTAATCATTATAGTATGCGTAGTACATGAGCAGTAGATAATGATAATGCCCGCATCTCGTGGTCGTGCGGTAGCGTTCTCGCTTCCCACGCCCGGGTTCCCGGGTTCGATTCCCGGCGGGGTCAGGGATTTTCTCTGCCTCGTGATGGCTGGGTGTTGTGTGATGTCCTTAGGTTAGTTAGGTTTAAGTAGTTCTAAGTTCTAGGGGACTGATGACCTAAGATGTTAAGTCCCATAGTGCTCAGAGCCATTTAGATAATGATAATAATATTTACTGTATTGAATACAAGCTATCTCGGAAACGTCAGTATAATCAGTGCTATGTTAAGTAATCTCCTCATTAAGGTTTGTTCATTGTTGGCAACGAAATCTAACAAAAACGTATGACAGCTGTAGAGCAGGATTAAAATTTTGAGGAACTGGCTGGTCTGCGGAGACAGTGGGGTAACGTTAGCTGATGAGATGGAGAAAAGAAAAGAAAAATAGATAGGACAGAGGAATGGACGAGTCGTGTTCACAATACGACAGAACAACTGTTGTTTATAAAACAGACAGTTGTGGTGTGCCGAGAGGGAGGCTGCACCGCTGATTATAGATAAAACTTTACTCTCCACCTGAATCTAAGGTGGCTTGGATAAAACGCAGGCCACTGGTTAGTTTATTTCAGAGTGTTATGGCTGAAATGGTGAAGAAGATGGAGTAAGTTTTGGTTTTACGCATAGATGAGGCAAAGAAGCTTGATGGACGCTATATGCAAGGAGAGGTATTGAGAACATCCTTGACTGGGATAATGACGAAGAAATCGGAACCTGTGACAATCAAATCGCCTATCCGGTCCTCAAAAAAACCAGTTGATACACACACGCATCTTCTGCAAGTGTTCATGGGTAGATCAAGATATCAATATTTGTGCCGTGTTGAACTGCATGACAGTAGTACAGACTCGACAGGCTTACAGACTTAATTAGCTTTCGCTTTATGTTGGGTATAAATAGTTTGTTAATTTTTACGAGCAGGTAAGAGAGCGATGCTTAATTCTTCCAGTTCAAATGCTCACCCAAAACTGTGTCGCCATTTCTTATAACATTTTGATGGTGTAGTCGAATACCATCAGGGAGTGCTGGAGGTACTGTTTCAAAAATATAATCACTTATTAACTTTCCGTGTGATATGAGGATTGACCTGTGGCTTCTTAGGATTTAGTTGAAGACCCGGGTCGTATGTATGCCTGTCGTGGAGTTCACCAAATGTCGTCATTCTTAGCTGATGCAACAGCAGTACTATCTTGATGGGAGGGGAGGGGAGCCGTTAAAATATAACTGAGCGTCGTCAGCATATAAGCCCGTGAATATAACAAAGATGAAACCGGGAATAGCCCTGGGAGCGTATATTTTTATGGTGATTTCTCCGACGTGACTGACTGATTTCTGATTGTAGGATAGCCGTCGAGCCACCGGACTGCACTATTTAAGAAACTCACCTGTTTCGTTTCCGTGAGCGATATCTCGAAATTAACAGCTTCAAAAGCCTATGCAATGAATCTACAAAATTTTATAACCGAACTATTTGCAGAGAAAATAAAACAGAACGTCATTAATGTGGAGTATAGTGCAAATCAGGATTTAGAGAAAATCAGAGGAAGTACTGAAGCAGCATCTCAAGAAGCATTAGGTACACGAGTTAAAAACATGAGAGGAAAAGCAACAAAACACAAGGTTTCGCAAATTGTTAAAGAAATGCGTGAAAAAGAATTTGTGCCTATTTGAAATATAAAACACTCGAGACGCAAGAGTCATATGAAGATTACGAAATAGCTCGTAATGAGACAAAATTTCTAGGGAATCGTTTTAAGAAAGAACACTGGGAAATATCTTCTAAAGATATAGAACGTGACATCTGTTGCCTGCAGAAACAAATTTGGAGAATGATACGACAACAGAGGAATGAATGAAGCGAAATTTTGATAGTGAACGACATAAATGAGGAATAGTGGCTCAACTATCTGACAGAGTTGTTTAAAGGTAAACAACTACCAGGGAACGGAAAGTTATCAGAGATTCGGCTACTAGTAAACGACGGTGTAAATGTTGCAATGCAGAGGTAGAAGAGGCTGTAAATCTGCTAAAAATTAGGACGTCCCTGGGAAAAGAATTTATAAAGTATGGAGAACATCCACTAATTGACCAACCAAGTTAGTTAGCAATGATATAACTCGTAATAAAATTCCAAACGAACGGAGAACTAGAGTCACTGTTCTCATGTACAGTTCAGAAGGGAAAAAAAAGAAAGAAACAGAAAACCTTGGACGACTAAACATAGGACGTTCATGTTCACTGGGCAAGAACATTAATATGTTCTGCATAAATAATTAGCGTTTCAGTCACCTCTGTTCACCATGTGTCCTGTTGCCTAGTAGGCACAGGGCCGGCATGTGCCCTGATACTTGTTTTATGCGTTATGATATCGACGCGTATAAGGCGCGAATGGCGTCCAGTGTGATATAGCCAACCATGCTGCATTCACCTGCTTCCACAGTTCATCTGTGGTGGTTGGCACTAGGTCACAGCGTTGCACCCATCGTTTCACCATATCCCACGGATTTCCGACTGGCGAAAAGTCTGGTGATCTCGCGAGCCGGGGCATAAGGCTGACAACCTGTAACACCAAGAAGGCAAGTGTTCGTGCAGCTGCATGTGGTCGTGCATTGTCTTGCTGAAAAGTGGCGTCTGGGGTGTTGTTCAGAAAGTGTGTGACTAAGGGTCGCAGGATGTCATTCACGTCAGGGTACAGTCGCAAGAAGACTGCACTCCGGACGGCCACGTGGCACTACCGAGAGGGAAGACCATCGTGTTCGTCGCATGTCTCTGGCAGATCGTACTACATCTGCAGTAACAATGTGAGCGGCAGTTGGCCGACAGGAAGAGCTTTGAGCTAGACGCCCTATAGAGTGCGTTCCGCTGACCCCAAACGACCGACATTTGCGACTTCAGCGAGAGCTCATTGGAGGGCAGGGTGTAGTTCCGTTGTGTTTTCTGATGAAAACTGGGTCTGTCTCGGAGCCAGCGATGGCCGCATGTTGAGGGCCTGCAACCAACGTGTCTGCGTGCTAGACACGTGGACCTATACCTGGAGTTATGGTTTGGGGAAAACGGTTTCGTATGACAGCTGAAGCACTCTTGTGCCCATCCCATGCATTATGTACATCAGTCTGGCGACTCTACCTACCACGTTGACATTCAGGAACAGCATTTCAGTGGGTGTTTTCCAACAGGATAACGCTCGCTCGCCCACACAGCCCTGTAGTAACCCAGCATGCCCTACTGAGGGTCGACCTGTTGCCTTAGCCTGCTAGATCATCAGATCTGTCTTCAATTGAGCAGATATGGGTCATCATCAGACAATACCAGTGTCATCCACAAAGAGCAAAATATTTGACAATGTCGGTAGGAATACACTGAAATTCTGAAGGAAGTAGAGGCAAAATAAGGGAGAAATGGAAGCAGTAGTTGAGAAGGGTGTGAGAGTTGTGGCCTCTGTCACAGTGCTATGGACAAGTACCAAGTGGTGGCTGTACCCAATAGCATTCCGCACCATAGACCTTGAGTTGGTGATGTATGTCTTGTGCGAATGCAATCATCATGATGTGCTCCCCCTGTCTGCCGCGTACCAAAATGGGGCCCGGATTTTCAAATATTCTTCCGAAAACACTATCTGATGCCATTCCTGTCCCCAGCGACCTCGTTCCATATACCATTGTCATCTAGCATGTTCCTGCACATTCGTCAAACAAGATGGAGAAGTGGACGACGCGCACGTAACCATGCCGTTATTAACAGGACGGTCAGTCACCCCTGAGAGCGGACGATGCGTTACACTGTTCCACTGTTGTGCCAGAACCGAGGAGGACGCAAATATGTCCTGCAGTCCCAGTCGGATGAGGTGTCCATCCTCTCGTGGGGTGGTGTGGGTGTTGCGACCTGGCCCATTTCGTCGTTTTCTACGGCCTTCCGTAAACCGTTTTGCACACATCCGTTACACTGTCGAAACACTTCATCCCATACGAACAGTAATTTCCCAGGTGGTTGTCAAATGGCTCTGAGCACTATGGGACTCAACTGCTGAGGTCATTAGTCCCCTAGAACTTAGAACTAGTTAAACCTAACTAACCTAAGGACATCACACACATCCATGCCCGAGGCAGGATTCGAACCTGCGACCGTAGCGGTCTCGCGGTTCCAGACCGCAGCGCCAGAACCGCGCGGCCACTTCGGCCGGCCCAGATGGTTGCATCACGTTCTCTCATGCCAATAATCTGCCCTCTTTCAAACTCGCTCATTTGACAGTACGGTTCTCATATGTCTGCGAGGTATCCTGCACGTCTGCTCCAGTCACACTGATCAATTACCTTCGGTTTATAACGACAACGAGAGGCGCAGAGACATTTTACCGGCAGGTGGTGTTGCACCGCGATGTCGATGTTGACCTTGAATCGGTGGGCCGACATGGTTCAAACGCTAATAATTTCTGCAGCACATACTAATGTTCACATTCTGTGAATATGAACGTCCTATCTCTAGTTGTTCAAGGTGTTCTGTATTTTTCTGAACATGACTGTATTAAGCAAGACCTGTCCAATCACAGAAGGATAAATATACTCAGTTCAGCCCTTAAATTAATAATAAAATAATAAGAAATAGTAATAACAGAAATTATAACCCTCGCAGAGGAGCAGTATAGTTTTAGATCCGTTAGGTCATGCGCATATGCAGTATTCATTATTAGACAAGTTGTAGGAAAATCCATTGAATACCAGCTTATATTTTATACACTTACAGAAGGCTTTCGATAGGATTTAGTTAACAGATGTGGTAAACCTTCTCTACAATCGTGTAGCTCCTTCCAACTTAGTAAAAACAACTGAAGACATTTACCCCAACATTACATCTAGGAGAAAATTGATCCCAGGTTAACTATCTGTATACCAGTTAACAGTGCTATTAGACAAGGTGACACTTTGATCCACATACTTTATCATTTATTCATGGGGCAGGTGATAAAGGAGGTATTGGCTGGGAATGGTTATAAAATGTGGGACGAAAAAAATATAAATTATTTGTTATACCGACGATGCAGTTCTGCTAGCAAACAGTGAAGATAACCTGCAGAAACTTATACACGTATTTTACGTGGCAGTCAAAAATTTCAATATGCGGTCATATCCATCAAACCAATTAGATGCATACCGGAAGTAGTGAAAAAATTATTCCACAGTGTACGACGTTGTTGTTGTCATCTTCAGTCCAGAGACTGGTTTGATGCACCTCTCCATGCTACTCTATCCTGTGCAAGCCTCTTCATCTCCGAATAACTACTGATACCTACATCCTACCGAATCTGCTTAGCGTATTCATCTCTTGGTCCCCTCTATGACTTTTACCCTCCACGCTTCCCACCAGTACTAAATTTTCGATCCCTTCATGCCTATACCTTCTTCTAGTCAAGTTGTGCCACAAATTTCTTTTCTCCCCAATTCTATTCAGTACCTCCTCATTAGTTACGTGATCTACCCATCTAATCTTCATTATTCTTTTGTAGCACCATATTTCGAAAGCTTCTATTCTCTTCTTGTCTACACTATTTATCGTCCATCATTCATTTCCATATATGGCTACATTACACACAAATACTTCCAGAAAAGGCTTCCTGACACATCTACACTCGATGTTAACAAATTTCTCTTCTTCAGAAACGCTTTCCTAGTCATAAAAAAATGGCTCTGAGGACTATGGGACTTAACATCTTAGGTCATCAGTCCCCTAGACTTAGAACTATTTGAACCTAACTAACCTAAGGACATCACACACATCTATGCTCGAGGCAGGATTCGAACCTGCGACCGTAGCAGTAACGCGGTTCCAGACTGAAGCGCCTAGAATCGCTCGGCCACCGCGGTCGACTTTCCTAGTCATAGTCAGTCTACATTTTATATCATCTCTACTTCGACATCATCAGTTATTTTGCTCCCCAATTAGCAAAACTCATCTGTTATTTTAAGTGTCTCATTTCCTAATCTGGTACCCTCAATATCGCCTGATTTAATTCGACTACATCCCATTGTCCTCGTTTTCCTTTTGTTGACGTTCATCTTACACCCTCCTTTGAAGACACAGTCCATTCCGTTCAGCTGCTCTTCTAGTACCTTTGCTGTCTCTGACAGAATTACAGTGTCGTCGGTAATCCTCAAAGTTTTTATTTCTACTCAATGGATTTTAAGGAGATTCGAGAACAAGTAGCAGAAGCAAGGGAAGTGGCAGGGTTTTTATACGATATGCCTGCAATTTGGAAAACCAAACGTCGATGAAAACACGCAAGAGCAAGGATATACTTAACAATAGTGAACCGAATATGACATAAACAACTGAGATAAGACCTGAAACACGAAAAATTAGAAGAACTTTGTGGTCGTTTTGTAGTGGCGTAACAAGACAGCTACGCCACACTGAAGTAGCCGAAAGGCACGCGTTAATCTCACGTAGTCTAGTGAGAGGTCTGAAACAGGATTCTCAGTGAATTGCTATAAAGAAAGGTACGTAGCTGCAATAATACTTAACTTTTAATCCGTCATTGGTTTACAACGTTCTTGATGAGACATTTCATACGATAACTATCAAACTATGTAAGGCTAATGGCTCCTTGCTAGGTCGTAGCCATGGACTTAGCTGAAGGCTATTCTAACTATCTGCTGGGCTAATGAGCGATGCTTCGTCAGTGTAGTCGCTAGCAACGTCGTCCGTACAACTGGGGCGAGTGGTGGCGCTCGGTCTGCGATCACACAGTGGCGACACGCGGGTTCGACATGTACTAAATGGACCGCGGCCGATTTAAGCTACCACCTAGCAAGCGTGGTGTCTGGCGGTGACACCACGCGTTTCACACCTGCCCATGGCATGTTTGATGCCGTCATTCGCTTTAGTTATTGCAGTTGCTGTGCTGTGGTGTTTTCGGATGTGTTATTGATATTTACTATATTGTAATTTATTGTATTAATCTTTAAGGTAATTCGTCGGTTGTTCATTAAAAATGCACTCCAAGGCATACAGCGAATAATATGTTCATCGACGTATGATAACGTGGTGATTTTTTTTGTTATTCTTCGGTAAAGGGCAAATTAAGCTCTGTTTACATTGAGTAGGACGTGTACCACTAATGAGAGGCAGAATGAAGATATGTGCGAAATCTGGAATAATAGTATCGGCAATGTTTTTCATCGTACCTACACTCACTTAGCCAATACCTACTGCCGGAGAATAGATTCTGATGACTGGTTTTTCTGCTGTGCGCAGAGACATGTTTTAAGAAAAATACTGCATCCGTAAAGGTTGTCTTGAGACGGATAATTTATTCGCAACATGACAACTTAATGTAGTGATAAAAAGTTTATTTCATCTGCTGGGACCTTGAAAAACAGCATCAGATTTGTGTTTCTCCTTACCGAAGCTGCTCAATTTCTTCCACGTTGTCGGATGGTGCGGCTCGCTGCTTTTAACAAAATGGCCATTCTTGCTTTTGGTGTTGACATGTTTTGTTTCATTTTATTTCGCAGTTTCTTGTGTACTTCGTAAATTTCAGATGTTGACTTCGCTTGAATCTTCTGTGTGCCGAATCTCGCTTATTAATTACCTGGGGTAATTCCATCGTCAGCCAAGGGTCGCTAGCCCCCTCTACCTTGACTGAACGTTGAGGGGCGTATTGATCATAAAGTGTCGCAAGTATGTGAAAGAATTCCCGGATTCCGCCGTCTACCGTCACCTCATTGTTTGCATCGTACCATGGACTATGCAAACAGTTCATTTGTAGGACATCGTCGCTTTAATATTCCACACGTAATTAGGTGATTTTTTGCTCTCTGCTGATCTGTACAGAGTATAGTAAGAAAATTACATCATGGGTAGAAATGCTAGGAGCAGAAGTGTGACTGGTACAGATTGGAAGAGGTGACGAAAAAGTTGACTTTCAAAGGCCGTACAGTCAAGAATCTGTATGCCAATCAGGCAAAATCGACCTGAGTGTTGAGACAATCATCTCACAGACGCACCAGGTTGAGGACACCTGTTTGGTAAAACACATTTTTCAATAAATGTGCTTGAACTATTCCTACGTTTTATTTATAGCCTAAAAGACGTTACTTTCCGAATAGCCCTCGTACATGTATATCATACACAAAGTTACTACATTAGCTATGAGTCGCGCGTGAATGTTATACAAGTGGAGGCACGATTGTCATTTAACAAAATAAGACTAAAGTCATTCTTCGGCAGAACGAAGATAAATCATCAGTAGTGGTTTTGCTTTATAGTGCGTATACTTTTAGATAAAACTGTGTGTGTGTGTGTAGTTTACAGGTGCCCTTACACATATTAAAAGAAACGAATGTGTGGCTAAAGGAGGAAACCTATAAAACGACACTCACACACTCACACCTCACTCACATGTTTTATTCGTTGTCTTGGCAGCGCTTTCTGTTCCTTGTTATATGTTGGAAGGCTGGAAGTTACCTGTTTCAATACGCGCGGTTTCCACCTAAGGGTTTGTAATGATCCCCATTAGTCTCTGTGATCCGTCCTGCTGAGCTACGGTCTCTACTTGTTGACATGTTCAGGCATGCAACTTTACTGAATGAAAGTGTTCGGTTTGTAGAAGGTGTTGGTCTCAAACTCCTCTACGCAGCCCCAGGCATTATATGTTCCTAAACTGCTTCGAGATAAATGACTAGTTGTTAGAGACAAATATTTATCTCTGCTGTCTCAGGAACTCTCTTAAGTCGGGACCGCAAGCATTACTTCATGGATTAAGAAGGAGCATAAAACTGTACTGCCACCTCCCAAATATCCTTTGTCATATAGTGAGACGCGTAAGTAGGGCCCCTCCGACAATTCCTCCCCAGTTCTTACTGGATCTTCATATACCAACGACTCCCTGTAACCCAAAAGGGAACAAAAGGTCTCGATGAACACATCAAAGGCGGTTGTGTGTTGTTTTTCAATGGAGCGACAACAACATAGATGCACAGTTACACAAACATTTCGCAGGCCTGTGCCACACCTCGATGTTCATTCATTATCTCGTGCCGACTGAAATATTCACTTCCTACCATCGGTTCTTTATGTTAGAATACCCAGTTAAATATCCTCTGTCATCAGTGCAGCTTTGACGCTGAAGACTTGGGATAACGTGCATACACATTCATACGAGACGGAAGAAATTGACATTCACACAATAAGTGTATTAATTTAGACCAGCGGCTGATTTCTGCCGGGCTGATTTCTGCCGGCAGCCACAGGGCACACACAGTACAAGAAATGTAAAGTGCATACGTAATTTAAACAACAACAAGATCTGATGTAACATACTTCATAACCTACAAAAAAGCTGTGTGTTTAAACAACAAGAAGACTTGATGAAACAAATTGCCTTAACTACATAACATCTGTATGTTTAAACAAGTAACATATTTCCAAAATTACACTTCATCTGTATTTAGCAAGCAATAAAAGGAAAAAATCTACGGAGGCTGGCACAACTGTGGTGAAACATGTTTGGATATCAAAGCAAAACCATAATTGTGGCGTCTTAAAAAGGCAGCCCACTTTTTCATGTTTATTTTTCTGAAAACATGGAGACAGAGCTTAAAATTCGGGCATGATATTAAAACAACTAATAACCTGGAGATCGTCACGTTTTTCCTATAACAGAGACTTTATTTTTATTTTATTTTTTTAATAAAACTGGATAGGGTGCTTTCATTCCTTCTTCTTCTCTTTTGTTCTTGTTTATTGATTTATTGTAAGAATGATGAATATGTTGAAAGACTATTCACAAAATCAAACGTTTAACGCTTTCTGTTAATGTTTCTACTTGTCATGAGAAACATGTATCGTTCCTTCTTACATCCAGTCATATGGTTTATTTATTTATATTAAGTGACGATACGAAACGAACGCAGGTGTTGTCTGCTTGTTTGTTTAGCGCCGCTGTCGTGCCACCTCAGTCCGCAGCTGCAGACCGTGTCGGCTGGCCAGACGGCGACTTTCAACTGCAGCACAGAGGGACATCCTCAGAAGGCCATAATGTGGTTCAAAGACGGCCAGTTTCTCTCACCGTCTACCAGAATACATATAGGCTCTGGGAACAAGGTACTTCATTACTCTTTTCTCTTTGCTCCAGTACTGTATGAATTTTACATGCATAAATTACAGTGCAACACTGTATTTCCTTTACCACACATATTCAAAGCATTAAACCAACTATTCGCCACGAGAGTCCACAGTTGCATACGACTGAATTATTATTCTTAGTTCCATAAGGACACGATGACTTGCTTCAGCAACTAAATAGATCCGAAGATCATCCACTTTGTTCGAAACTAGTCATAACGTAAAGTAAATGTTCAACTGAGACGACATAATTAACGATAAATTTTAAAAATCATTACACTAAGACCACTTCCGTGGTCTAGATTTGCTGCCTATTGACACGAAAGTCTTGTGTCTGAACACTGGTGACGACCATACTTCTCGATAAACATGTGTGAACGGTCTTCCTACGACAGATCAGCAATACCTGGTATAAGACTGAAAACAGAACAGTGCTGACAAATCAGAAGCTGGCACAAACAAATCTTACGAGGAGTCGTTACAGACGGCTCTGCCCTCTTCGATTTTCTTGATAATCAGAGGATTTGCTAGGAAGTTCCCTAAAACAGTATAATACGATTATTAAAAATAACTCGAAAAAATCGCCTTTGATAATTAGAAGATTTCGAATGCTCTTAAATTTATCGTCCAAACCAAACTGGTTACTATTCGTATTGTCCTAAATGACACTCGGAGCAATGACTGATGGGAGTGACCGGAAATGGGTAATGTCATTACGCTCGCTCCCATGAGCCACCCCACTGTATTTACGCCCGATAAGCAGGGAGGTGGGAGGGGAAGTGGCTGGTTGGTTGGTTTGGGGGAGGGGACCAAACAGAGAGGTCATCTGTTCCATCAGATGAGGCGAGGATGGGGAAGGAAGTTGACAATGACCTTTCAAAGGAACCATTCCGGCATTTGCCTGAAGCGATTTAGGGAAATCACGGAAAAGCTAATTCAGGATGGCCGGACGCGGGTTTGAACCGTCCTCCTCTCGAATGCGAGTCCAGTGTGCTAACCACTGCACCACCTCGTTTGGTGAAAGGGCAATGGTGGGAGCCAGTAGTACTGGAAGCAGATAGTGTCAGTCGAAGCTTACAGGAAGTGACGTCAAAATGGCTGTCTTCCATGAAACTCAGCAGGACCACAAAACTCGAAAGTAGTCAACAAATGAACTTCGGAGGCGCCATATTGGATTTCGTCGAATTTTGCTGTTTTCCTGTCACAATCTGCATGTTATCACAGACTGCCATTTCAGGGCAACGGCGCAGTGGAAGTTAACACGAGCACGTCGCTCTTGGTACGAGCTACTGTAATTAAATATCAGTTAATGACACATCTGCGGTAAGAGCCTTCACGAGATTTTAAGATGAAGGACACTGTTGAACGTTGTATGTGTTTACCATGGTGTAGTGGTTAGACACATTGAGTTATGGCGTCGCTAAGAAGTAGGTTCGCAACCTGCTATATTCAAATATTTTTTTACGCAGCTTTGCATGTGTAAAAGATTCTGAAACTTCCTTATTAACGTAGTAGAAGTATATTCGACAGTATTCAATGTTATTTACATATTATACAGCTCCCTCAGGAGTGAATTTGTTCGATTTTGGAGCTCCCTTTTGACTAAGAAACCAAAGATTAAATTATTGCGAATGAAACGAGCGGCTTTGGCAATTCTATTCTTGCTTGTCACAAATATTCGACTGTTTTTCCCGAATATATTGCGATTTTCCAGCACTCGCGCCAATGAAATTTATATTCTTGTTTGTCACTATCCCTTCGCTGTTTTTTTGTTTTTTTACGAATATATCACAATTTCTGAGGGTCCATTCACACACTGTTCTTTTGTAAAACTCGATACGACCACGAAACTCGATAGCAGTCGACAAATGTGCTGGTCAAGCATACACCATTTTGAAGTAACTTCCCTGTAAGCATCGACTGCAACTAGCTTCTCCCTAGTACTACCACACTGCACAATCCTTACAAGTGGCACACTGTCACACACTGTCTGTACGCAGCACTAACGGAAGACCAGTAAAAGCGTAACAGCACTAAAATCAAATTGTCTGCATGCTGTAGCGGTTAGTGTTTCTAGCTAGTAACACAGAGGTCCTCAGTTTCATTCCCGGCGTCCACATCAATTTTTTTCTGTTAGAATTGTCCAGAAAAAGGTCCACTAAGCCTTGTGAGGGAAACTGAAATGTTGATTGAATATAAAAGCAGAGAAATTGACGCTCAACTCGTCGAAGTACGTTACGACCAAAGACTTACACCAGGATAGGTGACACGCTATTGATTAAAAACGCGAACCATTACATACTTTTGGTTAAATAGCGAGGTGCTTGACTTATAACAACTACAGCTCTTATTCCTTGCAAGATTATATACCAGGTCTGTGAGATTTGGCCTACATGATAAGGTGGCCTGGTTTGCAGCAGAGCGCCATTCCTCTCTTCTGTCTGCCTTCCTCTTCATTTCCACGTATGTGTTACATCCAACGTCATTCGTGATCTGTGGCATGTATGATATCCTTGGTCGCCCCCGCCGACTTCTTCCCTCAATAGCTCCTTTTCCTATTGTTCCAATGATGTTGTTGTCTCGTACGATGTGCCCTACAAGTTTGTCTCTTCTTGTTTGGATGCGCCTTCACAGAGATCTGGTTTCCTGTACTCTTCTAAGCACCTCTTCTTTTGTTTCTTTGTCCGTCCAGCTGATCTTCATCATCCTTCTATAGCACCACATCTCCAGGGCCTCTAGCCGTCTTCTCTCTTCTCTTCCAATCGTCCAAGTTTCTCATCCGTATAGGACCACACTCCAAACGAAACCTTTCATGATACGTTTCCTTATTTTCAGACTGATTTTGTTGCTGGTGAGTAAGTTCCTTACTGGCAGAAGTAAAACTGTGAGGACCGGGCGTGAGTCGTGCTTCGGTAGCTCAGATGGTAGAGCACTTGCCCGCGAAAGGCAAAGGTCCCGAGTTCGAGTCTCGGTCGGGCACACAGTTTTAATCTGCCAGGAAGTTTCAGTAAGTTCCTTGTCCGATTAAATGCAATTTTAACCTTTTGTATTCTGGTCGCAATTTCTTTCCGGCTTCTACCATCTCTTGTGATTTTGCTTCCAAGGTAAGTAAATTCCTCTATCACTTCCAGCTCCTCTCTTCCAGTTCTCATTCTCAAAGGTTCATATTCTGCTCCTGTACTGCATAAAACCACTTTAGTCTTTTTCTTGTTTATTCTCATTCCATACTGATTGCATAGAATTTTTTCCATTGTTCTGAGGACTTCCTCTAGATCTTCTTTTGTCTCCGTGACTATAGCAATATCATCTGCATAACGTAGGATGTCTATCTTCTGCCCATTGATTTTGATCCCCACCTCAGTAGTTTCTCGAATTAGGTCTCTAGCTTCCTGGATGTAAGCATTGAATATAAGAGGAGAGAGAGCACATCCTTGCCTTACCCCTTTTTCTAATATTTGCTTCTTGTTCATGGTGACAGTTCCTAATCACTGCCAACTCATTCTTATAGAAGCTGAGTATCACGCGGATGTCTTTGACCTTTTATTCCACTTTTCCTCAGCACTCTGAACATCTCTTGCCAGATAACGTTATCAAATGCCTTTTCCATGTCTACAAAGTCAATACAAGTTGGTTTATTTTTCTGTAATTGCTTTTCGATAAGGAGTCTGAGTGCCAGAATCGCCTCTCTTGTTCCCAATCCCCTTCTGAAGCCAAACTGAACTTCACTCAGCATATTCTCCACCTTCTCTTCAACTCTCTTCAGAACTATTTTTATAAGAATTTTTGATGCATGTGATATTAGGCTTAGAGTTCGGTACTGTTCGTATTTCGTAGCTGCTGCCTTCTTTGGTACAGGAACAATGATACATTTCTGGAAGTCTGTCGATATCTCTCCTGTGTTATAGATGAACCTAATAAGTTTAAGCAGCATCATTTTCATGCTGTCACCAGCATTCTTTATTAGTTCTGCAGGGATGTCATCAATACCCGTTGCTTTGTTGTCCCGTAGTTCTTTTAGAGCTCTGCCAAATTTTTGTTGCAGAATGTCATCTCCCTTGTCATCTTCGTCTACTTGCTCTTCTCTTCCTATTACTTCCTCCGAAAGAGGTGTTCCGACATACAACTCCCCTATGTATTCTTTCCATCTTTTCACCATGTCTTCAACAAATAGCATTTTCCACTCTTTATTTTCTATTGTGCCTGAGAGTGTTGTTTTACGTTTGTTAAAAAATTGATTTGATGTTCTGTAGGCTAAATCAGTTCTGTCTGCATTAACAACAATGAAACGTCAGCTGACATTCTTGTTTGACAATACTCTTTGTACGAACTCACATTTATTCACTGTGTAGTGCGACTGAATCCACGGTTTGTCTAAATACATCATTGACCGTCTTAAAGCTGATGCTTCTTTTCTTTCAATAAAAAAATCTATTGTAGTAACGTCTTCTTCCTAGTATGTCCACTCACCTGCTACGTAATGATTCGTTCGTTCTGGCAACTTTAAAATTCAACACCTCAGAGTCAATATCAGTTAAATTAAATAAATCAAATTACTATCAAATCCACCTTCATCAACAGTATTTCACCATTAAATGCGTTATAAACAAAAATCTATTGTAACGCACCTCATCTTAACTATAAGCTGCACTTTGACCTGAAATATTTTATAATTATAAATCTTGAGAATTATAACTCTAAAAAGATTCTCTGATAACGGATATATACAAACAAATAAATTAAGTAGAGTAAATCGTGTATTCTCCGCTAGATGAATCGTTTTTTTCTCGGAGTACCTTTATTGGCCTAGAACTTCAGTTCTTTGTGACAAAAACCGATCGGGGTGGCGCAGTGGTTAGCACACTGGACTCGCATTCGGGAGGACGAAGGTTCAAACCTGTTTCCGGCCATCCTGCTTTAAGTTTCCCGTGATTGTCCTAAATCGTTTCAGGCCAATGCCGGGATGGTTCCTTTGAAAGGGCGCCGCCGATTTCCTTCCCCGTCCCTCCCTAATCCGAGCTTATACTCCGTCTCTAATGACTTCGTTGTCGACGAGACGTTAAAACACTGATCTCCTCCTCCTTGTGACAAAAACAGTGAAGTTTTTGCTAGGACGGTTTCCTTGTATTTGTTATTATACCACTGAAATTGCTGTCTGATAACAGATATATCTGTATCATCAGTGAGCCGCGCGGGGTATCCGCGCGGTCTTGGGCGTCTTCCCACGGTTCTCGCGGCTCCCCCTGTCGGAGGTTCGCGTGCTCCTTCGGGCATGGGTGTGTGTGTTGTTCTTAGCGTAAGTTAGTTTAGGTTAGATTAAATAGTGCGTAAGCCTAGGGGCCGATGACCTCTCAGTTTGGTCCCATAGTATCTTACCACCACCGCCGTACCGTCAGTGAAATATTCACTGCTTGTATTTTACTTTGAGACAGGTACCTGAATCTTGTTCCACTTGGCATCATGTTTCGCCTTCCGTAATTTGCACAGGGTAGACTAACTGAAATTTTACTTGTCAAAATTTGCTTGCATCTTCCATCGACTTCTCTGTCTACATAATCACACCCGTCTCGTTGTCATTGCCAGTAAAATTAATGACGTTAACAGCAGATCCAGTTCCAGAACATTTTCGCACACAAACAGCATGTCATGTGGTGCCATCCTAAGTCTTCTATGGTACATATATATATATATTAAGAAACACATTATTAACACTTCATTTTGTTCATAAAATACTTTTCATATAGCAATATCAGTTCTGTATAAAAATGTCTATTCATAGTTCAATGAAAAAAGAGAAATTTAAATGTGATATGCCAGAAAGAAGCACATTCCAAATCAAATTCTCCACTTTTGAATACAGGCAAGCACTCAGAGATGATATCAGCTACTGGTGACAGTATTAACAAACTAGAAATGTTTTATACTTAACAGTTTTCGTAGGTCTTCTAATTTTTAAAGACAATTTTTTCGGTTTAATTTTTGGAAATATGTCATACTGTTTTATGAACCTTGTGTCTGAGCACTGACCTTCAACCTATAAGTACGACGAAAATCAAAGTTGGCAAGTCCTACAGGTCGCTTCGTTCCTTTGTTATAGAGACAGAAAAATAGTGAAATCTGTAATGTGAAAGACGTCGTAGTTCATCGTTTCACGTTCAGAGCTATCAAGGAGATATGAGCTACATGTTAATGCCTGCTACATCACTTAAAGTGGAGGAACCTTAGCTTATCCGACTCACAGCTTTCATCGTATCGAATCCTAATTTTTTTCCACTGCCGCAAAGGCTTGTCACAATGCGGATACTCGCCATTACAGCTCATACTGTCATTCGAAAAGTGAAATCGACAAATTTGTCTACATGAAGGACCATGCGTGGTCAATAAGATGGAAATGCAACTAGAAGTATCACAATAAATTCTAGAACTTCCTGCAGATACCACCGGAGCAAGTCCTCAATAGAATCATCCCCCAAACAGAAACTTCTCCTTCTCCTTCCTTTCGAAACCAAACATACGAACAGTGATGTGCTACAACTAATAGCCACATATGTTCAGTAGATTTTAATAGCACATAAATCTGTAAGCTATCCACAGATTGCTGAAATATCGAAAACGAATATTTGCGTCCACTCTGTGATAATCAGACGTATTTGGGCTTAACGTCCCGTCGAAATGGAAGTCATTAGAGACGGAACACAAGTTCGGATTAGGTCAAGGATTCGAAGGAAATCGGCCGTGCGCTTTCAGAGGAACCATCCTGGCATGTTCCTGGAGCGATTTAGGGAAATCACGCAAAATCTATATCTGGACGGCCGGATCCGGGTTTGACCCGTCGTCCCCCCGTTTGTGAGTTCAGTGTGCTAACCACTGCACCACCTCGCTCGGTGCAGATGAAAAAGTGATGCAAAATTGGTTTCTGAGATGTGGTCTTTCTCTTATGGTATGTTCATCAGTTTATAGTTTTGGTTTCTCACTTTGTTAAAAGGGCATAAATTTCAATTACTGGTATAAAATTAATTTATGTATGTCGCCAGTGACGGAAAAATACTTCTTTTAAGCGTAAATTATATGTACTTGGTACTCTGAAAGATTGTCTATCCACACAGATTTTCAAAACTTATGTTTTATATGCATACATATAATACTAACATTTTTGTTATTTTTCTCTGTTGTGTAAAATATCATATTTTAACCACTGATTTTATGTGCTTCCTTTGCACTTTTATTTTTTGCATGCCTTACCTATATTCCTTGAGATAACATATGTGCAATTCAAATAAAATATTTTAACATTTGCTTCAGTACCTTTCTTACATAACTGTCCCCTTCGTCTATGTCTGTATAGTCTTCATTTTGCAAGACGCTGCATTTGTTATTTCATTTACTCTGGTACACTCTACCAAAAAACTTATTACATTAATTCTAGTACACCCTGCCAAAACAATTATTAAATTAATTCTCACAATTTGCAGTTACGATTTCGTGCCTGATCAATTTGTCTCCTTTTAGATCTGTTTCTAGTTTTACAATCAGTCATGAACTGTGGGAAATTCGGGTAAGAGAATCAAAAAAAAAAAGAAATAAATATGAAAAGTTAGTGAAGACAATGCCAAATACTGTACAACCTAAAAAACGATGAAATTACGCTTCGTCAATTTAAGATCTACGTTTACAAAGGTTTATAATAAACGTATATTTTTAACAACAAATCTGTTGGAAAAATAAGGTGCATCAAAAAAATAATTTGATTTTCAGACATTGAAGATCCATCACAGTGAACGCTCAGACGCGGGGATGTACCAGTGCATCGTCTCCAATGATGAAGAAAGCGCCCAAGGCACTGCGCAACTTAATCTTGGAGGTAAGTGCGATATTTTTATTCTAGATTTTCAAGGCTCTCTTAACTTCATCCATCAATGAAAACCAAAGGCTTTCGTCAAAGACAGCTAAGTACCTTTCTCAGATGACCAAAAAATTATAAAAAGAACGCACACAAACACACACACACACACACACACACACACACACACACACACACACACACAGAGAGAGAGAGAGAGAGAGAGAGAGAGAGAGAGAGAGAGAGAGAGAGACAGACAGACAGACAGACAGAGAAAGGGACAGACAGACAGAGAGAGAGAGAGTAAGATATTTCAAAACTTTCAGTAGATCTCTAGTTTGTATAACTTCTGTCTTGCAAATGTGCATTTATTAAAACAGTATTTATGGCCTGGAACAGATTTCATACCTGATTTGAAATTTAGCAACATTATGCAATAGAAACGCATGCTGTTAATGATTTCTAGACTCTGTCACTGGAATCGTCACATTAAAAATACTCTTGCAAATGTAGCACAATTTTACCAGTGTGAATATGTCAGGTTTCAGAACTCATTGTTTGGACTAGAATTATGCGTTGGTAATCCACGAAAAATCCCTTCAGTATGGAAGGCTTGATTTGTTGCGAACTTTTTCGGAACACGATTCAGGTGTCTTGGAGTTTTTCCGTAGACGAACGTAACAAATAGTGAAAACATGATATTTTTACGGGGTTTTGTAGGGCGTCTGAATGGCATAATAAATAATTTCTGTACATTCAGGTCCACAGCTCTCCAAATGTCATGAAACGCCAAAAGACCTCAATTTTTTCTAATTAGAAACTCCGTGAAGTTAAGCCTCATTCGTTTCAATTTAACTGTAACTGAATCTTATTTCTTAGCCTTTCCGTCTCAAGTGTAAAATTGAAGAACTTTAAATATTATTTCCAAATTCTTCCTATCAACAAACATTTCTCCATGAGACTGGGAGTGTAAGGTTAGTACAGCCAGTTAGAATCTTTTATGATGCGCAGGATCGTATTGCAATACCCTCAGTTCTAAATTTGACAACAACATTAGATCCTTTGAACAGTGCCAAAGAGCTAGGGACGTTAGTCAACAATCAAATCTTTCACCTATGATTAAGACGCTGTGGCGCAGTTACAGGTTGTGTCATAATTAATTGTGCCAACTCAGCGAGTGATAGTACACTTTAATGCCCAAGGATAATATCCCTGGCGGACACTAAAAATTCGTCCAAGTTTTATCTTGGCAAGCCCCAGAAGCCGAAGCGTCTATGTCGATGACCGGCAGACTGCCAGCTAGGGGAAAAAGCTGAGCGAGTTGCGGCAAACACGGAAGCTATTGCAGCATCAGGGAAAGGCGGAGCACCCAAGTCTGCAAGCAGAGGATAATGTTGTTCAAATGGCTCTAAGCACTTTGGGACTTAACATCTAAGGTCATCAGTCCCCTAGACTTAGAACTACTTAAACCTAACGACAGCACACGCATCCATGCCCGAGGCAGGATTCGAACCTGCGACCGTAGCAGCAGCGCGGTTCCGGACTGAAGCGCCTAGAACCGCTCTGCCACAACGGCCGGCAAGATAGCCAAGAGACACCGTCTTACTACTGGCAAAGCAGAGCGTCACAAGGAAGGCCTAGGCACAATGCAACAATAAGTATTCAGATGCCGAACCAGCAGAAAAGAGCCTCTGAAAGGTGCAGTTTCGAACGTCTGAAGCCAGTAGGATGGCTGAGAACGACGAGAAACCAGGATACGTGATGTCATTCCCATCACCACCGCCGCAGAGCACAGGAAAAGCGCCATCATAAATATACCCCCCTTATCAACAAATGTCTCATTTGCTGAATGCTGATTGCTGTCTTTCCAGACCTTGTCTCAGTAACAGCTATCTAGTGAGAGGGGAGGTTACGGATGTCAACCCTGGGCAGGCCTATCTATCTTCGATCATCTATGGAGCCCCAAGTCGTGCTGGGAGGATTCTGCCACTGACAGCTGCAGTGCCAACTTCTGAGACGACGACGACAGGGAGCACAAACTGCCATCACCCTGCGGGAGTGCTGGATGCTTGACCTGCACCGTCCGCCATCCGCCTTCAAGAGGGAGTGCCGCTATTGCTTCTTGTTCAGTTCGTGTGGGAGACGTCAATGCTGATGGGTCCTGTCCCCTGAGTGGGGACTGAGGCTGACCCCTGCGTGACAGCTATTACTTCAGGTGGACCTGGGAGCGTCTCTCCTGAGTGAAAATCTTCGCCATCAGCGACAGCACTTTGGAGATCGATCTGATGGCTACCTGTTGACGTAGACATCGCCACCCGACACCACAATGCGCCGCCATAACTGCAAGTCGGAGAGCATGCCGGCCTCTCCCTGGTGAAGAGGCCGCCGTCCTGTCGGCCCGACTCTGAGGCTCCGCCTTAGGAGACACTTCTGCAGTACCGCTTAATAAATATTTTATCGTCAGTAATGTTTTCTTGACACTCTCGAGTGTAGCTAGGTCCTCACCACTGTATACTGCCCAGCTCTCTCCTG
The DNA here is from genome assembly GCF_023864345.2 of Schistocerca serialis cubense. Taxonomy (NCBI): domain Eukaryota; kingdom Metazoa; phylum Arthropoda; class Insecta; order Orthoptera; family Acrididae; genus Schistocerca; species Schistocerca serialis. The sequence goes on from NC_064639.1 coordinate 266,987,766, forward strand.
ACTTCTGTAGGGGTCTGAAACCGAACCCCTATATCTAGATGTTATGCCCCAGGATAGTATCCCACTTCTCATATCAGATATAGGGGTTCAGTCCCAGACCCCTACAGGCGTCAGGACAGTGTCGGGCAGGATGCGGTAGTGTGGACCTAGCTACGCTCGAGAAAGCCAAGAAATCATTATTGACAATACCACATTTATTAAGTAATAAAGGATTGTCTCCCGAGGCGCAGCACCACAGTCTGGCTGGCAGAATAGCGGCCACTTCACCAGACAGAGGCCAGCATGTGCTCGACTTGTAGTTTCGCCAGTGCAGCAATGTATTGGGTGGCAGTTTCTACGTCACCAGGCAGCCATCGACCTGTGGATGAAGCGTGGCCTCCAACTCCATGTATCGAACTCCAAACTGCTCTCTTTGATTGCGAAGATTTTCACTCAGAAGACACGCCCCCAGGTCAAGCGCTGGACTCACTGTCAGGCAAGGGTCAGCCCACAGCCTCCGTTTAGGTGACAGGAGCCAGCAACATTGATGTCTGCCACAGGAGCGGGATGAACAGTAGAAGTAGCCCTCCCTCTCGAAAGTGGCTGACTGACAGCATCCTGGTCATACAGGTTAAGCCTCCAGCAGGCCTACAGGGTGATGGCAGTTCCTGCATTGCGTTGGAAGTTAGAACTGCAGCTAGCAGCGGCAGAGTCCTTCCAGCAGGACTTGTGGCGCCATAGACGATCGAAGATGGATAGGCATGCCATGGATCACCTCCAATAGCCTCCCCTTATGAATATTTATCGTTGCATTGTACCTTGCGACACTCTGCTTTGCCACTAGTATGTCGGTGTCTCTCGGCTACCACGATGACATTATGCTTCGCTTGCAGACTTGGGTGCTCGGTCTTTCCCTCGTGCTGCAATAGTGTCCATGTTTGTCGCAACTCGCTCTGTTTTTCCCCTAGCTGGCAGTCTCCTGGTAATTAACATAGGCGCTTCGACTACCGGGAGCTGCCAAGGTAGAATTCGGACGAAATTTTAATGTCCGCCAGGGACATTATCCTAGTATATAATAATACAACAACAGAAGCAAAGGTGTCCCAGTAGACATAGGTCCACAGATGTGCCATTTGTAAGCTAATCTGGTTACACACTGTTACTGACTTCATTATGGAATATTGTCCTAGCTACTAGAAAAATATACTGTGTAGCAAAAAAGTGAAGGGTATAACGGAGTCGTGAATAGCTGTAGATGTTGGGTGGTGACAGCGAATGTCACGGAGATGTTTCGTACTCGTGTGAAAGGGCGTTATCAGGACCTGACGTAATTTGAAATGTCTCCGTTGATCCATTGTGGACGTGGGAAAGTGGCTGGTCAGATATTTAACAAAGAAATTTTCCGAACAGCCGTGTGGATTTAGAAGTTATTTTATTTTCCCTACCAGTTTCGGTAGTTCAGTACGCCTTCTTCAGGCCCCATGTGCACCACTCAACAATTATCGACATTGGCATACGAGGCCACCTGTTTGTGGATGTCGTGAATTGTCAAGTGCTTCCCTCGAAGACTGGCTGCAACGTGAGTTGCAATGAAATGTCAACAAAACCACTATTTACGTCGGTGTGTAAAATTTGTGAGTCTGGCGATATATCATCTAACTTTCGGGAAAACATCATCCACACAGTTCCGAAGACTGCAAGAGCCAACAATTGTGAGAACTATCGCACAATTAGCTTAACAGCTCATGCATACAAGTTGCTGACAAGGATAATGTACAAAAGAATGGAAAAGAAAATTGAGGATGCGTTAGATGACGATCAGTTTGGCTTTAGGAAAGGTAATGGCACCAGAGAGGCAATTCTCACGTAGCAGTTGATAACGGAAGCAACACTGAAAAAAATCAAGACATGTTCAAAGGATTTGTCGACCTGGAAAAAGCGTTTGACAATGTAAAATGGTGTAAGATGTTCGAAATTCTCAGAGAAACAGGGGTAAGCTACAGAGAAAGACGGGTAATGTACAATACGTACAAGAACCAATAAGGAATAATAAGAGTTGGAGACGAAGAACGAAGTGCTCGGATTCAAAAGGGTGTAAGACAGGGATGTAGTCTTTCGCCCTTACTGTTCAGTCTGTACATCGAAGAAGCAATGATGGAAATAAAAGAAAGGTTCAGGAGTGGAATTAAAATTAAAGGTAAAAGAATATCAGTGATACGATTCGCTGATGACTTCGCTATCCTGAGTGAAAGTGAAGAAGAACCATAAGATCTGCTGAATGGAATGAACAGTCTAATGAGTACAGAATATGGACTGGGCGTAAATTGAAGAAAGACGAAACTAATGGGAAGTAGCGGAAATGAGAACAGTTAGAAACTTAACACCGTGATTGGTGATCACGAAGTAGATGAAGTTAAGGAATTCTCTACTAGGCAACAAAATAGTCCATGACCGTCGGACAAAGAAGGACATCAAAAGCAAACTAGAACTGGCAAAAAGTGAATTTCTGGCCAAGAGAAGCCCACTAGTATCAAACAAGGGAGTTAATCTGAGGAAGAAATGTCTGAGAACATAGGTTTGGAACACAGCATTGTATGTTAATGAAACAAGGACTGTGAGAAAACCAGAAAAGAAGAAAAATCGAAGCATTTGAAATGAGGTGTTACAGAGGAATGTTGAAAATTAGGTGGATTGATAAGGTAAGTAATGTGGGGTTCTCCGGAGAATCGGCGAGGAAAGGAATCTATGGAAGACACTAACAAGAAGGGACAGGATGGAAGGACATCTGTTAAAACGTCAGGGAAAAACTTACATGATACTAGAAGGAACTATAGAGGGTAAAATCCGTAGAGGAAAAGAGAGGCTGGAATATCTACAGCAAATAATTGAGGACGTAGGTTGCAATTGCTACTGTGAGATGAAGTGATTGGCACAGGAGAGGCATTCGTTGCGGGCCGCATCGAAACAGTCAGAAGACTGATGTCTCAGAACAACACCAGTACCATTATAAAGCAGAGTAGTCATTCTGTCAACACACACTGAGAGTATTTTCCGCAGTTTCCCTAACCGCTTCCGAAATGCCTGAATTGTTCCTCGGCATCAGCTATGGCTGACTAATTAAGCCATCAGGTGTCCAGTATACGACTGTTTTATAATTGGTTATATTTTTCAGTTTTTAGTAATCTTCCTCTTACAAATGTTACCACTGTAATCATAGTATGGACCACATCTGTACTGAGTTTGCAGTCCCTGAGGGAGTCGCAGTTGGCTCTTAACGCATCGGAAAAACATCAGATAGTTCTACAAATTGTACTGGTCTGGGGCCTTCATTCCAAGTAATTCCCCGAGCGAAGTGAAAACTAGTCGTAGGATCTTGAAAAGGCGGCCGGGGTGGCCGAGCGGTTCTAGGCGCTACAGTCTGGAACCGCGCAACCGCTACGGTCGCAGGTTCGAATCCTGCCTCGGGCATGGATGTGTGTGATGTCCTTAGGTTAGTCAGGTTTAAGTAGTTCTAAGTACTAGGGGACTGATGACCTCAGAAGTTAAGTCCGATAGTGGTCAGAGCCATTTGAACCATGTTTTGATCTTGAAATGGACTACTAATAAACCTGACTTGGATATTCAGGCTTAGCAACACTATCAACTGCCGTTTTCGAAATTCCACAAAGGATGCCAGTAATGTTATTCACGATGTTGACACTGGTCAAAATAAAACTACCATTTGTAAGTCGGCCAGTTATCGTCAACACGCAATCAAAATAAGCCATATATGTCACAAATATATTTTTCATTCACAAATGAACAATAAATAACTTTCCTAATAAGAAACTCATCTGCTTTGCCAACACGCCATCTCACTGGCTGCTGGCAAGGTTCGCACTCTACTCTTGTCGGCAGTACAGATCACTTCCTTGTTTGTGACAACCCGGCAATGCACAAAGTGACTCCGATTGTTAGTAACGTTTCTTATTTTCAAATGTTATAGAGAGATTATTTTTGTAAGTACTTCCTAATGAGTACATTGGTGAGAGATTTGTTGCCCTTATGCAGATTCCTATATGACGACGTCTTTAAATAGTACTGAATTTGCTTTGCTGCACATTCCACACCCCAGTATCCAATCAGGGCTTAGCATTGCTCTGCCGGTTGCAGCTCAGCTTAATGAAGGAGCTCACCAAACTGTAGTGCTGTGCGCATATCGGCACGTATCAGTGTTCCTTGGATTCATATTCCTACCAACACTTTCTTGTGATGTCAGCTGACTGCTACAATACATAAGAAGGTTTGAATGACGTTAACACGTTCACGCCGGCGTGTAACAAGGTGCCTCACGCTAGATCGTCCCATCAGACGGCGTGTACCAGCGACGGCCTACGCCCGACTCTACCAATTATGCTACAAGCAATACGATAACGTACGATGTGTTTTCTATCAGCCAGGCGCAACGAGCAACTGCGAATACAGTTTGTGAGACCCTTCAACAAGAGAGATCTCTCAAAAAACTCATTTTATTCAAGAAGCACTAAGTGGCGGTGCCGGATTTTGTAACCACCAATAAAAATTTCAGTTACACATGTTTTCAGTGACTTTAATTTGTTCAACTAATACACCATAAAACCTTTAAACTCAATATGCCACAAACCTAAAAACGTTATAGTTCAAGGTGTTTCAGAAAGATTCATCCGATTTCACAAAATTATCTTTTCTACATGAAGGAAGACAGAGACGTGGGGACAACCTTAACTCAAGCATCGAAAGTGCCAGTTTACCTTGGCGTCAGTTGCAAGCTGCCAAATATGCGCCAAGTCGAGGTGGCTATCATGTAGCAACAAGAGACGTTTTGCGTTTTCCATTTCAACAAATGCAATTCAGTTCCAACGTGACTTTATAGGGAGTGCCACCTCTTACAGCTAAAAGCATTCAACGATGGTTGTTCGTGTAATGGGAAAACCACAGATGGCCCACATGTGCTCGTCCAAGATGTAGTGTCAATGTAACAGAGTTACGCGCTTATTCCACAGAAGTTTACTCCTCGCGTGAACCTAGAACTGGCCAATCCATGTGCGTCTGTCTTGCTTGTTTTGCGGCGATGTTTGTGTTTCAAAGCATAGAGACTTCCACTGTTCATCATCTTCATTATGGTGGTAAACAACTACGTGCAGAGTTTAGTGAGCGCTTCCTAGGCTTGAAAATGGAAGATAACAATTCCTTTCTGTTTAGTGCACAGTAATGAGACTATGTTCCATGAAACTGGGAACATGAACCGCCATGACGTGGTAATAATGGGAACACGCCAACACACAACCGGGCACGAGAGTGATTCTCCTAAGCTGAACGTATATTTCGGCGATCCCCGAGAAAAATTTTACGGCTCGTTCGTTTCTGGCTTCAAGATGATCACAGGAACAACTGGCGCTTTCCACAATCTCAGTTTTCAACAGAACGGAGTAGCATCGTGGAACCTACTTGAAAGAGAATTTCTTGACAGTGCGGTGCGTACAGATCTCGCATTGTCTCACTGGCCTTCCAGGTTGCCTCATCTCATGGTATGGGACTTTTTTTCCTTTTGTGGGGTTTGTGAAGGACTCTGTGTGGCTCCCCTTCAAACATCGTTGGATGAACGGTGACGCCTAATTGTAACAGACATGAATGCACCAACTCGAGACGTGCTACCAAAAGTATAGGGCGAGTCTGACTATTTTCTGGATAGTTGTCGTGCATGTGGTGTATGACGCATTCAACATTTGTAAACCCTTAGATCCCAAACTTAATAACACAAACAAAGAGCTAACGCTTCAACATTTTAAAAACCTTTGATCCGAAACTTAATAATACAAAAAATAATTAAAATAAAAGCGAATAAATAAAAGTTGTATATGCATCCATATACGAGATATACCATCGTTAAATGGTACAGTTCTTTTGGAAACAAAAACTCTGAAGTCCTATGCATGGCTAAAATTCTATCTTCATAATAACAGGCGATGTATTCGTGAAATCGGATGAATCTGTTTGCGACATCATGTATTATTAGCTACTCTGCTGTCCGGAGAGAAGCATGTAACAGAAGAGTACTTTATGGGCCATATTAGGTACACGACAGTATTTCTCTATTTTGTGTGTAGGAGCCCGCAAGATCTCCAATCAGAGTGTAAAAAATCACAGAAGAAAGGACTAGCTTATCTTCTGAGTGAATGTCCTCCATCGCGGGTTGTATGCAAGACCACAATGCATCAACGGAAGTCACTGGAGAACCGTACGAACAAGTTGCTACTAACTATATTTAAACACACTTGATGAGCTATATGCTAGGGTGTTGCGATTCTGACGCTTGTACGTTATGCACTCGCTCTAAGATCGCCAGTATTCGCTGTTTAATAACGCGATAATTATAGAACACATTGACTCCTGTCAGTATAATTTTAGGTTGCCTGTTGTAAAATATTATTTTTGGCTTGGCTCTGAGCACTATGGGACTTAACATCTGAGGTCATCAGTCCCCTATAACTTAGAACTACTTAAACCTAACTAACCTAAGGACATCACACACATCCATGACCGAGGCAGGATTCGAGCCTGCGACCGTAGCGGTCGCGCGGTTCCAGCCTGAAGCGGATAGAACCGCTCGGCCACAGAGGCCGGCCTATTATTTTTATGTGTTAGTAAAGCAAACTTACACTTGCTGTATCTTTGATCTGTTTCTTTGGCGATTACGCTTGAAAATAGTCTGTAAGGCCGAAATTGGCCAGTCGGGTAAGGTATAACAAACAGAATTTTTGTGAAAAAAAAGCCGAGATGGAAAACTTCAAAACGTCCTTTAATCAGTCACTGTTGTACAGGGTGGTGCATTGATAGTGACCGGACCAAATATCTCCAGAAATAAGCATCAAACGAAAAAACTACAAAGAACGAAACTCGTCTAGCTTGAAGGGGAAACCAGATGGCGCTATGGTTGGCCCGCTAGATGGCGCTGCCACAGGTCAAACGGATATCAACAGAGTTTTTTTTTTAAAATAGGAACCCTCATTTTTTATTGCATATTCGTGTAGTACGTAAAGAAATATGAATGTTTTAGTTGGACCACTTTTTTCGCTTTGTGATACATGGCGCTGTAATAGTCCCAAACGTATAAGTACGTGGTATCACGTAACATTCCGCCAGTGCGGGCGGAATTTGCTTCGTGATACATTACCCGTGTTAAAATGGACCGTTTACTAATTGCGGGAAAGGTCGATATCGTGTTGATGTATGGCTATTGTAATCAAAATGCCCAACAGGCGTGTGCTATGTATGCTACTCGGTATCCTGGACGACATCATCCAAGTGTCCGGACCGTCCGCCGGATAGTTACGTTATTTAAGGAAACAGGAAGTGTTCAGCCACATGTGAAACGTCAACCGCGACCTGCAACAAATGATGATGCCCAAGTGGGTGTTTTAGCTGCTGTCGCGGTTAGTCCGCACACCAGTAGCAGACAAATTGCACGAGAATCTGAAATCTCAAAAACGTCGGTGTTGAGAATGCTACATCAACATCGATTGCAACCGTACCATATTTCTATGCATCAGGAATTGCATGGCGACGACTTTGAACGTTGTGTACAGTTCTGCCACTGGGCACAAGAGAAATTATGGGACGATGACAGATTTTTTGCACGCGTTCTATTTAGCGACGAAGCGTCATTCACCAACAGCGGTATCCTAAACAGGCATAATATACACTATTGGGCAACGGAAAATCCACGATGACTGCGACAAGTGGAACATCAGTGACCTTGGCGGGTTAATGCGCGGGATTAGCCGAGCGGTCTTGGGCGCTGCAGTCATGGACTATGCGGCTGGTCCCGGTGGAGGTTCGAGTCCTCCCTCGGGCATGGGTATGTGTTTTTGTTCTTAGGATAATTTAGGTTAAGTAGTGTGTCAGCTTAGAGACTGATGACCTTATCAGTTAAGTCCCATAAGATTTCACACACATTTGGACATTTTTTTGTGGGTTAATGTATGGTGTGGCAATATGGGAGGAAGAATAATTGGCCCCCATTTTATCGATGGCAATCTAAATTGTGCAATGTATGCTGATTTCCTACGTAATGTTCTACCGATATTACTACAAGATGTTTCACTGAATGACAGAATGGAGACGTACTTCCAACATGATGGATGTCCGGCACATAGCTCGCGTTCGGTTGAAGCGGTATTGAATAGCATATTTCATGACAGGTGGATTGGTCGTCGAAGCTTCATACCATGGCCCGCACGTTCACCGGATTTGACGTCCCCGGATTTCTTTCTGTGCGGAAAGTTGAAGGATATTTGCCATCGTGATCCACTGACAACGCCTGACAACATGCGTCTGCGCATTGTCATTGCATGTGCGAACATTACGGAATGCGAACTACTCGCTGTTGATAGCAATGTCGTTACACGTATTGCCAAATGCAGTGAGGTTGACGGACATCATTTTGAGCATTTATTGCATTAATGTGGTATTTACAGGTAATCACGCTGTAACAGCATACGTTCTCAGAAATGATAAGTTCGCAAAGGTACGTGAATCACATTGGAACAACCGAAATAAAATGTTCAAACGTAAGTACGTTCTGTATTTTAATTTAAAAACCTACCTGTTACCAACTGTTCGTCTAAAATTGTGGGCCATATGTTTGTGACTGTTGCAGCGCCATCTATCACAAAGCGAGAAGAGTCGTCCAATTGAAACATTCATATTTCTTTACGTACTACACGAATATGTAATAAAAATGGGGGTTTATATTTGAAAAAAAACGCAGTTGATATCCGTTTGACCTATGGCAGCGCCATCTAGCGGGCCAACGATAGCGCCATCTGGTTTCCCCCTTCAAGCAAGACAATTTTCGTTCTCTGTAGTTTTCTCGTTTGACGCTTATTTCGTGAGATATTTGGCCCGGTCACGATCAATGGACCACCCTGTATAAGCGCTGGAGTACACTGGTCTCAAATAGACAAGGTACTAAAGAATAGTTGATTTTTAATCAGCACGAGGTAGAACCTTTACTGATCTTTGTTTGAAGCTTAAGGACGTTTTACAGATTCTGTGATACATCGCACTATTACTTGCACTGCGCTTCTGACCACTGTATTCACACACGCAATACGTCCACAGCAGACTATCCTCTATTAGCCAAATTGTTACGGTATTATGGTCTCACGTCCGTCAGACCGATTATTCTGTTCCGTTCGAGCAAACATGTTGATATTGCACGCTTTGAAATGGACAGAGCGTATTGATATTTGCTGCCACATTTCCACTTCGTCTCATGACTCATTACTTACTGAGATTGGAGTAATGTTGTCTTTTCGCGTCACACAAGCGAGAGTACTGTTGGATCTATGTATGCGCTGTCTCAGTGTAATCGCACCAATTTATCGTTAGTGTATTGCTCCATACATCACTCATGTTTGAGTGTGGTTGTTGCAGTTTTCACAAAACGCTAGCGTAACATCTCAGTACCACACAAAATTTATATCAGTACAATATGAATTGCCATAAAACATTTATCCCTAAAATATGACAGAGTATAAAAGCCATAACGGAAAGGGATTCGATCCTTATAGTAAACGCCAACCTGTACGGTCACGGAATAAACATCGGATCTTACTAGCTCCACGCTTCCGACCGCTGTAGTCACCTAAATCCCTTGTTCCACTTTTCTTTTTTAATTCGTAGATCTTCCGACTGGTTTGACACCGTCCAACAACTCATAACATTTTGCCCTAATCTTTTCGTCTTGATATACCTACCACATACAACGTCCTCAACAACAACTTATGCGTATTCCAGTTTTTTTTTTTTTTTTTTTTTTTTTTTTTTTTTTTTTTTTTTTTTTTTTCCCTACAGTTAACACCCTCTACTTCTCTTTCGAATGGCAAGTGATAGGCATCGTTCTAAGAATCAGCAGATACTCCTTAGAAACACTTACAAGCACATAGGACGCACGAGTTAGCTGCTTTTGTCGGTGTGCGTATTCGTGCTCTGCATCCTGGTTCCGGATGTCCATAGCATAAATAATCGCTTCCTCTACAGCTTTCAGTTTACACTTACATTTTGCTACAGCGTATGACAAGATACACTACTGGACATTAAAATTGCTACACCAAGAAGAAATGCAGATGATAAACGGGTATTCATTGGACAAATATATTATACTAGAACTGACATGTCATTACATTTTCACGCAATTTGGGTGCATAGATCCTGAGAAATCAGTACCCAGAACAACCACCTCTGGCCGTAATAACGGCCTTGACACGCCAGAGTATTGAGTCAAAGAGAGCTTGGATGGCGTGTACAGGTACAGCTGCTCATGCAGCTTCAACACGATACCACAGTTCATCAGGAGTAGTGACTGGCGTATTGTGACGAGCCAGTTGCTCGGCTACCATTGATCACACGTTTTCTATTGGTGAGTGATCTGGAGAATGTGCTGGCCAGGGTGGCAGTCGAACATTTTCTGTATCCAGAAAGGCACATACAGGATCTGCAACATGCGGTCGTGCATTATCCTGCTGAAATGTAGGGTATCGCAGGGATCGAATGGAGGGTAGAGCCACGGGTCGTAACAAATCTGAAATGTAACGTCCACTGTTCACAGTGCCGTCAATGCGAACAAGAGGTGATACGAGACGTGTAACCAATGGCACCCAATACCATCACGCCGGGTGATACGCCAGTATGGAGATGACGAATACACGCTTCCAATGTGCGTTCACCGCGATGTCGCCAAACACGGATGCGACCATCATGATGCTGTAAACAGAACCTGGATTCATCCGAAAAAGTGACGTTTTGCCATTCGTGCAAAAAGGTTCGTCGTTGAGTACACCATCGCAGGCGCTCCTTGTGTGATGCAGCGTCAAGGGTAACCGCAGCCATCTCCGAGCTGATAGTCCATGCTGCTGCAAACGTCGTCGAACTGTTCGTGCAGATGGTTGTTGTCTTGCAAACATCCCCATCTGTTGACTCAGGGATCGAGACGTGGCTGCACGATCCGTTACAGCCATGCGGATAAGATGCCTGTCACCTCGACTGCTAGTGATATGAGGCCGTTGGGATCCAGCACGGCGTTCCGTATTACCCTCCTGAACCCATCGATTCCATATTCTGCTAACAGTCGGTGGATCTCGACCGACGCGAGTAGCAATGTCGCGATACGATAAACCGCCATCGCTATAGGCTACAATTCGACCTTTATCAAAGTCGGAACCGTGATAGTACGCATTTCTCCTCCTTACACGAGGCATCACAACAACGTTTCACCAGGGAAAGCAGATCAACTGCTGTTTGTGTATGAGAAATCGGTTGGAAACTTTCCTCATGTGAGCACGTTGTAGATGTCGCCACAGGCGCCAACCTTGTGTGAATGCTCTGAAAAGCTAATGATTTGCATATCACAGCATCTTCTTCCTGTCGTTTAAATTTCGCGTCTGTAGCAACTCATCTTCGTGGTGTAGCAATTTTAATGGCCAGTAGTGTATAATGCACCGATTTCTGAGTAGCCCATATTAGTATGTTCACGAATAGAACTGATTTTCGGATACTTTTCTTCTGTGTACAATTCTGTTGAAGATGTTTAGTGGTGATCCAGACCAACATATAATTAAATTTTATAAATAATGTGCTCTATTTACATTTCTGCAGCTAGTACACCTAATCCTAGTAGTTGTTGACAGTGGACACGCTTCCCACCTCCAAATCCTTAAAGAATCGAACTCCCGTGTATAAAACAACTTAAGACCGTCTGATTATTTTACTATTTGACATTAAACATGGGAAACATTTATAGTTATAGATGCGAAACCTTAGTTAGTGTCTGCTAAGCAAGTATCAAATAGAATAGTAGTAAGTAGACAATAAATTAAAACTTCATACCTGATGCTGACGTTTTACAGCGAAAATTTACTAAAGGACGAATAATTTTCCCCTTATTGTTTTGCGCTGGAGTAAGAGAAGGGGGGGGGGGGGGATGTCGTCGATAAAAAATTTCGAAAACGTTGGAATTTATGCTTAAAATTTATTAGAAGTCGCTAATTGCTCTCATTCACAAACACTAGATAAATGAAGTCTAGATAACCTGCGTCCCATGAGTTAAACGCCGTCACAAGACGTACATACAGTCTCCAGCTTTACTACTTTACTTACAGTGCTAAGCCTTTAACCTAATGTTATATCGTGTAATGAGTAGATTACGACAGCATTTTAAATTCTGTTAATAATCGTATGGAACACTGAAAATCAAATTTTTGTGCTCTTCGAAGCTGTTAGGCTGGCAGCGTGTTACTGCAATTTGATGACCGCTTTAGCCGTTTCGTAATATAGATCAGTTTCTATTAATTATAACTGACATATGATATGGATATTAATTAGTTTCCAGAGAAGAGCTGAACAAAACCACCACTACATAAAATGGAGCCCAACAAAGTCGTACCTACAAGTTAAATGTTGCCACATAAAATCAAATTTTTGTCCAACACATTCCGTTCAGTGGTTGATGACGTATCATTTATGATCGCGTTCAGCGTATAAGTTGTACAAAATTTGAACAAAAATTCGTATGGTCTATTGCTTTTAGGGTTCTTTCTCACTAGTGTATTACTGTTATTTCTGGAAGAAGTTAAGGGGTTCCCCTTGTAAAGAACTCACAGTACACGGAAATTATTTTAACCAAGTAAAGAGTAAGATCTTCGTCATCAGTTGTTACAACAGACTGACGTACCTTCTAGTTTCGCATCACAACTTTAAGTAAATTGAAAGACCATTCCGCGCTCAGCTCTTTCGCGGATATTCTACTTTGTCAATGGTAGCGCATCCGTAACAACATATTAAAAGAATCTGAAGATAAATAGGAAACCTACTTCTAATACTTAGGTATGAAAGTCATTACAGCTAATATTTCAAAAGTTACGAGTTCAGCAAATAAAGTAGGAGAAAATCTGGGAGGAACAATGCAATCATTTCTGTCGTCACCCTACGCCACACTAGTAAATCCAAGTCAGAGCAGCTGAAATTTCGCATTGGGAATTTTTGCATATTTCAGAGAATAAGGCATTTTACAGGTAGCAGTGGAAACTTTCACAAGTCTCGGGAGGTGAGCTCAAACGTATATTCCAGTGAAACGCCAAAGAAACTGGTATAGGCACGCGTATTCAAATACAGACATATGCAAACAGATAGAATACGGCGCTGCAGTCGGGAAGTGTCTGACGCAGTTGTTACATCGGTCACTGCTGCTACAATGGCAGGTTCAAAAATTTAAGTGAGTTTGAACGTGGTGTTATAGTCGGCACACGAGCGATGTGAGGTAGCTATTAAGTGGAGATTTTCCCGAAATACCATTTCACGAGTGTACTGTGAATACCAGGAATCCGGTAAAACATCAAATCTCTGACATCGCTGCGTCCAGAAAAGGAGCACACAAGAACCAGACCAACGACGACTGAAGAGAATCGTTCAACGTGGCAGAAGTGCAACTCTTCCGCAAGCAAATTACTGCAGATTTTAATGCTTGGCCATCAACAAGTGCCAGCGTGCGAACCATTCAACGAAACATCTTCGATATGGGCTTTCGGAGCCGAAGGCCTACTCGTGTACCCTTGATGACTGCAGGACACAAAGCTTTACGCCTCGCCTGGGCCCATCAACACCGATATTGGACTGTTGATGACTAGAAACATGTTGCCTGGTCGGACGAGTCGCGTTTCAAATTGTATCGAGCGGATGGACGTGTACGGCTATGGAGACAACCTCATGAATCCGTTGCCCCTGCATGCCGGTAGGGGACTGTTCAAACTGGTGGAGGCTCTGTAATGGTATGGTATGGGACCCCTGATACGACTAAACACGACTCTGACAGGTGACACGTACGTAAGCATCCTGTCTGATCACCTACATCCATTCATGTCCATTGTGCATTCCGACCAACTGAGACAGTTTCAGCAGGCCAATGCGACACCCCACACGTCCAGAATTGCTACAGAGTGGCTCTAGGAACACTCTTCTGAGCTTAAACACTTTTGGTGCCCACCAAACTCTCCAGACACGAACATTATTAGGCATATCTGGGACGCCTTGCAACGCGCTGTTCAGAAGAGATCTCCACCCCCTCGTATTCTTACGGATTTATGGACAGCCTTGCAGGATTCATGGGGTCAGTTCCCTCCAGCACAACTTCAGACATTAGTCGAGTTCATGCCACGTCGTGTTGCGCCACTTCTGCGTCCTCGCGGGGGCCCTGCACGAAATTAGGCAGGTGCACAAGTTTTCTTGACTGTTCAGTGTATCTCAAATATCATTGGGTAAAATTCTCCCCGACAAAAGTCGAGGAGCCTAACTAAACATATAATAACACGAATATTCGTTTGCTCGTTAGCAGGGTCTCAAAAAATGGTTCAAATGGCTCTGAGCACTATGGGACTTAACATCTGAGGTCATCAGTCCCCTAGAACTTAGAACTACTTAAACCTAACTAACCTAAGGACATCACACACATCCATGCCCGAGGCAGGACTCGAACCTGCGACCGTAGCGGTCTCGCGGTTCCAGACTGTAGCGCCTAGAACCGCTCGGCCACCGCAGCCGGCAGGGTTTCAAAAATTAGCCATACTGAGTAAATCTTTGCTCTGTGCTATGACTGGTTACTTCAACTTATTTGGCGACAGTTCAGAGCGATATATGAATACTTGTACATTCGGGGGTGACGTCGCAGATGACTCCTCCAAAGCCTGATTGGATGTTGTAGGCTATAGCCTGTACGCTGCGGTGGAAGTTCCTGTCGGATTAAAACTGTGCGCTAGCCAGAGACTCGAACAATAAAGCAATGGGGCCCTTGCGAAGTGGATGGGTGTGAATGGTGCTATCGGAACAAGAGACAGTTTTCTAGCATAAAGCAGAAGTAAACTGCATCAACAGATCTGGAGCGCTATTTTTGGAACATTTATGACAATAGAACAAGAAATTTGTTAAGGAGCTGAAATAGGATAAGACTTGACAAAAACAGCAAACTCCAGTTTGGAGTGTGCTTGGAGATACTGCACTATAGCAACCATCTCGGATCATGTGACGAACTTCTCTGCCTCCGATAGAATCTGTGATAGTCCCTTTCATAATTAATCCGTAGAACTCAGCCAATACGAATTTATTTGGTTATATTTCCTTCTCTCCCTGTATTTTATATCCGCTACCTTCAAAATTTCAGAGAATGCGGTCCAGTGATAATGGCCAAAGTATTTCTCTAAATCTGCAGATGCTATAAACATATCTTTCCGTTTCTAAACTTATCTCCTAAGATAAACCATGGATTCAGGGTAGTTTATCTATAAGCATTCTGATCCACCGTTCAAGTTTGCCACTAGTCGACATCTCAGTTGCGGCACTGCAGTCGCTGGTGTTGGCGGGAAATTCAAAAATGCTGTACAGAGAATGGCAAGAAATTTAAAAGTTCGTGATGGCACTGTTGAGTAGCTAAAAAATGCAAGATTGTGGGATATTAAAACATTCAAAAAATTTAAATATAATCCAAAAAGACCAAGATGACGGAACATGCCCAGCAGTGGTTTTTAGCCCCTCCCATTGTGCACTACAGTTTAAATGAGACATTGTAATTAAAAACACCTCCTTCCTCGTCTTCTAAAATGGTGTTTGTGTGAGTGTGATGCTTTTCACATTACATATTTTGATTAGATGTTGATGTTATTTGGTAGTCGATTATATGGAATACATTTTTTTGCAGGGCCATGGTTCTCACTGATAAACGTTGCAGCCTCCGTCGAAAGTTCGTTTTGTCCTTAACTATTACTATGCCTAGCTCAAATGCAGTATTAGACTTTGATTATATTTTTTTGTGATACATTATCTCCTCCCATACCTAACTTTGCGGTCTAAACATGTAGAAACGTTAGGTGATGAAAGTAAATTCTCTGACACATCATATTGAAATATAAACACCCTTTACGCACTTTGGTACGACTGTAACACTTATTCACGAGCAAATATTTAATTTGACAGTGCTTTGTGCCTTACATCAAGGATAGGTTCAAACAGTTACATTCTTCCAGTAATTCAGAATGCCTATTGGTTTGTGTGTTTGGCTAGTATTTCACCGATAATGTATTTCCTACCTGGTCCAATTAGCAACTATCCTTTAGGCCAAACTTATCTGTTTAGCATAGGGTACTTACTTACGAGTTCAGAGCCACGTTTTAGGCAACAGTTTGACTGGTATGTAAGTGAAAAATTACATTGTGATGTTAGACGTAAACATTGCAATTTTTACACTGCTGGCGTACTTTCTGCAGACATTTCAGATGTAGAAAGAATATTGTGCCACTTAACACGCCTGATAGATGTGTAAATTAATTTGAGGCAGATCGAAATATAGATATTGCCATCTGCTCGTGGCGACGAACAACAGGAGCACAAAGCAGCAGTTGATTTTACTTCATATTTTGAAATTTTGCGGAACAGGGTTTAAAATAAAACTCATCCTGAGCAACTACGTATTTCGAAATCATTAATTAGACTGCATGAGCAAACAATGGATACAAGCTGTTTACGAGGTATGTTTTATACACGTTCTCATATTCTGTAGCAAGTTTACTTGTCTGTTAGTTTCGTTACTGGCGTATTTTTGCAGCCATTTCGGACTTGGAAATAATGCTGTAATACTTGACGAGTCTCATAGATATAAATGTGGAAGACAGTTAATTTGAGGCTCCATTACACCTTACACCAATGCAATGCAGATGAATGTATGAAAGCTTCCACCTGTTGGTGGCGACAAGCAACAGAAGCATAAAGCAAAAGTGAATTTTACTTCGCATTTTGAAGTTTTGCTGATTAGTAGTTGACGTAAATCTCTTGTTTGATACCTATGTATTTCTACACTACTGGCCATGAAAATTGCTGCCGGCCGCGGTGGCCGTGCGGTTCTAGGCGCGTCAGTCCGGAACCGCGGGACTGCTACGGTCGCAGGTTCAAATCCTGCCTCGGGCATGGATGTGTGTGATGTCCTTAGGTTAGTTGGGTTTAAGTAGTTCTAAGTTCTAGGGAACTGATGACCTGAGATGATCAGTCCCATAATGTTCAGAGCCATTTAAACCATTTGAAAATTGCTACACCAAGAAGAAATGCAGAAGATAAACGGGTATTCGTTGGACAAATATATTATACTAGAACTGACATGTCATTACATTTTCACGCAATTTGGGTGCATAGATCCTAAAAACTCAGTACCCAGAACAACCACCTCTGGCCGTAATAACGGCCTTGATACGCCTGGGCATTGAGTCAAACAGAGCTTGGATGGCGTGTACAGGTACAGCTGCCCATGCAGCTTCAACGCGATACCATAGTTCCTCAAGAGTAGTGACTAGCGTATTGTGACGAGCCAGTTGCTCGGCCACCATTGACCAGACGTTTTCAATTGGTGAGAGATCTGGGGAACATGCTGGCCAGGGCAGCAGTCGAACATTTTCTGTATCCAGATAGGTCCGTACAGGACCTGCAACATGCGGTCGTGCATTATCCTGCTGAAACGTAGGGTTTCGCAGGGCTCGAATGAAGTATCGAGCCACAGGTCGTAACACATCTGAAATGTAACTTCCACTGTTCAAAGTGCCGTCAATGCGAACAAGAGGTGACCGACACGTGTAATCAATGGCACCCCATACCATCACGCCGGGTGATACGCCAGTATGGCGATGACGAATACACGCTTCCAATGTGCGTTCACCGCGATGTCGCCAAACATGGATACGACCATCATGATGCTGTAAACAGAACCTGGAGTCATCCGCAAAAATGACGTTTTGCCATTCGTGCATCCAGGTTCGTCGTTGAGTACACCATTGCAGGCGCTCCCGTCTGTGATGCAGCGTCAAGGGTAACCGCAGCCATGTTCTCCGACCTGATAGTCCACGCTGCTGCAAACGTCGTCGAACTGTCCGTGCAGATGGTTCTTGTCTTGCAAACGTCGCCATCTGTTGACTCAGGGATCGAAACGTGGCTGCACGATTCGTCACAGCCATGCGGATAAGATGCCTGTCATCTCGACTGCTAGTGATACGAGGCCGTTGGTATCCAGCACGGCGTTCTGTATTACCGTTCTGAACCCACCGATTCCATATTCTGCTAACAGTCATTGGATCTCGACCAACGCAAGCAACAATGTCGCGATAGGATAAACCGCCGTCGCGATAGGCTACAATCCGACCTTTATCAAAGTCAGAAACGTGATGTTACGCATTTCTGATCCTTACACGAGGCATCACAACAACGTTTCACCAGGCAACGCCGGTCAACTGCTGTTTGTGTATGAGATATCGGTTGGAAACTTTCCTCATGTGAGCACGTTGTAGGTGTCGCCACCGGCGGCAACCTTGTGTGAATGCTCTGGAAAGCTAATGATTTGCATATCACTGCATCTTCTTCCTTTCGGTTAAATTTCACGTCTGTAGCACGTCGTCTTCGTGGTGTAGCAATTTTAATGGCCAGTAGTGTAATTTGTTAATTACGTTTCATAAGCAAAAGTAGGTTTTTATTAACTACTTACAAGGAGAACGTTTTACACATGTTCTCATAGTTCACAGGGAATGCTGTATAGTTTCCAATCAAATTATAGATGCCACTGGCGAGACAATCCACAACCCTTTCAGACCCTCTGGCTACAATCGTGTATATTAACTTTTACTGTGTCTTAGCAACAACAGAAGTATTTTTTCCCAGTAAAAATCTGAAATACACGTTTGTGAACGTTCAACCTTTTTATCACTCGCAAGTGCGGCCAACTGTTGGGCATCACTATGAAAATATCAGCAAGTCAGTGAAGCAAAAAAAATGGTTCAAATGGCTCTGAGCACTATGGGACTTAACATCTATGGTCATCATTCCCCTGGAACTTAGAACTACTTAAACCTAACTAACCTAAGGAGATCACACACATCCATGCCCGAGGCAGGATTCGAACCTGCGACCGTAGCAGTCGCGCGGCTCCGGACTGAGCGCCTAGAACCGCTAGACCACCGCGGCCGGCTCAGCGAAGCAGTCGCAGCTGTTCGTGACCACCAGAACACATGGATGTGGTTGGTTCACTATATTCCACTGTATGATTTAATACAGTTATTGTTATTTTGCATGGTAAATTTTGAACGATTTATTACAATACAGAACATTTCGCAAATTTTATTTTAGTCCATAAAATGAAGTCAAGTGTGCGAAGAATATTTTGATTTTGTATAAATCTTGCATCTGAAGTCGTTAAAAAGTCACCTAAAATAATTTACACACGAAGAAAAATTCTTCTTCCTCCAGAAAAAAATCAGGTCTGAAAGGGATAAAAGAATTTTGTACTCAGGAATGAAAGCAATTGTTGGCAATATACTTTTGTAATGTGACACCATTTTACAAATTCAGATGGATGTTTTGAGTCCATGCGTCTGTGTGTGTGTGTGTGTGTGTGTGTGTGTGTGTGTGTGTGTGTGTGTGTTTTGCTGACTTATTTTAGATACGAAAATACTGCAAACATAATTTTTAGATTATTAATTCAGGTCGTTTAGGTATTTTTGCGCATGGATACATCCTTTTGAGTCGGCCGCGGTGGTCTAGCGGTTCTAGGCGCTCAGTCCGGAACCGCGCGACCGCTACGGTCGCAGGTTCGAATGCTGCCTCGGGCATGGATGTGTGTGATGTCCTTAGGTTAGTTAGGTTTAAGTAATTCTAAGTTCTAGGGGACTGATGACCACAGATGTTAAGTCCCATAGTGCTCAGAGCCATTTGAACATCCTTTTGAACAGAGCCAGCTTTGGGGCTATGTTGTAACTGGTTGTTTCATTTTAATGACCTGTAATGTACAGGAATAACATTGGGGGGTGAGGGTAGAGGAAGGGGTTTAGGTGAGGCTACAAACCACATATGGGCTAGTTTTACTATCTTGGCTTTCTGAACTATTAATTTTTTTTAATTTACCATCATCTGGCATTTTTTTAATTTCCTGCCAACGCCATCTTGAATTTTCAAATTTCCAGCCATCTGCCATCTAACATTGATTTTTTTTTTTTTAATTTCTGGCCATCTGTCATCTTCGATTTTTGAATTTCCCACCACCGCCAGCGACTGCATCACCGCGACAGGGAACTTGAACTGTTGATCAGAATGCTTATAGATACATATATGGGGCGTCACTAACTATTGTCACCAAGAATAACTCCAAAAATATGTAGCTGAAAAGTTTGATGGACAAAAGCTGCTTAAGCTGCATGGGACAACGGGGGCCATAATATGACGTTGGTTTTTGGTTGCTAGGTGGGTTCGCTTCAGAGATGTGGTCAACTTTGTTTGTTTAAATGGGATGCTCTGGTTTGGTACTTATTTTCTGACAGCAGCTATCGAGACGAATCCAATTATGTGTAACAGTAAGGTCATAAAGGTGGCATTAACGTCCATTTACAGAAGGTGTTCGAAGTGACGACCATTGGTATCAATGCAGTGCTGAAATCTTCTTAACATGGATTGAGTGGTATTCCTTATCACTTCGGCACTTATCGAAGTACTCGCTCTGACTATTCTGTCTAGCATATCTTCAGGTGTAGTTAGAACGTCTTTATAAACAATGTCTTTTACGAATGCCCACAAGAAAAATTACAGAGGCGTCAACTCTGGCGAACGAGCCGGCCACGACACGTCTCCTCCTCGTCCAATCCAACGATTTGGGAATTGTCTCTGCAACTCATATCAAGCCATCAGCGAAAAATGTGCCGAACACCGATCGTGTTGATACGATATTCTGTTCCTTGTTCCTAAAGGTATTTCTTCCAATAACAGATATAAAGAGATTTTCACTATTTTTTTGATCGTTGGGTTTGGACGTTGCGGACGTCACATGACATCCGTTAAAGTTCGTTTGTTGATCCTTCCACTCAGTTTTTATTACAGAGGCCAACCAGCTCTCTGACCACTGAGCTACACAAGCACGACTCACGAACCGTCTTCACAGCTTTAATTCCGCCAGAGTTCGAGTCTCGGTCCAGCACACAGTTTTAATTTGCCAGGTAGTTTCAACAGATATAATGTTTCTTGCAGGAATGTGTTGTACTTCCTACCATTAAGATTTACTTCAATGCAATAGGGGCCAATAATTCTGTCCTCCAGAATCCCACACCATACATTCACCGACCACCGTTTTTGGTGTGCAAGTTGCCACAGCCAACATGGACTTTCAGTTGCCCAATAATGCATGTTACGCAACTCAACATTTCCATGATTCGTGATCGTAGCCCCGGCAGTAAATAAAATCAAATTAATAAATGTGTCATCCCTCTGAATCTGAAGTTGAGCCCATCGTCAGAAGTCAGTGCGACGCATACAATCCATACCAGTTAATTCTTGGTGGAGACTGATATGGTAAGGATGATATTTATGGCGATGCGGAACACGAAAAGCACTACTCTGGTTCATACCAGATTCCCTTGCGATTTGACGCGAATTAACACAAGTGGCAAGAGTACCAAATGCCGTTTCCCCGTTAGTAACTTTCCTTTTCCGGATATGTTAGCTGGCCGTTGCGACCGAGCGGTTCTAGGCGCTCAGTCAGGAACCGTGCGCTGCTACGGTCGCAGGTTCGAATCCTGCCTCGGGCATGGATGTGTGTGATGTCCTTAGGTTAATTAGGTTTAAGTAGTTCTAAGTTCTAGGGGACTGATTACCACAGAAGTTAAGTCCCATAGTGCTCAGAGCCATTTTAAACCGGATATGTTTCTGATGCATTAAAGATCCAATTGTTCTCAATTTATCATACACATATTTAAATGTACGACGTGTACGGTAAGTACGTTGACGATATCTTTCAGTGTATAAGTCTCTAACTCTCATTGAATATCGTTGGCATTCTCCGTAAATGAGAAGCATATCGACTAGCTCTTCGAAGGAATACGTCATTCACATTCGCTTGATTCGACGATACTAGCCTTACCGTTCCTATTAGTGTTGTATTGCGAAACCGTCGAATGGTGTTTACGTGTCAAAGGCACGTTAGATTGATACTTCGTATTCGCTGAATATTTACTATTTGCACGATATACGAGAGATAATTGTCAGAGCATGTGCTTCGATAAGTGCCGAAGTGATAAGGAATTCCACTCAATCCACGATAAGAAGATTGCAACCCTGCATTGATTCCAATGGTCATCACTTCGAACTCCTTCTGTACATGGATGTTCATGCCACCTTCGTGACCTTCATTGACATTCAAGTACCTTACTGTTACACATCATTGGATTCATCTCGATAGCCGCTATCAGAAAATAAGTACCAAATTATAGCATCCCATTTCAAAAAGCAAAGTTGACCTCCATATCTCTGACGCGACACCATCTAGTAACAAAACCCAACGTCATACACTCCTGGAAATTGAAATAAGAACACCGTGAACTCATTGTCCCAGGAAGGGGAAACTTTATTGACACATTCCTGGGGTCAGATACATCACATGATCACACTGACAGAACCACAGGCACATAGACACAGGCAACAGAGCATGCACAATGTCGGCACTAGTACAGTGTATACCCACCTTTCGCAGCAATGCAGGCTGCTATTCTCCCATGGAGACGATCGTAGAAATGCTGGATGTAGTCCTGTGGAACGGCTTGCCATGCCATTTCCACCTGGCGCCTCAGTTGGACCAGCGTTCGTGCTGGACGTGCAGACCGCGTGAGACGACGCTTCATCCAGTCCCAAACATGCTCAATGGGGGACAGATCCGGAGATCTTGCTGGCCAGGGTAGTTGACTTACACCTTCTAGAGCACGTTGGGTGGCACGGGATACATGCGAACGTGCATTGTCCTGTTGGAACAGCAAGTTCCCTTGCTGGTCTAGGAATGGTAGAACGATGGGTTCGATGACGGTTTGGATGTACCGTGCACTATTCAGTGTCCCCTCGACGATCACCAGTGGTGTACGGCCAGTGTAGGAGATCGCTCCCCACACCATGATGCCGGGTGTTGGCCCTGTGTGCCTCGGTCGTATGCAGTCCTGATTGTGGCGCTCACCTGCACGGCGCCAAACACGCATACGACCATCATTGGCACCAAGGCAGAAACGACTCTCATCGCTGAAGACGACACGTCTCCATTCGTCCCTCCATTCACGCCTGTCGCGACACCACTGGAGGCGGGCTGCACGATGTTGGGGCGTGAGCGGAAGACGGCCTAACGGTGTGCGGGACCGTAGCCCAGCTTCATGGAGACGGTTGCGAATGGTCCTCGCCGATACCCCAGGAGCAACAGTGTCCCTAATTTGCTGGGAAGTGGCGGTGCGGTCCCCTACGGCACTGCGTAGGATCCTACGGTCTTGGCGTGCATCCGTGCGTCGCTGCGGTCCGGTCCCAGGTCGACGGGCACGTGCACCTTCCGCCGACCACTGGCGACAACATCGATGTACTGTGGAGACCTCACGCCCCACATGTTGAGCAATTCGGCGGTACGTCCACCCGGCCTCCCGCATGCCCACTATACGCCCTCGCTCAAAGTCCGTCAACTGCACATACGGTTCACGTCCACGCTGTCGCGGCATGCTACCAGTGTTAAAGACTGCGATGGAGCTCCGTATGCCACGGCAAACTGGCTGACACTGACGGCGGCGGTGCACAAATGCTGCGCAGCTAGCGCCATTCGACGGCCAACACCGCGGTTCCTGGTGTGTCCGCTGTGCCGTGCGTGTGATCATTGCTTGTACAGCCCTCTCGCAGTGTCCGGAGCAAGTATGGTGGGTCTGACACACCGGTGTCAATGTGTTCTTTCTTCCATTTCCAGGAGTGTATTATGGCCCCCGTTGTCCCATGTAACATTTGTCCCACAAACTTTTCTGCTACTATCATACTTTCGGAGTTATTCTAGGTGGCAATAGTTAGTTACTCACACTGTATACCACTGGGCAATATAGCTTCGCCTTTCTCCTGAACCCAAACTTATATTTCCCGATGCTTGCTTCTCCCATTTTTACCTTTCTTCTATAAATAATTCATGTCAGAATTTGCACTCACCACTTACTAAAGTGATGGTTCTGTAGCATCCACACCTGTCAGTTTCCGCCTCTTTTTTGGAATTGGAATTATTATATTCCTCGATAAGTCTGTGGGTATTTCATTTTGTCTCATATGTCCTGCATAGCAGATGGAGTAGTGTGATGGCTGGTTCCCCCAAAGATCTTAATAATTCTGAGAGAACTCGTCTACTGCAAGGGACTTGTTTCGACTAAGGTCTTTCAGCGTTCTGTCAAATTCTTCTCGCAGTGTCATGTCTCCCAGCTCACTTTCATCTACTTTCTCTTCCTTTTCTATAATATCGTCTTCAGGTCCATTTCCCTTGTATAGCTATTCCATATATTCCGTCCACTTTTCAGCTTTTCCTTCCTACCCGCATTAAAGGCCAATACCTTTCACCGATCTGTGATACTTTTGCTGGCTTACTCTCTGAACTCTTGATATGCATACAGTTGCTGCTTGTTTCTCTAAAGATATCTCTAATTTTTCTGTAGGGGTAACAGCCTTTCTTCTTTTCGTGCATCCTTCCACAGCCTTGCATTGGTCCTCTAACCATTCCGGCTTTCGCATTTTTTACTTTCTGTCACTCTCACTTTTGTAACTGTCCCCCTGAAACTCTCAGCAGTCTGTAATTCCTGCAGGTTTCCCAGGTCCCGTCTTCTTAATTTCCTACTTGTTTTTACAATTTCTTGAGGTTTAACCTCAATCGGTATTAACCTGTGTTTTCTCAAATCACGTATGAAATGGGCTTCGCATTGCAGATATACAGACGGCGATGCTTACGAGATATTCCATGGTGCAGGCTACGAATTTAATTTGGTGAGACAGTCCACCACATTTCCTGCAAACATATGCCTTGGTATTCGACTATTATAGCCGGTGATTGGAAGTGGAGCAGGTGTACTGTTGCATCCCAAATATTTTCACTGCGAAAACTTTGTCGTTGCAGGTCAAGGTCTCTAGCGCAGTCTGCAGTCAGTACCATGCAACGGCTCTACAATGCTAGCTCAGAATGCAGTGCTTCAAAGGCTAGACCATACCTGTGCCCATGTAGTTTTATATAAGTTTGGCTACAGGTCGTGGAGGCCTCGGTGTAATAGCTATCTCCTTTCACTATTAGGCTAAAAATCTCATGTTCGATACCAGTCATTTAATGGACTTGGATCAAAAATAATGATCTGTATCAGGCGAAAATTCCAAGTATAAAGAAAGGAGGGAAGATTACAGTTTAACTTCCCGTCAAGAGGACGTTCATTAGGGACAGAGCACGAGTTCGAGTTAAGAAAGAGTGGGGAAGCAAACCGTCTGTGTGCTTTTCTAAGGAACCTTACTGGCATTTGCCTGAAGCGATATAGGGAAATCACGAAAACTATAAATATGCATGGCCGGACGGGGATCTGAACGGTCGTCCTTCCGAATACGAGTTCAGTGGGCGCCATCTCGCTCTGCGATTTCCAGTAGTCAGCAGAATTCTGCCAACCGTGTCAAAAAATGTGGAGGAACAAATAGAGAATCAGGACATCCTCCCGTCTATTCTAGGAAAACTGATCCTAGAAGCGGAAGAATCAACTGCGAACAACGGTATATAGATGCAGATTACCAAAAGGCTCTTTCGCAAACTAACAAAAAATAAAAGACAGAGGTAAACTAGTCTCCCGTTGGTGTCCCTGGTGAGGACTGCCCAAAATGCAGCTGTTGGGAGGAAGACGAATAAGACTGATGTCGTCCTGAATGGAAGTTAAACGTGATAAGGGGTACTGAAGTGAAATGGAAAGAGGACAGAGATTTTTGATCAGGTAGTTATAGAGTATCAACGAATGGTGTATCACGCATTGGCGTTAATATCGATAGGAAGATAGTTAAGGGGATGAGTAACATTAATGTAATGATTCTTATGAGTATGCAATGAAACCAGCGTCGGCTACTATTATGCAGGCTTCAACATATCACAATCTGATGATGAGGAAATATTACAGGAATAAGTGTGGAAATTCAGGTACTGATAAAACATGTGCAAGGCGATGGAGGTTCGATAAAATGGGATGACTAGTATAATATAGCAGTGGAAAGAAATGAGGCAAAGTGATTGGAGACTGTCGGTTGCGGGGGGGGGGGGGGGGGGGGAGAAACGAAAGGAGGCAGAGAGGCTGGAAGCCATAGTTTTCAACGGGCTGTACCGAGCTCGATATTACAAAATCACAAGAGCAAAATTTATTCTTGAAAAAAACCTCAAGAAATGAGAAGTTGGACTCCATAATGCCTACACTAAGACTGGACTACAAAGCAAAAAGACATAGACTGAGATCATAACCTAAATGTTATTATTATTATTATTATTATTATTATTATTATTAATCGTTTCAGAAGCATCACACATTTCGCAATATGCATACCATAATTAACAAAAAGTAATAAATAACCACGTGTTGAAATAGAAGCTATATAGTGTCAGCCCAGAACGGGCCACATCCACTGTACTTGGCTGCGCTGATACAAGTTCTTCTCAGAACACTGCACAGGGCGTAGAAGGTTCGAGAACCGTCTATGTTACACCAAAGTCGCAACGTCTTGAAACGAGGAGGAAATACCAGCTGCACAGAGTATCGTTCATCTAGCAATACCGACCTGAAGTCAGTTCAGAAATTTCCATGTAGTCCAACGCTCATTCCATCCATTTGCGAGCTCTTCTGATGTTGAGAGCCAGTAGTGTTTCTTGGTTTTATCGACTTCTCCACTGAGGAAGTCTCTTGTTTCTTGAATCCATATTAGATATAAAGAACTGTGTCTGACTTTAGTTGTGGAGCGGCCGGCTGTGAGCCATGAAGCGAGGCGTCGTAGGGGAGTAGATAGGATGCCTTCTTCCTTGTAGGCTGCTGCTTCCCTTCTAAATGGTGGAGATATGATGCTGCCAAATAACAAAGTTCCTCAGTTTGGGTTCGTCGTAGGCAGCCAGTTATCAATACACAGCTTTCACTTAGGGTACAGTCTACTTTCTGGCTTGTGCCGATTTGTATTACACTGGTCCAACACCCTCACCAGTGGAGAAGCACACTGTTAAAGTTTTAGTTTTAGCAAGTACTCCTCAATTGCGTTACTTAATTTTTAGTGTATGTCCTTTCTTCTACTGATTCTCATCTTCATAATGGAACAACGTTTCTCAACAGTTACAACTTTATACTATACATATGTGTCATGTCTGTTCTGTCGTACATGTCCGACACACACACACTATTAGGCATGACTGCCTTCATAACGGCAGTGCAGATGCGCAACTGGGACCGTGTCTCTTGAGGAAATATAGGACTCGCTGTGAGCAAGCAGGTGAAGGGACAGTGGACGCTACTAGCTTGTGATGACAGGTTGAGAATTTGGGTTGGACGGGGAGGGTGGTCGGATGGCCGACGTGGTTAAGGTAACCGCTCATGTTGTGTGGGATATCCGGGTTCGAGTCCCAGTTCGACACAAATTCTCGACTTCCACCATCGAATTATATCTGTCACCTGGAAACATTGCGCTGGCTAATCCTTTCAAATCAGAAGCACAAAAACGTGACAGTGCTCAACAGAGTGTTGTAATTTTAAAAAAAATGAGTAAGGATTGTACAGGAACGCAACATGGCGGCGACGACTACTTTAAGAAAAAAAATAATGTAACTGATTATTTTTGAATTAAAGACTTTCCTTCTTTCTTTGTAATGAATGAGTGATCCAGAATATAATGTCATATGACACAAATGAGTAGAAATATGTTTAGACATTCAGTGGCATGTTTTCGTGACCACAAATTATGCGGAGAGCTGAAGTTGCTGAACTTAACCTTTAGAGAAGAACAATAATATATTACCTTCAGTTCAAATGTCAGTAAATACATACACTTAAAATATTGGTAAAAGTAAAGGGGCCTAAGTTCAGTTTCCTCAGTTTCGACGTAGGACCATATTGGTAATAGCCTTCCACTGCTTCATTTGTGGAAAAAGGGCGCCTGTTAAAACCACCTATTGACATAAAAAAACTGACACAGAATTGCCGCCCATCCACAAATATTTCAGTGTGTGAAATTGTGGAAATCAAACTTACGTGCATTACCTCTCAGTTAGGTAATTCTATCCGTTGATGTTTGTTTAGTGGAATTACTCACAGTACATGTGTCGCCTCTAGGCAATAACCAAGTCTGTTTGATGTGTGTCACTTCGAAGGACACTGGAGTATCTAACAAATGTGAGAGGACACAAAATTGAAGCCTATGGCCACAGATTATTATCTGTCTTCGTGGGTGAAATTATATACAACACAAATGAAGTGGGACAGTTGCAGAGACTTTACTGGTCTCATACTGACGATTTTATGCATATAGATGGAAGCGGCGTGTGAAAATTTGTACCAAGGTCGGGAATCGAAGCTGAACCTACAGCTTACTAGGCAGGTAAGTTAGCCACTCTGCCACGTTGGCACAGCGGTTCACACACACCCTGACACGCCTCCCTCCTCCATCCAAATTCTCACTGCCACCCCGATCTACTTTAAATTCCCTCTTACACACGAACAGAATTGCCAAGGCTCTCCATGTTCTGGAATAGCATCTCAGTATCGAATGTAAATGGGGGATCCAGCCTGAAACCCAGGTGCAGGTACTTATATAAATGAAATGACACAGTTTCAAAGATTTTACTGGTCTCATATAGACATGATTTTATGCACGTACACTGAAGTGGCGAGTGAAAATTTGAAATGGACCTGCTTCTCCTGCTTACGAGGCAGGTGCGTTAGCCCCTATGCCAACTTGGCATATTGAAATTATGTCATTTCATTTGTATAAGTAACTGCGCCTGGGTTTCGGTCTGGATCCCACATTGACATTAGATGCTGAGGTGCTATTCCAGAACTTGGAGAGCCTCGGCACTTCTGTTCGTGTGTAAAGGGATTTTAAAGTGGACTGAGGTGGCAGTGAGAATTTGGATCGAGGAGGGAGGTATGCCAGGGTTATCCGTGCAGGTGTGGGAACCGCTGTGCCAAGTGGCTTAGTGGCTAACTCATCTGCCTACTAAGATTGAGCCCCCGCTTCGATTCCCGGCCTTAGTACAAATTTTCACTCCCCGCTTCAGTAATAGTTGTTGTGTTGGCAGAAGAGCCAACACCGTGTTACCAGAGGAGGCCGAAATGCACACGTTTTTAGCTCACGCAGGCTGGCGTGAGGAGGGAATAACTATACTGGCGTGAGGTCTGCAACATGACAAGCAATCAGAATTCAGAAAGCGGACGTAATTAGTTTGATACTTAACTTTAATCCATTAATGGTGAACGTCGCTCTTGACGGTATATGAGACACAATATTATCTGTTCCGAAGACATAGTAACTGAATATGGCGCCTTGCTAGGTCGTAGCAAATGACGTAGCTGAAGGCTATGCTTAACTGTCGTCTCTGCAGATGAGAGCGTCTGTAGTCAGTGAACCATCGCTAGCAAAGTCGGCTGTACGAATGGGGCGAGTGCTAGGAAGACTCTCTAGACCTGCCGTGTGGCGGCGCTCGGTCTGCAATCACTGATACTAGCGACACGCGGGTCCAACGTATACTAACGGACCGCGTCCGATTAAAAAAAAATGGTTCAAATGGCCCTGAGCACTATGGGACTTAACATCTATGGTCATCAGTCCCCTAGAACTTAGAACTACGAGTACTTAAACCTAACTAACCTAAGGACATCACACAACACCCAGTCATCACGAGGCGGCCGATTTAAAGTGTGGTATCTGGCGGTGACACCACAATAGTAATAGTAGTTTTATTCGTCTGTGGACATTGGTCATTAAGAACAAAACATTCACAGGTCTAGTTTCACATGGGTGTAACTTGTAGACAGAAGAGGCCTCATAGTGGGCCTGAAGCAATGTAGGGAAACCATGGAAAACTTAAATTAGGATTTCCATCCTCTCGAAAACAAGGCCAATCTGTTAATAGTCCAAGCATAATTCATAACTAATAACAAAAATTATTACCTGAATACGAAACATATGAGCTTATAGGAAGTTAAATCTGAAATATATTTCCTGTTTCATGAAACTCGATCCATGATGGCGAAAATAGCCAAAAAGTCCGCAAAGTTGCAAAAAAATGTTTTTTTTTTTTTTAATCAGTAAAATCTATAGTTCCGATCGAAAAATTTTGTATAAGAAAATTGTAGGGCTTGAAAAGATCTGGCGACTGCTTTTTTTTTTTTTTTTTTTTTTTTACATGTATCGACTGATTTGTTACATTTCGAGATTTATCGAACAAACGTTTAAAAACCCCGTTAAAATTCATGTTTACAAACTTGCTATTTACTGTAAGAAAAGTGCACGTGAAGTCAAAAATGTACCTGTTTGAAAAATCAAAAAATATTAATTATTTTTCTAGAGACAGCGAGTTTTCGGAAAAGAAGGCGCTCAGGATAATTGGCTCGACCTTCTCAGTGGATTGCCCTACGACAACGGTTTTAGTCATATCCTCTTTGCAAAAGAGTTTGCGCTACCACGATATTACAAAATTTTTACGATTTTACTAACTTTAAGGATCAAAAACTGACTTCGAAAAACTTGAGTTTTTGTAGAACATGGTTTTTTAACTAGATATCCCAGTCTTTATTTAATGAAAATAGCTTTTTAAAAAATTGCTGGCAGTTTTTCACGAATTTAAAAAAAAAATATTTACGACTTCTTCTGTTAAGCTAATTGACACGATTGAATATTTATATTTCAAGTAAAAAATACTGGAATACGTTTCACTGATTTTTTTAGAATCAGTAATTGAGTAATAAAGTCAAGCGAGCAAGGGCGGCGGTGTATGCGTGGCAGTAGGGAGGCGAGGATCGGCGGGGGTGAAGAGGGGGGGGGGGGGGGGGGGGAAGGTGGGTGATGGAGCTGGTGCTGTACATGCGCGTGCTCGTTCTGAATTTATTCGTGTAGAAAATCATGCCTGCGTAGATTATTTTTTTAGACTGTCCCAGAATCCCAGACCGTTACATTTTAAAAAATTAAAGCTCTGCAAAAGTTATAAAAATACCTTGTCGCTTGTACATCAAGGACGTTTTATAATGC
Source organism: Schistocerca serialis cubense (assembly GCF_023864345.2). NCBI lineage: Eukaryota > Metazoa > Arthropoda > Insecta > Orthoptera > Acrididae > Schistocerca > Schistocerca serialis. The sequence continues at coordinate 267,018,885 of NC_064639.1, forward strand.
ACGGACCACCATTTCGTAAATTACTTCATCTTTAAATACATATATTCGGTGTTAAGCTCTATCAAGCCCATCGTCATGAAATGTTAGCTGCATCCATTACATTTGTTTAAAAAAGTTATCTCGGCTCCAGAAGATCGTAAATAATTTTTTTCTTTAAATTCGTGAAAAAATGACAGCAGTTTCTCTTTTGAAAAGTTAGTCTCTTAAAGTAAAAAGTCTTAGTTATGTGTGACTCATTGTTTGATCGTTAAAATTAACAAAATTGTAAAAAGTATTTAATACCATGGTAGTTCAACTCTTTGCAAAAGAAGTATGCCTAAAACTGTTATGCAGGGCCATCCTCCGAGAAGATCTAGCCATTTATCCGAAGCGCCTTTTTTAAAGAGTTCTCCGTATCTCAAAAAATAACGAATATTTCTTAATTTTTTGAAATAGGTACTTTTTTGACTCACCACGGGCTATACTTACAGCGAATAGCAAATATGGTAACGTGATTGTTAATGGGATTTTTAACGTGAATGTTAACGATACTTTTAGTGGATTTTTCTGTATATCTCCAAACATAACAAATCAACAGATACTTCTAAAAAATCACTAGATAGATATTTTTAAATCCCACTACTTTCCTATTTAACGTTTTTCGATTGGAACGTTAGTTTTTTATTTATTTATTTAAGAAAAATCGTTTTCTACAACTTTGAGGACGTTTTTAGCCATGTTCACAATCGTGGATCGAGTTTCATGAAAAATAAACTCTATTTTAAATTTAATTTCCTACACACCCACACTTTTTGTTTTCAGATAATAATTTTTACAAAATTAACATTAGAATACTTCGACTACAACAACAACGCTATCTCCTACGGCTTATTCCTAGAGTACAAAGTATTTCTGTTTCTACATTCTTGTAAATAAGTTGGTTGGTTAATTGAGGGGGGGGGGGGCGGGACTGAAGAGCGAGGTTAATCGTCCCATGGGATTAGGGAAGGAATACGGCCTTGCCCTTTCAAAGGAACCATCCCGGCATTTGCCTAAAGTTATCTAGGGAAATCACGGGAAACATAAATCATGATTTCCAGATGCAGATTTGAACCGTCGTCTTCCCGAATGCAAGTCCAGTGTGCTAACCATTGCGCCACCTCTGTCGGTGTAACTAAGTTATTTCATGATGTAACAGGCGAGTCCTCCACTGTTCATCCACTTCTCGATACCAATCACTGCACACACTGATACACATCTATCAGCCAACATCAGAACCGTTACAGTGACGTACCAGTATAGTTTCCAGTTTGTGTATCACAACCAGAGGCATTTTTTACCCACATAGCTCATGTAGAATATGGTTCTGGCCTCGCGCAGCAAGATTGCTTTTTTTTCCTTGTTTTTTTTTCATTGGCGGAAATTAACCATTAGCAGTTTTAAATTAAAAATATTAACAGTATTTAGAATCAGGTGCTCATGAATGTGCAGTATTTTTTAACTACTGCAAATAATACATCCCAGACATATAACTGTGGGTATTTCCGAACGTTTGAGGAATAGATTAGTCATAATTCTATTTTATTATTATGAACATGTGTCACGATGTTGTAGACGGAAATAATTTACTTTACACAGTAAACAAAGCTCGCCTAACAGTCGATGTTCTTATACCCTGTCTAAGAGTTAGTGTTGTTATACCCTTACACTAAATGACATAGTTCACTTAGCGGGACAATCGAATGGCCAGAACATCCCCAAAGTCTAACAGTTATTCGTTTGAATTAAGGTTACTGATAATCTAGCTCGTTTAGAGCCGGTTTTGCAATCCCCATTCACTAATTTTGTGTTAGGGAACTGTGTGTCTTTACAATATTATGTCTACCATCTTTCAGTAAGTTTCTATGAAGTTTTCGTGCTTGCTTTAACAGTTAACCGATTCAGATACGCCAATATGCTCATTCCTTCCCGAGTAATGTTCTAGCGTTAGGTTTCCAGCTTCTGCCACTAACCATGACGTGCCAGGGCACTTCAAAAAGTAAGTGTCACAGTATTATATCTGACCAAGGAACTTTTATTGAAGGCTGCCCTACACTTCAAAGTGAAACAGATACACGACACTACTTTTAAACCGTCACGAAGCAGGAGGAGCTTTCTACCAGTCGTCCAATTCCTCGACGACAGAACTCCTCTCTTTGGTCACACAGCCGTTCGAGATTCGATGTGTGAACGTCCTTATCTTTCAAACATCTCTTCCCTCCCCAGACGTTCTTGCAGCTAGTCGAAAAATGAAAACCCCATGATGATAGATCTGGCTAATGTCGATGGCCTTCCTTGCCGTCTGTGGGACCTTAGTCAACTTGTTGCCGCCATTTCTCTACGACTGTACGCGACGTTCCATTTGGTCCACATATCGCCACGATCTCACGATAAATCTGTTCGCTGGTTAGACGTTTTGCCCACAAGAACTGCACTGTCCCGTGTACTTCAATTTTTGAGAACGTTTCCTGTTTCTGCGCCGTTTCAATCGCACACTGTAATGCACCTGTTATACCTACCGCAGCAGAACTTTGTACGTATGGATCACAGAATATGTAGTCCGTCCCCGGTAGCTGAGACAGTCTGGCTTTCGCCGCCGTGCAGTGTGGACGTGCTGTTGTTTCCGCCTGCGGAGCGCGCGCGCTCGCTGTTTACATTCCAGCGGCCGTCTCTTACATGTCGCTTACGTGTACTAGAACCATGGCCAATCGTTTTAGAAAATCAACACTACGATTCAGCTTCTGCAATGACTACGCACGACCAGAGGCCTTGGAAGTGGAACGCTTCCTACGTGACGTGGCTAAGATCCCAGATTCCGACATCTTGGGCATCCATTTGCCCATATTAAGCAGTACAGTGTACGTCAAAGTCGGCAATGAAGCGGTGTGTGAAAAAATACTTCGTGACACCGAACACGGATTACGCTTTTGCCACGCCGACGGAAATGTCGGAGCGGTCACTGTCGACCATGCAGGCTTGCGAATGCGCACCATACGAGCTTTCGAACTTCCGTTCGAGCTCCCGGCGGAAGACGTTGTCGCGGCTTTCCGCCCCTATGGCACTGTACGCTGGGCGCACTTCCAAACGTACCCCGTTCTCAACGGTGTACGACAGATCACCATCGATCTCCATCACCACGTGCCATCTTACCTGCAAAATAGGGGGTGCCGTGCGGTCGTCATATACGACGGCCAACCCAAGACCTGTTCCGGGTGCGGCAAAGAAGGCCACCTCTGATCTGAGTGTCTTCAGCGACGTATCATCCAATTGCCAGCCGCTACCGTGACTCTTCCCTGCTGCTACGGATACCGCCGGGGTCGAAACGTCGCGCTCACAGCCTGACGCTACTCCGGCGCCACTACCAACAGTGACGACTTCCGATCCCCACCCGCCCGATCATATGAACGCCCCTTCACTTGATGTTCCCCAGAGCGCGACTCCCTTCCGTCTTCCGGCACAGAGGGACGAACACACAAACAACGTTCACCTAAAAGGCGCAAGGGGAGGCGTTGTTCGGTCTCAGAACGAGACGGATCGCCTCCCCCTGATGCTCCAGAGGCCGTCCAACCCGACAAGGCCTCGAAGAACCTGCACGACGATACGAATGACGACCACATGACGCCGGCTGTGACTGTCGGTGCCTACTCTGCTGGCTCATCCAGGTGCTCCTGAACCAATGGACTTCACTGTTGCGACTGCCGCCGAGCCGTCCTCCGCCCCGACGACCGAAGTGGAACGTACGACCATCACAACGACAGCGCCTTCAATGACGTGGAGTGAGGACGTCGACGAAGGCCCGGGCCAAACGCTGGGGACAGAGTTACTCCAGACGAAAGCCTCGTTACGCCGCTGATAACGCCGTCAGGTGGCGTACGACACGACTCGCCGTTGCCTCGCCCCTCTTCGTCCTCCGCTGGTGCAGTTCCCCTCCACGGCGGGGTACGGCTCCAAACCTGCAGAGTAGCGACGATCAATACTAACACCATTAGCTCACCCGTGAAACTTCAACTGCTGCGAGAGATGATATGGGCCCTGGACGTCGACATCGCACTACTACAGGAAGTACACTTGGCCACACTTCCAGATGTCGCGGGATATAACACTTATTCTTCTCCTGGTGACGACATGGGACGCGGCGTAGCCATCTACGCCCGAGAAGGCATTCCAGTGGCCGATATCACATACCTTCCATCCGCCAGAGGCATGGCCAACGCCGTAATGGGGACGCGTATTGTCAACATTTACGCTCCGTCAGGCCCCACGCGCAGATGCGACAGGGCACTATCCTATTCAGAAGAAATCGCCTCTTTGTTTCTTGGACGATGCGACCGTTACTTGCTTGGGGGTGATTTTAATTGTGTCCTGCACCCTAAGTATCAAGTGCCCCACTACAACACCTGTCAAGAACTGCGTCTTGTCGTCCGAGATCTGCTGCTCCGCGACACTTGGGAAGTTCGGCACGGCGACTCGCCTGGACATACATACCAGTCGAGTCACTCCGCGAGCCGCCTTGATAGGATTTACGTCTCTTGGGAACTCACTCCTGCAGTCTAAGATGCAGAACTTTGTCTCTTGGCCTTTTCGGACCACTGTGCCTATATCTGCAACATTCTCCTCCCCCAGCAAGTGGTCTGGCGTAGTCGTGCACCGTGGAAGCTAAACACCTCCCATCTTCATGATCCCGAATGTCTTCAACGTGTTACCGAGACATGGGCCACCTGTGAACGTCGCTTACCTAAGTACTACACGACCTTGATCTGGTGGCTGGAATGTGCCAGACCTGCCATTCGACGTACCTTGATTCAGTATGGCAAGGAAGCAGCTACGTGCCGTCGGCACACTACCGACTATTTCTAAGCCGTTCTCCGCGACCTTGACGACCAGCCGCCTACCTCTGACACCCAGAGGGAACGCAGCAGGATTAAGGCGGAAATTGTAACGTTGACACGCCGTAGGCTGCAGGGGGCGATGGTGCAAACCCGATGTCAAGATTCGGCTGAACAAGAACATACCACCATGCATCATATCACCTCCGATAAGAAACATGGACGACAACGACTCATCACCGAGATCTACACCTGTCGCGCCCAGCAAGTCACTTGCCAGGCCGAAATCGTCAATGCCTTTGTAGACCACTACCACACAATGTACCAGGAAGAGACTACCAACGACCACGCTGAGGAGTCTGTGTTACCACATGTAACTCGCACTCTCGCCAGCGACGAAGCGGGCGAACTGACGGAGCAAGTCCACGATGCAATCAACAAAGGTGGTCTGAATAAGTCACAGAGGTATCGACGGATTGCCGATAGAATTTTATCGCGCTTTCCTCACACTAATGGCGTCACGGTGGACGACGATGTTTCATGAACTGATGACGATGGAGAACGCCGTACCGCCGTCCTTTGTCACGGGAATCATTATACCCATCCACAAACCGACACCGGGTGTGACGACAGCACATTACCGTCCCCTGACTCTGCTTAACGCAGACTGTAAAATTTTTACACGCCTACTGGCTACGCGATGCCGCAAGGTCCTGCCTAGCATTCTATCCCCGGAACAGACAACTCCGGGTGGCTCAGTTAAGGAGAATGTCGTGATTTAATTGCACTGGCAGCGGCGTGCAGACTCCGCGCCGCCGTGGTTGTCATTGATTTTTACAGCGCATTCGACAAGGAGCAGCATCGTTTTCTGTTCTCAGTGATGAGCCGAATGGGTTTTCCACCAGCCTTTATCTATGTCTTCCGACGTTGTACGGCATCGCCGAATCGCTGAGTGGGTTAGTCCGTCAGAGACTGATTGACGGAGTTAGTGATTGCGGTAGTGACTGAGAGACTGAGCTAGTGACTGAGACTGCTAGTGATGGAGTCGCTGAGCTGGTGACTGAGACGCTGAGCTACTGACCAAGGGGAGGCCGCCAATTGTGAAATTCAGATTCGATTCATACTGCGCATAATAAAAGCTCATGGCCAGAGGTGTAATGTGGCAAAGCACCAAGATGCACTTCTCAGCCGTTGTCGAGAAAATCGACAGTTAAAAGAAACCGTTGCGGTGAAATACTCTCTACGATTAATAATTCTCTACAGGGTCGTGGCGCAGCGGTAAGCGCTCGGGTTCGTAATCCGAAGGTCGCCGGATCGAATCTCGCGCTATGCAACCTTTTTTTTTAGTATTTGCTTTTTATAATTCAAATATATATATATATATATATATATATATATATATATATATATATCAGTTGCAACAATTATGCATATAATAAGTTGTTGAAAGACGTTTGTCGTGGAAAAACTGGCGACTTCGAACATCATTATGTTTTCCGCAAACAAAGTTGTATTTCACAAATGTTATTAATTGTCTTCATAATGTTAACCACGTATAGTTAACGGAAGACGTAGAAACGATATTCCGAAACGAATACGTATAGCGTAAGTCAAACGTTCGAATTAGAATAGAGACCCCACGAACACGAATTTGCTGTGGCAGGTATGAAATATAAACTCTGTTACTCGCTCGTTACACTTGCATGACAGAAGTTGAATGGGCCGAAACGAGCCGCCGCATAACAGCGTAGTTGCCTGCTAACTTCGAAAGAAGGTAGATGCGGTCCCTAGCGCAACTTATAACATTGTCGAAAATCAGTGCGGACGGGGGAGCTTTGGTACACCCTGTTAAAAAAAACGGAAAAATGGAGGCGGTACAATTGGAGAGCGATCCGCCTTCACCAACATGCATAAGCAATTCATTAATATATATATATATATATTTGAATTACAAAAAACTAATAATAAAAAAAATTGCATGGCGCGAGATTCGATCCGGCGACCTTCGGATTACGAACCCGAGCGCTTACCGCTGCGCCACGACGCTGTAGAAAATTATTAATCGTTGAGAGTATTTCACCGCAACGATTTCTTTTAACTGTCGATTTTCTCAACAACGGCTGAGAAGTGCATCTTGGTGCTTTGCCACATTACACCTCTGGCCATGAGCTTTTATTATGCGCAGTATGAATCGAATCTGAATTTCACAATTGGCGGCCTCCCCTTGTTAGACTGAGCCCTCCAGTCAGTGGCAGCGATATAATACTTGCAGTCGAGAGGGCGTCGGCGGCGTGTTGCTTGCGAGTCTGCCTTTGGCCTCTTTCCTTATGGGTACGCTTGATCCACCGCCTGCTATCGATCTTCTTGCAATATCTTTGCCGACCGGTGTGCTGGCGACAGTTTACGCCAGCACAATGAACACCAAATGAAACATGGTGCGCAACAGTGATCACAAAGATTCGCACCATCAAGATCGAAGGCGGACTCCTCGGGAGTTACAAACTGCGCAGTACGTTCAACTAGTTATCGACTTTTAAAGAATATTTATAGAATCTTATTGGTGTAATGGGGTGATTAGAAGTGATAGAATGTGATGGCATACAACGAATGCGAAACAGGCTGCCTTGAAGTTTATCGCGAAACTAGCTATTCTTTAAGACGTAGCTGCAGATAGTGTGATAATATGTTTTACAGGCATGGAAAAAACAAACATCTAGAAGCTGAATTTGTCCAGTTGTTCCAGGTGATATGAATTGCAATGTCACACAGTTTTTAGAAGAGATAGTTTGCTGTAAACGGGTATGATTTTTATGCGCAAACCAGGAGCCAAACAAAAGCAAGTTATTTTGATCAGCTGTTGCCCAAAAGCAGTGTTTACGCTGTAGTTTTGGTTCTCTTAGCCTATTTTCCCACTCTTGCTTGCTGTGACGTAAATATTCCCTACTGGCCTTGAAAGATCAAGGCACATGAGAAAGAATCTTTGGGGCCAGAGCATCTCCAGCTTCTCGCAGTACAATAAACAACTTTCCAACCAATTTATGACCCACATTAACAGTCGACGGAATTGTATACATCGCAGGTTCGAATCCTGCCTCGGGCATGGATGTGTGTGATGTCCTTAGGTTAGTTAGGTTTAACTAGTTCTAAGTTCTAGGGGACTGATGACCACAGTAGTTAAGTCCCATTGTGCTCAGAGCCATTTTTTGAATTGTATACAAATGCATTAAAGCACTGATGTAGTTGACCTTGCTACAACTCTGTTGGTACCTCTAATTTCCAGAGTTCCTTTCATATGCATTTCCGCTTCAAATCACGATTGGTCGGAGTTGAAACCAAGTGCCGTACCGAACGATGGGATAAGTTTGTTTATCTCATCTACAAATTTTCGGGGCGGTTCCGCAGTTTGCTTTCCATCATCAAGTTGACACTTAGTTTGGAATTTCATTATCTTTCGTCTTCCAATTCTGTAGCACTGTTTGAAGTTAAGCAACCATCCACTGCTTCCCTTGAAATCACTGTAATTAATGTTGCGCGAAATTTGATGTGCGTAAGGTAGTAGGTCACTATGGTGCACATCCTGTGAATTACATCGAGCATCCTTGAAACGCCCAAACATAAGTTTTTTGTAACAAGTGCGCCTTGTTCTCCCTTGAGTATCCTTAGTTTTTCCTATGCACTATACGGTCATATTGCTGGGGACTTATTCTAAATCTGTTACAATAATTGAAGACTGGAAGTGGGGAACGCTGAATGTGCCGAAAAGAAATATTTATGAGAACGGTAGAAACATTATGGAAGTTATATTACAAACACTTTGTATTTAAAGATATATAAATTCTGATATTTGACATGACTGTTAATATTTCACCCAAACACTTTTTAAAAAGGAACATCTGATATTGAGAACAGACTCCCATAAAACTTAGTATTTCGATAAGGCTGAATCTGCCTCGCTACTTAAGCAAGGAAACGCCGAATATCCACCTAAGTTCTTACACATCTACATCTACATGTATACTCCGAGAACCACCAAGCGGTATGTGGCGAAGGGCACAATTCGCGCCAAAGTCATATCCCCCCCTCCTTCACTGTTCCACTCGCGGATCGCGCGAGGGAAAAACGACTGTCTGAACGCCTCAGTACGAGCTCTTTGAATGATGATCATTAGGCGATTTGAAAGTTGGTAGTAATAACATATGCTCTACATCCTCAGTGAAGATTGGATTTCGGAATTTAGTGAGCAGCCCCTTCTGTTTAGCGTGTCCCATTTCAAACTTTCTATGAGATTTGTAACGCTCTCGCGATGGATAAGTGTCTCAGTCACGAATCTTGCCGCTCTTCTTTAGACCTTCTCAATCTCTTGAATCAGACCCAACTGGTAAGGGTTCCATACAGACGAACAATACTCTAAGACTGGACGAACTAACGTATTGTAAGCTATTTCCTTTGTTGAAGAACTGCATCGCTTCAGGATTCTACCAATAAACCACAATCTAGAGTTCGCCTTACCCGTTACTTGTGCAACCTGATCATTCCATTTGAAATCATTTCGAATAGTCACACCCAGATATTTGACTGATGTTACCGCTTCCAAAGACTGATCATTTATTTTGTACTCATACATTAATGGGGATTTTCGCCTTGTTATACGCGGTAGGTTACACTTACTAATGTTGAGAGATAACTGCCAGGCATTACACCACGCTTTTATTTTCTGCAAATCCTCATTGATTTGTTCGCAACTTTCGTGTGATACTACTTTGCAGATCGTTTATGTAAATCGTAAGAAGCAGAGGACCTATTACGCTGCCCTGGGGCACACCTGAAGTTACTCTTGTTTCTGTTGAAGTTACCCCGTTCAGGACAACATACTGCTCCCTGTCTGTTAGAAAACTTTCTATCCAACCGCATATGTCATCGGATAGACCGTAAGCGCGCACTTTTTGGAGCAAGCGACACAGTTCGGAACTGAGTGGAACGCCTTTCGAAAGTCGAGAAATATGGCATCAACCTGGGAGCCAGTATCTAGAGCCTGTTGTATATCATGCACAAAGAGGGCCAGCTGTGTCTCGCATGACCGCTGTTTCGTAAATCCGTGCTGGTTTCTGTAGATGAGCTTGTCAGAGTCTAGAAAGGTCATTAAGTCTGAACACAAAATATGTTCCATGGTTCTGCAACAAATCGATGTCAGTGAAAGTCGTCGGTAATTATGTGCATCCGATTTTCTACCCTTTTTATAGATTGCTATGACCTGGGCCTTCTTCCTTTTCTCTATAATACCGAAGTGTCGATTGGAAGCCAGGTAACTATGACCAGACACTCTGATATCACTTACACAAAGATTCATAAAACGCTGCATATTTCACGTCAGGAAACAGAATTATAACAAATACGCCCTTCGTTTTTTCTTCACTTAATTTACTTGACAGATGAAGTTGACGCACATTTCCCAAGAAAGGTGGATCACTGAAGCACTGTCCCATTTTGAACACAGAGAACTCAGTCCAGTCTACTTCATCAAAATGAGTTTTCATTAGAAACTTGCCTTTCTTGCCTGAAGTGAAACGTGTTATTAAAGCTTTGGTTATATTTAGTTTGCTGGTGTTAAGGTATGTATTAAATAAGGAAGACAGATCCAAGAAATCACCTTCACCCATGTTGATCACCATAGAAGAATTTTTTACTCAATCTGTGGCCACCATGTTTTCCTGTTGTTCAGGCATCATGCATTTAGCGTTCTTCTTCCTTTTCTCTATAATACCGAAGTCTCGATTGGAAGCCAGGTAACTATGACCAGACACTAAAAACTTGATTTCAACATTTTCAAAGATACCTTTGGAAACATGCAACATTAAAGGCATCAGCATCATACGTTATTTGTTCTGCCCGACACAGTTATCAAATCACAAAATGTGTTTCTCTTTGTGTGTGAATCCCGAAGCCATGACATTTAATTCACTGTATGGCGAACAATTTGTCTGAATGAGCATATGAGAGCAGTCGTGAGTAAAACATGTTGCTGTGTGTGTCAGCGTCGCAAATCTATGGACTCATTCTCGCTTAAGGGCTTCTGTAAATTTGTAAAGTCGATTTGCATCACGTCCTGTGCTTTCTCGAGATTTTCACGATGAGTTTGCAATGCAGATTTGCCAGATCCATCAGAGGTAATTTTAGCCTGCATACTAAGCTTTTCACGTAGTTCATACGTTTTGACGAAAGGAACACTGCTGAAGAATTTCTTTGCAGAATAATATTTGTAAGACACTAAAGAGCTTTAATGTTTTCTTTAAAAGAAGCATACATACGGCTTATATTTAAGTCTGGGCTGAAATACTCTTTATTTGTCTTTCTTTTGTCATAGTAACTTTCTTCTCTCGGAAATCAATTAAAGTGTGCTTTGATTTAAGTTTCCATCGTTCAACTTACTTTTCTGAGCATGAGACTTAGCAGTGTGTTCACTACAGTCCATGTACATTGTTTTCCCCTTTTTAAGTTTCTCTTGAAGGGCCTGTAACCGGTGGCAAGAAATTCCAAAAACATATGGGAATATTTTACCGCATACATGCATGCATCCTCCTGAACTATTAGGTACCGGTACTGTGTAATGCATGCTGGCTTGCCTTCTCTTCTCACAAGGTTGATCATATGTACTGCGACGTCTTCTGGCAACAGGAGTTACTTTAATGCAGCCTATTATGTACGAACCTTTTAGCTCTTCAGAGAGTTGGTAGGACTGCACAAACAGAAGCTCTCTGTGTTGATATGATAATGATTTGCAGGAATATTCACACAACACCTGAAAACAAACCTATATAGTGGCAATGAGAATAGTAATAACGAAGCTAAAATAGTAATATTCCTTATACACTCCTGGAAATGGAAAAAAGAACACATTGACACCGGTGTGTCAGACCCACCATACTTGCTCCGGACACTGCGAGAGGGCTGTACAAGCAATGATCACACGCACGGCACAGCGGACACACCAGGAACCGCGGTGTTGGCCGTCGAATGGCGCTAGCTGCGCAGCATTTGTGCACCGCCGCCGTCAGTGTCAGCCAGTTTGCCGTGGCATACGGAGCTCCATCGCAGTCTTTAACACTGGTAGCATGCCGCGACAGCGTGGACGTGAACCGTATGTGCAGTTGACGGACTTTGAGAGAGGGCGTATAGTGGGCATGCGGGAGGCCGGGTGGACGTACCGCCGAATTGCTCAACACGTGGGGCGTGAGGTCTCCACAGTACATCGATGTTGTCGCCAGTGGTCGGCGGAAGGTGCACGTGCCCGTCGACCTGGGACCGGACCGCAGCGACGCACGGATGCACGCCAAGACCGTAGGATCCTACGCAGTGCCGTAGGGGACCGCACCGCCACTTCCCAGCAAATTAGGGACACTGTTGCTCCTGGGGTATCGGCGAGGACCATTCGCAACCGTCTCCATGAAGCTGGGCTACGGTCCCGCACACCGTTAGGCCGTCTTCCGCTCACGCCCCAACATCGTGCAGCCCGCCTCCAGTGGTGTCGCGACAGGCGTGAATGGAGGGACGAATGGAGACGTGTCGTCTTCAGCGATGAGAGTCGCTTCTGCCTTGGTGCCAATGATGGTCGTATGCGTGTTTGGCGCCGTGCAGGTGAGCGCCACAATCAGGACTGCATACGACCGAGGCACACAGGGCCAACACCCGGCATCATGGTGTGGGGAGCGATCTCCTACACTGGCCGTACACCACTGGTGATCGTCGAGGAGACACTGAATAGTGCACGGTACATCCAAACCGTCATCGAACCCATCGTTCTACCATTCCTAGACCAGCAAGGGAACTTGCTGTTCCAACAGGACAATGCACGTCCGCATGTATCCCGTGCCACCCAACGTGCTCTAGAAGGTGTAAGTCAACTACCCTGACCAGCAAGATCTCCGGATCTGTCCCCCATTGAGCATGTTTGGGACTGGATGAAGCGTCGTCTCACGCGGTCTGCACGTCCAGCACGAACGCTGGTCCAGCTGAGGCGCCAGGTGGAAATGGCATGGCAAGCCGTTCCACAGGACTACATCCAGCATCTCTACGATCGTCTCCATGGGAGAATAGCAGCCTGCATTGCTGCGAAAGGTGGATATACACTGTACTAGTGCCGACATTGTGCATGCTCTGTTACCTGTGTCTATGTGCCTGTGGTTCTGTCAGTGTGATCATGTGATGTATCTGACCCCAGGAATGTGTCAATAAAGTTTCCCCTTCCTGGGACAATGAATTCACGGTGTTCTTATTTCAATTTCCACGAGTGTAGATATTTTATTATGTAATTCAAAACACATCGCCGTCTCTATGCCAATACCTGTGGTTTGAACTTACATCACGCAGTAGTGGCTGCTTAGGAGCAGCACCTGCCCTTTTGTGCATTGAATATGGTCTTCATGAATTCTTACATTCGAGTTTCTTTTCAGGTTAGCAACCTCTCCTTTCCTTTCCATTATAGCAGTAAACAGTATCAAAACAAATACACAATATTCAAAGCACTGAAATAGTAGGAGCTCTCACCAGACTCATGTTACAACAATCACTGCCTTTAGGCGCGGTGCGGCTGGTCCCGGCGGAGGTTCGAATCCTTCCTCGAGCATGGGTGTGTGTGTTTGTCCTTAGGATAATTTAGGTTAAGTAGTGTGTAAGCTTAGGGACTGATGACCTTAGCAGTTAAGTCCCATAAGATTTCACAGCCATTTGAACATATTTTTAGGCGCGCGGCATATTCAGCGTTCACCATGCCGCAGCCGATGGACATTCCATTCTCCTACATCTATCGGATGTCTTGAGAATAAAATAGGAAACCTTTGTGGTACTTCCAACCTTTCCCATGGTAGTCGCATTGGTACATACAACGGTTTCCATGAAAAATCTGTCACTGCACAGTTTTGATGCCCCCAGATTTTCCCATTCTTCAATTGTTTTTTACTATGCTGCGGATGATCTTCCATTGTACGTGATTGTCTTTGTTACCCGGTCCTTGGGCAACGATTATCCTTTACTGTGTTTCATTGGAGACGGCATTTGTGGCTTCCTCTCCGACAAGGATGATGAACTACGTGGCTCGATACCTGCTTCAGCACCACTTTCACTTGTTATGCACATATCCTCATCGTGTACTCCTAATGTACGTCGTCTGCACAGTCGAGCGTATACCACACCACATGTTCTACTGATTCATCTTGCAGAAACGCTAATATTTCAACTGCCACTTGTTCCTCGCTCTGCGAAATTCCTTAGGTTCCTTTCAGATGAAATATCAGCTTCGGCAACTGTTTTCGTAGATATAATGCAGTGTTTGCTTTGCTTATAGTTGCCATTGCTCTTCTTTGTATGAACACTACTTGCACTGTTGTGAGTTACTCGTCGACTAAGCAATTCAACTATGCTCCATAGCCTCATGCTGTGCTCACCATTGGATATCTCCAGTCCGGCTCCTTGTTTCCATTAGCAGCTAATATTGTGGCTGCATGTGCGCCATGTGCTGTAAACATCATTGTCCCTTTGCGGCCTCGCACTTAAGGGGTTCCTTGTTAGCGGGGAGGTCACGTGGAACTTACTTTCTGAATATATGAAGAACAGATACTATCTTCATATATATAGTTAAGGCTTACCGGCCATTTGACCATCTTCTGGGCAGATGCACACACATTGCCCGAACTCCTACGGGAATCGGTAAAGCCGCGATTAATGAGTGTAACGGGCAGGGGCACTACGAATATAGTGCGGGACAATAAGTTGGGAATGTGGGTCTCACGGGAGGCGTGCCAGAGATAAGTCCCTGCAGTCGCACTATCCTCTGTGTCCTCGATGGCTCAGATGGATGCCAGCACAGTAGCTCAGCGTGTTCGGTCAGAGGGTTATCTGCTCTCTGTAATAAAAAACTGAGTGAACGGATCAATGAAGAACCTGAATGGGTTTCATCGGACGTCCGCCCCGAACAAATTCAACGAACAATATAGTACAAAATGAGATCAACAAGAAAAAGATGGATAGAGCGTCTGCCATGTAAGCAGTAGATCCCGGGTTCGAGTCCCGATCGGGGCACACATTTTGAACTGTCCCCGTTGACGTATATCCACGCCTGTATGCAGCTAAGGGTATTCATTTCATTGTATTCATTTAGTTTTAAGTTCATTACTTTCTGAAGTCGCTACGTGGATTAGGATTTTCCAAAAGAATGGTTCAAATGGCTCTGAGCACTATGGGACTTAACATCTATGGTTATCAGTCCCCTAGAACTTAGAACTACTTAAACCTAACTAACCTAAGGACATCAAACAACACCCAGTCATCACGAGGCAGAGAAAATCCCTGACCCAGCCGGGAATCGAACCCGGTAACCCGGGCGCGGGAAGCGAGAACGCTACCGCACGACCACGAGCTGCGGACAGGATTTTCCAGTCGATGTATCGCGACTCTTCAGTGTGTGGCATAAAACATTGGAGTTTGCCGCGACAATTGTTTCTCTTCAGAGTTCTATAATTTATAGTTTTATAATATCATCCATCTCAACGTGAACTGTGATAATTTGTAACCTGTTTCGAGAAAGTCTGTACGAGAGAGCACCTGCGACGGCGGCAGCTGTCACTTCTACTTCTCGGTAATTCGAGCTATGGTGAAAACACGCAAACGGTGGTCAGCTTACTCTCCCGATGTAGTGATGACAGTAGTAAGAACACCCTCTTCACTACGTCAGTTTCAGAGTACACACGCCCTAAGCAGGCAGTAGTCCGACATTGTATTTCAATTTGATTGTGAAGAGGCATTAGTCGACCGTGGTTTTTCTTTGCTGTGTGAATGGAGCTAATAAGTCATGTGTGATGGGTCGATTTATTGTCTTGGGTGATTGTGATATACCTCTCCTTTATTTAGACAACTTAATAAGGAGCTGCCTCTAACTAAAATTGACAGGATCGGCGGACTCACTACAACATGTTCTCCCCACGAGACAGCAAAATTTCCCCCTCTGATTCCTCATTTCTCGCAAATCCAATGTCTGTCCATAGGATGGACGAACTGTAGGAACAACAGCAAAGGAATACTGACAACAACAGACTAAACGAAAACAGATAATTACCATCAGGGAATGTGAAACGTTTTACCTACTTTCCCTATTTTGGTGATAGGTGTCGATGGATAAAATAATTCATTAGTCGATCTGTAGAATTTTCGTAGGTTAATTCTTCAAAGTACTTGCAATACATTTACAGGTCGCCCTGTTTCTTGTGGTGAAAGGATCCTGCTAATTAGTGCCCCTTTAAATATGGATCAACTCTTCTCATTGGAGTTCTCCTTTTGCGTCGAAAGGTGCTAAAAGATATTTCAGTTGTTCGGTGTATGCACTGGAATAACGCACCAAGATAGTCTGAATCTGACGTATTGCCTGCAATATAGATGATGACAGATCGACTACATCTGCATGTATTTCCGTCAGACAAGAGAATGTCTGTCAGAGTCCATCAAGACAATAACAGCTGGTACAAAAATATTTCAGTATCATTTGTTCTCCGGCGAGCATTTCTTTGACCTCGTGGAGATCACGTTCTCTCCATGCCCTTCACACGCGGCACCACAGAGCAGACGACTCCACCTAGCAGGTAGAAACGCCCGTTCTTGGCCCGCCTCGCCAATAACATAGGATCGGTGCAATTCCGATCCGCACCGGCCATAAAACACCTCCTGAACGTGCGGTGCTTCCTACTTACTAACGACCTTAACTCGCGAACGTCTTTCGTCGGCCAATAGAGAGCAGGGAAGTGGGACATCCCATTTCCAGAATGACAAGTTACATTTCAGATGGTAATATGATCTCTTCCGCTCGCTTACACTCTATACTGTCAAAGTATCCTGACCCCTGTTAGTTGCCATTAGTGAAATGTGTCCACCCTTCGACATTCATGACGGCCTGAACTCTGTTCAGGACACTTTCAGTGGAGTGTCTGAATGTCTACGGAGAAATGGCAGTCCATTCTTCCTCAAAAGCCACGAAAATTAGTGATTTTGGACGCTGGAGTGAGGTCCACGTCCTAACTCATTCCAAAGGTGTTCCATTGTCGGGCTTCTGGACAGGCCAGTCCATTTCAGTAATGTTATCATCCTCAAACCATTACCTCAAAGATGCTGTTTCATGGCATAATGCACTGTCATGTCGATACAAAAAATGATTCTGCACTATTCGTCTACTATATTCAATACACAATGTTGATATCCTTCTGCACTTCTCATTTTCTTAAGTTCACTAAGAGGACCACAACCTAACCACTGCAAACACCACCCTGCTATATCGAATTCCTGCATATTTCAGTGTTGGCACTACACATGATAGCAGGTAACGTTGTCAAATCCATTCGCTAAACCCAAGCCCTTCCATTTGATTGCCACAGAGTTGCGTCGACAGGAATAAAGCGATATAAAGCACTTAGGAATGAGATAAATAGAACTGCAGAGATTCCAAGAAGAAATGACTGGACGAAAAATTAAGAAATCCAAAAAGAAATGATCACCGGAACGATAGACTTAGTACACAGAAAAGGCGAAACAACCCTCGGGGTGGAATCCAAAACAGGAGTGGAAACATTAAGAGTGCAACGGGAATTTCACTGTTAAATGTTGTGGAGAGAGCAGATAGGTAGAAAGAGTACACCGAACTCCTCTATGAGGGTAGGGGGAGGGGGGTCCTTATCTGATGATGTGGTGAAAGAAGAAATTGGAGTCGATTTGGAAGAGATAGGAGATCCAGTATAAGAGTCAGAATTTAGAAGAGGTCTGGAAGACTTACATATCAAATAAGACGGAAGTGGTAGACAACATTTCGTCAGAGTTTCTAACTTCATTGGGAGAAGTTGCAAACCAAACGACTATTCGAGTTAGTGTGTGGAATCTACGCCAAGGGCCTTGCCGCAGTGATAACTCCGGTTCCTAACACATCACCGAAGTTAAACGCTGTGGGGCTTGGCTAGCACTCGGATGGGTAACCGTCCGGGTCTGCCTAGCACTGTTGGCAAGCAGGTGCATTCAGCTCTTGTGAGACCGGCTGAGGAGCTAATTGACTGAGAAGCAATGGCTCCGGTCATGAAACCTGCAACGGCAGGGAGAGTTGCGTGTTGACCAAATGCCCCTCCATATCCGCATCCAGTGACGCCTATCAGCTGAGGATGACATGGCGGTCGCTCGGTACCGTTGGGCTTACCGAAGCCTGCTCTGATGGGATTTTTATTCTTTTGTGTTGAATCTATGATCCTGGCGACATAGCACCAGACTATCAGAAAAATGTCATCCACACATTTCCGAAGACAGCAGGAGTTCATAAGTGCGAGAACTACCGCCCAATCAGCTTAGCAGTTCATGGAGCCAAACTGTTGACAAGAATAACATACAGAAAAATGGAAAAGAAAACTGAGGATCCGTTGGATGACGATCAGTTTGGCTTTGTTAAAGGTAAAGATACCGAGGATAATGAAAGCGAGACTAAAGAAAAATCCAAGACACGCTCGTAGGATTTGTAAGCATATAAAAAGCGTTCGACAATGTAAAATGGTGCGAGATGTTTGAAATTCTGAAGAAAATGGGAGTAGGCTATAGGGAAAGACGTTTAATATGCAGATGTACAACAACCAAGAATTAACAAGAAGACTGGAATCTAGAATGAACTTCTCGGAAACGAAAGAAATAAAAAGAAGTTCAAGAATGGGATTAAAATTCAGAATGAGAAGATATCAATGATAAGATTCACTGATGAAATTGTTGTCCTCAGTGAAAATGAAGAAGAATTACAGAACTTCTTGAATAAAAGAAATAGTCTATTAAGTACAGAATATGGAATGAGAGTAAACAGAAATAAAACAAAAATAATGAGAAGTAGGAGAAATAAAAATAGCGAGAAACTTAACATCAAGATATTATCACAAAGTAGGTGAAGTTAAGGAATTTCACTACCTTGGAAGCAAACTAATTCATCACGGACGAAACAAGGATGACATAAAAAGCAGACTACATAGGCAAAGAAGACGTTGTTGGCCAAGAGAAGTATGTTAGTATCAAACATAGACCTTAATCTGAGGAAGAAATTTTTTAAAATGTATGTTTGGTGCACAGCATTGTGTGGTAGTGAGTCATGGACTGTAGGAAAACTGGAACAGAAGAGAAACGAAGCATTTGAGGTGTGTTGCTACAGAAGAATTTTAAAAATTAGGAAAAGAGATCAGCTTGTGTAAAACACTGACAAAAAGGGACAAGATGATAATACATGTGTTAAGACATAAGGGAATAACTCCCATGGTACTAGAGGGAGCTGTGGGGAGTGAAACTTGTAGAAGAAGACAGAGATTGGAACACAGCCAACAAGTAATTGAGCAAGGAAGGTGCAAATACTACCCCTGAGACGAAGAGGTTGGCGCAGGAGAGGAATTCGTCGCGGGCTGCATGAAACCAATCAATGATCATCACGCCAAATCACTCGCTACTCGTCGTCCACTATCTACCAGCGTCACTTTTCACCGACTACAGAAATGGGTGGTTTATAAGCAGTGGTTCGGCCATTGTACCCCATTCTTTCAACTACGTACGTTGGGCTAGGGGACCACTTTGGAACTAGCGAGTGATTCCTTCTGCTTATTTCAATCCATTTTTTACGATCACCCTCCGCAACGCTCGACAGTCCGTGTCGTCAGTGCATGAGTTCTGCCTGGTCTTGGTTTAGCTATGGTTTTTCCTTCACGTTTCCACTTCAATATCGCATCACCAACAGTCGACTTGGGCATCTTTAGAAGACTTGAAATTTTCGTGTTGCACTTGTTACGAAGTTCACATGCAATGACTAGTCTAGGTGTGTAGTCACTGAGCTGTCCTGGTGGACCCATTCTGATGTTAGTGCTTCTTTACTGACAACACGATATTCCCCACTTCCTTTTATAATGGCGGGACCGCCTCTTGTGACATCTAGTGGTTAGTCCCGCATTACACAAGGGTGTTCCGATACTTTTGATCAGAGCTGTGGAGCGTTTTAGACAGGTACGTGCCGAATAAGACTGTGAGGGACGGGAAAAACCCACCGTGGTTCAACAACGAAGTTAGAAAACGACTGCGAAAGCAAAGACAGCTTCAGTGCAAGTTTAAACGCAGCCAAAACCTCTCAGACAAACAGAAGCTAAACGATGTCAAAGTTAGCGTAGGGAGGGCGTAGGGAGAGCGTTCAGTGATTCGAAAGTAAAATTCTATGTACCGACTTGACAGAAAATCCTAGGAAGTTCTGGTCTTAGGTTAAATTAGTAAGTGGATCGAAACAGCATATCCAGACACTCTGGGATGATGATGGCATTGAAACAGAGGATGACACGCGTAAAGCTGAAATACGAAACACCTTTTTCCAAAGCTGTTTCGTAGAGGAAGACCGCACTGCAGTTCCTTCTATAAATCACCGCACGAACGAAAAAATGGCTGACATCGAAATAAGTCCAAGGAATAGAAAAGCAACTGAAATCACTCAACAGAGGAAAGTCCACTGGACCTGACGGGATACCAATTCGATTCTACACAGAGTACGCGAAAGAACTTGCCCTCCTTCTAACAGTCGTGTACCGCAAGTCTCTAGAGGAACGGAAGGTTCCAAATGATTGCAAAAGACCACAGGTAGTTCCAGTTTTCAAGAAGGCCTATATCTCCGACCGATCTGTTGTAGATTTTTAGAACATGTTTTTTGCTCGCGTATCATGTCATTTCTGGAAACCCAGAATCTACTCTGTAGGAATCAACATGAATTACGGAAACAGCGATCGTGTTAGACCCAACTCGCTTTATTTGTTCATGAGACCCAGAAAATATTAGATACAGGCTCCCAGGTAGATGCCGTTTTCCTTGACTACCGGAAGGCGTTCGATACAGTTCCGCACTGTCACCTGATAAACAAAGTAAAAGCCTACGGAATATCAGACCAGCTGTGTGGCTGGATTGAAGAATTTTTAGCAAACAGAACACAGCATGTTGTTTTCAATGGACAGACGTCTACAGACGATAAAGTAACCTCTGGCGAGCCACAGGGGTGTGTTATGGGACCATTGCTTTTCATAATATATATAAATGACTTAGTAGATATTGTCGGAAGTTCCATGCGGCTTTTCGCGGATGATGCTGTAGTATACAGAGAAGTTGCAGCATTAGAAAATTGCAGAGAAATGCAGGAAGATCTGCAGCGGATAGGCACTCGGTGCAGGGAGTGGCAAGTGACCCTTAACATAGACAAATGTAATGTATTGCGAATACATAGAAAGAAGGATACTTTATTGTATGATTATATGATAGCGGAACAAACTCTGGTAGCAGTTACTTCTGAAAAATATCTGGGAGTATGCGTACGGAATGATTTGAAGTGGAATGATCATATAAAATTAATTGTTGGTAGGGCGGGTGCCAGGTTGAGATTCACTGGGAGAGTCCTTAGAATATGTAGTCCATCAAAAAAGGAGGTGGCTTACAAAACACTCCTTCGACCTGTACTTGAGTATTGCTCATCAATGTGGGATCCGTACCAGGTCGGGTTGACAGAGGAGATAGAGAAGATCCAAATAAGAGCGGTGCGTTTCGTCACAGGGTTATTTGGTAAGCGTGATAGCGTTACGGAGATGTTCAGCAAACTCAAGTGGTAGACTCTTTAAGAGAGGCGCTCTGCATCGCGGTGTAGCTTGCTGTCCAGGTTTCGAGAGGGTGCGTTTCTGGATGAGGTATCGAATATATTGCTCCCCCCTACTTATACCTCCCGAGGAGATCACGAATGTAAAATTAGAGAGATTCGAGCGCGCACGAAGGCACGAAGTAATTCCGTCAGGGACGACAAGAGGTGAGGTCACGCCTCGGAAACGCAAGAAGCGTACGTTGTTCAAATATTTGGAATTTTAACTACCATTCACAAAAGGAATACACGTTACTGGTGCGAAAATCACTATTTTTGAATACTTTTGCATGACATATACTCAATTAATTTACGGGTTTGCTGCCGGGTGACGTCGTCGACCGCCGCTGATATTTCGTCAGGAGCACACCCTGTCATTCTCAAGGCCCAACTGCAAGGAGGGAGATATGTGCAAGGGAATTTAATACTTTGGTTCACAGGGGAGAAACAAGGAAGATACCACAACAGAACAAGTAACCGCAAAGTCAACACACGACCAACGATAACCACCATCAGAAATATCGATACTGACTATTCCTAATTCTATGGAGGACTTTGAGGAACGTGCATTGGAGTCATCGACCTTGAAACCTGATTGTTTTTTCAGATATGTAGACGATACTTTTGTTGTTTGGCCTCATGGTAGTGAGAATTTAAACCGGTTTTTGGAACACCAAAATTCATTCCACCCGAATATTCAGTTCACTATGGAGGTGGAAAAGAATGGATACCTTCCCTTCCTTGATGTTTTGGTCAGAAGGAAGACTGATGGTACGTTGGGACATTCTGCTTATAGGAAGCCTACTCACACTGACTTGTATCAGCGAGCTGATAGTTGTCACCACCCAGCTCAGCGTGAAGGAGTACTTCGTAACTTGGTTCACAGGGCCCACGTTATCTCAGGCATTGAAAGTTTGGCAGCTCAGCTATCACATCTCGAAGTCACCTTTCGTCAGAATGGTTATAGTGAGATGCAGATCAAACGTGCGTTGCGCCATCAGCCTTCTGTGCAACGGGTCAGTGACGAGAGCAACGAAGAGGCACCTAAGTCTACGGCCTTTTTGCCTTTAGTAGGAAGCATTTCCAACAGGATTGGCCGTATTTTGCGGAAATATGATGTGAAATGTGTTTTTCGACCACCTTCTAAGATTAATGCCCTGTTGGCGTCCGTAAAAGATGATCTTGGTTTGCGTAAGGCTGGTGTCTATCGTATTCTTTGCAGTTGTAGCATGTCATATATTGATCAGACAGTCAGGACTGTGGAAGACCGGTGTATTGAACATAAGCGTCACACATGCTTACAACAGCCGAGCAAATCCGCTATTGTAGAACATTGTCTTGACACCGGCCATCCTATGGAATACAACACGGAAATTCTGGCTTGCACGTCCAGCTATTGGGATAGTGTCTTTAAGGAAGATGTTGAAATCAAACTATAAAGCAACCTTATAAACAGAGATGGTGGATTTTGTCTAAATGCGGCTTGTAATCCGGCTCTCATCAAAAACAGAGGGACAGAATTAGGGCTACCTCACCTGTTGATTAATAGTCAGTATCGATATTTCTGATGTTGGTTATCTTCGGTTGTGTGTTGACTTTGCGGTTACTTGTTCTGTTGTGGTATCTTCCTTGTATCTCCCCTGTGAACCAAGGTATTAAATTCCCTTGCACATTGCTTCCTCCTTGCAGTTGTGCCTTGAGAATGGCAGGGTGTGCTCCTGCCGAAATATCGGCGGTGGCCGACGACATCACCCGGCAGCAAACCCGTAAATTAGTTGAACATTCAATTCGCCGGGAAAAGTTAAGGTCTCACATGACATATACTGTTTAATGATATACCGTACGATGAAACTGAAAAAAAAACTCTCGTAGGATTTGAACCTGTACTGCCAGCGTGGTAGTCATGAACCTTGGCGGCTGCTCTATGCTCACTTGGTTAAATGATCGTGATTAACTTTATAGGCATAGGAAATAAGCGTAAAACTTCAACATGGATTTTCTCGGAAACTAGGGAACTTCGCATGTTTGGTTAAATAATCGTGATTAACTTTATAGGCATAGGAAATAAGCGTAAAACTTCAACATGGATTTTCTCGGAAACTAGGGAACTTCGCATGTTTGGTTAAATAATCGTGATTAACTTTATAGGCATAGGAAATAAGCGTAAAACTTCAACATGGATTTTCTCGGAAACTAGGGAACTTCGCATGTACAGCCGATTGCCAGTTTCTCAGACGGGTCCCTCTTCAACATACCAAAGAGTCATTAAAATCACTTCCCGGCGGGGTCAGGGATTTTCTCTGCCTCGTGATGGCCGGGTGTTGTGTGCTGTCCTTAGGTTAGTTAGGTTTAAGTAGTTCTAAGTTCTAGGGGACTTATGACCACAGCAGTTGAGTCCCATAGTGCTCAGAGCCATTTGAACCATTAAAATCACTGATTAACAGGTCTGATGTTACCCTTGTCTGTGACACTCCTATTAAGTGCAAACCTCTCCATGAAACTAATCATAGCAAAAGCATCCTGTCAATTCTCCAGCCTTCTAACGAGAAAATCCCTTTCTCGAACTATGGCGAGTTCCGTTCGGAACTTTACCTCATTCTGTTAATACAGCGTCTGTCACCTTTCTCGTCGTTCCAGGTAGAATTGGTAACCTCTTTCTTCGTCCCTTTGCTTGATGCATGCTTGCCGCCCAGAGGTCATATCATGTGCGGCACGTGATGCGCAGCGTCGGCGCCAGTGCTGCTGCGGACGTTCGTGGGCGCCACAGTTCGGCCGGGCGCCGCGTGGCGCGCTGCCTGCGAGGCTGCCGGCTCCCCGCGGCCCGCGGTCTCATGGTCCCTCGACGGCGCGCCGCTGGCGCCCGACCACAGGGTTGCGGAGTCGGCCACGACGGGCGCGCAGCTGTCGGAGCTGCTGGTGGCGCGCGTCGGGCCGGACGACGCCGGCGTCTACCGGTGCGTGGCCGCCAACGCCGCCGGCACGGTGTCGCACGAGGCGGCGCTCCGGGTGCTCGGGCCGCCGCACGTCAAGACCATGGAGGACCGCAGGGTCCCTGCAGGCACCGACGCCGTCTTCAGCTGCCGCGTCGCTGGATTCCCCATCAGCCAGATACAGTGGCAGAGGAATGGTGAGTTCAAGACGCCAGTGCTTCTCAAACTTTCTCAGCTCAGCGCCTCCTTGCTGCTTTGGAACGGTGACCTGTGATCACCCTCCCCCCTTCAAAAAAAAGTACACACCACGTATCACCATCACAGGCCTTATAAGTGTAAACGTAGCCAAATTTATCTAGTTTATAAACTCTTAGACTATCGCCAAGGAAAACGGGACATTTTTGTATTATTACTATGTACTTCCTCATTTACGTCACCTGCCATGCACCCGGTGAGATCAAAAAGTAAAGAGAATTATTGAATTTCGCTGGCTTCATGCTTCCGATATTTATATTTTTTTATCTTGTTGGTACACATGTTACTGATGTCTGTTCTCATTTTAAGCTGTTTTGAATATTTACACTACTGGCCATTAAAATTGCTGCACCAAGAAGAAATGCAGATGATAAACGGGTATTCATTGGACATACATATTATACTAGAACTGACATGTGATTACATTTTCACGCAATTTTGGTGCATAGATCCTGAGAAATCAATACCCAGAACAACCACCTCTGGGCGTAATAATGGCCTTGATACGCCTGGGCATTCAGTCAAACAGAGCTTGGATGGCGTGTACAGGTACAGCTGCCCATGCAGCTTCAACACAATACCACAGTTCATCAAGAGTAGTGACTGGCGTATTGTGACGAGCCAGTTGCTCGGCCACCATTGACCAGACGTTTTCAATTGGTGAGAGATCTGAAGAATGTGCGGGCCAGGGCAGCAGTCGAACATTTTCTGTATCCAGAAAGGCCCGTACAAGACCTGCAACATGTGGTCGTGCATTATCCTGCTGAAATGTAGGCTTTCGCGGGAATCGAATGAAGTGTAGAGCAACGGGGAGTAACACATCTGAAATGTGACGTCCACTGTTCAAAGTGCCGTCAGTGCGAACAAGAGGTGGCCGAGACGTGTAACCTATGGCACCCCATACCATCACGCGGGGTGATACGCCAGTATGGCGTTAATGAATACACGCTTCCAATGTGCGTTCACCGCGGTGTCGCCAAACACGGATGCGACCATCATGATGCTGTAAACAGAACCTGGATTCACCCGAAAAAATGACGTTTTGCCATTCCTGCACTGAGGTTCGTCGTTGAGTACACCATTGCAGGCGCTCCTGTCTGCGATGCAGCGTCAAGGGTAACCGCAGCCGTGGTCTCCGAGCTGATAGTCCCTGCTGCTGCAAATGTCGTCGAACTGTTCGTGCAGATGGTTGTTGTCTTGCAAAAGTCCCCATCAGTTGATTCAGCGATTGAGACGTGGCTGCACGATCTGTTATAGCCATGCGGATAAGATGCCTGTCATCTCGACTGCTAGTGATACGAGGCCGTTGGGATCCACCGCGGCGTTCCGTATTACCCTCCTGAACCCATCGATTCCATATTCTGCTAACAGGCATTGGATCTCGACCAACGCGAGCAGCAATGTCGCGATACGAGAAACCACAATCGCGGTCGGCTACAATCCGAAACAATCGGATACGTGATGGTACGCTTTTGTCCTCCTTACACGAGGCATTACAACCAACGTTTCACCAGGCAACGCCAGTCAACTGCTGTTTGTGTATGAGAAATCGGTTGGAAATTTTCCTCATGTCAGCACGTTATAGGTGTCGCCACCGGCGCCAACCTAGTGTGAATGCTCTGTAAAGCTAATCATTTGCATATCACAGCATCTTCTTCCTGTCGGCTAAATTTCGCGTCTGTAGCACGTCATCTTCGTGGTGTAACAATTTTAATGGCCAGTAGTGTATGTTGTGCTCCACGAATTTTCCAGTTTTTTATAGGGATAAACTGACACTATAGTATTTATCTTCGTCACACTTGTGTAGAAGTCTCCTGAAACCATCCGGTATTTCCCTTGTGTATCAGATAAATGTGTTCTGTTCATTATTTTAAGGTGCCATTCGTCTTGTTTTGCCACTATCTTTCACTCATTGTATCAGATCTCATCATTGTGTGTTTTCGAAGGCTGGCCTCTGTGAGAAACAAAATTCGTACTATTTCCGCAGTTATTGTAATCTGCGTTTGAGCTTTATACACAATTTGGCAGTATTATCCTCGTTCAGACACCCGTTCCCCTTATTTCTGTATGTATATCAGTCGATAAAGGCAGGGGAATGTCTGGTATTATCGGACAGCTGTTTGTATCGGACAAGAGCTGTGTCTAAACTCTTGCGCCAATGACAGCGCCTGAAGGACCACTGCTGCGTAAGCTATGGAGAAACACGACCACGTAAGCAATTTTGTATTAAACAACAGTGCGTTTCGCTGTGGCAGAAAGTTATCTGTTTCTAGTGAGTTTTCTGGTGCACGAACTTAATTTTGGAGTGTTGACTTTTGTTGTCAAGTAAGTAATATTACGGTTTTATTGTATCTTGGATCCATCTGACATTATTCCTTATATTGCAGGCTGTAAAGGGCCCCACACAGTATCGACGGATCGCAGTCTACGTCGCCAGGTTGTGCGATTTGTCCGAAGAGTGTGTTCGCGAAATTACATTTTAAATCCGGAGATGTACGTAAAACATCATCCGAAATTGTGCTACACGCATTCTGTGAAAAATATTTTGAACAGTTAGTTCATAAGCTCATTCGAATAGTGAACGGTTGTGAAAACACTCTTGACCTCGTGGCAACAAGTAACTCTGAGCTAATAAAGAGCGTCACAACAGATACAGAGATTAGTGAACACGGTCATCATACCGACGCTGAATACCGTAACTCCCAAATCCTCCGAAAATAAACGAAAAATATATCTATTCAAAAAAGCGGATAAAAATTGGCTTGACGCTTTCCTTAGAGACAATCTCCACTCCTTCCACAATAACAATGGACAGGGGATAGGCAAAATAATGTGAGCAGTGGTAGTAATAGGATGGTTGTGTTTGATGGTCAACAACGCAGGTGAGGCACGTGTCGCGCTGGCGTGTTTAGTACGGACTAGCATCAGTCCATGTTGTTGACGATTAGTGCACACTTCGTATCTGCATTCAGACGCCGAGGTCGACGAGCTATGAAAGGCCGAACACAATTCCAAAGAGGGCAAAATGTGGGGGCCCCATTAACTGGAGCATCAGTAACCAAGACAGCCAACTTATTGAAAGTTTCAAGAGCAACTGTTCCAACAGTCATGACAGCCTACACAAAACATGGAAAGACATCATCGAGTAAACGTAATAGCCGGCGCAAATCAAAACTTAATGACAGAGATCGTCGTACGCTAACACGAATTGTGTCAAAACGACACAAAACTACGGCGGCTAAAGTGACTGCAGAGCTCAATAGCCATCTTCGAGACCCTGTATCTATCGACACTGTCCGCCGAGAACTCCTTAAATCGAATATTCAGTGATGAGCTGCTATACCAAAACAATTAGTGACGACAAACAATGCAAAGAAGCGTAAGGCATGGTGTCAGGAGCATAAATCCAGAACGGCTTATCAGTGGAAACACGTCATATGGTCCGACGAGTCAACGTTTTCGTTATTTCCGACACGGGGCCGGATTCACGTCTGTAGAACGCCAAAAGAGGCCTACAATCCTGATTGCTTGATTACAACGGTTAAGCATGGAGGTGGAAATGTGATGGTGTGGGCAGCCATATCATGGTATTTTGCTGGTCCCATCATTACTCTCAAAGGTCATGTTACAGCCAACGATTATGCGAACATTTTAGGTGATCAGCTGCACCCCATGCTTCAAATATTGTTCCCCAAAAATGATGCCATATTTCAGGACGATAATGCATCCATTCACACAGCGAGAACAGTACGATCTTGGTATGATGAGCATGCAACTAAACTGCAGTGTCTTCCCTGGCCAGCACAGTCCCCGGACTTGAACATTATCGAATCCTTGTGTACGGTATTGGAGCGCAGACTCCGAAGCAGATTTCCGACCCCCTCGTCACTATAGGAGTTACAAGAGGTTCTGATCGAAGAGTGGCATAACATTCCACTGGATACTGTACAATAACTATGTGCCAGTATTCCAAGAAGAATCGCATCTGTATTACGGGCAAATGGGGGTCCAGCCCTTTATGAATAATGGTTCAAATGGCTCTGAGCACTATGGGACTTAACATCTATGGTCATCAGTCCCCTAGAACTTAGAACTACTTAAACCTAACTAACCTAAGGACAGCACACAACACCCAGCCATCACGAGGCAGAGAAAATCCCTGACCCCGCCGGGAATCGAACCCGGGAACCCGGGCGTGGGAAGCGAGAACGCTACCGCACGACCACGAGATGCGGGCTTTATGAATAAACCATTCCCAAGAAAGTACGGGTGCTCACATTATTTCATCTATCCCCTTAAGTGTAGACCAGATGTGGCTTGAATTCAAATAAATAGTATCTACAGCAACTGAGAGATTTATGCCAAACCAGTTAACAAACGACGGGGTTGATCCCCTATGGTTCACAAAACAGGTCAGAATACTGTTGCAAAAATAACGAAAAAAGCAAGTCTAATTTAAACTAACGTAAAGTCACCAAGACTGGCGATCTTTTACAAAAGCTCGAAATTTGGCGCGGCCTTCAATGCGAGATGCATACTTCCCACAATGAAACTTTGTCTCTAGATCCGGCAGAAAATTAAAAAAGATTCTGGTCGTATGTAAAGTATGCAAGCGGCAAGACGCAATCAATGTCTTCTCTGCGCGACAGCAATGGAAAACCTATTGATGACCGTGCTGCTAAAGCGGAGTTACTAAACAAAGCCTTCTAAAATTCCTTCACCAAAGAAGGAAGTAAATATTCCAGATTCGAATCAAGAACAGCTGCCAAAACGAGTAGCTTAGAAGTAGATATCCTCGGAGTAGCGCAGCAACTTAAATCACTTAATGAAAGCAAGTCTTCGAGTCCAGACAGTATACCAATTAGATTCCTTTTAGACTTCGCTGATGCAGTAGCTCCTTACTTAACAAGTACATACAACCGCTCGCTCGACGAAAGACCCGAACCCAAAGACTGGAAAGTAGCTCAGGTCACACCAATATTCAAAAAAGGCAATTGGAGTAATCCACTAAATTACAGGCCCATATCATTAACGCCAGTATGCCGCAGGATTTTGGAACACATATTGTGTTCGAACACTATGAATCACCTCAAAGAGCACGGTCTATTGGCACACAGGGTTTAGAAAACATCGTTCTTGCGAAACACAATTATAACGACATCTTCAACTTTTTTAGTCCTGTCTTCCTCAGTTGCGTGTAATATTACGGTATATTGATAATTTTTACTTATGGACCGTCTGACATTGATTGCATTGAAACAAGCGTTCAGTTCATAGTGCTGTGGAATGTGGGAAAAACCGGAAATTGGCATTCGTAAGAAGATGAACAACACCAAAAATCCGACAGGAGCGTAGTATATAAGAAATTGTCCACGCAACCTGCCACTGATGA
Organism: Schistocerca serialis cubense; assembly: GCF_023864345.2. NCBI lineage: Eukaryota > Metazoa > Arthropoda > Insecta > Orthoptera > Acrididae > Schistocerca > Schistocerca serialis. Next base: position 267,048,996 of record NC_064639.1, read on the forward strand.
TGCATTGCAGAAAATAAAAGCGAAACGCGTATGGCACTAAAATTGTGTTTTATTCAGTTGCTGTCAGGCGGTCCATAAGTAAAAATTATCAATATACCGTAACAATTACAACGATTTAGGAGGCAATCTGAGCAGACGGCTTAGGTTGTTTGCAGATGATGCAGTCGTTTATCGGCTATTAAGATCATCAGAAGATCAAAACAAATGGCAAAACGATTTAGAACAGATATCTGTCTGGCGCGAAAATTGGCAATTGCCCCTAAATAATGAAAAGTGTTAGGTCATCCCCATGAATGCTAAAAGGAATCCGTTAAATTTTCGTTGTGCGATAAATCAGTCAAATCTAAAAGCCGTAAATTCAACTAAAAAACAAGGAATTACAATTACGAACAACTTAAGTTGGAAAGAACACAAAATGTTATGAGAGTACTGCTGCGCTTTGTGGGATTCTTACCAGATAGTATAAACGGGGTACGTCGAGAAAGTTCAAACAATGGCATCACATTTTGTATTATTGAGAAATAGGGGAGAGTCACGGACATGATACAGGATTTGAAATGGACATTTTGTATTATCGAGAAATAGGAGAGACAGTGTCACGGACGTGATACAGGATATGGAGTGGACATCATTAAAACAATGGCGTTTCTCCCTGCTATTGTCAACATTTCTATAGACGCATCCAGATTGCAATAGAAACTGTGTAAATACTTGCAGTTAATCAATGAGAAAGGAATTGCACTAACACACTATTTTTTTAGAAAGATATTCACAGCCAGCGTGGCGTCAGTGAAAAGTGTAGCGTATTCTGTAAAATAGCCCACAGTTCACAAGAAAAGCATTCAAAACAACCTTAATAGCGGGCAATTCCCGTTAATTTTTAAAATTTGCTTTTTGTTTAAATTTGTGGAGACACGGAGATCAGCTGCCGCAGCTCATATTCCATCTCAGAGCTTCTCGAATAGGCTACTGGTTGTAACTGCTTGGCAAATCGCTCGTGTGTGGCGAGGCAAGCGACCAGTTGCAGGTGATATCGCTGCGATCCGTCGCTCGCTTGTGAGGTCCTTAACAATGTATAGCCCAAGTAATGACAATTGGAATGTTCCAGGGCGGTAGAGTGAGCACAAATTAGCTCGGACCATATCTGCGCAGGATGGCGCTGTTGGGGAAGGGGGTAGTGGTGATGTTGCCTTGCCAATGGCCACTGCGAGGTATGAGAGATGCAGGCTGAAACGCGTATCTTGTATAGGTTGTAAGCTACAGCTGTTGAGTCTGGAACAACTGCATTAAAGGATTATATCAGTATGACGAATAATTCAATAAATGTAGACGAACAAAGTCACTAGTTTCTCATTAGAGTACCTAAAAAGAAATGGTCGCATAAACAGAAAATCAGACAAACAACAAAATTTTGATCATATTCTGCCAGAAGAAAATCTCATGCAACAATAACGGTACAAAAAAATGTTGCAGAGCGGACAACTTCACTAACTATGATACTGAACATATAAAATAAAGAATGTATGTAACGCGGAAGTTAGCTCTCTGTCCGTGGTAAACTGTTTGTCAATATTACCTAAATATAAGGCCGCTAAACAAGTAAGCTTTCGACCAAATGACTTTCTTCTGAATTACACAACATACACACACAGCCTTTTGGTCAAAAGCTTACTTGTTTAGCAGTAGTTTTGTTGTATCTCTCTGCGACTCAACACCTCCACTATACGGTGAGTAGCAATCTATCCTTTTCATAATTTTAACATTATTTCATTCTGTTTTTTCCGCCGTTTGATTTTACCTAAAGACAAAATTTTCTTCCCCGTCTTTCCTGATGCGGTGAAACTCTGATATGTATCTGTAACAATGTTTTTCATCTCTTCTTTTATTTTTTTTCACTGTACCGTTTGGAATAACTAGCATTTCTCGTAATCCTCTCAAGCATCCTATTTGATCAAATTTTCTACTTCCTCGTTTACACTATCAGAACACAGAGATGGATTCACAGAACGCTCAGGTCACACTATTTGCTCAAACTCTGCGTTTGAGTTATATCTGCGGTTGCACCGGACAAAACAGATAGCACTGAAACTTAAATTTGTATCGTTTTCTTCATTAACAGACAACGGCAGAGAAGTCGGGACATAAACCGGCGAAAAAAACGTAGAGAAAGTCACGGAAAAAGTCAGACTTCTTGAAATGATAATCAGAGAAGTGAGAGACAAATATTCATTTCCAAGAAGTACATTAGGTAACACACTTATAAGTTTACGGGGAAACAGAGACGCTGCGGTGTAACTTGTTTTAGGAAATAATTTTTTCTGAGAACATTAACTAATAAACAGAAAATAGTACTGTATGATCTTGTTAAAAAAAATTTACGACCAGTAAAGATGAGTTCTTAAAACTAGTGTATAAATATGCAGAGCAAATGAAACTAAGGCATCGGTTCAATAAAAGAAATGGAATCATATGAAGACTTTTGCTACGATTTTATGAAAAGACTTAAGGCTTAGAACAGCTGAATCCGTCAGTTTGCAGCGAACAATAGGTTTCAGCAAGGAACAAGTTGACAGATTTTCTGACAGACTAGCAGGGCTGAACCTAGGGCATGGCGAGATTGGTCCCTACCAAGATCGTAGACACAGAGAGGACGCGAAAACTGTCTGACGAAAAAGAAAGACTATTTAAGAATTAACAGGAAGACGTATATAAGTTCCCTGCCCCTGGCGTTTCTGTCTTCCGCCTGTGAAAAAAGCCTTAGCATGGCCAGTGTTGCCAATTCGGTGATACTGAAAGTTTCCAAGACATTTAAAAAGTCGCCGTTTTTAATCAAAATACTCCAACTTTAAATAAAATATAGAAATAAATAAAATATCAAATTTCGCTTAAAATTTATTATTATATTTAATCTAAATTGATAATGATAATAATAATAATACCTAAAGTAAAGTATTTTTTTAAACTTAGATTCACATTAAATCGTCATGCTCACTAGGTCCAACTGCTTCATTGTCAGGAACAATCTGTCCGATGTAACTTGACATTGTAGCTATCAGTTTCAACACGAAGTGGTTCATCTGAATGACAACACTTCCCTATGCGCTTTAGCCCACTTCTTAATGTAAGATACGAGTTCAGAGTATCGATATTCATCCTATTTGCGCAATTTTGCTTTCACAATGCTCATTTGGCTGATAACCCTCTGCCCTTCTGCATTTGAATGGGGGAGACTTTAATTGTGAGACCTTATAATTGCGAGACACCATAACTCTTGAAGGGAATTCGTGTCTGTAGAAGCTTTATAAGCACCTATTCCAGTTCAAAAGTCCACTGCATTAATAGTGTTGCGACATTTTATGAAACTCAGATTCCGCCACTGACTAATGGTTGATTCAGTTACGTCGAGCTTAGTACAACCAAATATTTCAGCTAATTCAGTAAACGGTTCCTTAAGAGACTTGAGAATCTCGTTTATAGAGAATATGAAAATTTTTTCAAGATGTGAATGTTATTAGACAGCCCATTTCTTAGTTCTTTAGTGAATTTTATTGTGCAATCTACGCACCATTTACGAAGATTTTCCGTTTCACAACTGAGTTCAATTTCTGAAATGATTTTCTCAAATTCATACCCCATATATAGTTTAGGATCACTTGTCAGGATATCTACTTTCGCTGTAGGTATTGCAATTCCCAAACTCACTGACTGTATGGGATTTGTCAAAGACAGAAGTAATTTTGTAGGGTCAACATTCGCATTTTCAAAAGCCTTGGTTGTCGTTTGCACTTCCTGTACTACTGGTTTTAAATAACACAAACATGACTTATTCACAGGATCGCAATACATGTACAGCATTCTTGCTTTGTAGCTGTTTTGTTTAGATCTGACAGTCTGAAAGTGAAGTTTCATTTCTTCCCACTGTGATAATATTCTTGCAACAACCGGCTCAATAGCAAACCATGACGTCTCATACACAGCTGGAATTTTCAAAGGTTTCTCCCCGTGATTTAATGTTTTATAAATGTCCCTGTACCCTGCTTGGCGCTTCGAAGAATGCGAAAACCAGCTGTAGGTTTCTCGAACCAAAAAGTAGATATTTCTCGGTAATGTCTCTTCTGCTGCATGAGAGTGAACGACAAACACAACGAATCATAATTAGGTTTTAAGTTTAAATCTCATTTCAGCCATAAAACATTGTTTATTCCTTCGTTTACGGAAGCACTGTCAACCCCGAACCCAATCATATTTTCTGGGTTAAGTTTATGACACGCCAACAAAGCTTTTATTGGATTAACAATGGCTTCAGCTGTGCTAGATTCTGATCCCACCAAACCCAAGGACGCCACACTATTTCTTGCATTAAGACGCTGAAATAGCGTATACAAACGCCAAGTAATTTTGTAACGGATACATTTGTTGATTCGTCTAAAATTAAGCTGAATCCATTACCACCAATAGCTTGACGCAACGTTTGCGAAAAGTGTGAAGCTAACTTGTTTACTACAATTTATCTGCACTTAGTTCTGTGTAACTGGAGTTTTCTCGCACATTTGTATCTGAAAATAGTTTTTTACACAATTCTGAAAAGTGATTACACGAAAGAAATGAACTATGTTCAGGAGTGAACATGCAGATTCCTGCTTCCGATAATTAATTGGCATTTTTTTTCAGTGTCGCTTTTAAACGGAAACTTCGAAAACATTCAAAAGGATCCGAAAATTTGCTGTGTTTTAACATAATGTCTGTTAAATGTGCATCAATATCTAAGTTGCAGTAAGTACGGTACGTTCTTGTAGTGTCATTTTCAAGAGTGTGTAACCACCCTTTAAATTGAGGATAGGACTGCGAAACCTGTATGTAATGTTTTTCGTATTTAGGATTAGATTCCATCGCGAAACACCAGCGAAGTGCACACACACACACACACACACACACACACACACACACACACACACACACGTGGGTGGAATCAAACGCTGAATTGAACGTAACTCAACAGTGCAAGCAAACTGCATATCAGTACACCGCAGTCAGCAAGGTTCATTGTTGTAACTTGTTTATTTGTTTTGTTCTTTAGATTAGAGCGAACGAGATCACAGCGCAAGTTGCTCTTGCCTTACAGGTGGTGCGATACAGGAAGGAATCATGTTCATTTACTCTGCAAAGCTCTTACTATTTATTGTTCGAATGTAAGATGATTGATAGCGTCAGGTTTACTCACCTCTTACACTCCCGCACTTAAAGAACCCACAATCGCAGGAGAGGTATTTGGTGTAGATATTTTCTCCGTATGCCTCTCTACATTACTGCAGAAGTATTACAGTAGTACCGAATAAAGAGTATAATTTGCGAGTTTTAGTAACAAAACATCTTCAAATTTTCCATAAAACATCCAAGAAGACCCCAAAAAATGCGCCAGCCCCAAACGTGAATTGTAGTCGCTGTTGTGCTTGTCAGGTACCCCATATTTAGCGATCCCCCCATATAGGGAACACTGCACGCAGCACACCACGGCAAACTCACACCGCTGTTGTGACATTGTCATTTTGTCCAAGTAGCTTCGTAAATAAATGACTGCTACCGAACTGAACGTCTTCCGAAGAAACGTGGATCACAAACATGGTATACATGGCACCAGTGCGCTTGGTTCACTCACCTGCCACATACAGACAGGTCTACACAGGTAACGTTCAAACAATGAAGTTTTTGCGATCTGAAAGGTTGACGTGCGGGTGTTGAAGAAAACATGCTATGTGACCAAAGGCTGCCTGATTTTTGCCAACTGATGACTGGAACGTGACGCGATGGCGAAGGGAGCAAGTAGAAAAGGGGGCTGTCGAATTTTCTAGCCTCTCCATCTAGTACTGTTGCTCTGAGACTTTTGCTTCTCCCGGCGAACGGAATGTAGCCGAGTAACGTCTTCGAGGACCGCCGATATTTCTATAGATTAACACACTATCAGTTTTGAGACAAATGAGACGAGAGATCACTGCATACCAACTGGAACCAGTATCTAATACATTGCAATAAATCTTCATTTTACACAGGTACCAGTAATATAACTTTTTCTTCTTTCCTTAAGAGCTTGGTAATGCCTTTGAAAATCAGTCCAACTCTAATGATCGTCACTGTGGATAATTTTTGCTTTTGAAAAAAAGAACTACATAGACAATTATCTGTAACAGAAATAAATTCCTGAATCTTATATCAGTGCTAAATATTAAAAGAAGAAATAATTATTTACATTTAACATAAGCCTTTGAAAGTGTTTGGTGAAAGTTGAAGAAACTAGACCAGTTGTATTGTTCTGCCTTCAACAAAGATGTTCTAGCTATTAAACTGAATGGGAAGAATGAAAATCTGAAATTTTGTAACCATACAACTACTTTTAAAAAGGGCCTGGGTTCAAGCCTTGGCTCAGCACAAACTTCTAGTCTGCCAAGAAGTTTTATATCAGTGCACACAGTGCTACATAGTGAAAATTCATCGTGGAAACAATCGACCAGGCTCAGATTTTCTTTGTAATGTCCTATCTTCTGCGAAGTTTGGAAGACAGGAGATGAGAAACGCAGAAGTAAATCTTTGGGGACAGATTGTGAGTAATCCTCAGGTAGCTCAGTTGGTAAAGCACTTGCCTTGGATAGGCAAAGGTCCTGGGTTTGATTCCCAGTCCAGGCGCACAGCTTCAATCTGCCAGGAAGTTTCATATCAGGTCACACTCCACTCCAGAGTGAAAATCATTCTGGCTACTAATACTTTTGTTTAGATTCTAAAAATCGAGGATTTGGTTTAATACCTGCAGTCTAAGGGCACTACTTTTGTTTAACTCTGACCTCATTCCAAAGGGGTATTTAGTCCCTGAAGACTGCCCATTATTATGCTTGAATAGTTTCACTAGCTGCCATGAAGTAGTGGACTTTGATACTTGCCCTGGAGTAATGAAAGAAGGCAGCAAGTAATATAAAAAAAATTTGTCTCACTCTTATCCACCATGCATACAACATTGATCATTTGGGACAATTTCCAAATTTTATCAGGAACCAGATATTTTATTGTGCAAAGGTTAAGTCCCTATGGAATGGATTGACTACTTGGGGACACAGTGCACATCATATAAACATCCATCACACATTAAATTTGATTAAAAGTTATTCTAAATGTTAAAGGACTTTAATTCTTTATCTTTCAGGGGAACAACTATAAGACGTGGAAATATATGTCAAGGGTCATTATTTGTAAAGCAGCTCTCACTAAACTGGTGGTTTATCGTAGTGATCAACAACAAACATAAAACACATGAACTGACATCAAACCAATGGTAAAATTATATAGTCACTTACATGCATGACAACAATGTTTAAATAAAATTACTGGAGAAAACTATCATGAATGACTTCAGAGGCAAGGACGTAAAAACTGGTAGATCATACAAAGAGGAGAATAATCCTTCACTGCCATTAAAATAATTACACACAATATAGTTACTGACAGAGGCAGCTGCTTTTTCACTACCATTCAACCCCACATTTGGAACAAACTTAACTACAGAGTGACTGAAGTCAATGTCAGAGCCTTCACCCCAAAATTAATAAATTTTGTAACTACCATTATATTTGACAAATTTTATGCTCATTGGAACTCATTCGGCATACAATCATGTATTTCAATCAGTAGTACTCGTAAAGTGTATGCTCACATCATTATTTCGTTTACACATGGCAGTTACACAAAGGTTCCTATGTAGAAACAACTTCAAATTCTGCCTCCAAATTCAGATAAATACACATCAAGACTATGAGTTGAAAGCTGAAAGTCTGCTTATATTTGCAAAAAAATTAATTTATATCAGCATCAAGGAGTTTCACAGACTGCAGAAAACACTACTTTTAAACAAATGAGGAAAGATTATCAGCTAAAAAAACTCTAGTGGTGGTGACACATGGTCAGTATTGATATGAACAAAGGAAGAACTCAAGTTTAAAAGTCACTCACAAAAATTAATAGAAAAACTCCGCAGTTCAAAATATGAAACACTTCCAAACATTTTGTGAAACTGATGAAGCAATTTACTAACAAAAGACAAGTCTCTGCCATCACTAACCAAAATAGAAATCGCACTAAACCATTTGCCAAGGAACATTCATACTTATTAGTCTGGCAGTAGAACCCAGAATTCCATTCAAACAAGCCAGCCAGCATTGGTAACTGTGAACACAAGGTTTTTATGGAAGTGGGGAAGGGTCTCACAGGCAGTAGTTTGAAGGGGAAAAGGAGCAACCGCTCTGACTCTCACAGAATCAACTGTATGAGGGCTCTACGGAGAAGGTTAAGGTAGGCACTACAGTATCAGAGAGCACAAGAAAGTCTTTATTTCCCTCGCCAGCAGATGTGAATGCATAAACCCACACATTCATAATCACAGGTATTATTTTTGAATATGGAATGGATGAGGTGAAGATAATGGTTATTGCATGAAATAAAACTGACAGCACTTTTAGGCTATTGTCGCATCATGCAGATTCTCATTCCAAGGGACAACAATGGAAGTACAACACACAGGAAAACTATCTGTGCAACATACAACCAAGGTTACAAAGCAATGTTATGTGACAAAAAAGTTTAAAATTGTCTTAGACAGCAACTTTTCAATGTCTGTTAATTTTTTTTTTAATTTTAATAATGCATCATCATAACTCTATAATTCACAAGTAATGCAGCTTCCTACCGGAAAAGCTCAGAATGGGTGGAGGAGGGAGGGAGGGGGAGGGGGGGGGGGGGAAAGCAGAAATATTAAAATCATCATCTAATTTCATATTGACATGTTATACATCAGATGCTGTTTAATTTCATAAGAAGAAATTCGCCTGTAATTAGGTAACTTTTAGAAAATTTCACATGAAAGTAATTGAAAATTGTTAAACAGGGTCAAAGCTTTTAATCATGCAACTGAGAAGGAAAACACCAAATTGTGTATGATACAAACATGTTGGGACTTCTTCATGAGATGCCTCATTCAGTGGTTCTGCTCAACCACGGTTTTTTGTGTCCAAGAATCTGCAATGTAGAAAATGTACTTCTCTATCATGGTTGTCTGCATTTTCTCACTTCTTGTTGCTGGCATCCAAGTTGATAGCACATCTAGGTCATTATGCTGTACTATGTTCTCTACTCCGGGAGTGGACCACATCAAAAGCACATTTATGGCGCCAGCTGCGAGACAGCCAGAACGACTGCTTGAGCAGCCCTCATCATGGCCTCAGACGTCTGCGGGAGCATCTTGGCAAGGTGTGAGACTTTGTTACAGCATTACTACTATATCAACCAGTTGCAGTGATCTCTTCATTTGTCAAGTGGTGCTTTTTCCCCTGAGAGAGGTCATCTAGCTGGTCTTCTTGCATTTTTGTCCTGCCATGCTTTTCAACACACTATAATGTCTCCTGTCACCTCTTGCATGGAGGTGGTTGTGACAAAATCACTGGCCATCGTCAATATGGAGGTGTTCACCCATCGTTCCTCTGACTATGCACCTTGATGTGGACATAGGTGGGAGTGGTCAGTCTTCTTCTTCAGAGCCATGCCTTGTAGGCAAGCTTTACACACGTTCCTGGGGGTGATGGGGGCGGCTGCGGGAGCTTTGGCTGTTCTACCATTGGTGCAGAATCACCTTGCTACAGCTCTGGAAACTACATGAGTTGACAGACAAGTACGTGTTTATGTTCCAATTAAAACTCTTTTCCAAAAAAAACTTATTTGTTAATGCTTTTCAGTTTCAATCCTTCAAAAATTTAAATGACCTAAATGCAAAGGATGCAAAAAATATTGTAAATTCAATGAACATCTGTTCTTAGTACATATAGTTTTTTAATTCTATTTAGTAATGTATCGGCACTGTTTAGTGGAAGGGATGTTCCTATACAACCTTCAGAAAAAAATTGTGTATCTGATACTATCCAATCTTCCCCTGCATTTTTGACAGTTTTAGGAAGCTGATGAGTATTGTATAGGCCTATAACACATTTTGTAGTAAATTGGTGGTTGCTAATCAGCAATATCTGGTGAGGAAAATTGTTCCCATTAATCAGAGGGTAGGTATTTATACAGTTACTGCAATATTTCCAACGGTTTTCTTTTCATTGACGAGTGTCTACTAAGAATGTGTTTGGAAGTTTACCTTGGACTGAGTAATTCATGAACAGAACATAAAATTAACATTGTGCTTTTGAGAAAATTTGTGGTGTATTTTACATCTGTTCCTATGAATTTCTTTTAGCCTTTTGATCTCCTTTTTATTTAGGTAAATTTCTGCCACAGAACCATAGACAACTGGTTTTCCCAAACGGTACTCTAGTAATTCGAGATGCAAAGAAGGAAGATGAAGGTGGATACTTATGTGTAGCATCCAATCCTGATGGACTTACTTCAAGAAGCAAATTAATGGTACAAGTAATGGGTAAGTCATATCAAAACTATCACAAAGAGCTTTTCTGTGATGCAGTCACAAATATATGAGATGCTGAGAATCTTAAGGCTCACAGAGTACAGTCATGCATTTTGAGAAAAACGTGTTTGTGAAAATAAGGTACGTAGAAAAATGAGCAGTCTGATAGATCTGAACTGTGTTTTAACCAAGTCTCAGCACCCTGTATTTCCTATTAAAAAAGTAATGTGTCCACTTTATGTAATGTAATTTTAATCAATGCTTACGATCATATTTATCATTAATGTTAATTAACAAAATTTCTTTATATATGCTAGTGACAATAGTGCCCTTTGACAGTTGTAAAATTTGTAATTAATGTGAAACTGGAATCAGAATATAAAGAACAGAAACTAAATGCACCACACACACACACACAATTATGACCTACTCCATCATTTCATGGCCCTAGTTATCATTATTTTAATTAATCACATTCTGTGGCTTTAGCTTCAGATAAAAATTCAACAAAGTAATGATTTTAAGAATACTATGAATAACCAGTTGTTGTATCTCAAAAAAAGATATAAAGCTATGGATGCCACTATACATATAAGCTGTATGATAAAATATTTTTTCATAAATGAGGTTCACAACTTATTCTAACTGAACAAATGCTAGTTAATCTTATTTATTTATTTTTCATGTCCAGAAAATGAAATTATTACAATTCTAGTGGATCATTAATAACATACTCACAGAGATACCAAATGTTAGATCTCATCAAGGATAATACAAGAGAGCCATATTACCTGCTGTCACTCCTTATAATAATCTTGTTTATCATGGTATACTTCCATGGCTGAGCAGCAGACATTCCTTACTGCCATAAGGAAAAGGCTAATTTGATGTCCAGTGTCACAAAGAATATTTTCTTGTTGAGTGGACTGTAATAGTTTGTACTGAACCCACAAAGAAACCCTTAAGAGTTATTTGAACAATACAGATGCCTCTGCTTCATAAAACAGAATGTGGTGTCTTCCCTCAGCAACTGAAAATGGCGAAAGTAATACCCTTATATAAAAAAGGTGATCTCACAATGTATGAGTAACTATAGGCCTGTGACTCTATAGTCAAGGTTTTTGAAACTTATTGAAAAAATGTTCCTTTCACAACTAACTACATTCTTCGACAAGAATAATATTATTTCTGGATGTCAACATGGCTTCAGACCACAGCGATCAATTGAAACAGCCACTTTCAATCTCATAAAACATGTCATAAATGCAGTGGACAACCAAAGAAATATCTCAGGTTTATTCTTGGACCTAACAAAAGCTTTTGATATGATTGATCATTCTGTACTCCTGAGGAAGCTTGAATGGTGTGGTGTAAGAGGTGTGCCAAATCAGTTGATTAAATCATATTTGGAATATCGCTCTCAGGTAACTGAAATTAAGTACATGGGAGGAAATGAACTCCAGGTACACCTTTCAGAACCATGTGGACTAAGTCATGGTGTTCCACAAGGCTCCATTTTAGGTCCCTTTCTTTTTTTTGTGAACATTAATGATTTCCCATCACATGTTAGGGATTTTGAAACAGTACTGTTTGCAGATAACACCAGTCTGTTCATTGAAGGGAATAAAGAAGAAAATCTTACTGCATCTGCAAAACATATTACAAAAGGAGAGTCTGAATGGTTTACCAGAAACAGGCTAATAGTTAATCGCCAAAAAACGATACTCATGATTTTCCACACTGATCAAAATAAAAATGTGGCACAACCCATAATATGTATAGATAACCAAAACATTATTGCTGTCAATGAAGCTAAATTTCTTAGTAGTCATATCCAGGAAAATCTTAAATGGAGCACTCATATCTCATCCCTAAATTCAAAACTAGCAAAAATTAACTATGTAGTAAGAATTCTTTGCAACAATACTAGTGCAGAAACAGTTAGTGCTGTATACTTTGCTCATGTGTATTCAATACTGAAGTGCGGTATCATTTTCTGGGGAAATGTACACCAGGCCATAACAGTTTTCAGGAAACAAAAGGCAATTATAAGAATAATGAAATAAGTGAGCAGCAGAAAACCATGCAAACCTTTCTTTAAAGATCTAAAGATCCTACCCCTTCCCTACATTTGTATACTGGAAGTAGTCATGCATTTAAAAAAAAAGCATACTGAGAAAAGAAAACCTTTTTCGTCAAAACAAAAGTGCCCATAATTACAGTACCAGATCAAACAGTGACATACATGTTACTCATTGTAACACCACATTATGCCAAAAAGGTGTTATATCACGGAAGAACAAAAGTTTACAACAGATTACCGAGACATATAAAATCTCTTCATGAACTACAAAGCTTTAAAAAGTCTGTGACAACCTACCTTCTGAAAAATTGCTTCTGTTCAATCTCACAGTATCTTATGCAAGAAGAAATGTAATTTGTATCTTTAATTGTAGCAATAAGTTATAAATATATAGTATTTTTAAAAATTTGTAATTATTAACTGTATAGATCCAATTTGTTATAAAAATTTAGGTAATGTATGTTTGACATTTGAAAAACCAATAGCTAAAAAGGTTTTCTGTCCAATATCCTGTGTACAATATATGTACTGAAAAAGTGATTTATATGGACAAATAAATAAATAACTGATAGGGAGAAGTTGTGCACTTCCTGGATGTCTTCACAGTATCACTTTTCAGTAAGACCCCAAGCAGAGAATAAAAAACAGGGATGATATTAAGGAATTACACCAAGATTCTTTAACTAATTGTCGACATTAGATCATAGATATAGTCACTAAGCGAATTTGAAATTACTAGTTTCCATGAGTTAGAAATAAGCCACAAAATATCAGCAACTCATTTAAGTGGTACTGAGGTGTCATTTATTAGATGCAGTGCAATAGAGAGCCATATGCTGATTAAAAGTGAGTCAGGCTTTGATGGCAATAACCAAGTAGTTGTCAATTTCTCTTTTTCTTATTCAAGTATGTAGGTTATAGTATATAGATCTGTCATTTAAAGCCTCAAACACAATCAACAACTGGAATATGTAAGGGACAGTCTAATAAAAATGCGACAGATGGAAAAAGTAAGTAAGCTGTTTGCTATTTCGTAAGTAATTGCCATAACAGTTAATAATATATTTATACCATTGTGAGAAAGGTCAGTCAGTCCTCTCATAGAAAAATTTTTGCAGTTGTCTACAGAACCAGGATTGTACCTCTTCATCTGAAGCAAATCAACTGTCATGAATATGTTTCTTCATGGACCCAAAACTATGGAAATCACAGGTGGGCTCACATGTTGCCAAGGTTGTTTCGACTATGTTGCAGAAGTGTTGATCCTTGATACAGTCCCAACCTCTCCCCATGTGATTTCCATATTTTGGAGCCCTGAAGAAAGGCATTCATACCCAACGATTTGCTTAAGATGAAGAGCTGCACACCTGGGCACAATCGTGGTTTGGTAGGCAACTGCAAACAGTTTTTCCATTAAGGCACTGACCATCTTGTTTCACATTGGGTAAATGTATTAACAGTTATGGTGACTACTTTTGAAACAATAAACAATTTACTTACTTTTTTCCACCAGTCCCTTGTACATCAATGATTGACATACACTGTTATGCATTTGCAACCTTAGTACTGTATCAACATTCTGTCAGTTACATCCCTGTGCACTTCTTTTCTAGATGACACTTTCATCATGTAAAGTAATATCAGTCACCCACACATGACTTACATTGTGAACAAATATCAAAGTAAACTATAAGTGTTACTGTGAGCTGTATTTTTCCACATATTTGCAATGCTAAGAGCAACATTCTAAAAGAAAACTGTTCGTCTCTGATAGAAGACATAGGTTAACATCGTTAACAGCTTAAAAAATTCTTAATTATGATGCATTTTTAGCATGATCACACTCCATATTGATGCTGCTTACACTGAAGTGAAGTCACATATCCACTTTGTACACCCATGTTCAGAAAAAATAGAACACCTTGAACAACTAGAGACAGAACGTTCATATTCACAGAACATGTACATTAGTATGTTCTGCAGAAATGACAAGCACTTCAGTACACTTAGTTCAGCATAAATTCTGTTGCCTAGTAGGCACAGGATCCGCCATCGGCCCTGATAACTTGATCCATGTATGATGGTATCGACACATATAAGGTGGTATAGCCATCTATGTTACACTCACCCGGCTCCAAAGTTCTTCTTTGGTGGTTGACATCAAGTCACAACACTGCACTGGTTATTTCACCATATTCCACTCATTTTCGACTGGCAATAAGTCTGGTAATCTGGCAGGCCAGGACAAAAGGCTGACATCCTGTGACAACAGAAGGCATGTGTTCATGCAGCAACGTGTGGCCATGCATTGTTTTGCTGAAAATGGCATCTGGGGTGTTGCGCAGAAAGAGTACAGCTGCAGCTCACCGGATGTTACTCATGTAGGTCATACTGGTCCAAATGGTCCCAAAGTATAGTTGGTTTCTGCTATTCTTTCATACCAGTTTTTCAAATCGCTGATCTTTCAGCAGAAATAGGCTCCTTTTTATGGGTCAGTATATGGGCATATTGGATTGGATATGCTACTTTTTGTGAGAGCCCATTCTAGGTATTCATTATTTCAAACATTTTGTTCCATAAATCTTATTGTGAAGAAGGGCCATGAGTGACTTGGAAAGAGTTAAACAATCATGCTATACATTAACAGTTACAGCAGTCACTTCAAGTTGCTTCTGTTATGCAGGCTAACAACCAGTAATGACTAATAAAAATCTGCTCTCGTGATAACTGTGTGAATTACTTCTATGTTACATTATGTATATATTATCAGGAAAGCAGCTGCTCTAAAAAAAGCCACTGCTGTCTCTCTTACACTATTCACCTCCTGTTTTACTCTATACTAAGGATTTAATTAACTCAACTAATCTCAGAGAACACTGTCACTTGTCTCTGTGCAAGGAAAGTTAAAAGCCAACACCCTGCAACTATCATCAAAAGGACCCAGGTGAGGTAAGGGAGCATTATGGTCTGGGTAATGTTTTTGTGGCATCCCCTTGGTGATCTCATCATTCTGGGAGGAACAGTGAATAAACATAAGGATGCATCTGTCCTTGGGGAACATGTCCACCCCTACTTGCAGTTTGGTTTTCCTTGGCATGATGGCAGGACAACAGAACATCTCACACAGCTCGCAGAGTATATGCATGGTTTGACAAGCACCAGGATGAGTTTACCACACTCCCTGACCACCAAACTCCCAATATTTAAACCCAATTGAAAATCTGTGGGATCACCTCTATCAGGCTGTTCACATCATGGAGCCTCAGCTGAGAAATCTAGCACAACAAGCCACGGTACTGGAGTCAGCATGGCTCCACATCCCAGTTAGTACCTCTTGCAGAACCTCACTGACTCTGTTCTGCATATCTTGCAGTGCTCTGTGCTGCAAAAGGTGGTTGTTCAGACGTTTGAAATGTGGTCACATTATGTGACTGGTCAGTGTATGAGTGGCTAGTAAAGTAGGCCTACTCTTACTTTGTTTTTGAATGGGGCATGTCTTGCAGTGCTCTGTGCTGCAAAAGGTGGTTGTTCAGGCATTTGACATGAGGTCACATTCTGTGACTGGACAATGTAGGAGTGTCTAGTAAAGTAGGCCTACACTTACTTTGTTTTTAAATGCACTGAGATTTCCAATTCCACGTCCGATGTCTACCACCTACATATTACAGTACAGATTTTACTTTCTGTATACAAATCTCCAGTCTGAATCCTAAGCATGGATTGTATGGAGATTATTTTTTCTTCTGTTGTTGCTATTCTTAATTTCGCAGATCATCCTAAATTCATTCTTAATATTAACTATTTGGAGATACCATCTACACAAAATATTTTTACTGCTTGCATAATAAATACTTTTTTTGAAATTAACTGCATTGCCACAAAATATCATGTCATAGCATAGTATTGCCTGCTACTAAGCTAGCAATCAAGTCTGCTGGTGGACACAGCGAGGGAGATTTTCTAAGTGCAAAGCAAGTAGAGCTGAGTTGGGTGTTTTTATTTAACTTGTGCATGTGCTGTTGGCACCTCAGCCTTTTATGCATATGGTTAGTTAATAATTTAAGACAGACATTTTGGAAAAAAATATTATTTTTACTGTCACCTTATTCCCAAACATACCTGGAACTGTGTTGGTGAAAACAGAATACCAGATTGTTAATTCCTTCTACAGCATTCTCTCTGTCTCACTATTAAATTTTTGAATTTTCATCAGTTAGATCTTTCATTGCTTAGTTACCATATTCTAATGAAATTAGGGCACATATGACTTCATTAAATGCCAATTATTTATAGTGACCAGTTATGGCAGTTTCTCTGTATTATCATTTATTGTTTTTATTTGTAACTAGGCTATTTTCAGAATAAATGCCTTTTTATTTTCTGTTTCTATGTTGTTTTAGAGGCACCTGTCATTGATCGTCTATACACGAAAAAAGATGTACAGAAAGGAATGAGAGTGCACCTCCATTGTGTTGTTGTCAAAGGAGACTTTCCTATATCACTACAATGGCTAAAGGATGGCAAAATCATTCCCTATAGACTGTCAGTTGCTGAACGAACCATTGATGAATACTCAAGCACATTGACAATCAATAAAGTTACAGAGGAGCATAGAGGAAATTACACATGCATTGCAGGAAATGCTGTTGCCAATACAAGCCATACGACACAGCTTATAGTTAATGGTAATGAAATTTCACAATGTTCTTATTCATTAACTGATTTTTATACATGAAAATATGGAATTAATTTATTAATGTACAGGAAGTTCTGGTGGAAATTACAAATTATTTTGGAATAAAGAGAAGAAGAGCTTCCAGAATGACCTTTTTTTCTAGCTATAGGAAAAAAACACACACACACACACACACACACACACACACACACACACACACACACACACACACACACAGAGTCACTCACATGGATACCCCTACACCCCTGTCTCCCTGTGTTGTGCTCAGTCGACTGCCAGCTCCTCACTCAGAGTTACTGGCAGTCAACTGAGGACAGTTTAGGGAGACAAATATGTGCATGTGAGTAAGTGTGTGTGTGTGTGTGTGTGTGTGTGTGTGTGTGTGTGTGTGTGTGTGTGTGTGTGTTTGCATGCATGTTTTTCCTACAGCCATAAAAAGGAACCACATTCCAAAAGCTAGCCAAGCTTCTCACCTCTTGTTTATGTGCCTATCAATGATGCAGCACTTCTGCCTTTCAGTGAGTCATTTCGTTTATTCTTGAATGAATTTAGGATAGCTTAACAATTGAAGAAGTAAATAGTAATAGTGATTAAGATAAGCAAATTTACCAATGGTTATAGAGGTAAATCATCATACAGAAGCACAAGAAGCAAATTTTGTTCATTTCAAAAATACTGTGATAAGGTGAGCCATACTACACTGAACCAAAACATATACTTTTTCTCGCCAAAATCTTTTGAATGCCCACCACTACTGTTCATGGTCCTAGCTTCCTTCAACAGATACTTCTTAAGATTTATACTGTTACACTAAGGTTTAATTTTTTGGATGGTCCAACTGTCCACTATAATAATATGTCAGAAATATGAAATAAATAACATATCTATGCCTCCTGGTTAGTGATATTCTTTTTATGCAGTTGATATATGAAGACATGACAAAAAATAATGCCTCCAATTTTTTATGTGAAAACTCTTAAAGCTTTTTAGGTCAATGAATTAGTTAATCATAATTTCCTTCCTTATTAGCTACCATTTTTGGTGAAATGAAAGCTAAACAAAGTAGAGGCAGCCTCTTTGAAAGTGCATTTCTTTGCACATCAGTGAAATCTAAATATGCTGCTGGTTAATGTTTGATGTCATACTGTTCCACCCCACACATTGTGATATTTTGGGTCTCTGTGGATATGAAGTCCACAAAATGATCAAGATGTTGCCCCTCAAGCCTGCTCCACTCTTCAACAGTGGCCCTCATAAGCTCATCCTATGTGTTAAGTGGGCTCTTGCAATCACATATTGCGAATTTCACCTCATTCCTAACATGCTCAATTGGATTTATGTCTGTAGACACTGCAGACCTTTCCATTTTCTTGATTTCTGCCTCCTGGAGAGAGCTGTTCATGATATGGGCATGGCGTCCTCATACATTACCATCTTGAACAATGAATCATACTACTACACAGCCCTCAAATTACCCTTGATATTAGTGAGAGGTGTCTGACATAATGATATCAGCCCAAAAAAGAGTGAGCCAACACTCTGTAGAACCAATGAGACAGCATGTCTGAGGGTCTGGTAACATGAGTACCTTGGTACCTGGCCACCTCCTGAGTCTTCTAATATCATCACAAGGCATCAGACAAATCCTGCACTTGTTGAATAAGAAAACTTGGTTCCATTGATCCATGTTCCATTTCAGATGTTCCCTTACTTAACTTGCACCATGGCACTCCTTTGCCCAGTTTGCAGCATGGTGCCAAGGAGGTTGTACTGTTGTTTGTAATGGACACCTAGAAGCCAAATTTATCATGTGGAGATGATATCTATACTGTCTCGTTTGACATAGGTTTTCTCAGTCACATCCAAAAAGGCAATACCATTATCAGTTGATTTACCCATTGCTGGGTGTCATGTTTATGTCTATACCAAAACTTAAACTAATGTTCTTCTCTCTGGAGACGAGATCACTAAGTTCTTCCTCACTTCCTGCAATGAGGGTAGTATCACCTGCAAAGTGTAAGTTGTTGATTTTCTTGCCACAAATTGAAATTCCACCATCCCAGTCATCCAGTGCATCCCTGATGTCATGCTCTGGATATATGTTATAGAGCAAAGATGACAGTATACAACCTTGTCTGACTCAACCCACCTTTATTGCAGCAGTACAGCTGTTACAAAGACCTTTTAGCAATGATACTAGTTGTTTTGGAACCACAAACTCATTGAGCTCATGCCAGAACTTGTCCCACATTTCACTATCAAATGCTTTTTTTATAATCTAGGAAACAAAGAAGGCAGGGGCACACAACTCATGGCATTTTGCAGTTATCTTCCTTAAATTCATGACTGCCTTTCAAGTATCTGCCCCTGTCACAAAACCTGATCGTTCTGCAGAAATCCGAGACTGCAGGAATTTAGGCATTGAGTCATTACATACAGGAGGTCTTCGTTAGTATGCTATATTAATACTATGGTATGATAGTTGGACCAGTCTCTAACTGATCCTTTTTTGTGCCAAGGAACTAGAACAAATCTAGTCCAGTCTGTAGGCTGTTCACCATTACATGTTATGAGGTGTATCTAGATAGAACAGCTTGCACATGCCATATTAGATTCACATACTCTGAGGTGGACAGAAGAACTGTGACCATGCAAAAATTGAGTGACATACAAATATAAATGTTATTGCACTACTATACTGAACTTAAGTTGTAAAGTAACTTGTTTGATGTGCTTGTAGACAGATACAAGTAAGCAATGGCCTGTAGAGGCATGCATTACTGAATATAATGTCAACAAGTCTTTGTCCATCCTGGGCACCATACTCTCATTCACTGTGCTAAACGCTTATCCTAATGCAAAGGCCATAGACAACTCCACTTGTAGACTAAGTCTCACAGTTTGACCTCCACTATAAACTGTATCTACGAGCAGCTGAAATCTTCAATGCTAGACCTGCCATAAGCAAACATTGAATATGAACCATCCATTGCTGGCTGTGGTTACTGCTTATCACAGTGCAGAAGTCCAGCAGCACAGAGATAGCTGATCTGGCCATGCTTTTGGTTAGTGGCACCAGTCAGGAACTGTCTCAGTGCACCAGCTCCAGTTGCATCCATTGGTGAGGGCACAATGATCCTCCCCCCCCTCCCCCCCCCCCTCGAAACCTCACCATCATCATCATGTAGTGTCAGTCGCTGCTATGAGTGGGGAAAGAGGGGGGGTGAGGTGTGGATATGCAGTAAGTGATGAGGAAACTGGAACCGAGTCTGTAGCTGGTGCCATGTCCCTGCTTGTGTCCCATCATTCACTTGCAACTGAAAAATGAGGTGGAAGGCATATTCTTCCAACTGCCAATGGAGCACAAACTTCATGACATTGACTCACAATGGCATTGTGAGGTGGAATGGCAGCCCATTAGCAGGCTGCAGTATGTAGTGGACCATGGACTGACTGGGGCACCGGGTCAAGGTCCATGTGTTCAGGACTTGATAGTGCCGACACCAGACCCCCATGTCGCTGGATGGAGGGCACGCTGCATCATCCAGGCACACAATGAATCTGTAAACAAAGACTTGGTGGCAGGATCACACAAATTACAAAGCAGAAGTTGGTTCCAATGCTGCAACACAAACCTCCTGGACTCTGTACAATTATTTTATAATACTGTCAAGTTGCCAGCTCTTCCATCTGCCATACAATCTGAAAGAAATTGTTGATTAGCTTTATGCATTGCCTGAGTGGTTGACTAGGCACTGGCTGCTAAGATGGGTGCAGCAGATGAATCAGTGTGTGGTGGCAACAACCATGGAGCAACTCCACTGGCGAAGGACCATTGCAGGTCTGGGAGTGATAAAACAAGAGGAAGACCAGCAAAGCTCATTCCCATGTGTGGTGGTGCATAGCTAGTCCATCTGCTATTTGAAAGTGCTCATGAAGTGTTCTGATTCTCCATTTGACTGCAGGTGAAAATGCATACTGATGATGTGACAAATACCATTGGTTGGACAAATGTCCTCAGATTCTGCCAACACAAATCAAGGTCCATTGTCAGTCACTAGCAACTCTGGAAGACTTCCAATACAAAATATGGACTACAGAGACTGGAGTGTGCAACATTTCAGTATTGAATTCATGGTTACGACAAAAGGAAACTTGCTATATGTATTGATGACAATCAGCCAGTGAAAGTTCCACTATGGTCCAGCAAAGTCCAAATGAACATGCTGCGAAGACACTTCTGGTTTTGTCCAATCAAAAAATTGTTGAGGAGGAGCTGCCTGCTGCTCCACACAAGCATGGCACTATGCTGTCATCTATTCTATTTGAGCATCCATGGCAAACCAAGTGCAATGTTTGTGAGCTAATTGTTTCATGCAGACCATGCCCCAGTAACCTTGGTGCAGGAAGCTGAGCTCATGTCTCTGGAGAGTCTTTGGGATCACCACATGTGATTGTTCTGATGCAGTACATATCAAAATAGTACCTTGTAGCACTGACAAGTCATGCCGATGTCCAAAGTATCAACAGATCACTGGGCTAATTATTTGTTTCACTGAGTGAGGCCTACCCGTGTGGACATGGCACAACAAAATCTGCAAGTCTGGGTCCTCTGCTGTTGCCTGGGTGACATTCTGGTGATCTAGGGGAACTGGTCCAGAGCATCAAACTGCTATGCATCGATGTGACAACGTCATGCTTCCGATGTTTCAAAGTGTACATCTGGTCCAAAAGAAAGATGCAAGAGCGCATTTGAATTGGCATGCTTGGATGTGGGCCTGTACTGATATTGCAAGAGAATAAGAGCCCATTACTGCAATTTTTATGCAGTGTGGTTTGGAATAGATTTGTCCAGATTGAAAAGTGACTGCAGTGGTCTGTGCTCAGTGACTAAGTAGAATTTCGTTCCACGCAGGCACTGGTGAAATTTAGTCACTCCATAAATGATTGCAATAGCCTCCTTTTCTCTATATGAATAATCGGACTGAGCCTTGTTGAGAAGTTTGGAGGCAAAAGCTATTGGTCTGCTGCAGAACGAATTCTGTGTGAAAGAACCACACCAATGCTGTATGAGGATGCATTAATGGCCAAGACAACTGGTTTGCCAGAATTTAAATGTACCAAACAATGATCACTGAGAAAAGTGTTTTTCAATTTCTGAAATGCAATGTCACATTTGTGGGAGCACGCAAAAGGTACATGCTTGCACTGAAAACAATGTAAGGGCACTGTGATTTGAGCTGCATTAGGAATGAAGTGAATGTAGTAGGTCAGCTCCCTAGTACTGATTGTAGTTCAGAGAGATTTCTTGGAGGTTTGAGATCACTAACAGCCTGCAAGTGTGGCTGCATCAGATGAATATGTTGGGGATTGATCATAAGACATAAGTACTCAAGTTCTGTCTGGAAGAACACACACTAGTCTTCATTACATTTGAGGCCTGCCTCTGACAACACTTTAAACAGGGTAAGCAAGTTACTGAGGTGCTCTCCTGGTGTGTGGCCTGATACCATTACGTCTTCCAAGTATTTTATACATGAAGGCACAGATGCAGCTAATTGTTCCAGATAGCGCTAAAATACCACTGGTGCTGATGCACTACAAAAGGAAAATGAAGAAATTTGTAGAGTTCCATGTGTGTATTAACCACAGACACTTCCTGTTACTGTTAACCTAATGAAATCTGTAGGTACACATCACACACATTGATCTTGGACAAGTAGCAACTGGCTCCTAAGCGCTCCATAAGCTCATCACATCATGGCAGTGGGAAGGACTCAACTACTGTCTGAGGTTTCACTGTTGTCTTGAAGTCTGTGCAGATTCTCAATTTCCCTGAAGGTTTCTTCAAGCGAACTGATTGAGATGCCAACAAACTGGCTGTGATGGCTGCAAAGACACATTTTTCCTGCCACTGTGCCAATTCTTTTGCAACATGTTCACAGAGTGCGTGTGGTACCACACAAGCTCTGCAAAAGTCAGGCTGTGCATTGTCTTTGATTATCACAGGAGCAACAAAAATGGTAGCTTCACCTAACCCCTCAACAAAAAAATCTTTAAATTCATCACACAACTGAACAACACTGTCTCTAGAGTCACATGAAGTAACTGCTAGCACATTGTCTACAGTAAGCAAGCCAAACAAATCAAGGCCAAAAATATTAGCACTGTCCCATGAATGAAAAACTTGGAATGACAAACTCTTTTGCAAATTTTGATTGATGGCAGGAAGGCTACAAGATCCAATTACTGAAATATCCTGTCCATTACACCCTGTCAGTGTTGTAGTTGTTGGCTTCTGTAACCTGTGTTTTCCAAGATCATAAGTAGTGCAATTTAGCAGTGACACTGAAGCACCCATGTCTATCTGAAACTGAACACTTTGGCCAGCAACAATGAAATCCACTAAAACTTTACTGAAGTAGCATTGCACTGAAGAAACTAATGATTGTTTGTATTGCACAGTTTCTCTGTTATGTTTTACACTAGCATCACAGCACGCCTCATAATGAACAACATGCACCTGCATGTGTTGCATGTGTAGCAACATTGTGGATGATGCCGTGAAAGGGTATTACATATAGATAGGTAGTTATTCACACAAAATTCCAGTGACTGCTCTCCATGTTCATTCCTCACACCCAAGCCATAAAGTCCAGTCCCACAGGTCTCATGTCTCTGTCATCTATAGTCTCACCAATCTTTGTGATAAAATCACCCTGAATGGCTAATATTTCCTTTAAGGTATCTTTCTGGTGGCGTGTTCTAACAGCTCATAAAATTCATTGAGTTCTATGCCCAATAAAGCTGTAGTGAGAGCATAAACCTGAATGATGCTGATAATGCAAGGAGAAGCTTTCATTTTAATGGAAATTGTTCTATCATAAATGGGTTCATAAACGATGACAGCATTACCAAGGCTCTTAGGAATCACTATAGTGATACCATTTCTACTCACCTCCTCACTTCCAGAAAAATACACTGTATTCTTTGCCTTGAATCACAATGTGACCACATTCTTTCCAGTATGTCTTGCTAAGTCCAAATACATGTAGATCTTGAAAGGCAATTTCTCTCTCCATGGTACCAAACTTTTGTGTCTACAAGAGGCCTCACACATTCCAGGTTATTATGCTTTTAATGGGTTAGATTGGTCTGTGCAATCTGAGGCTCCCCCAACCCTGTTGACCTTGGAGATCCAACTTGGGGCTTGTTCCAGAATCTAATTTAAGACTGAGTAAATCCATGAGATTATCATGGGAAAATAACAGTGCTGATTTCCCATTGCCTTCCATTGTTTTATTTAGGCCATCCTGAACATGAAGTCAGATGCTTTTTGTAGCCACTCCCCTGAAGCACAGACCACTGACACCTTACTGAAGTCCACCTTCTCTGCTGCAGGTGCTGTTAATCTCTTCACCATAAACCTGGCAAGGGGCCATATGTCAAGGTGCTACTATCTGGAGCCAGATGAGCCTTGGTTGTTTCAACAATGTTAATACTCGTAGCACTCCTTCTTCCTCATTACTTGTGATATGAGGCTTATGACCAGTAATAGCGGAGTTATGTCATAACACTGTGTAAATATACATTCATGGGACAACATTTTAAGGTATTGATTTGCTTGTACCAAAGATTAGCCATGAGGCAAACGGTGGTTCTTGAGGCTAAACTGGTATTACAGGTTACCTCACACAATATTACTGTCAAGAAAAATCCATTAATCAAAGCATTAAATATTACAATTGTATATAATATTCATTGCATAAAATGTAAGACATACTGTATCTTCTAGTAACTGGTATGTATTATATTACTATCGACATGAGCCTCTATGGACTGCATGGGAACAATGAAATTCATTTTAGTGTTTAGGTCTTGTTCTTGTTCCAGCTTTGACTTTCTGCCAGTATCTTCTGCGTCCACCAAAAAGTGCCTGTTTATGCTATTCGAATAATGGTCCTCTCTGCCTTTTGGACGTTGATGCCATTTTAAAATCTTGGTAGTTGTTCACCAATCTTCTAAATTTGTTCTGTCAGGAATTTCTCTTTCTGAGATACCAATCTGCCTAAGATCTTTTTCACATCTTGGCCTTTTTTTCTTAGTTTGGATGAAACTCCTTATTCTTTTAGTTAGTCGATCACCATCCATCCTCCTGAGATGACCGTAAAATAAGAATCGTCTCTTCTTAATGGATGCTGTGATAGGTTCTGTCTTGCTGTACAAGTCCTCATTTGCTCTCATTCACCATTGTCCATCAACCCATCTATTACCTAGGATTTTCTGTAATATGTTACTGGTATATTATTACTAAAGCATGAAAATTTAAATGTGTATCCTCTTGATTTTCTCAGAAAGTAAACAAGTTTCTATAAATAGTTTCAGAATGTTCGGTGTAGAAAGAGGATGAAATATAAATCCCCTAAATGACATGACAGATGTTTAAAACATTAAATCAAGGGAAGTATTTTTCATGCCACCAGATTTCTCTCCCATCAAAAAGAAATTAACACTGGTACAGTAACATTTTGCTACTCTCTTATGTGTAGTACTAAATCAGAGAATTGTATTCAATTAAATAATTATTCTAATTCTTACAGTGCCTCCCACATGGTTACATGAGCCTGAAGACATTAATGTGCTTATGGGTGATACTTTATTAATACCCTGTGCTGCTGATGGGTCACCAAAGCCAGTAATATTATGGAGAAAAGAATCAGATAACTCAGAGTCTTCATCCCAGAATCACATTTTTCAGGCAGCAAATTATAAGTGAGTAAAGCATATAAAACAGCTTTCACTATTTACAGTCAAGAGAAAATAAACTTTGCTGTATATATTAAGAGATATAAATGACAATAAATGACAGTATTTTTCCTACCTATGTCTCTCCAAAACATGAGACAATAGTCAACTGGCTGGTTTTAGTCTTATAAAATGTTATGTCATTAATTGTTTGTATTTTGTTAACTCTAAATTGCATTTATTAAAATATTCCAGTAATTTTTATATGGTATACTTTTGCCTCACCATTTCTATATCTCATTTCTTTATGTCATTGATCTGCAGTCCTTAACTGTATTGGATACAGTCATCCAGTAGCAGATCAATTTGTCTTCAGTGACTCCTTTATCAAGGAGCTATGAATTGAAGTTTTTTTTTTTAAATTATTGAATTTCAAAATTTGGCCATAGAACCAGCCTACATTTGGTTTGTTATTCTTTGGGTTTTCATCATTTCAGAATTATCCAAATATTAATGGCAAGAATGAAATTACATAAATTTGTAGCATACAAAGTTTGACATACAGTATCTGAAGTAGAGTAAATAAGATGAAGAATATAACATAGTATACATGGAGAAAACTGTCTACCAGTACAGTACAAACTAGTAAATCCTCTATTTATAAATGTTTTGCAATATATATTTTAATTACCTTCAAATATCTGTTCTTTGATAGAGGGTAACACTCACCACATATGTAGCATGATTACAAATGAAAGCAGGTTGCACAGCACCAATGGTAACAACAACAATACATTTGGGCTTTCCCATCAAGATATAAGAAGTGTGATACACAGTAGAATATTAAAAAGTTCAAGGTATTTTTAAGTATAGGCTACACTTAATAAGCCATAATTCCAAAGTCACAGAAATTGAATATATACACTTAAATGAGTACCAGTTAGTATCTCATTATTGTAGGCACAATAAAGGAAAGGGGTAATAAAAATATAAGCTCCTTGTCCAGGCTCTGAAGGCCCACAGGGTGTTGACAAGCCATCGTGTCAACCTCTACCATTTGGCATCATGTGGATGTGATACAATAGAGTATGTCCTGGGCCATAGACCTAAATCAGTAATTCACTCAACAGCCTTTTGAGTGCTGTACATCAGGAACACACTTAGAAACGTACAATGTAGTACCTCTGACAATCTAAATGCACAGACAAAGTCTCATCTAGTGTGTGCCTTTTGATCTCTACTTCTGTTACCTGTAATTCATTTTCATTTGTTTGGAATTTCACAGTATGAGTCCTTGTAATATTAAGGGTCGAGCTGTTTCCTGTGAGCCAGTTGTAAGTACCGGTATGTTCCATTATTCTCCTGGGTCCATAGGGTGTGGTTGTGTTTAATGCCTTTTTGGTATGTGATGAGTGACAGCAAAGTGTGTAAGTGAGTGAGAGCTTTCAAGAATGGATGGTAAAATGTCCATGATGAACTCCAATCAGGCCAGACATTGGTAATCTTGGAAGATTTCCTCAAATGTGTAGATGAAATGATTCATAAAGATTGGCGATTCACAATTTCAATTTTACCATTGGAATTCCTGAATGTGAGTAGAACACCTTTGCACAAAATTGTATTAGAAAAGTTGCAGTTCCAAAAATTGTGTGCATTTTGGGTTCCCAGGCAGCTTACTGAGAAATATAAAATGGAAAGAAGGGCTTGCACACTCTATTTTTTGGAATGATATCATGAGAAAGGTAATCAGCCTTTAGAGAACATTGTCACAGGGGACAAGACATGTGTTTGTTACATGATCCTAGAGTCTAAATGTCACTTAATGGAATGGTGTTGCACATGCCAAGTAAAAGTCAGAGCCAATAATCTCAACATGTAAGTTATGGCAACCATGTTTT
This sequence comes from Schistocerca serialis cubense, assembly GCF_023864345.2. Lineage (NCBI taxonomy): Eukaryota > Metazoa > Arthropoda > Insecta > Orthoptera > Acrididae > Schistocerca > Schistocerca serialis. The sequence continues at coordinate 267,076,856 of NC_064639.1, forward strand.
GGGATAGACATGAAGTCTTGTTTTGGGATAGAAATGGAGTCTTGTTAGTTGAGTTTGTGCAATAACAGACAACAACAAAAGCAGCCACTTACTGTGCTACCCTGAAAAACCTTCAGTGTGTAATACAGAATAAGCATTGTGTCCTTCTGATGTCAGGAGTTTTGTTACTGCTGATAATGCCAGACCCCATTTTGCCATGCATGCACAAAATCTGATCAGATCTTCTGGGTGGAAACAACAGTCCACCCACTGTACAGTCCAGACTTAGGGCCAAGAGATTTTCACTTGTTGTGTTACCTGAAGGAGATTCTCATAGGCAAGCACTTTGCAACAGATAACAAGCTGAAAGAAGCAGTTAAAGATTGGTTATCCTCACAGGTGGCAGGTGTCTGTGACTTAGGGATATGAAAGACTGTAGAACATTATGACAAATGTTTAAACAAATATGGAAATTATGTAGAATAACAGAGTAATATGTAAGGAATTAAATAAAGACAGTTTTTGAAAAAAATCTGTGATGGTTTGTGTTTTGTAAGAAATCAGACCTTACTTTCCAAATAATCCTCATATGCAAGAACAGAGCAAACCAACAAAAAAATCTTGTGGGGCATCATACTCAATGTTTCCCCACTCTGAATTTGGTCTTATTCTCAGGGAGTTATTTGTTAATGTATCCTTCTACTTTCTACCGTTAAATAAGCATCAGTTCATACAAGGCCTTTAACATCACACCATTACAGTTGTCACAGTAGAATTTTATGATCTACACAAATGAAGGCCTGAGCATGATGGCAGAAAATGTCAACAGCATGGTATTACTTGCTTATTTCTACTATAACTGAGTTTGGGAGATACAATGTCCAGTCACATTAATGTGACCACCACCTACCATATTTACTTGAGCATAAGACTATGCCCCTTCTCTAAGAGGCTCTTTGAGAAAACTTTTTTTTACAATATTCTGACTAATCTAAATTACAAACTGTTTTACTGACAAAGTATCTACCAACAGGCTAAAATTATACCTATTCCAAACTTATGCCATTTATTGACTGTCTACATTTTGATAATACTAGGTTAAATAAAATAAACAAAAATAAATGGTTTACATTAATTTTTGGACTGTTTTCTTTTTTAACTTTATTGCTTACTAAGCCTGAATCTGTGTATCACTATTTCCTTTAATCATCATTGTCTTCATCATAATAGCACAGCTGTGAAATCTGTATCATCATTGTCACAAATATTTGGCTGTTTCTTCCAACTATGTTGTTAATTCTGAGGTTGTCATTATGGTGGGGTCCGAGAACACAGCAGTTTTTTTGTTTTTTTTTCTGAATACATACCATATTTCGCTTCTATACTGATGTGAGAATGTTACAGTGTCTCTTGCTTCCAAACATATCACTTGCCTGCCACTAAGACATACCGTATCTTCCAGTTACTGGTATATTTCTGTGTAGAACTAGATGATACATGCCCTCCCCCCACTCCCCCCCACACACACTTTTTCATTCCCACCATATGCCATGGCAAGCATCAACAGTACTGCAGCAAGAAACATGGACATGTGCCACTGGCCCCTATCTAGGCTTTTACTGTCTTCAGCAGAAATTGTTGAGTATTTGTCCAATTTTAAAGTTAGTTTGATTTTGACTACAAATGGATTCAGGCAAACTCCAGATTAAACTTGGCAGATGTTTGTAAAAAGCCAAAGCACATGTTATAGATTTCCATGGTTGGCAAACACAAAATTTGCTACTCATTTGCTGCTGCTTTCCCCAGAATCATCCGAGCTTTCAGCCATGTAGGAGTCACTAATCCCCTTCCAACCCTTCCATAGTGCTGAGCTTGAGCAGTTGTGAAAAATAAACTGAAATGTATGGTAGTGTGCAAGTCATGCACAACAGCACCAACTAATACATAAATAAAAGATTGCAATATGATTCAGACCCATTCTTGAACTTGCACTCATCCCATGATCTAGTGATGCCTGTCTGTACTATCTCCATGATGGGCCTTGCCACTGTAATTTATTCTGGTGATAACTGTTACAGTAAGTTTAATGTGGTTTATTTCTGTTGTTACACATTTCATTCTGGATTAATTTTCTTTCTCATTTCAACTGAATGTGACTGTCATGTTCTAAAGCTGATTAAAAGCTGACCATGTTTTTACCTTGTATTCTAATGCGTGAACAGCAACTGAATTTTTCATTTGCAATCCACTTAGTAAATGATTGCAGTCTCTCATAACGAAATAAAATACTGGTCTGGGTTCTAAATCAACTAATGTTTTTTGAAGAACAACATTTCCATTTTTGAATGCTACTTTGACTTAAAAAGCACCATTAAAGCTTGTATACAGTATCTATACATGTAAGAGAATATTTATTGCAAACTTGTTCAAATATAACAACAGTTTGTAAGATGACAGAATTTAATACTAACTCCTCCTGCATTTCTCAAAATTGTATAGTTTTAATCAGAGCAATAGACTGTTGTTGTGGCTAGTTCATAGCTTCTCACTTATCTCTTTGCACTAGTGCCACACGGTTCAGTGTCATGTGATTGTTCAAGCAATGTTGATACAGTATGAAGCACTTTGGCATATTGGGAAATCTAGAGCCTGTAGGAATGTATCATTTGACACGTCCTGCCCTTCTGAATTCTTTAAAATAAATCTGCATGTGATCTCAATAGCCGAAGCTTGAGCTTTGAATGTAGGATGACCCCTATAAATGTAAGACTAATCCTATATACTCTACTAAACAATGTAAAAATGTTGACCTCAGCAGTAATAGTTTAATCTGTGAACATAAGACAACCCTGTATTTTTCAAAATGATGAATTTGGAAATAGCCTTATCTTTTAATTAAGTAAATATGGTACATTTGACGTCAAAGTGCACTAACCATTCACAGATGGCAGGCAGGACAGCAGTGGAGGGTATATAAGATATGTTGTGTGGATCTGGAAAACAGTGCAGTCATTTTCATAATGCAGAAATGGAGCAGGAGGAGGAGATTAGTGTTTAACGTCCCGTCGACAGCGAGGTCATTAGAGACGGAGAACATGCTTGGGTTAGGGAAGGATGGGGAAGGAAATCGGCCATGCCCTTTCAAAGGAACCATCCCGGCATTTGCCTGAAGTGATTTAGGGAAATCACGGAAAACCTAAATCAGGATGGCCGGACGTGCGATTGAACCGTCGTCCTCCCGAATGCGAGTCCAGTGTGCTAACCATTGTGCCACCTCACTCGGTGGAAATGGAGATATTTACCTGGCATCCAAAAGGTCATGATCATTGGATTTCAGGCCAAGGGTGGAAGTATTTTTGATGTGGCTAAGGTTGAAAAATGTGTGCATGCTGCCATGGTTAACATATACCATGCATAGCGAAATAACGCTATCCAAAACTGGCATCATGGCAGCTGTGGTGCACCATGGGCGATACATGGCAGGCATGAATGACAGCTGGGAAGATATGTACAGGCAAATACATGTGCAACTGTTGAGCAACTGACCACCCAGATGAACCAAGGGGATACCAACAATGTCTCCTCAATGACTCTTCAGCAAATATTGCTGCATATGGGTCTCTGCAACAAATGCCTGGTTCACGCACCCATACTGATTGCTGTTAATCAGCAATGAAGATTGGAATTTCTGCACCAATACCACAGCTGGACATCCACTGAGTGGCAACAGGTGGCCTTTTCAGATGAACCGCATCTGTGACAGATGGGTGTTGGTGTCAACAGAGAGAAACGTCTTAAAGCAAATTCTCTGTAACAGTTGTTCAAAGGGTCCAGGTTGCAGGAAGCAGCTTTATGGTCTGGGGAATGTTTTAGTGGCATTCCTTGAGTGATCCTGTTATTCTAGAAGACACAGTGGATCAACACAAGTATGCAGCTACTCTTGGGGACGATGTCCACTCCTACATGCAGCACAAGGGTATCTACCAACAGGACAATGCAAATTACCACACAGCTCATACAATACATGCCTGGTTTGAAGAGTACCAGAATGTTTTTATTGTACTCGCCTGACCACCAAATTCTCCAGATTAAAACCCTATCAAGAATCTGTGGGCCCATCTCAGTTGGGCTGTTCGCAGTGTGGTTCCACAACCAGGAAACCAAGCACAGTTGGCCATGGCACTGGAGTTAGCATGGCTCACACATCCCTGTTGGCACCTTCCAAAATCTCATTGAATCTATTCCTGCATGTCTTACACTGGTCTGCACTGCTAAAGGTAGTTATTCAGACTTTTGACAGGTCGTTACATTAATGTGATTGGACATTGTATATTGATTTATCTGTAGAACCCCTTTAAAGAAGCCAGGCTGGACTGTTTTTAATATATTATTCTCATAAAGGTGATTCAGTACTCTGTTGTAAGCTGTTGTCTCAAATTTTTCATAAAATGGGAAGGTGTGATGTATAAGTGTCTATAATTAGGTATCACTGGCTTTTTGCCATTTCCATTGTTGTTGTTGTTGTTGTTGTTGTTATGGTCTTCAGTCCTGAGACTGGTTTGATGCAGCTCTCCATGCTACTCTATCCTGTGCAAGCTTCATCTCCCAGTAACTACTGCAACCTACATCCTTCTGAATCTGCTTAGTGTATTCATCCCTTGGTCTCCCTCTAGGGGCACGCTGCCCTCCAGTACTAAATTGGTGATCCCTTGATGCCTCAGAACATGTCCTACCAACCAATCCCTTCTTCTAGTCAAGTTGTGCCACAAACTTCTCTTCTCCCCAATCCTATTCAGTACCTCCTCATTAGTTATGTGATCTACCCACCTAATCTTCAGTATTCTTCTGTAGCACCACATCTCAAAAGCTTCTATCCTCTTCTTGTCCAAACTATTTATCATCCATGTTTCACTTCCATACATGGCTACACTCCATACAAATACTTTCAGAAATGACTTCCTCACACTTAAATCTATACTCGATGTTAACAAATTTCTCTTCTTCAGAAATGCCTTCCTTGCCATTGCCAGTCTACATTTTATATCCTCTCTACTTTGACCATCATCAGTTATTTTGCTCCCCAAATAGCAAAACTCCTTTACTACTGTAAGTGTCTCATTTCCTAATCTAATTCCCTCAGCATCACCCGACTTAATTAGACTACATTGCATTATCCTCGTTTTGCTTTTGTTGATGTTCATCTTATATCCTCCTTACAAGACACTATCCATTCCATTCAACTGCTCTTCCAAGTCCGTTGCTGTCTCTGACAGAATTACAATGTCATTGGTGAACCTCAAAGTTTTTATTTCTTCTCCATGGATTTTAGTACCTACTCCGAATTTTTCTTTTGTTTCCTTCACTGCTTGCTCAATATACAGATTGAATAACATTGTGGAGAGGCTACAACCCTGTCTCACTCCCTTCCCAACCACTGCTTCCCTTTCGTGTCCCTCGACTCTTATAACTGCCATCTGGTTTCTGTACAAATTGTAAATAGCCTTTCACTCCGTATTTTACCCCAGCCACCTTCAGAATTTGAAAGAGAATGTTCCAGTCAACATTGTCAAAAGCTTTCTCTAATTCTACAAATGCTAGAAACATAGGTCTAGCTTCTAAGATAAGTCGTAGGGTCAGTATTGCCTCACATGTTCCAATATTTCTACAGAATCCAAACTGATCTTCCCCGAGGTCGGTTTCTACTAGTTTTTCCATTCGTCTGTAAAGAATTCGTGTTAGTATTTTGTAGCCATGACGTATTAAACAGATAGTTTGATAATTTTCGCATCTGTCAACACCTGCTTTCTTTGGGATTGGATTATTATATTCTTCTTGAAGTCTGAGGAAATTTCGCCTGTCTCATATATCTTGCTCACCAGATGGTAGAGTTTTGTCAGGACTGGCTCTCCCAAGGCTGTCAGTAGTTCTAATGGAATGTTGTCTACACTCGGGGCCTTGTTTTGACTCAGGTCTTTCAGTGCTCTGTCAAACTCTTCACGCAGTATTGTATCTCCCATTTCATTTTCATCTACATCCTCTTCCATTTCCGTAATATTGTCCTCAAGTATATCGCCCTTGTATAGAGCCTCTATATACTCCTTCCACCTTTCTACTTTCCCTTCTTTGCTTAGAACTGGGTTTCCATCTGAGCTCTTGAAATTCATACAAGTGGTTCTCTTTTCTCTAAAGATCTCTTTAATTTTCCTGTAAGCGGTATCTATCTTACCCCTAGTGAGATAAGCCTCTACACCCTTACATTTGTCCTCTAGCCATCCCTGCTTAGCCATTTTGCACTTCCTGTCGATCTCATTTTTGAGACGTTTGTATTCCTTTTTGCCTACTTCATTTACTGCATTTTTAAATTTTCTCCTTTCATCAGTTAAGTTCAATATTTCTTCTGTTACCCAAAGATTTCTAGTATCCCTTATCTTTTTACCTACTTTATCCTCTGCTGCCTTCACTACTTCATCCCTCAAAGCTACCCTTCTTCTTCTACTGTTTTTCTTTCCACCATTCCTGTCAATTGTTCCCTTATGCTCTCTCTGAAACTCTGTACAACCTCTGGTTTAGTAATTTTATCCAGGTCCCATCTTCTTAAATTTCCACCTTTTTGCAGTTTCTTCAGTTTTAATCTTCAGTTCATAACCAATAGATTGCGGTCAGAGTCCACATCTGCCCCTGGAAATGTCTTACAATTTAAAACCTGGTTCCTAAATCTCTGTCTTACCATTATATAATCTATCTGAAACCTGTCAGTATCTCCAGGCTTCTTCCATGTGTACAACCTTCTTTTATGATTCTTGAACCAAGTGTTAGCTATGATTAAGTTGTGCTCTGTGCAAAATTCTACCAGGCAGTTTCCTCTTTCATTTCTTCCCCCCAGTCCATATTCATCTACTAAATTTCCTTCTCTCCCTCTTCCTACTACCAAATTCCAGTCACCCATGACTATTAAATTTTTGTCTCCCTTCACTATCTGAATAATTTCTTTTATCTCATCATACATTTCTTCAATTTCTTCATCATCTGCAGAGCTAGTTGGCATATAAACTTGTATTACTGTAGTAGGCATGGGCTTCATGTCTATCTTGGCAACAATAATGCGTTCGCTATGCTGTTTGTAGTAGCTTACCTGCATTCCTACTTTTTTATTCATTATTAAACCTACTCCTGCATTACCCCTATTTGATTTTGTATTCGCCTGACCAAAAGTCTTGTTCCTCCTGCCACCAAACTTCACTAATTCCCACTATATCTGACTTTAACCTATCCATTTCCCTTTTTAAATTTTCTAACATTCCATGCTTCGATCCGTAGAACGCCAGTTTTCTTTCTCCTGATAACGATGTCCTCTCGAGTAGTCCCCACCCGGAGATCCGAATGGGGGACTATTTTACCTCCAGAATATTTTATCCAGGAGGACGCCACCATCATTTAAGCATACATTTCCATTAATGTGTGTTAAAACTGGGTACTTCCATCACTCAGAAAATCAGTTCAACCCATCATCTGATTACAGCTCAAGGGGGTGTTGGTGGGGGTACTACCCAATCAGCAGAATATTATAGTACTCACATCAATATCGTATTATAGCACTCAGCTAAAATACACTAGTGTCCAATATTAAAGCAATAAACAGAAATTTTGCAAAGTTGCATATATTTTGCCACAAAACAGTATAAACAGGTGAAACCAAAGTAGAAACCCTGTAAAGAATATAGAACATAAACAACTGTAACATGCATGAAAATGTTCTCCACTTTTTCCAACATAATAGATTCACACACACATTCTGAAAACTGGTTAACGTGCTCACTGTGGAGAGTGACCACCTACGGCAGCAATACAGGCTTCACAACGGTGGAGCGTGCTGTGAATAATGCCATCAATGTCATGTTGAGACAATAACGTCCATTCTTCCTGCAGAGCTGGTAGCAAGTCTTAGAGAGTAGTTAGTTGATTCTGACATGAAGCAACCCATCTCCCTAGAGCGCCCCAGACATGCTCTATGAGATTAAAATCCAGAGAGTGAGCAGGCCACACCATGCTTGCAGTGTCTTCCATTTCTGAGAAAACATCAACCACTTGTGCTTTATGAGGTCGAGCATTATCATCCATCAGTGCGAAGTCTAAGCACGCAGCACCTTTCAACAACCATATATTAGGTCCCAAGACCTCATCATGAACCTGGCAGCAGTTAAACCTTTCTGATTCACCCATACAGTTTCATGCAGAGGTGTTTGAGTGGTCAAAATAATCCTTGCCCACACCATTAGCAATCTTCCTTGACATCAGTCTCTTTCCACAATGTCTGGGTCTCAAAGTCATACAGCAAGTCTCCTACAATAAAGGCCACTCTGTCAAAGCCTTCTTGACACTATTTGCATCAATACAACATGTCCAGTGGATGCTGCAAGGACAGATGCCAGTTGCTGCACAGTACTAAGGCAGTACTATCATGCCTTACAACCAAACAACAGTCCTCTCTTTCTGATGTCACACATGGGTGGCCCTGCCCTGATCTTCATGATACAGCTTAGGTCTTTCTAAACTCTTGTCACATCCAAGAAACAACAGAATGATTCACATTAAGACACCAGGTCACATGAGTTTGGGACTGTAGTGCTTTCATTCTTCCTATAGCCCTCCACCACAGATAGTCTGGTAGACATCTTCTCTGTGCCATATTGCACTGTCTGTGACTGTGTACACAGTAACTGTGGATGTGGAACTACCCAGCAAACACTACTCCATTTGATAGGTGGCCTAACATCACCATTGACATTATTTTCCGTTGACCAAAATGCCATATTCCATGCAGAATGTGATCATACGGACATCTGTTGACAGTTTGTGTGATTATATCATGAATTAGACACAAGAAGTTTGTTGCTTTAATTTTGGACACGAAAGTAGTAGTTTTGTAAGAGAAGGGTTACATCTTTTCAGTGACATGAGTTTTGTTGTATGTTTCACAGTTTACTTGGAAAAACTTATCTCTAGTGGTAGATTATACGATGCACATCCATTTTTGTCTGTATGTTTTTAGCTACTGTTAGAAAGAATTCTTTGCACAATTTAGCAGCCAGTGGATTGAATTTGACCTCATCTGTGTAGCTGCTACTGCCATCAGGGAGCCACATAGCATTTGTTTTACTGACCTCCTTTTCATTTCCTGTCTAATATTGCCCAAATTTCCATTGCTTATGTATTGTTAATAGTTTTAGCATGTCTGATGAAATGAGTAAGAATTTTTTCAGTAGGACTTGTGCTGCACCTTTACATCTTGGTTAGAGTTCATCCTCTGAAACAAATAAAGCTTTCTCTTTCTAGTAGAAGATATTCTGATTCTTGACGTCAGCCTCACTTTCTTGTGGCTTCTACTGTGATTATCCCTCACCCATTCTAATTGAAAAATGATTCCATAATATTGTAAGAATACTTTTAGGGTGTAATTAAACCTGTTATCTACTTTGTGCCCATGGTAAGCTTCATCCTATTGTTCAACCAGTAAATACTCTCTAATTAATGTGACTGAGTCACCATTTATGATTCTGTGAAACTGTACTTTTCCCTTTTTAGCTAAACCTTATTGGCAGGGTTGTTTTAGCTGTCCCTTGATGATTGTGGTCATACCATCTATTATGGGGCTCACATTTATTTAATGAAAGGCAGTGGGATTTAAAAATAAATTACCAATTGTTGTTGCACTGTGTCATCTGTTCTCATCTGTATGTGGGATAGCAATTTTAGGTGCCTTTGATCAGTATTACCTGATATGAAATTCAGTATTAAAATCTCTACTAAGTCTTATCAGTAGAACATTTCCAATTGCTTAATGATATTTTAAACATTTCCTGTTTGAGACCTATAAATTTCTTGTCAGTGCAATAGCATTAGAATTGGATGTTTTGTGATTACAGCTTAGTCCCAATTTGTTTTGGCATTAAGTAAAAGAGGGATGCATTCTCAAGTGCTATCTGGCGTATTGCTTGAACTTCAATTCAGTTTTTTTGCAATCTTTGCCTAGCAATTCAAACTCATTAATCTGATGTTTATAATTCAATATTTTGATTGGTTTGACAACAGGCAAGTGATTAATTTGCTTCATTGGTACTCATGAAGTAATAACAGTGACAGTTCTTATGTCAGTGTTAAATATACAACAGCTGATATGAAACACAAGAAAACTTTTATTTTGCTGAGTCAGCCACATTGGATAGCATTGTATGCAGGGTGTTACAAAAAGGTGCAGCCAAACTTTCAGTAAACATTCCTCACACACAAATAAAGAAAAGATGTCATGTAGACATGTGTCTGGAAATGCTTAATTTCCATGTTAGGGCTCATTTTAGTTTCGTCAGTATGTAGTGCACTTCCTCAATTCACCGCCATGATTTCATACGGGATACTCTACCTGTCCTGCTAGAACATGTGCCTTTACAAGTACAACACAACATTTGGTTCATGCACGATGGAGCTCCTGTACATTTCAGTCGAAGTGTTTGTACGCTTCTCAATAACAGATTCGGTGACCGATGGATTGGTAGAGGCGGACCAATTCCATGGCCTCCATGCTCTCCTGACCTCAACCCTCTTGACTTTCATTTATGGGGGCATTTGAAAGCTCTTGTCTACGCAACCCCGGTACCAAATGTAGAGACTCGTCATGCTTGTATTGTGGACGGCTGTGATACAATACGCCATTCTCCAGGGCTGCATCAACGCATCAGGGATTCCATGCGATGGAGGGTAGATGCATGTATCCTCACTAACGGAGGACATTTTGAACATTTCCTGTAACAAAGTGTTTGAAGTCATGCTGGTACGTTCTGTTGCTGTGTGTTTCCATTCCATGATTAATGTGATTTGAAGAGAAGTAACAAAATGAGCTCTAACATGGAAAGTAAGCATTTCCGGACACATGTCCACATAACTTATTTTCTTTCTTTGTGTGTGAGGAATGTTTCCTGAAAGTTTGGCTGTACCTTTTTGTAACACCCTGTATACAGGGCTCAGACAGAAATATGGAAACGCCATGAGAAATGAATGCTTGAACATAAATGCAGATGCAAGCCAAACGTGCAGGTTGTGTGGTGACAAACAGCACCTGTGCAACATTCTTGAAGTAGGAATATGTAAGAACCAATAATAATCTGACCTTCTGTGAAGCAAAATGTATTTTGCTGTTGTGATGTAATGGGACAGACAGATGGACAGCGCTGCCTAAAGAATCCTGTACGCATTGTGAGGAGCTCCAGTTAAGCTCAACCCATGTGGCCCACAGCAAGCAGAATCAGGCTCATCGAGCAGTGTCTACACTGTTCCATTCTTCAACTTTCAGTGGTCTCTACTTTGTCTTGAGCATGCCTGTGCACATTGCATCATTGCCAAAATTTGATGTAACAATAAATCTGAGGATGTGCTGGTTGATGTCAGGCACCACTAGCATGTGCTGGCTGTAACTATGGCTTGCGCATTTCTCGGTGTGGCTGCCACACAGATCGCCCCTTGGAGAGCGGAGCTTTGGAGCTGTGAGAAACTGCCCGAGGCCTGCTTGTGACTATTATGTGCTTCACATAGGAAAGCAGCCCAATATTCAGCCATTCTGTGCATGCCCTTCCATAAGGCGCTGGCAGCCAGTAAGATTTATTCTCTTTCCATGTGGCTCGTTGTGAGTTATGAGAATCTCTCCCCTGCAAGATGTACTGTTGCCATACTTCACAACAATACAGTTTAATTCATAGTGTGAGCACATTATTCATTCTGATATCGGTGTTATTTTCTTGTTGCCTTATAGCTGTGAATGTCTATCTTTAAATGTGTTAGTGCGATTTCCAAATAAATATGTCAGGTGATGGCAATAAATGTTAAGTGCTTCACAAACAGGCAAGGATGATTATTTACAGCATTTACAACTTCTTCAAATGTAAATATGAAAGTGGGGCTCCCGTCATTGACTTTTCAAAGACACAAGAACGGACTGCAGAGGCATGTAGTCTAGTTAAGAGAACTGTACAGCGAGTTATAAATAAAAGTGTCACAGAAGTAGAAATGTCAGGAGAAGTTGGTTTCGTGTCACCTGGAAAGCTTCAAAATCATAAGAAACCTGTTACATGAATGAATGGTTTCGACAAGGATGTTTTAAGGCACTCCGTCTTTGAAATGTATTTGAATGGTAAATATCCGACTTCACAAAAACTTGTTAAACTTATGAATGACAAAACTGGCTTTAAAGGAAGTGCTTCATCAATGCAAAGAATTTTGAAAGCCATTGCTTTCAAATATGTTAAAAGTAATTATTGGAAAAATTTTTGATGGATCAAAGTGACGTGGCTGCAGCATGAGCCACATTCCTGAGAAACATGCATGAAATAAGAGAAGGTAGTTCAACAGTGTATTACAATTAGTCAACTTTTGAAATTTGCAACTGCATCTCTGCTGTTACCCATAAAGGTACAAGTTGCAGAGCTTGGAAGCTACAGATTTGTAGCCTGTGAGTTTCATTTTCAGTTTTTATCTGCAGGCAACTGTGTATTACTGTTTTGCTTATAATCGCACCAAAATGGCAGATATTGTGAGCAATCTCAATGGCCTTGTCACTGGAAAATCATCTTGAAATAAAGCTGTTGAACACCTGGCCTAACACATCAACATTTGAATTAAGATTTATCTTGTACAGATGACTGATCGAATCAGTTATAAAATTTATTATGTCCTTCACAGATATGAATGTGTAATAGGATATAGTGTAAGCAAATGAATCTGATTTTTCTCAGCACCAACACAGTTGGGCAATACGGACTTTGCCTGCTTTCTACCACCATGCTTACACAAACCTCATCCCCCCCCACACTTCACTATTGCTCCATCTCTATGCATGGAAGCACCATCTTACGTGGTGCAGGCTTAAGCAGGTCTGGAGCTCATGTGCTTTCTGGTGACACCAGTGGCAGCACAACGGAGGCAAGCTAGCCTGCAGTGATTAGTTGGCAGTCAGTGATGTCAGCGCGCAGGCTGGCAGAGAGCACAGTCAGTGTGTCCACATATGGCTGGCTAGTGACAGAAGCAGCAGGCTGTGCACAGCCCATAGCCATGTGTGGTACCTTTTTGGGGGAACTGACACACAAGCAAAGTCAAGTTGGCAGTTAATATCTTGAAACAAAGTGTTCACAAGTTGCGCTGTTCATATTTCATTAAACTCACTGACACAGTCTGATATGGAAGCATGGCATGGCATTCAGTCTGACCTTGATGCTCAAGACTATGAAGGCAGTGACTTAACTTGAGCCCGGTGCCATTATGACTCACACGCAGGTCCCAAAACTGCAATGGACTAGCCTGGTGACATGGTGGACGAAGTCCCGAGTTTGACAGGAACTCAAACACAGACACTTGCATGGCAGTTAAACCAGTCTCAAAGCCCGACGCGATGGAGGCACAGATGTGATTGCAGAAGCTCTGATGCATAAGCTGCCGATGAGCCAAGAGGCAATGACTACAGCTTGAGTGGAGACCAGCTGATGATGCAGTCCACTGGACAAAAGGTCTCTACAGCAAGCAGTGGCTTGGGGGCATATTCTAACCCCATATGATGGCTGGCTTGCATGCAGGCTGCATCCCATGCCATGTTTTTAATAAATAGCTTGGGCATTTGAAGTGGACATGGCAGCCAGCATGTGTGATGTAGTTTGTGAGGTGCTTTGTGTACTTGTGGTAGGCACAGACTGAGCAGTTGCACCACCTGCCTGAGCTTGGTGGGCGGAGATTGAGGCACATGTGACGGTGCAGTGACAGCTGACAGTATTCGTGTGCCAGCAGCTGTGCCAGAGAGCGTCTCTGTCTGGTAATGGGGAAATTGTCATCCATCAACAAGTTATCTGCCACTGGATCAAAGAAATAACCAGCTGCTGGAGTGGATAAGACATAAATCAGCTTTACCTGGTCGATCAAGACTTTAGATGGCTCACCCTTGTACTCGATGTCGAATGTTTTTTTTTTTTCACTGCGAGTGATTACATGTTGTGGCCCCAAGTAGGGCGACCGATATGGTGGTTGCACTACATCAATGCACAACATTACAATGTGTACATCATTGTAGACTGCCATGTATAAATCCTTTGCTGGTGCCATGCCATGTCAGTGCATGTTATCAGTGGCCGGCCATATGGCTGTTCAGATGTTCTACCAATATTAGGGTACTTCCTCCATGAAATCTCCAGGAATGGAGAGTTGTGTTATCTGTAGATGAAGGGCCAAGCTCTTGCTTCGGTGAAACTTGCAGTCTGAGGAGTACTAACGGAAGTGCTTCCATCCAGATGATGTGGTAAATGGAGACCACTTTGAGTCATAGGCTGGTGGAGGCATGGTGGCACAGGCTGTCGAGCTGGTCATCACTCTCCTGTTCATGAGCAAAATCTTTAAAGTTTATAGGAGGAGAGACAACAGCAGAATGTGGGACACACTGATGGCAACTATATTGGCTACCCCAGAAATACCACAAATGTTTGTGGAGCACTTTCACATACTCCAACTGCTGGGACTGGTGTGGTGAACATTTGGTGATGTTGACCTGAAACAAGTGAGTGACAGGTTTGTGGTTGGTATAAGTCATGAAGGAATAGGCTTCTACTGACAGGTGGAAGTGTTTTACTGCCTTGTACACTGTAAGCAACCACACTCATAGCCACTCCAAGCATTTTGTGACATCATTAGCTTCAATGAGAAGAAGCTGAGTGGCTGCCAGCTACTGTGGGCATGCTGCTGGAGCACTGCACCTACAGTAATCTGGCCAGCGTCAACAACCACTTCCAGTTCAGTGTCGTAGACTGGGTGCATGGGTAGTGTCACTTTTGCGAAGTTTCATTTGGTTTGGGTGAAGCTTTTTTCCATTGTGTCTATCCAGTGCACAGGAATCCTTTCCTTCACAGTGGGGATGTGCAGAGCTCCAGTCAGTAGCTCCTCCACTGCAGCAGCATTAGGGAGAAGTGCTGATAAAACTTCAGCATGCCAAGGTAGTTGTGTAACTCTTTATGTGTTGGCGGGTGTGGCATTTTTAAGGTTTCCTATACCTTATCAGGTAATGGCTTGGATCTATTTGGAGTGAACAGTGTCCCAGAATCTCTGTTTCCATGGCAGCAAATATGCACTCCAGGGGGTTAACAATATTGCTGACCTCACCCAGGTGCTGAAAGACAGTTGTTAGGGGATGGTGATGGAGCTTGGGGGACTTCAAGAAGACCAAGATACATGAAACAACTTGGTAAACCTTGTAAGATGCCATCCAAGAAACACTGCCAGGCCTGGGCAAGATTCTGAAGACCAAATGTTGTATTCATGTTCTTGAAGAGCACAAATGGCATGATTATTGCCATTTTTTTAATGTCTTCAGCAGCCACTGGAATTTATATGAACATCTTTGTGTAGTCGATTGTGTTGTAAATTACTGAGCCTGCCAAGGCATGGCTAAAATCTTGAAGGTGTGCTACCATGTATTGTTCCGGCAGTATTCACGGATTCAAGACATGATAATCCCTATATGGGCACCACAGATTGTCTTTTTTTGGAACTAAGTGTCAGGCAGAGGACCATGGGCTGCTTGGTGGTCAGACAATGCCTTGTCGTAGCATGGCATTAAACTCAGCCTTTGCTGCAGCAAGCCTGCTGGATACAAGTCAATATGGTGACATGAAGTTGTAGGATAGGGTGTGGTTATGATGTGGTGGACTGTTGACTGTTTCACAACCCTCGGAGCACCGGGCAGGTGAGTGAGCTCTGGAAATTTGTTGATGATGTCAGCATACAGCCTGGGACAATTAATTGGTTTTGTGCTGAGCGCAGCAGCCTGCCATCACTATTCTGCTATCTTCAAACTTGTAGTTGTGTCTGTCAGCTGGGTGTTTGTGATATAAGCAAGTATCTTGTAGTGTCCAAGGAAATCCAGGCTTAGGGTTGGCTTGCTGGTGTCAACCACAGTGGAGGTCCACACCAAATGTGTGGCATAGTCAGAGATCCGGATTTCATTGGTATATCATAGATTTAGATTGTTGAAGTATTTGCAGCCCTGAGAGATAGTGCCCTGGTGATCCTCTGGTCCCTCAGCGTGTCTCAAAGCAATACTGAGAGGTCAAAAGCTGTGTCCACAATGTAGCTGACACCACCAGCCTGCTCCACAATGGAGAGATGCTTTGATATAGCATTGCAACTGGGTGCATCTAATCCCAGTTACAGCTGGCATTTGGGTGTGAACAGGGTGGCTGGCACTTTGTCTCATTGTTACTGAAGCAGGCATGGTACTAGCAGAACCCATTTGGTGGCTGATTTGATGGTGGCTCAGTACAGCTAGAGTGGCTGGTGCTGCATTGCCAGTTGAGCAAGTCGAATCATCAGTAGTTGGATCAGATGCTGCTATTGTGCCTGCTGTATTCTGTCCACACTGCACCAAGTGGTCGATCTCCATGCTCAGTGCTAAGTTCTGAACTAGCTGGTGCAGATCAGCACCTGAGACAGTAGGTGTGGGAGCTGTGTGCAACCATGGGTGTGGGGGAACAGTGTCATAGGCTGCTGCAGCTGCGGTACAGGGGACCATTGTCAGCACGTCGTGCACCTTATCTTCCAAGTCGGCAGTGGCATCCAGCTGCATATCTATCTGCATAGCTATGAGAGCCTGCACCTTTGCTGGGAGGCTGCATATGCAGATAGCATGCAGCAGCAAGTCTGGGACCATGTAGCACTGTGCAAGGCTCTGCAGATAGCACAGGAACTGAGATGGCCTCCTGTCACCACATTCCTATTGACACAGCAACTGATGTACTCATTACTCTCCTTTAACTGGTGACATCATTGGGGCAGCAAATATGTCCCAGACTTGGACGGTGTAGTTCTGGTTGAGCTGGCTCATGACAGGCCCAAATTTGGCAAGGTCACAGGTTATATTGTTATTCGGGAAGACCACCTCCACTTGTCTGAACCACATGAATGGCTCATGGGGCCAAAATGGAGGCAGACTGACCAATGTCTGCCCAATGCTAGTCACTGCTCCAGCAGTGTGACATTGCTGAGCTGGTCCTGGACGTGTGGAGCCTCTGCATGTAGGCATGCCTGTAATTCGCTTTCAAGCCTCTGATTGTACACTAGCAGATCTTCTATAGTCTTTTGCAGTTCCTCCAAGGCTGCCATCTTGGTTTAGAGTCAAGTCCTCACACTAGGGAAAAGCAGACAATAA
This sequence comes from Schistocerca serialis cubense, assembly GCF_023864345.2. Classification (NCBI taxonomy): domain Eukaryota; kingdom Metazoa; phylum Arthropoda; class Insecta; order Orthoptera; family Acrididae; genus Schistocerca; species Schistocerca serialis. The sequence goes on from NC_064639.1 coordinate 267,094,059, forward strand.
AGATAATTTGACAGAAAATAGATAAATATTGAGAGTTGAAAGATTTTTCACATGTGACTGAGGGTGAACAAAGAATTGTTTGTTTGGTAACAAGATACTGTTCACACACAAAGATGTCAGCTTGATTCCACTCACGATTCCACTTCACAGAGTTCATTACCAAATGTTTACACTACAGATCTCATTGAGGTCACCAGTGAAGCAGGAACATGTAGGACTGCTGGTTAAAAGTTAATAGTGTGATGGGCCAGTTTTATTGCTGCACACACACATTGTGCTCAGGGTGTAGGAAGTGGTGATGGTAATCGTTGGCATAATGGTACATTTATTTGTGGCAAAGGAATATTCGATCAATTGACACATTCGTGTGGTCACAGTAATGGGCATTGCTCGAACGCTATTCCCAGGGAATGTACACTACTCAGTGATTGATCACATTGTTTGATTGTGTTGCTACAAGAAAAACAATGGATGCATGAGCCAACAAAACCAATAACCATCTTCCAACCCAAAAGGCACTGTGAAATTCACAGTCGTGATGTAAAATGATGGACGAATGGATGGTGCTGTCTAAATAATTCCATATGTGTTGTCAGGAGCTCACATTAAGCTCAACCAATATGGTCCAAAACAATTTGAATCAGACTTGTTGAACAGTATTTACATTGTTCATTGCTTTTTGTTGTGCACACCACTGCCAAGATTTGGCTAAACAGTAAATCTGTGGGCGAGTCGCCAGATGCTGCCTGCTAGTTTGTACTGGCTGTAACAACAGCTTGCACATTTCTCAGCGGCAGACACAACCTCAATATGTTGCAAGTGTCAGTATTTGCCAGAGCAGTGTTCTGTGCAGTTGTGAGTGCATTGTGTTGGAGAAATGTGAATTCAAATATGAGAAAATTGTTAATGCTTGTACAGTGGATGCTTCTGTAATCAGGGGAGCTGAAGTGTTTGCGTTTCAACAGTCACTGTATCATAGATTTGTACCAGTTACATGGAAAGCCAAAAAAACATCACCCACTAACTCACAATTCAGTCAAAAGTGTGTGTTGAGTGATCATCACGAAATGTCATTGACATGGATTGTGACAGGAAATAAGAGGACAACAGCTGCAAATGTCACCACAGAACGGAATGTCACACTCATGAACCCCATCAGCCCCAAAAACATGCATAATCCTTCATATACGGGGAACTACAGGCTGAGCCAGAATTCTGAAACGTCCCATTAGTGATAGGAATTTCTGTAGCAGGAAAACATAGTGCCAAGGTTATAAAACCTGGACTGTCAAACAATGGAAGAAAGTGGTTTGGGCACTTAGTCTTATTCCAAACTGTTTCTTACTTCTGCCCAAGTTTAAATCTCAAGAATGAAACATGTTGGGGTCAGTTATGATTTAGGCAATATACTGTGGTATGCCATGGGGCCCACTGTTGGTCAGTAAAGCTACTTTACTGCCAAGGTTACTGTGACCATTTTGGCTGACCAGGTCCATCTCACAGTACAATGTTTGTTCCCTAGTGGTGCTAATGTGTTAAAAATGACATGACCCCTGTTCACACTGGTGGTTTTGTGAGCACAAGGATGTATTGTTGCATCTCCCCTGGCTATCACAGCCACCAGATCTCAATGTTTTTGAGCGTTTGTGGTCTAATTTAGACACAAGGATACATGACTGATATCCAGCTCAATCATCATTATTCGATTTGCCACTATTTTTCCCAGAGAGTGGTATAAGATTCCCCTGAAAACCACATAGGTCCTGTGGTTTCATTCTGAAAGGACTGTAAGCTGTTTTGAATGCCAACAGGTTTCCTACACTGCATCAGGCATGGTAACATGTGGTTTTTTGGTGTTTTTTGTATTTTTGTCCAACCCCTGCAGAGCATGCTCCAATTATCATAGTGATTAGCATTATAGTCATCACATAACCTGATAGAGAGATGCTGTAACAAATTTAGAATGTTGAAATAGTGACAGCTACAGACATGAAGAACTTTCAGAGTAACACTGAGATAGCTTGGCGGAGGAAGGGCTTATCAATAAATTAGATACAACAGAGAAACTGCTATGAATCACCACCGCCCAAGAAGATACCACAGCACTTTGACAACTTGCAAGTTTTCACAGTGCTGACTTTTGTGAAATTAATGAAGAAGGTCCTTTTATTTTATTTGTAGCAAGTAATGACAAAAATGTAGGCAGGCTACACCCTGTGGCTATTGGAAAGCTCATTAGGTGGGAATATGAGTCATTATTTAAACCTGTAATTACATTATGGCTGCAGGGATAAAAACTGTTTGAACAAAGCAAGTTTTGATGCCTACATCACCAAGTTACTTACTACTAAATAATGCATTGTAAGCACTGTACATATATAGCTTATAAGTATGAAGAATTGCTAAATAAAATGGTGTATTGTCATGAGTCACTGCAGTTAGGCAATTTAGCAAATTCATAACCCCATATGGGGAAAACATAAGAAAGCTGTTACCAGTTTGTGTTTGGACATTCTGATCTGAGTGAGTCACACAATTCATTTATATTCCAGTGAGCATGACTGATGTGTAGAAAGTGGCAAAAGGCTTCTGTGATGATTTTCATGAGACACTGAATTCCAGGTAGCCAAACAATGCAAGTAGGAGAATATAGTTTCACAGTTGCGAAGATAAAAAAAAGTCTTGGATCTTCATAAGTGACAAGCTCAAATGGGAACATGATATCAGAAGATGTGAAGAAGCATGTAATATCATAAGAGCTACAACTGGAGCATGGTTGGCTGCCAATCGACAAACAGCGATGACTCTATACTAGAGCCTGTTAATGACATGCTTTCATGATGGTTACATGTGCTGTGGATCAGCACCAGTGAGCCCACTTGAGCCCAACATTGTGTAGTAGAATTCCTGGCATGTAATTACATGGCTATTATGTTGACCTCAACAGATTCAGAACTGGTTGAAGCAAATTAGACATTTTTAAAACAGTGTGCAACAATTTCCTTCTTTATTTATATTTTGAAGATATGTGTCTCTATGTGATAAAATCTGAGCTGTATATGTATTGTATGACCAGAAAAATGTGGTAAATCAGCAGCTTCCACCAGTAGTGGTCTACATTAGATTGGGTTAGATTAAATTTACTTTCATTCCAATTGATCTGTAGTGAGGAGATCCTCCAGGATATAGAGCATGTCAGAAAAACGATAATACATGACAAACATTTACATCTGAAACAAATAACCTATTGCACCTTCCACTGGTCCCAAGTGGAATGATCGTCACTTTTTTAATGAACACTATATGAAATAATCATTTTACAAACACTAATGCACTGAATTTAAAATAAAACAGTTTTTTTATTTATAAGGTAATAAACATGTAATAGAACTACTACTACAATACTTATTTACAATGAAGACATTACTGCACTGAAATGGTGCAGAATATATATATATATATATATATATATATATATATATATATATATATATATATATATATATATATATATATATATATATATATCTAGCAAAAGCGCTGGCAGGTCGATAGACACATATATATATATAGAGGGAAACATTCCACGTAGGAAAAATATATCTAAAAACGAAGATGATGTGACTTACCAAATGAATGTGCTGGCAGGTCGACAGACACGCAAACATACACACAAAATTCAAGCTTTCGCAACAAACTGTTGCCTCATCAGGAAAGAGGGAAGGAGAGGGAAAGACGAAAGGATGTGGGTTTTAAGGGAGAGGGTAAGGAGTCATTCCAATCCCGGGAGCGGAAAGACTTACCTTAGGGGGAAAAAAGGACGGGTATACTCTCGCACACACACACACATATCCATCCACACATATACAGACACAAGCAGACATATTTAAAGACAAAGAGTTTGGGCAGAGATGTCAGTCGAGGCAGAAGTGCAGAGGCAAAGATGTTGTTGAATGACAGGTGAAGTATGAGTGGTGGCAACTTGAAATTAGCGGAGATTGAGGCCTGGTGGATAACGGGTAGAGAGGATATATTGAAGAGCAAGTTCCCATCTCCGGAGTTCGGATAGGTTGGTGTTAGTGGGAAGTATCCAGACAACCCGGACAGTGTAACACTGTGCCAAGATGTGCTGGCCGTGCACCAAGGCATGTTTAGCCACAGGGTGATCCTCATTACCAACAAACACTGTCTGCCTCTGTCCATTCATGCGAATGGACAGTTTGTTGCTGGTCATTCCCACATAGAATGCGACACAGTGTAGGCAGGTCAGTTGGTAGATCACGTGGGTGCTTTCACACGTGGCTCTGCCTTTGATCGTGTACACCTTCCGGGTTACAGGACTGGAGTAGGTGGTGGTAGATCTCCAGTTACTTTCTTGTTCACTCTTATCTCTCCCCATATATTTTTATCTTTCATTTTCATTTCAACCTCATGTTACACTTTCCACCTTCTAATACCATGTCACCCTCACAACACCCCCACAACGACCCCATTAAGTTTTATTTACATTCCCTCTGCAAACATGCCTTCACCCTAGCCAGATTACGCTCACATATTTTATTTTCTCAGGCTTGTCTGACATTTGGCATAACCCCCAAAGGCCTCACACTTAAAGTTCCCATCTCTGGCTGCAACCCTTCTTTCCATCAGTCCCTATACCAGTTCCAAACTGAACAATCCATTGCCCTCACCCACCTAATCCTTCACCTACACATCAACTCAGCCAATGAACACACCCGTCAACTCCTATCCTTAATAAAAGTCCTCAATCTTTCCTCTCCCACATCCACACCGGCTATTCAGAGCATCCTCCTACAGGCCAACCGCAAATTAGTACAGCATGCCACCCTTCACCTCAAAGAACTATCCAATGTCCTGGTTTCCCACCTCCGGGAAGGCAACTCACTCACCCTTCACAACCTTTCCAGCAAACCTCGACCACCTCTCATTGCACACAAACCCAGTCTCTCCCATCTACTCAGTCTCCCACTTCCAGCTCCACTCCCTCCAAAACCTCAAAATTCCAATCAACACAATCTGGCACCACAACACCCTAATTCAGTTGTTAACCTTTCCTCCAAACCTCTCTCCCAATCCGAAACCTCTGTCCTATCCAAAGGCCTCACCTTCAGCCCCACTCTCAGATTCAACCAAACAGCCCTCGTCAAAGATTTACTGTCCTACACTCGTACTCTCTGCTGGAAGTATCACTTTGCCACGAAGAAAAATGATCCTAATCCTACCCCTAATGATCCAACTCCCCAAGACACTATCCAAATTGAACCCTGCCTGGAACAGTTCCGTCCTCTGTCACAGCGGGAACCACCTCCTCTTCCTCAAAATCACCCTCTCCAAACCTTCCAGGAATTTCTGACTTCCAGCCTTGCCTCTCAATCCTTCTTAAAAAACCTTAATCCTACTCCCAACATCACCACTGCTGAAGCCCAGGCTATCCGTGATCTGAAGGCTGACAGGTCCATCGTCATTCTTCCGGCGGACAAGGATTCCACTACCGTGGTACTTGATCGTCGGGATTATGTGGCTGAGGGACTGCTTCAGCTTTCAGACAACACCACATACAAAGTTTGCCAAGGTAATCCCATTCCTGATGTCCAGGTGGAGCTTCAAGGAATCCTCAGAACCTTAGGCCCCCTACAAAACCTTTCACCCGACTCCATCAACCTCCTGACCCCACCGACAACCCGCACCCCTACCTTCTACCTTCTTCCTAAAATTCACAAACCCAATCATCCCGGCCGCCCCATTGTAGCTGGTTACCAAGCCCCCACAGAACGTATCTCTGCCTACGTAGATCAACACCTTCAACCCATTACGTGCAGTCTCCCATCCTTCGTCAAAGACACCAACCACTTTCTCAAACGCCTGGAATCCTTACCCAATCCGTTACCCCCAGAAACCATCCTTGTAACCATTGATGCCACTTCCTTATACACAAATATCCCGCACGTCCAGGGCCTCGCTGTGATGGAGCACTTCCTTTCACGCCGATCACCTGCCACCCTACCTTAAACCTCTTTCCTCATTACCTTAGCCAGCTTCATCCTGACCCACAACTTCTTCACTTTTGAAGGCCAGACATACCAACAATTAAAGGGAACAGCCATGGCCCCTTTGTACACCAACCTATTCATGGGTCGCTTAGAGGAAGCCTTCTTGGTTACCCAGGCCTGCCAACCCAAAGTTTGGTACAGATTTATTGATGACGTCTTCATGATCTGGACTCACAGTGAAGAAGAACTCCAGAATTTCCTCTCCAACCTCAACTCCTTTGGTTCCATCAGATTCACCTGGTCCTACTCCAAATCCCATGCCACTTTCCTTGACGTTGACCTCCACCTGTCCAATGGCCAGCTTCACACATCCGTCCACATCAAACCCACCAACAAGCAACAGTACCTCCATTACAACAGCTGCCACCCATTCCACATCAAATGGTCCCTTCCCTACAGCCTAGGTCTTCGTGGCAAACGAATCTGCTCCAGTCCGGAATCCCTGAAGCATTACACCAACAACCTGACAACAGCTTTCGCATCCCGCAACTACCCTCCCAACCTGGTACAGAAGCAAATAACCAGAGCCACTTCCTCATCCTCTCAAACCCAGAACCTCCCACAGAAGAACCACAAAAGTGCCCCACTTGTGACAGGATACTTTCCGGGACTGAATCAGATTCTGAATGTGGCTCTCCAGCAGGGATACGACTTCCTCAAATCCTGCCCTGAAATGAGATCCATCCTTCATGAAATCCTCCCCACTCCACCAAGAGTGTCTTTCCACCATCCACCTAACCTTCGTAACCTCTTAGTTCATCCCTATGAAATCCCCAAACCACCTTCCCTACCCTCTGGCTCCTACCCTTGTAACCGCCCCCGATGTAAAACCTGTCCCATGCACCCTCCCACCACCACCTACTCCAGTCCTGTAACCCAGAAGGTGTACATGATCAAAGGCAGAGCCACGTGTGAAAGCACCCACGTGATCTACCAACTGACCTGCCTACACTGTGACGCATTCTATGTGGGAATGACCAGCAACAAACTGTCCATTCGCATGAATGGACACAGGCAGACAGTGTTTGTTGGTAATGAGGATCACCCTGTGGCTAAACATGCCTTGGTGCACGGCCAGCACATCTTGGCACAGTGTTACACTGTCCGGGTTGTCTGGATACTTCCCACTAACACCAACCTATCCGAACTCCGGAGATGGGAACTTGCTCTTCAATATATCCTCTCTTCCCGTTATCCACCAGGCCTCAATCTCCGCTAATTTCAAGTTGCCACCACTCATACCTCACCTGTCATTCAACAACATCTTTGCCTCTGCACTTCTGCCTCGACTGACATCTCCGCCCAAACTCTTTGTCTTTAAATATGTCTGCTTGTGTCTGTCATTTGTAATAGCCCTGTATATATATATATAAAAAAAAAACAAAGATGAGGTGACTTACCGAACGAAAGTGCTGGCAGGTCGATAGACACACACACACAAACACAAACATACACACAAAATTCAAGCTTTCGCAACAAACTGTTGCCTCATCAGGAAAGAGGGAAGGAGAGGGAAAGACGAAAGGAAGTGGGTTTTAAGGGAGAGGGTAAGGAGTCATTCCAATTCCGGGAGCGGAAAGACTTACCTTAGGGGGAAAAAAGGACAGGTATACACTCGCACACACATCCATATCCATCCACACATACAGACACAAGCTTGTGGGAAAAAGGGACAGGTATACACTCGCACACACACCCATATCCATCCACACATACAGACACAAGCTTGTGTCTGTATGTGTGGATGGATATGGATGTGTGTGCGAGTGTATACCTGTCCTTTTTTCCCCCTAAGGTAAGTCTTTCCGCTCCCGGGATTGGAATGACTCCTTACCCTCTCCCTTAAAACCCACTTCCTTTCGTCTTTCCCTCTCCTTCCCTCTTTCCTGATGAGGCAACAGTTTGTTGCGAAAGCTTGTATTTTGTGTGTATGTTTGTGTTTGTGTGTGTGTCTATCGACCTGCCAGCGCTTTCGTTCGGTAAGTCACCTCATCTTTGTTTTTATATATAATTTTTCCCACGTGGAATGTTTCCCTCTCACACACACACACCACTTGATTCTACTGAGAATTTCATCAATGGAGCAGAAGGAGTTGGCCACCAATAAATCCTTTAGGCTTCTCTTAAACTGAATTTCACTGGTTGTTAAGCTTTTTATAGCTGCTGACAAGTTATAGAAAATGTGTGTTCCTGAATAACGCACACCTTTTTGTACAAGAGTAAGTGATTTTAAATCCTTGTGAAGATTATTCTTGTTTCTAGTATTGATTCCATTAATTGAGCTGTTGGTTTGAAAAAGTGATATATTTTTAATGACAAATTTCATTAAGGAATAAATATATTGGGAAGTAGTAGTTAGAATCCCTAGTTCCCTAAACAGGCTTCTGCAGGATGTTTTTGAGTTCACAACACATGTAACTCTTACTGCACACTTTTGTGCCCAGAAAACGTTAGCTTAGCTTGATGGATTACCCCAAAAAATAATCCCATATAACATTAAGGAATGAAAGTAAGCATAGTGTGCCAGCTTTTTCATTTTTATATCCCCTATGTCTGACAGAATTCGCATTGCAAATATTTTGTGTAGATGCTTCAGCAGTTCTGTGGTGTGCTCCTCCCAGTTGAATTTATTATCAAGCTGTAATCCCAAGAATTTAACACTGTCCACTTCTTCTATCTGCTTGTCATCGTATGTTAGGCATATACTCGTGGGACACCCCTTACAAGTTATGAAGTGCATGTAGTGTGTTTTTTCAAAGTTTAGTGACAAAGAATTGGCTAGGAACCAGTGATTAATGTCCACAAATATTTTACTAGCCGATCTTTCTAAGACTACACTTGATTTACTATTTATTGCAATGTTTGTATCATTGGCAAACAGAATGAACTTGGCATCTGGTAATGTAAGTAGAAGCAGAAATTACAGAAAAGGTTATGGATGGCTCCACTCATATTGATCTTATGTCAGATCATACAAAACCTTAACTCTGCAAACTGATATTAGGACATATTTAAGATTTCAAAACCACAATCTTAGCAACAAACTGTAACAACAACAGAATTCCTCTGCCAATACAATGGGATATGAGCCCACCGAACAAGGAGACATACACAAGCTAGATCCATCCTCAGCCAAGGTGACAACTGAGCTGACTGCAATACTTGAAGCATTGATATGTACACAGACAATTTACAAATAGACAATGATCATAAAATCCAATGGTAAGTTATCTTGCAATTAATAAGAAACCACCACATCAGTTGTACAAATTCAACATCCAACACATTCATTGAAATCATATTCAATATGAAGATAAAATATTGATAAATTATGATAACTCAGATGAAATGCCACTTTGGTATCCCTTATAGTGAAAAGATAGACAACTTTGCTAAATAAACATCTGCAAATGTCACTCTTAAATGAGCATAAAGACTGGGATTCCTATTCTCAGAAGGCAAGTGACAGTAACCTGGTGAGACAAATGAGAAACAACTTCTAAAATCAAAGGTAGCTGTTACGCATTAATTCATCCAATACTTTCAGCAGTACCTTGGTTTCATAAGATAAAAACATCAAGAAGTCTTATGCCAGCTATTGCAAGACTAAAGTTTAATCATCGGAACTTTCAGAAACTCCTTCCCAACATCAACTTTAGTACCACATCGTTTTACATAGCGATAGAAATAGGAGCACTTAAAAATGTCTAAATGTAAATTCAAACAAATTGACCATCAGTACCCAATCAATCCCAAAATCTTATTAGCTATTAATAATATCCCAACATATAAACTATTGTATAAGTTTCTGATTAACACATACATCTTATTACAGGAAACTAATTACTGAACTAATGAAACTTACTTTGTCCATTCATTATATGCAAAATCTTTAAAAGGAGAACAATATAACTGATCGTATAATTTTAGATAGATTTATACTCCGTCATTAACATAGATTGAGATGGAAAATACATATAGTTGAGATGGAATATAGAAAAGTTGTATTGGTTTGTACTTTCCTGTTAGACAATGTACCCATGTGTCCTATGTCATATCCATCAGATTAGTGACACCCTATTTTAAATACTGTATGTCAAAATTTGTATTCTATATTTTTTTCTTACAAATCAGTTTCTACTTCATTAATGAATTTTCCTCATCTAAATTAGTAATATGTTCCATTTGAAGATAAGCATATCTTTGGATATAACTGTGAAGTCAAGCCAATTGACAGATACAATTCTTGTCTCGCTACCCATGTTTTGGTTTTAGTCAGTTGAGTGAGTTACATTTTGTGAAACCTGTGTAAGAGAACAATGATGTATTGTCAAAAGTTTCAAATTTCATCTAATGAAAACCAATTTTGTAAATTGTACAATATGTTTTATTTCATATATTTACTTATGCTAAGGTAAATAAAAGCCTTAAGTACTTGAAGTACTATCACAAACAATATAATGATTTGCATTATGGGTTAAATAATTACAAGTAACATCTCAAAGTCATTGTTCAACTTTCTGGCATAGCTCCAAAATAATTGATGATCTGCCATATGTACTCATATCTAAGCCTGCCCCTACAATTCTTTCCTTCTACTATCCCTTCAGCTATTATTTTCTACAATGACTCATGTTGTGTATGTGGCAAACCACTCTGTCTCTTTGTTTCATTATGTTCTTTATTAATTTTTTTCTTGTAAACTCAGTACAAGAATTATTTGTTCCTTATTCGATCAGGTTATCTGATTTTCCCCATTGAACATGTTTTGCAGCACATGATGAATCCATAATTCAGTCTGCACATGAACAGTTCTCACCAAATTTTCAAAAGTTCAGTGACTGCTGATTTCTGAAGTTGACCAATTAATATGTCAGCCATGCAGGTACGGTCTTAACTGATTTATGTATTAATTTATGAATCTGATTGTTTTAACAGGGTTCTCAATAATGGCAGCCTTTGGATTGAGAATGTTTTACCAGAAGACAAGGGCTATTATTCATGTGAGGCAAAAAATGAAATTGGAATGGCACTCAATAAAATTATTTATGTTACTGTGCATGGTAAGTATACAAAACTGTTAACATTCCCTATCAGTTTGTCCAATATTTCTTCATAACAAACTTGCGTTCATTATTACTTAAAACTTCTGTTCTGTGAGAAAGGTAAAGTATGAACCCTAAACAGCCAACAGCAAATTTCTGGCATTTACTACTTTGGTGACAGCATTAGTAGGCTACTGGACACTTGTAACAACTGAAACTTTGTAAAATGCTGTTAGTTCCTCACCAAAAATATTAGGGAATTAGTAACTCAAGCTGGCCTACAAATGCAAAGACTGTCTGATGTCTAACAGATTGTTTGTATGTACATTTTCCAATATTCACTGGTATAACTAGTTATTTATAAAATAATTTGTGTATCAAAGTAGCTCACATATGAAACCAAATTATGAAAAATACATTAAGTCACATTATGTTCTACATGAAACTTTTGTTCCAGTTCTATTTCCTGCTCTTGTACCTTCCTCTCTCCTGTCCATTGTCCACTCCCAACAACCTCTTGATAGTCACCATCCAATCATGAGATTAGAGCTTGGATTAGATTTACTTTCATTCCAATTGATCTGTGGTGAAGAGGTCCTCCAGGACATAGAACATATCATTAGATTAGATTAGATTAGATTTACTTTCATTCCAATTGATCCGTAGTGAGGAGGTCCTCCAGGATGTGGAACATGTCAGAAAAACAACAATACATGACAAATATTTAAACTAAAACAAATAAGCTAATGTACCATTCCACAGGCCCAAGTGGAATGATCGTCATTTTTTAATGAACACTAAGAGTCATTTTACAAATACTATTGCACTGAATTTAAAATAAAAAAGTTTTATATTTATTTATAAGGTAAGAAACATGTAATACAACTACTGTAATACTTATTTACAATGAACACATTACTGCACTGAAATGGTGCAGAAGTTAGATTATACTTACACACACACACACACACACACACACACACACACACACACAAATTTTCAGTGAACACATTACTGCACTGAAAATGGGCAGAAGTTATGTTGTACTTATATACAAATCAGTTGGTTTTCCTCAGAAATTCATCAGTGGAGTAGAAGGAGTTGGCCACCAATAAATCCTTTAGGCTTCTCTTAAACTGAATTTCATTGGTTGTTAAGCTTTTTATGGCTGCTGGCAAGTTATTGAAAATGTGTGTTCCTGAATAATGCACACCTTTTTGTACAAGACTAAGTGACTTTAAATCCTTGTGAAGATTATTCTTATTTCTAGTATTGATTCCATGAATTGAGCTGTTGGTTTGAAAAAGTGATATATTTTTAATGACAAATTTCATTAAGGAATAAATATATTGGGAAGCTGTAGTTAGTATCCCTAGTTCCCTAAACAGGCTTCTGCAGGATGTTCTTGAGTTCACACCACATATAATTCTTACTGCACGTTTTTGTGCCCGGAAAACTTTAGCTTGGCTTGATGAATTACCCCAGAAAATAATCCCATATGACATTATGGAATGAAAGTAAGCATAGTATGCCAGCTTTTTCTTTTTTATATCCCCTATGTCTGACAAAATTCGCATTGCAAACAGAGATTTGTTAAGACGCTTCAGCAGTTCTGTGGTGTGCTCCTCCCAGTTGAATTTATTATCAAGCTGTAATCCCAAGAATTTAACACCGTCCACTTCTTCTATCTTCTTGTCATCATATGTTAGACATATACTCTTGGGACACCCCTTACGAGTTCTGAACTGCATGTAGTGTGTTTTTTCAAAGTTTAGTGACAAAGAATTGGCTAGGAACCAGTGATTAATGTCTACAAATATTTTATTGGCTGATCTTTCTAAGACTACACTTGATTTGCTATTTATTGCAATGTTTGTATCATCAGCAAACAAAACAAACTTGGCATCTGGTAATGTTACTGATGAAAGGTCATTGATATACACAAGAAAAAGTAAGGGCCCCAAAATGGAACCTTGTGGGACCCCACATGTAATTCGTTCCCAGTTGGATGATGCCTGATAGCTTGATACATGTCTCTTTCCTAATAACACCCTTTGTTTCCTGCCAGAGATATAAGATTTGAACCATTTTGCAGCATTTCCTGTTACACTATAATATTCTAGTTTACTTAAAAGGATATTGTGATTTACACAGTCAAATGCCTTTGACAGATCACAAAATATACCAGTTGCCTGCAATTTTTTGTCTAATGAATTAAGTACATTTTCACTGTAAGTGTAGATAGCCTTCTCAATATCAGAACCTTTTAGAAATCCAAACTGTGACTTTGACAGTATGTTATTTGAGATAAGATGGTTATAAAGACGACTGTACATTACTTTTTCGAAAATTTTTGAGAATGCTGGCAACAGTGAAATTGGACGGAAATTTGATGCTATTTCTTTATCTCCCTTCTTAAACAGTGGCTTAACTTCAGCATACTTCAGCCATTCGGGAAATATTCCACTGATAAACGACTGGTTACACAGATAGCTTAATATGTTACTTAGCTCAGAATCACATTCTTTAATTAACTTTGTTGATATTTCATCATACCCACTAGATGTTTTTGATTTTAAAGATTTTATGATGGACAGAAAAACAGTAGTACATGACACATATTTACAACTAAAACAAATAATCTAATGTACCTTCCACAGATCCCAGGTGGAATGATTGCCTTTTTTTTTTGAACACTATATGAAAGGATCATTTTACAGGTTTTACAATACTCATTTACTAAGATCACATTAATGCACTGAATACACACACACACACACACACACACACACACTCTATATCAGTTGGTTCTACTGAGAAATTCATCAGTGGAGTAGCAGGAGTTGGCCACCAATAAATCCATTAGGGTTCTCTTAAACTGAATTTCATTGGTTGTTAAGCTTTTTATGGCTGCTGACAAGTTATTGAAAATGCGTGGTGCTGAATAATGCACAACTTTTTGTACAAGAGTAAGTGACTTTAAATCCTTGTGAAGGTTATTCTTGTTTCTAGTATTGACTCCATGAACTGAGCTGTTGATTTGAAAAAGTGATATGTTCTTAATGACAAATTTCATTAAGGAATAAATATATTGGGAAGCAGTAGTTAGTATCCCTAGCTCCCTAAACAGGCCTCTGCAGGATGTTCCTGAGTTCGCATAACATATAACTCTTATTGCACATTTTTGTGCCCAGAAAACTTAAGCTTGGCTTGATGAATTACCCCAAAAAATAATCCCATAAGACATAATGGAGTGAAAGTAAGCATAGTATGCTTTTTCATTTTTATATCCCCTCTGTCTGACAGTATTCACATTGCAAATAGAGTTTGCGTAGATGCTTCAGCAGTTCTGTGGTGTGCTACTCCCAGCTGAACTGATTATCAAGCTGTAAGCCCAAGAATTTAACACTGTCCACTTCTTCTATCTGCCTGTCATCATATGTTAGGCTTATACTCAAGGGATACCCCTTACAAGTTCTGATCTGCACGTAGCGTGTTTTTTCAAAGTTTAGTGACAAAGAATTGGCTAGGAACCAGTGGTTATTATAGTATGCTTGATTTGCTATTTATTGCAATGTTTGTATCATCAGCAAACAAAACAAACTTGGCATCTGGTAATGTTACTGAGGAAAGGTCATTGACATATCGGTACACAAGAAAAACTAAGGGCCCTAAGATGGAACCTTGTGGGACCCCACATGTAATTAGTTTGCAGTTGGATGACAGCTTAATACATGTTGCTTTCCTAATAACACCACTGGACTCGCATTCGGGAGGACGACGGTTCAATCCCGCGCCCGGCCATCCTGATTTAGGTTTTCCGTGATTTCCCTAAATCGCTCCAGGCAAATGCCGGGATGGTTCCTTTCAAAGGGCACGGCCGGCTTCCTTCCCCATCCTTCCCTAATCCGATGAGACCGATGACCTCGCTGTCTGGTCTCCTTCCCCAAAACAACCAACCAACCTAATAACACCATTTGTTTCCTGCCAGAGATATAAGATTTTAACCATTTTGCAGCATTTCCTGTTACACCATAATATTCTAATTTACTTAAAAGAATATTGTGATTTATTCAGTCAAATGCTTTTGACAGATCACAAAATAGACCAGTTGCCTGCAATTTTTTGTCTGACAAATGAAGTACATTTTCACTGTAGGGGTAGATAACCTTCTCAATACCAGAACTCTGTAGAAATCCAAACTGCGACTTTGACAGTATGTTATTTGTGATAAGATGGTTATAAAGCTGATTGTACATTATCTTTTTTCAAAATTTTTGAGAATGCTTGCAAAAGTGAAATTGGATGGAAATTTGACACTCTTTCTGTATCTCCATTCTTAAACAGTGGCTTAACTTCAGCCTATTTCAACCATTCAGGAAATAATCCACTGATAAACAATTGGTTACTCAGATAGCTTAATGTGTTACTTAACTCAGAATCACATTCTTTAATTAACTTTGTTGATATTTCATCATACCCACTAGATATTTTTGATTTTAAAGATTTTATGATGGACATTACTCCTGCTGAGGTAGTGAGGGTCAAATTCAAATTATTGAAGTTACTTGAAATGTCTAGTCTGAAGTATCCCATGGCAGCATCTACAAAACCTCACAGCCCATCTTTTCAGTAACAGTTGTAAAATGTTTGTTAAAGAGTTCTGCAACACTATACACATCTGTCACCAATGTATCATTTACTCTTAATGCTATTTGCCCCTTGTCATGTCTGGTTCTACCGGCCTCCTCCTACACTATATCCCGTATTTTCTTTGTTTTGCTATCTGATATGACTATCTTTTCCTTGTAATATATGTGCTTTGATGTCTGTAGTACAGTCTTTAATATTTTGCAGTATTTCTTGTAATGTGGTATAGCATCAATATCAGAACTGTTTCGGATTGACAGATACAGTTTTCTTTTTATTTTACAAGATACCTCTATTCCTTGAGTAATCCATGCCTTCTTTGTAGACTTTGCTCTAACCTTGGTTAGTTTTGGAGGAAAACAGTGTTCAGAAAAGGTAAGCACTTTATTAGCAAAAGTGTTTTCATTCATGTCATGAGCACTGTAAACATCACTCCAGTGAATGTCTCTGAGGAGTGTCCTAAAATAATCAATTTTTGGCTCATTGATTACCCTCTTGAGTTCAGATTTAACAGATTTTATATACTATCCAGTATTAACATTTAACAAAAGGAGCTGCATTTCATGGTCTGCGAGGCCATTGACTATTGGCTTTGTAATACAAGAGGTGGTATCCAAAATTTTCGGGTCTGGTGCTCTCATCTGTTGAAAACCTTACCTTTGGACTAATGGTCACCCTCACCCTTGAAGTAGTTCCCATCTGCATGTACACACCAGTCCCAGCACTTCTGCCACTGGTCAAAAGTCTTCTGGAAGTCCTGTTCTTTAAGGGTATTTATCACTGCCAGCAATGCCTCTTGAATCCTCTCTAGAGTGTTGAACCAACAACCTTTCAACTTGAGTTTCAGTTTTGGGAATAGCAAGAAGTTGCAACGTCCCAAATCTGGTGAGTATGGTGGGTGGGGTACAATAGGTGGGGTACAACCACCATGTTGTTTTTTGCCAGAAAGGTGATGGTGAGCAAGGACATGTGACAGGACGCATTGTTGTGATGCAGCAACCAGTTCCCTTGATGGCAAAGTTCGGGCTATCGTCGCCACACGTTTTCATGGAGCCATCACAAAATGTCACAGTAGTGTGTGGAATTCACTGTTTGGTTGGGTGGAATGAATTTTTTGTGCACAATATCTGGTGTTGTGCTGCTAATGAGCTTTCCAGAGTGAGCATCATCTTCAGCATCTGTATGGCCGGCCCTTAACCAAGCATGCCACTCATACACATGCTTATGGCTCATGCTCTGTCCCCGAAACTCTTGTTGAATCATTTCAAGGGTCTCCATAGCACTTTTCCCGAGATTCACACTCAATTTGATACACGCGCTGTTCTGTTCACTGATCCATCATAAAATTGCCACATACCAAACATAGAGTATTACAGAAATCACTGTGGAGACGCAACATGTCATCCCAGCTGTATGTCACTCCGTACACTGACTCATCAGATATGCAGCTCTCAACACCTAGTGGTGCAAAGATCTACTACTCCTACTTTCCAGATGGCAGCACCAGTCCCGAAAATTTTGGCTTCCACTTCATAATTTGGTCATTGGACTTTTCTATAAAGCTATTATCAGTGGCTGTTTGTGAGCAACTGGCTACCTTAGTTGGGAACTATACAGTGCAAATTAAGTTGAATGATAGTGTTACTAACTCAAATAAGTTCTTATTGGGAGAGTCTTTAAGGAAATCTGCATTGAAGTCACCAGAAACCACTACTTCTTTGTATTTGGTTGTTAACTGGGCCAGTACAGCTTCAAGGTGGCTTATGAACAGATTAAAGTTACCTGCAGGTGCTTGATATACAATTAATATTATGAAGGATTTTTTATGAAATTCTACTTCTGTTGCACATGCTTCCATATGCTGTTCTAAGCAAAATTTATGAATGTCAATGTTCTTAAATTTATGTCAGTTCCTGATGAATGTGGCAACTCCTCCTTTCTCCATTTCTGCTCTACATATGTGAGATGCTAACTTAAATCCTGTAACACTTAATAGTTCTATACCAGTGGTCACATGGTGTCAAGAGAGACAGATTATGTCAGCTGGGTTTGAGGTTTCTAATTCATCTATGCAGATAATTAATTCATTAATTTTATTTCTCAGTCCTCAAATATTTTGATGCAATAAAGATAGCTGACATTTCACATTAACTGATTGTTAAAATTTCTGAACCAACAGCTGTTTATGCTGATGTAATAAGCTAGAATTACGTTTTTTGGTTTGTTAGTTCATCATCTTGTGCTGCCCTCCAGTTACAGGAATGAGAGTCATCCATGTGCAACTTATGAACACCTTGTTTTGTCTCACTTACCCCTTTACTTTTTCAGTTGTCATGCTCTGGATCACTTGCGGAAATACTCACTCCAGTGACCCCTCTCCATTTACGCTTCTCCAATAGCTTGATTCAAATTTTACACTGACACTTCAAATAACATCACTTAAGTGTAACACCCAGGCAAAATTTACACATAAATAAAGTCACTGAAGAAAAAAATAACTTTAATTACATAAACAACTTTAAGACTGACATCTTCCCAGTTACATGAAAATGCCTTGCCCTATACTCACACCATTACAACCACAATCTATATTTACAAAACAGTTCTTCATAAAATCTGTTACTAAAATTATGTTTACTTTTAGTTCTAGTACTACAAAGAATTCAACTTACATCTCCTTCCTTGTACTAAAACTGTAATTTTTGCCCCTTCAGTTCTAACCCAATCACAGGCATGACTGTTAGTTTTCTTTCTACACATAGAAAATCAAATAACACTAACAGTAGTGTCCAAAAGGTTCTTCCTCATTTCCATTTACTTCTACTTCAATTATAAAATTTGAATAGGCTCCTACTTTCCTTCTTCTTCACCATCATCAAGCATAAAACCATCAATGAAAAAATGGAAACTCCAAGTAGGAACATGAATAATGTAGGAAAAGATAGATTGCTACTTACCGTAGAGATGACATGTTAAATTGCAGACAGGTACATTTAAAACATTTACACTTAAGCTTTCATCCACAGCCTGCATCAAAAAAAAAAATCATCCCATACATTTACACAAGCAAGTGCACATCATGCACACTTGACCACCAACTTGGGCAGCTCAAACCAGGATGCATCGGCCATTCTGGCTGGAACTGCTGGAGTTGGCAGTAATGTGTGCATCAGTTGTGCTTGCTTGTGTGAATGAATGAGGTGTGTTTCTTTTTTACTGTCAAAGGCTGTGGCCAAAACCTTACTTCTAAGTCTCTTTTATTTGTGCCTGTCTGCAACTTAACATGTTGTCTTTATGGTAAATAGCAATGTATCTTTTCATACATTGTTGATAAAATTATCAATGTTTATTTGCAACAGTCTCATCTCTCATTTCTCTTCTGCTTAAGTGACTCCTTCTTCTTTCTTTCTTTTACCAGTTGAGATTTCTTGTTCCTGTTGTTTTTATTCTCATTCTCGATAGATTTCATGCTATCTTCCTTTTCATTGGCTTCTGAGTATCCTGGATAATTATCAACCTTCATTTCCTTTCTTATGTATAGAAGTGTAATTTTATCTTCCTCAGCTAATGATTCTTGTACTTGCCCTTTAAGCTTTACATCACCGTCTTCACCATTTCCATCACTTTCTTTCTGCAAATTGCTGTTACCCTCAGAATCAATATAATTGAATCTTACCCACTTTCATGGATAACATTACTCTCACTGTCACACCAATTTTTACTCTCCACTTGAGTTTCATCTTCTATATTACTTAATTCTTCACTAATGCTTACCAATGTGCTCATATTTTCTTCTTCTTCTTCTTCTTCTTCTTCCACAATTTGTTGAAGAAATAGTCATCTTATACTTTCTGTTTCCTCTAAATTATCCAGAAACTTCAGTACTTCCTTATACCCCATTGCTTGGAGTAATTCCTCATTATGTTCTTCACTTGAACCCTTAGCCTATGGTATATCTAGTCTGATATCAACTTCATCCCATACATCAATTATGTTTTTACCATCCCTATTTACACCAATTGATTTTATACTTCCCTTTAATTCACATACATCAACAGTACTATTTTGTGCTATACATTTACAATGTACTTTGTTTTCCTGTACTAAATTCTCTTTCTCCTTTTAACATTTGCATTACATAAATACACATATTTTGGACCAGCATCATGGCAGGTCCTTACTTATAGTGTCTTTCATTTTCCTTATTGTTCTCATTGTATATTTCATTATAACAACCCTGTCTATTTACATCCCTTCATTCTTCATTTCAAAGAATATAACTTTTTCAACCCTCACCCCTGATTCCTCTTCTTCCTCTCATACTATTGTCATAACAGTGATTAGATATCATAGTGACATGTCCTACATTACCATCATTCCTCCAATAGCTCATTTCATTCTTGCTGTTAAAAGCTCATTTTTTGCATTATCAACACAATCAACCAAGATTAAAAAATTCTTCACAGTTTCAGAACATGGTATTTTTAAAACCTACTTGATGCCACTTGGTAACTTGATATACAACATTTCATTTATCTCTTCTACATCCACATCTACATCTACATCTGTACTATGCAAACCACTGTTAGGTGTGTGGCAGAGGGTACATCCCACCATACCAGTTATTAGGGGTCCTTCACATTTCATTCACATATGGAGTGCAGGAAAAATGATTGTTTGAATGCCTCTGTGCGAGTAGTAATTACTGTAATCTTATCGCCATGATCCCTGTGTAAGCAATACATGGGGGATTGTAGTATATTCCTAAAATCGTCATTTAAAGCCAGTTCTTGAAACTTTGTTAATAGGTTTTCACAGCTTAGTTTACGTCTATGCTCATGAGTCTTCCAGTTCAGTCACTTCAGTATCTCCATGACACTCTCCTACAGATCAAACAAACCCATGACCATCTATGCTGCCCTTCTCTGTTTAGATTTAGTATCCCCTGTTAGTTATATTTGGTACAGGTCCCACACACTTGAGCAATGTTGTAGAACTGGTTGCATTAGTAGTTTGTATAGCAATCTCTTTTGTAGACTGATGGCGCTTCCCCAGTAAACCAAAGTCTACCATGTGGTGTACTGAAGACTGAGCCTAAGTGATCATTATATTTCATATCCCTTCAAAGTGTTAAACCAAGGTATTTGTATGAATTTGCTGATTCCAACAATGACTAATTGAGATTAGAGTCATAGGATTCTACATTTTTTCATTTTGCGAAGTGCACAATTTTACATTTATGAACATTCAGTGCAATCTGCCAGTCTTTACATCACTTTCAAGCCTTACTGAGATCTGACTGAATATTTATGCAACTTCTTTCAGATAGTACTTCATTATAGATAACTTCCATCATTTGCAAAAAATCTGAGATTACTATTAATATTGCCTGCAAGGTAATTCATATAAACATTTTATTAATATACAACTTGAACAGTTCCCTCGGGCACAGCTGAAGTTGCATTTACATCTTACAATGACTCTCCACCCAAGATAACATAATGTGTCATCCCTATTGAAAAGCCCTCAATACAGTTACAAATCTTACTTGATACCCTCATGACTGACAATAATTGAAGGTGTGGCACTGAGTCAATTGCTTTTTGGCAATAAAGAAATACTGCATCTACCTGACTACCTTAATCCAAAGCTGTCAGCATATCACCTTAGAAAAGTGCGAGTTGGGTTTCACATGATCCATGTTTTTGGTATCCATGTTGGCTGGCATTGAGCTCAGAATATGTTCTATGATTCTGCAACAAATCAATGTCAGGGATATTGGACAGTAGTTTTGTGGATCACCGTTACTATCCTTCTTGTAGACAGGTGAGACCTGTTCTTTCTTCTAGATCTGGGTGCGGGTTTGAGGGATCTACAATAGATTATAGAAGAATTCACTATAGAAGAAAGAGTAAATAAAATGGAGAGAGCGTATGGAATAATTAGGAATGTCTACAACAAAAGGTGTCTGTCTAAAAATTTGAAGATACAACATTACAACACAATAGTACAACCAGAATGTCTTTATGCAAGTGAATGTTTAGTACTGAACTACAAATTACACAAACTTGAAGTCCTAGAAAGAAAAATCATTTGAAAAATACTTGGACCACCAAAAAATACAGAGGTATGGAAATTAAGAAGCAATGAAGAAGTTTATCACAACATAGAAAACATAGATAAAACATTATGAAAGAGGCGACTCCTATTTTTGGACACTTATACAGAATGAACAGCAACAGGTTAACGAAACAGATTTTTAAACATCTTTGGGACAAGAAGTCAACAATAGCCTGGGTTCAAGAAGTTAAGAAAGATTTGGAAAGAAACAAAATAAGTGAAAAAGATGCAACAGAAAGAGAGAGTTTCAAGAGGAAAGTGTTAAAAAGGGAAGGATTCCAAGGCAGGAGGAAGAAGAAGACAGGGTCAAAATGGTCTGAGGAGAGAAAAAGGATACATAGTGAAAAGATGAAAGAATACTTGAGGAAAAAGGAAGAACAACAGACAAGGAAGCATTGAAATTGGTGCACGGTCCTTAGATGACCCAAACAAATAAAGAAAGAAGAAGATTATAGTTAGAAGAGGAGCTAACTCAGGCACAAATTCAGTATAAAATCTGACAGGGATTCCATGAAGCCCTGGAGCTTTGTTAAATTTGTTTGATTGACACTAATACTTATTTCATTCATCTTTACATGGTATGAGGTTTAAATTGAGGAAATTCTCTTGGGCTTTCCTTTGGAAAGGAACATTTGAAAACAAAGTTAAGCATTTCAGTTTTTGCTTTGCTATCCTGTCTTATTGGCTAGGGATGTGACTCAATTTTTGGTGCCACTAACAGTCTTTAAATATGACTAGAATTTCTTTGGTGCTACAGCAGTCATTGAAGACATCACATATTGCTGTTTTGACAGCCAAACGTGTTTCATTCATCATTTCTCTATCTATAGCTCTATGCTTTGTCTTACATCTATTATGCAGTAATCTCTGTCCCTTTAGATGTTTATTTACAGTGACTATATACCATGGAGGTTCCCTCCCATTATGAACTGTTCTACTGGGTACATATCTGTCCAGTGCATGGTCAACTATTCTTTTCAACTTGAGCCATTGTTCTTCTCTTTGCTCCTGCCCTGTGCTGAAAGTTTCAAGTTCCTCACTGAGATATGACACTATTATTTTTTTATCTAGTTCACTATATATATATATATATATATATATATATATATATATATATATATATATATATATATAAAAAAACAAAGATGAGGTGACTTACCGAACAAAAGCGCTGGCAGGTCGATAGACACACAAACAAACACAAACATACACACAAAATTCAAGCTTTCGCAACAAACTGTTGCCTCTTTCCTGATGAGGCAACAGTTTATTGCGAAAGCTTGAATTTTGTGTGTATGTTTGTGTTTGTTTGTGTGTCTATCGACCTGCCAGCGATTTTGTTCGGTAAGTCACCTCATCTTTGTTTTTATATATAATTTTTCCCACGTGGAATGTTTCCTTCCATTATATTGATAACACTATATATATATATATATATATATATATATAAACAAAGATAAGGTGACTTACCGAACGAAAGTGCTGGCAGGTCTATATAGACCTGCCAGCGCTTTCATTCGGTAAGTCACCTCATCTTTGTTTTTATATATATATATATATATATGTTCCTTTCCAAAGGAAAGCCCAAGAGAATTTCCTCAATTTAAACCTCATACCATGAAAAGATGAATGAAATAAGTATTAGTGTCAATCAAACAAATGTAACAAAGCTCCAGGGCTCGATGGAATCCCTGTCAGATTTTATACTGAATTTGTGCCTGAGTTAGCTCCTCTTCTAACTATAATCTTCTTCTTATATATATATATATATATATATATATATATATATATATATATATATATATATATATATATATCTTTCTGCTTGTACAAAGGTACTTTGGTAATCATTGTTGCCACAACCACAACATGGTCACCGAAATCATTTTAGGTGTGGGCGTCCTCAAACATCATCCTCAAAGTTGTCAGATCTATTTGTTGCCATTAGGTCCAATATATTTCCATCATGAATGGGGTTCCTAACTATCTGTTCCAGGTAGTTTTCAGAAAAGGCGTTCAGTAATGTTTCGCAGGATGTCTTATCATGCCCACCACTAACAAAACTGTAATTTTCTCAACTAATTGTTGGATGATTAAAGCCTCCACGTATAATTACAGTATGGTTGTGGAACTTACATATAAGTGAACTGAGGTTTTCTCTAAAGTTTTTGATTACATCAAGAGATGAGTCTGGTGGGTGATAGAAGGACACAGTTATCATTTTGTGCCCACTCCTGATAATGAGTCTTGCTCAAACAGTCTCACATGCAGCTTCAATTTCTATCTCAGTGGATCTGAGTTTCTTGTCTACTGTGACAAATACACCACCACAATTTCACATTTGCCTATCCTTTTGACATACACTTAAATTTTCCCCAAATATCACTGCTATCAATCTCAGATTTCAACCAGCTTTCTGTACCTAGTGTTATGTGAGCCTCACTTATTTCCATGGGTGTTTCAAACTCTGGTACTTATTACAAATGGTTTGGCAGTTGACCATTGGGATTTTCTTTCAATTTTACACTGATGCTTTGAAGTTTCCTACAGCTATCATTATGTAGACTTAGTGGAGAGTTGCCTAATCTAAGAAAAACCTTGTGTGCACACCACACACCATCAGCTACCTGAGTAGCAGCCTTTGGTGTGCGGTGCACACCTGATCCATTTGTGAGGACCCTATAGTTCTCAACCCTATGGTGCAACTCCAGGAAGTGACAACATAGCTTGTCACAGAACCTTTGAAATCTTTGGTTCAGTCCTTCCACTTGACTCAGAACCAAAGGGCCACCATCAGTTCTGGGGACAAGGCTGCAAATTGTGAGCTTTGTTGATACTTCATGCACAGGGCTGGTCTTCTCAACCTTCTCTGCCAGTCACTGAAATGATCCAACTATGACCTCGGAGCCCAGACGACAGGCATCATTTGTTCCCATGCCACAGTCTGCAGTTGATTGCACTCTGTTCCCTCAATAGCTGCTGGAGTAGTCTCTTCAACATGTTGAGTGAGGCCTCCAGGCATACATACTCAGTGCACCTGGTGTCCTTTCCCATCCCTTGCTGTCATTTCCCTGAGGGCAGTACATGTGAACTACCAATGCTTAATAGACCCCCTTCCATTTCATATTGGTCTCCTCTTGACACCAGACAAAACAGCTTTCCCCAAAATAGATGAAGTGGGTTTCTGTGAAAGACAGCACCCCAGACTTGTTGGTTAGCGGGATCAGTACAACACCCTAAGTCCTCCCTCATCCCCATCCACCCTGTACAGGACACCCAGATGTACCATTGACATACCACTTGCACTCAAGTGGGCGAGTATTGACAGATCCTGTACTTTTAGCAGAGAAGACAGAACCCATGGAAGAGGATAGTAATTGAGATACCTCTGGTATTGGTATCACATGTACACGACTCTCAGAAGCTCTTCCAACACACTGATTTGCATCAGCTGCCAATCATTTGGCAGTAGTCAGGACAATTTCCAGCTGCTTATGAATGTCAACTAACTCATCCCATGTTTCACAGGGGGACTGCATTTTGGCTGCTGCAATGTATTACAAGGCAGTAAATAAGCACCTATAAAGTAAACCTGTTTACTATTTTTTAATCTGTTGAGCTATAAAGTTGCCAATTCCCTATAGGAATTGAAGCAAGTACACAAAACAAGATTTCTATAAAGGCAGCGCAAAAACCTGTGGTGAAAATTACTAGTTCCCTAAAACATTTTGAGGTTGATTATAGTTGTTAGCAAACTCAAAAACAGAGTTAATTTATGATAAATAGATATTATATAGGTCTACTCCTCCTTAATGGAAAACTAGCTATAGCACAATATTTTAGAATATCTGCTACAGTAACTAAATAACAAACACCAATTTATTACAAATTGCTCATAGATTACGTAAAGGACAACAGTACCGTCCAAAAATTCTCAAAAATGTATATTTATTTGCACTGATATATACTGAAAATCAGGGGTAGTGTATTCTTTGGCAGAACTGTGTACCACAAATGCTGATTTACTTTTAAATAAGTTATGTACGTAAAACACTTGTACTGGTAATTTATGAAAATATAGTTTTCTAAGCATCCAAAAATTCTCAAAAATAACCTGTTTCTCATGGAATTGTACAATGAAATTAGAGAATGAGGATAGGCCTACTGTTCTAAACATTTTAAAAGACCACAATTAAGTTCAAGCCTATAATTGATGATAACAGTATGAGTTTAACACAGCACTCACGAATGTTCAAAATTTTACAATATATCGACAATAGAAATGGGTATTGATACAATCAGTGAAAGATTATGCAGAAGTGATGTGAACAGTAAAATATGAAAATGTGGAACTTCAAATTGACACACAAATCTTGTATATACAGTCTCACACAAAGGAAAGTTCTGAAGTCGGCTTTTATATATAAATAAACATGTATATTGCATGGATTTTTCACATAGCTGTTTCTGTGCAGACTTTTACTCTGGTGTGCTGAAGAAGAAGATTGAGTTTATCTCAGTCAAAATTGTTTAAACTGTGAAGCACCAACAAAATACATCTTACACCTGTTGTAGCTAACAGTGCTAATAACCACATTATGTATTGTTAAGGTATTTTTACTTTGCCAGCAGTGTTCAAAATGTTCTCTCCTTCCTCTTCTATAACTAGGAGCTCACTTGAACTCAGTGTTAGCCTTTCTTTGCTTCTTCTTGGACCAGTATTCCTCTAAAAACAATTTACTAAATTCCTTAAAAAGTTGTGCTCCTTTCCCTGACTTCACACACCATGATACATTGTCTGCAGCTGAAAGATTCTTTACACAATTAATGTTACTCTTTTCTGGTTATCCTTCTGGACTATCATCCCGCACATATCTCAATATGACACAGGATATAGCTCAGAATTTGGTGCAAATTTATTAGTAACAAACTTATTTAAAATATTACTGCCATTACATCACACAGCAAAGATGCCACCAGAATAAAAGTCCCAACACCTGTCTTTACTACATTCACTTCTTACCTAATTTCAGTCAACTCTTTTTCAATAATGAATTACCTCTTTTCATATTCACTAGTTTGCCCTTTCAGCCTGTCCTTTAATTTGTCAAACTGCCCTTCTACCTTTTCCTCCTTTCCATTGATCTCCTCAAAACTTGTATTAATTCCAGTCTCCATTTTCTTCAGTTTTTTTGTCATTTCCTCATGTACTTCCTTCCTCACTTCAGTAGTTTTGTTGCCAATCTCATCCTTAAGGTTTTCTAAGCTCTTCCTTCATTACTTTTTCTGACTGTTCAGTGACCACATGTTGCCTTTTATTAGTTTCTTCAATCTTCTTGACTATGTTTTTGCTAAAATTGTCTGTCTTCTTATTGATGCTCTGAAATTCTCTAAGTAGCTGCTGTATTTCTGTACGACGGTCCTGTGTTTTCTTACAAAGGTGCTGGTGCAGCATTTGCATCATAAATGCCATTAGCTCTGTAGGTTGCTCCCTTCTTCTAGGTCTTACTTTATCCGGATGTACACAGTCTACTTCAG
This sequence comes from Schistocerca serialis cubense, assembly GCF_023864345.2. Classification (NCBI taxonomy): domain Eukaryota; kingdom Metazoa; phylum Arthropoda; class Insecta; order Orthoptera; family Acrididae; genus Schistocerca; species Schistocerca serialis. The sequence continues at coordinate 267,121,483 of NC_064639.1, forward strand.
GGTTCCACTATGTTCATATTTTAATAAATTTCTTTTCCTCTTTCTTTTAACTCTGTTGTGCTTCCATCTTCAGAGTCTCTGTTAATCATCCTTTCTTCCAATTTTTGTTCTGTTGTCTTTCCTGGATCTCAACTTCCTCAACCATTACATTCTCTGCCTTTGTCACACTACCGGTATCTCTCTTATTTCATCCATTATTCACTATGACCATCACTGACATATCATTTCCCTCCAACTGATCTTTCACAGATTTCAAATTACTTTCATAAATTCACTCAAACTGTTTTTCAGTCACTAATAATTAAACACTACTATGTTAGTGAATAGTGAATAGTGTTATTATTATTATTATTATTATTATTATTAGCATCATCATTATCATTATTTTTAAGTTAGATTCAGATTGTGGACTAACAGTTACTAAATGTCAAACCATGCGATACTCCAATCTGAAAACAGCTTCTAACTATCAAAAATGAACATCTTTTCATTCTTTCAGTTAACTATAGAAGTGTTCCTATATTGCTGTAATTTTTCAGAAACTTGATAGCATGGATTTTGTAACTGTTAAAATTTTCAAGTAATTGACAAGCATTTTACTTTAACTAACACTTAAAAACAAGTTCAAAAGTTATCCAAAATTTACTCATTATAATGCAAGCAAATATACTGCATTATTAACACCCCTCACAGCTACTAGAATCTTCCCATGTTTCTGTATGCTTTACTTTCTTTTACAGTTACCAATTTCTTTGCAAAAGAGATAAGTTAAATAAATACTCCATTAGTTAAAGTAAAATGCTTGTCAATTACTTCAAAATTTTAACAGTCACAAAATCCATGCTATCAAGTTTCTGAAAAATTAAAGCAACATAGGAACACTTCTATAGTTAATTTCTTCAAGACTGTAGTTTTCTTTATGAGCATTAATCAGCAAAATTAAGGGAACTTCTGATGGTCATCAACGCTAAATTTCCATCTATGTGATTTTGTTACTTTACATCTGTAATTATGTTGACAACATTTAATATTCAAAAGCTAATGGTAAAAACTAATGGTACTTCAAATTCACTTCCTTCAAAAAACAAAGTGAAATAGCCACACATGACACCAGATAATGTAAAACACATTAAATCACGTTTTTATTCTCCATAAACCTTTTTTCTCCAGTTTTAATCACCCACTCTCACACCTTCCTCTCTTCCGTCCACAGTCCAACCCCTATCAACCTGTGAATAGTTAGCAGCCAGTCACTTAAATTTGTTATCTAGTGCAGCCCTTCGGTGACAAAAATGGAAGTCATCCATTTGTGACTTATAAATGTCTTATTCTGTTTCAAACATCTTGTCTCTGCTGTATGGATGAAGGTAATAAAAGTCAACCACAATGGGAACTTTTAGTGTTTTGAGTAATGTTTAATTTAGTGGTGAAATAATGGTTCAGAACATTTAAGTGTATAGCATCTTTTACTATTTTAACCAGAGAAATAAAATGTTATAGTCATTACCTTCAAATGTTACAAAAATAATACATTTTAAAAAATATGAGTACATTTTGTCGTAGAGGGGCCCAACATTCAGGAGCATTACGAGCCCTACAGCACCAAGCACTGAGGGGACATAAGTCATCGGATATCTCTTAATATCATATTGGACCTCCTTTTGCCCAGTGTAGTGCAACAGTTTGATGTGGCATGGACTGAACAAATGATTGCCAGTCTCCTGCAGAAATATTTAGCCTTGCTGCCTTTATAGCCATCCATAATTGTGAAATTGTTGCCGGTGCAGGATATTGTGTACAAACTGATCTCAATTATGTCCCATAATTGTTTGATGGGATTCGTGTCAAATGGTCTGGGTGGCCAAATTATTTGCTTGAATTGCCTGGAACATTATTCAAACCATTCGCAAACATGACACTGGCTTTATAGGGCCTGCACCACTCATCTGACCAGGCCATGTTTTTCCAGTCACCTATTATCTAACTGAAATGGTCACGAGCCAGGTGATGCACTGCACGTGATTTCATGCTGTTAGCAAAGGCACTCACATCGGTCATCTGTTGCCATAGCCATTAGTGCTAAATTTCACCACACTGTCCTAACAGACATATTTGTTGTAGGTCCCACATTGATTTCTGCAGTTATTTCATGCAGTGTTAATTGTCTGTTAGCACTGACAACTCTACACAAATGTCACAGCTCTCAGTCATTAAGTGAAGGCCATTGGTCACTGCATTGTCAGTGGTGAGAGGTAACGCCTGAAATTTAGTATTCTCAGCACACTCCTGACATTGTGGATCTCAGAATACTGAATTCGCTAATGATTTCCAAAACAGAACATTCCATGCTTCTAGTGCCAACAGCCGTTCTGGATTCAAAGTCTGTTAATTCCCATCATGCAGCCATAATTATGTTGGAAATCTTTTCACATGAATTACCTGAGTACAAATTACAGCTCCACCTATGCATTACCCTTTCTTACCTTGTGTATGTGATAATATCACCATTTCTATATATGCGTATCAATATTTTATGATTTTTGTCACCTCCATGTAAACTGGCAATGATAAATGTTAAGTTTGAAGTATCAGATGAAAATAGAAGGTATCTGCATCATTATAATTTCTGCCAATCCTGATTTATAATAGATATTCACATAATGGATTCATGGTATTTTGTATTGTGCTGTTGAAATGACATTGAAACTGCTAATTCAATATATAGGTTTACTGAATAAATAGAGTTCAAAACTTAAAAGTCAAAAGTACCACAGGCCAAATACTTATTTGAATATTTGCTTCTTTCTCCAGTTCCTGCAAGATTTTCCACATCTCTTCAGAATGTGACTGTTGCTAAAGGTGGGACAGCTGCAATTGATTGTGTGGCAAGAGGTGACAAGCCCATAACAGTAAAATGGTTTCATGGTGGGGATCTGTTTGAGGCACATAACCATCCAAGGGCTGATGTCAGTGAAGAAAGCTTGGAGTTCGGTATTCACTCGAGAATAACACTGAAAAATGTTCTTCGAAATGATACTTCAGCATTCTTGTGTCATGCAGATAACCAATATGGGAATGATCAATCAGAGATCTGGGTCATTGTTCAAGAAGTTCCTGAGCCACCTGGAAATCTTCATGTACTCAACTTTAGTAGCAGAGCTGTAAATCTCACATGGGAACAACCTTACAGTGGCAACAGTCAAATCACTGTATATACTATTCAGCATAAGCACAAATTAGGTAAGTTTCTGGTTGGATCAAGAAACTGATTATGCTGCAAAAACATGTACAGAAAATTACCTGCAGATGTTGTAGGACTTGTCAAAACAATTGCACTAGAGGTTTCAGTGAAATTCTGGATAGACTAATATTGTAGGCACATAAATAAACACATCTGTGATGAACATTTTTGCCCTCACTTAAACATTGGCGTAATGTTTGATGGCCATCCAGAAACCATATCACCACATATCTTACAAAGAAGTTCAAAAAATTTGTAAAATTAATAAAATGTTTAATAAGGATTGGTTCACTTTATTTGTCCATCAGCAGACAAAAATAAGTACAACAAAATAGACAAGAATTTCATAACAAGATCATAATCAGTGTGTCATCCAAAATTCATTTTGAAAGTTATTAACTACTGTATCTTAGTAACATTTTTGGATTAGAGCATATTACAGACTTCTTGCTCATATGAAGCTGTCTATAAGGACTTAGTAGACTCAGTTATACTTATGCGATATAATCCTTGTTATCCACAGATTTAATGTCATTGCAACATTCAGTAAAAAGTGCTTATTGCCAGGTATGCCAGTGACAAAAACAATAGACCTGTTGCAGAGAAATTTTTTCTCGTGGTGTTCTTGATCTGATGAAAGACTATTCAGTCAACATAGTTTTAAGCTTCTGGTCAAAGATTAGAAATGACTGGTCTAGATGCCAAGAAGTTCAGTTAATCATTGGAAGTGGAATTATCCATAATGGTTACTAATAGTCTCACTATTGGACATTTTAATCATAAAACTAACCATTTAACCTGACACTATTGTCATCGGAGCTTCCAAAATTAATCTTCTGTGCTGTTATAATCTTAATGTGTTAGTGAACACTTCCACATCTTATCATATTTGAGTTTCATTTTGAACGCACAGCTATAACATAAACTGCTTGTGCTCAAGCTTGTCAAAAATGAATGGAATGGCACCGTTATATCACTTGAACAATATATTCCAACAGCAGTCTAATGATCCTGGTTGCCAATTCATTAGTTCTACAGTTGTACAGATGATTAATCATATCAGAGCATATTAATACCACAGAAACTTTGGCTTACATCTCATTATTATATCTAAAAATTATTTGCCGCACCACTCCACATCTGGCACTTCTGTGAATAATTTAATAAAATTATCATGTTCATACGGAAGTAGGAAATGCTGCTAGAATATAAAGAAATAAATGAATAAACATAGTCGCTCATTGATTATTGGATACAGTGAATGGTTGGTACACCCAAAAACAAGAACTATAAAATGGTTTCCTGTGTTATCCAAATATCTAATGATATGTAATAAATGTTTTCCTTAAATGCACCAGTGATGAGAATAAACTTCTTCAAAGTACACACACACACACACACACACACACACACACACACAGAGAGAGAGAGAGAGAGAGAGAGAGAGAGAGAGAGAGAGAGAGAGATTGTCCTTGTGATCCACTTGGAGCCCTATTGTGCTTATAAACTGGCAATACATTTCAGAGTACCACTCTGTGAGAATGAAGCTGTGTTTATGTTTGTGGCTGTGAATTCTGAAAGAGAACACAAATTATACATTGTGCTACTATGTTCCAGATCTCGTTTTTATGCCTATACACCATTCAAAAACTCAACTCTGAAAAGAGTAGCAGTTTTTGTTCTGCTCTAATAACATTTGTAATTCTTTGTCTTGGTCAAGTTTTTCCACATTTTGCAGTATTTTCACTTCTGTTTATTGTATTCTTGCTTTCCTATGCCAAGTTGCTAATTATGAGCGAGATGTGTTTTAATGTCGTTAAAAATTGTGTGGGATACAATGAAGTTTTAATTGTTGAGACTGACAGTTACCTATTTTTTTTAAAAAAAATGGCTAATCTAAATTACAGTACTAGTTAAGTTTTCATGCTAAAATGTTGCTGATGATATTCATACTGTATCTTTAGTTAATACATATACATTTCCCGTGATAAGAATTATTTTCAATGCAATTTGATGATAAAGAAACTATTGGGTAACAGAAACAAAGGATGACCATCCATATAGCCCTGACACATCATATAACATCCAAAGTACATCTGAAAAGTTTTGTGAACGGTCTTTGAAAATAAAGAAAACAAGAGTTACAAAGAAAAGACCCTTACTTGCCTTCAAAGTAATGACCATTAGCCACAACACACTTCTGACATTGGTTGTAAAGCTGTTGGAAACTGTCAGGAAACACTTCTCGTTGATTCACTTGAAGCACTGTGGTCACATGTTGCTGGAGGTCTGTCTTTGACAATGAGAGCAGAACAGTTGAAGATAAGCAAAGACAGTGCAAGCACTGTAGTTCATGAACACATGCAGCCATTGGTGTTTTGATGTTAGCACATTTATTTCTGTTCTCTTGGATAAGTATGGGTATCTTGTGCAGAGTATTCATTTGTAAATAGCTTAATTGTTTTATCTAGCTTTATAGTGTGACAGCTTTTATTCATCCAACAGTTACTCCATGTTGTTGTTGTTATGGTCTTCAGTCCAGAGACTGGTTTGATGCAGCTCTCCATGCTACCCTATCGTGTGCAAGCTTCATCATCTCTGAGTAACTACCACAACCTACATCCTTCTGAATCTGCTTAGTGTATTCTTCCCTTGGTCTCCCTCTACAATTATTACCCTCCACACTTCCCTCCAATACTAAATTGGTGATGGCTTGATGCCTCAGAACATGTACTACCAACCAATCCCTTCTTCTAGTCAAGTTGTGCCACAAATTCCTCTTCTCCCCAATTCTATTCAGTGTCTCCTCATTAGTTATGTGATCTACCCGTATAACATTCAGCATTCTTCTGTAGCACCACATTTTGAAAGTTTCTATTCTCTTCTTGTCTAAACTATGTATCATCCATATTTCATTTCCTTACATGGCTACACTCCATACAAATACTTTCAGAAAGGACTTCCTGATGCTTAAATCTATATTTAATGTTATCAAATTTCTCTTCCCCAGAATTGCTTTCCTTGTTATTCCCAGTCTACATTTTATATCCTCTATACTTCAACCATCATCAGTTATTTTGCTCCCCAAATAACAAAACTCATCTCCTATTTTAAGTGTCGCATTCCCTAATCTAATTTCCTCAGTGTCACCTGATTTAATTAGACTACATTCCATTATCCTCATTTTGCTTGTGTTGATGTTCACCTTACATCCTCCTTTCAAGACACTGTCCATTCCGTTCAGCTGCTCTTCCAGGACCTTTGCTGTCTCTGATAGAATTACAATGTTGTCAGCAAACCTCAAAGTTTTAATTTCTTCTCCATGGATTTTAGTTCCTTCTGCAGATCTTTCTGTTGTTTCCTTTACTGCTTGCTCAGTATACAGATTGAATAACATAAGGGATAGGCTACAAATATGTCTCACTCCCTTCTCAACCACTGCTTCCATTTCATGCCCTTCGACTCTTATGACTGCCATCTGGTTTCTGTACAAATTGTAAATAGCCTTTCGCTCTCTGTATTTGACTCATGTCGCCTTCAGAATTTGAACGAGAGTATTCCAATCGACATTGTCAAAAGCTTTTTCTAAGTCTACAAATGTTAGGAAAGTAGTTTTGCCTTTCCTTAATCAATCTTCTAAGATAAGTCATAGGGTCAGTATTACCTTGCATGTTCCAACATTTCTATGGAATCCAAACTGATCTCCCCTGAGGTCAGCTTTTATCAGCTTTTCCATTTGTGTGTACAGAATTCATGTCAGCATTTTGCAGCAGCGACTTATTAAACTGATAGTTCGCTAATTTTCACACCTGTCAACACCTGTTTTCTTTGGGATTGGAATTATTATGTTCTTCTTGAAGTCTGGCGGCATTTTGCCTGTCACATACATCTTGATCACCAGATGGCAGAGTTTTAAGGTTCATAAATTTCAAGTTCTACAAAATTGTTTTTTTGACTTTTAGTAGGCACTGTCACTAACCACATTTTACAAACACTTGCTAAATTCCATGTTGTTATTGTTTCTTACTTGACAGTTGGGTTTAAAGCCCCAAGTTTTACTTTGATTAAGTTTTCAATGTAATAAAGCATCCAAAGATATAGCAAAAATATAATTAAGGGTCAGGGAAATCAAAGGCAGCAAGTGCTATACGTACAGCAAATAGTCAGTAAATGCAACATAATGCTAAAGATTTGGCATGGCAGATACAAAATTCAGTAGAAACATCATAACACCAATAGATTAAATTTACTCTGTAACAGAAAATATCTTTATCATTGACTGTTTGGTAATAATTTTGCACTGCTGACAATATTTCAGATCTGTACATGAAGCACATTGAATATAAAGAATCCAATGAGTATGTCACTATGCAAAATTCCTGAAGGATTTGTGTTTATGTTTGCATGTGTGTGTGAGAGAGAGAGAGAGAGGGAGAGAGAGAGAGCACATCCATATGGCCAATACTATCTCTTTAATGAGAGAAGGATATGATGAAATCCCAAATGCAGAACTGCTTTGAAGGTTATCACAGTAAGTTAGGGTATTAAAAGTCCTCTGAAAGGCTAATATGCTCATTTTGTTAATAACATCCTTTTCAGACATAATCATTGGTTTTCTTGTGTAGTGGCATGGGAGAAGAATGTTTCTCAGATGACTGTTCCGGGTGATCAGACTTTTGCGAGTATCACTGGACTGCAGCCAGCTAATAGCTACCATTTTAGAGTTACAGCAAGAAACAGTCTTGGATCTTCAAATGCTAGTGATACCATCACAGTAACCACTGCAGAAGAAGCTCCTGGAGAAGCACCACAAGAAATAAGAGTCAGGGCTGTCAGCTCAGAAAGTCTTCATGTAAGCTGGAAGGTAAATTTCCTGTTACTCAAGTGTGTTAAAGACAAATATGATAAGCAAAACAACTAGATTCCATTATCAGGCACAGTCCCATGAATAATAAAGCAATTGTAATGGACATAAATTTCCCAAAACTAGTTATAAAGTGAATAAATGAACCTACAGTAGCGGAGGATGACAATATTTTTATATCTGATGCAAACTGTAATTAGATGTCCTCTTTTAATGTCTATAGCTATTACTCTGTAACCAAGTATATCCCACTTGTTTATTCTGAATACTTCTGGATTAAAGAAGACCATTCACTGAAAATGAGAAGCCCTGACTCATGGATAGGTAGCTGGTGTCAAGCACACACACACACACACACACACACACACACACACACACACACACACACACACACACACACGTGGGCACGCATGTGTGCCGGTGGACACACAGTGCCAGTGCTCCACTTCGCCAGGTGGACTAGATTGTATCAGTTGTGATGGAGGTTGTGTGAGGTGGGGTGGTTGAAGGAGAGAGAGGCAGTGGGAGACACGAAGAGGAGGCAGCCAGTTTTCCAGGTAGGAATGCAGGAGAGAGGGGTGGTAGGTGCATGGGCTAGGCGTGCAATGCACGGTTGCCAGAGCCAGTGGGGAAAAGTGAAGTGGGGATGTGAACTGGGAGGGGGCAGGGGGTGACAGGATGGAGAAAGGAGAAACTGTTGGGTGGGGTGTGTGAGGACAGTGGGTTACCAGAGACTGGCACCAGGAAAATTACGGGAAAAGAGGATGTGTTGCAAGGATAGCTCCCATTAGCATAGTTCACAGAAGCAGGTATATGGGGGAAGGATCCAGATGTATCATGTTGTGAAGCAGCCATTATAATCAAGCACATTATGCTCAGCTGCATGTTGTGCAACTCGGTGGTCAACTCTGCTCTTGGCAACAGGTTGTCAGTGGCCATTCATACTGTAGACAGCAGTTGGTAGTCATACTGACATAGAAAGCTGTGCAATGTTTGCAGCAGGGTTGGTTTATTACATGGTGGCTTTCACAGGTGGCCGGGCCTCTCATGGGGTATGATAAGCCTGTGACAGGACTGGAGTATGAATCATTGGGTGGGTGGATTGTGCAGGTGTTGCACCTTGGTTTACCACAGGGATATGATACCTGTGGCAAGGGGTTGGGAGAGGGAGTGACATGGTGATGGACTAGGATGTTGTGTAGGTTGGGTGGGTGACAAGGCACCACTTTAGGAGGGATGGACATGATGAGAGGTAATGAAAGCTCAGAGGAAGGATATGGTTTGGCTGTTGCAGTCCAGGGTGATGTTGGGTGACAGGGAAGGTGTTCCTTTGTAGCTGATTCTTGGGGGTGGTGGGAGGATTCGGAATGTGTGAGGATATGGCATGGAAAATCTGTGGACTAGGTTTTGGATGTAGTGCCGGTCAGTGAAAACCTTCCTGAAACATTGCCATACAGGACAAAGGAGTTATCATCACTGCACATATGTTGTTCATATGTGGTCAGATTGTGTCGGAGGATTTTTTAGAAGAGATGGCAGCTGTTAAAACTCAGGCACTGTTACTGCTTAGTAGGTTTAATGTGGATAGGGTTGTGAATGGAACCATCAGAGAGGTGGAGGTCAATATCCTGGAAGGTGGCACATTGGGTTGAGGAGGACCAGGTGAAGTGGATGGGAGAGAAGATGTTGAGGTTTTGAAGGAACGAGGGTAGGAAGTCTTGGCCCACAGTCCAGATCATGAAGATATCATCAGTGAACATGGAGCAGATTATGGGTTTGATGTTTTGGGAAGCTTTCTTACATCATTTGTTTATTCCTTCAAGCAAATGGGCTGAAATAATATTCATTAGTTCTTAACTTTCTTGTACAGGGTGGCACTTGAAAAACTAGCCCCAAATGCAGAATGCTTACCAGTTATGCACAAATTGTTGCCTGCCACCATCAGTTATAACAACAAATGGAAACATATGTAATAACTAGATAATAAAGAAACAACAATACAAAATGAAGTTGAACAGCTTTGAAGCAACAATGAGCAGCCCAGGTCAGTTCTTTGTGGACCACTTGTATGTATCATAAAGTAAAATGCCACAGAGATGCAGATTTAGAAGGGTCACTTTCTTATAATTCTAAAACACTGTATTAACATTGTGAAAAGGAAAGTTGCTACTTACCGTATAGCGAAGATGCTGAGTCGCAGATAGGCACAACAAAAAGACTGTCACAAATATAGCTTTCAGCCATTAAGGCATGTGTCAACAATAGACTTAGACACACAGACACACACACACACACACACACACACACACACACAAACACACACACACACACACACACACACACACACACACACGCAAAAGCAAATGCACACACACGACAGAAGTCTCAGGCAACTGAAACCACACTGCGAGCAGCAGCACCAGTGCATAATGGGAGTGGCAACTGCATGGGGGTAAGGAGGAGGCTGTGGTGGCAGGGGGGGGGGGGGCAAGGGTAGTATGGTGGGGATGGTGGAGAGTGAAGTGCTGCAGGTTAGACAGAGGGCAATGGAGAGGTGGGGAGGGGGGGCGGGAAGTGAAGGAAGAGGAGAGAAGTAGAAAGACTGGATGTGATGGAGGAATGACAGCTGTGTAATGTTGGAATGGGAAGAGGCTGGATGGGTGAGGACAATAACTAATGAAGGTTGAGGCCAGGATGGTTATGGGAATGTAGGATGTATTGCAGGTAAAGTTCCCACCTGCACAATTCAGAAAAGCTGGTGTTGGTGGGAGGGATCCATATGGCACAGGCTGAGAAGCAGTCATTGAAATGAAAGATGTCATGTTTGGCAGCATGTTCAGTAACAGGGTGGTCCATTTGTTTCTTGGCCACAGTTTGTCTGTGGCCATTCATGTGGATAGACAGCTTGTTCCTCGTCATGACCACATAGAAAAATGGTTCAAATGGCTCTGAGCACTATGGGACTTAGCTGCTGTGGTCATCAGTCCCCTAGAACTTAGAACTACTTAAACCTAACTAGCCTAAGGACATCACACACGTCCATGCCCGAGGCAGGATTCGAACCTGTGACCTTAGCGATTACGCGGTTCCAGACTGTATGCCCACATAGAATGCAGCACAGTGGTTGAGCTTAGCTTGTAGGTCACATGACTGGTTTCACAGGCAGCCCTGCCTTGGTGATGTTTGTGACCGGACTGGAGAAGGTAGTGGTGGGAGGATGTTTGCATCTAGGTCTATTGCAGGGTATGATCTATGAGGTAAGGGGGTGGGAGCAGTGGTTGTGGAAGGATGGACAAGTATACTGTGTAGGTTCGGTGGACAGGGAAATACCACTGTGGGAGGGATGGGAAGGATAGTGGGCAGGACATTTCTCATTTCAGGGCATGATGGAAGGTAGTTGAAACCCTGGTGGAGAACATAATTCAGTTGACCAGTCCTGGGTGGTACTGAGTTATGAGAGGAAAGCTCCTCTGTGGCCAGATGGTGGGACTTTGGGAGGTGGTGGGAGACTGGAAAGCAAAGGCATGGGAGATATGTTTCTGTGCAAGGTTGGGAGAATAATTGTGGTCTATGTAGGCTTCAGTGAGACCTTTGGTATATTTCAAAAGGAACCAGTCATCACTGCAGATGCGATGACCATGGGTGGCTAGACTGTATGGAAGGGACTTCTTGGTATGGAACAGCTGTCAATCTGGATGTATTGTTGGTGGTTAGTAGGTTTGATATGGTCAGACCACCACCTACTCCAGTCTGGTCACCAACATCACCTATCCCATCAAAGGCAGGGTTACCTGTGAAACCAGTCATGTGATCTACAAGCTATGCTGCAACCACTGTGCTGCATTCTGTGTGGGCATGACAACCAATAAGCTGTGTGTCCGCCTGAATGGCCACCGACAAACTGTGGCCAAGAAACAAGTAAACTACCCTTTAGTTGAAATGCAGGCAAACATGACATCCTTCCTTTCAATGATTGCTTCACAGCCTGTGCCATATGGATTCTTTTCACCAACACCAGCTTTTCAGAATTGTGCAAGTGGGAACTTTCCCTGCAATACATCCTACATTCCCCTAACCCCCTGGCCTCTTCCAATTCCAGCACTACACAGCTGTCATTCCTCCATCACACCCAGTCATCTTACTTTTCTCCTTTTTCCTGTACTTCTTCCCCCCCCCCCCCCCCCCCCCCCCTCCCTGCCTCACCACTGCCCTCTGTCTGACGTGCAGCACTTCACTGTCTGCCACCCCCACCATACTATTCCTTCCCCTCCCTGCCCTAGCCTCCTCCTTACCTCCACCCAGTCACCACTCCCATCACCCACTGGTGCTGCTGCTTGCAGAGTGGTTTCAGTTGCCTAAGACTGCAGTCATGGCTGAAAGCTATATTTGCGACAGTTTTGTTGTTGTGCCTATCTGCAACTCAGAATCTCCACTGTCTGGTGAGTAGCAACTTTCCTTTTTGTAATATTGTTACATTCCATCCTGGATTTTCCACTGTTTGATTAAAACACTGTAATTATGTATCTATAGTTTCAACAGTAGTTTACAAACAACCTAAATTCAAAATGTTCTTTTAAAAGGTTCATAAGGTTTGATATTGAAGTATCTTTCTTTTGAACTGAAAATGCATTCTTTTAACTGAATTATGTGTCACAGTCACAATGACTGCAACATTATTAAAATTCCCTCAATGTGATCCATTTATTCACATGTTTGTGGCATTGATATATGTGCAAGAGCTCAGTTGCAAAATATAGAGCATCCATTAATTTGCAGTGATTACAAAACCTAGAAACTAACACAAACACATACACACACACAAATATTTGAAATACGAAAGGCAATATGTAGCTGCTAGAGGTCTGCAACTGGTGTTTAGGCTCACTCAAATTGCTCAGTATATGTGAACTGAGAGGGCAACCGCACTCAACTTCCATGATGCTAGTTTGAGCGCCATGCGCTCAAATTGCCCCTCTGTCAACTATAGTTACCCAATCACAGCTTGCCAGCTGTAGGAGCATGGCACATGAATGTGAGATGAAGGAGAGTATGAAAGAAAAAAAAGAATCAAAATAATCCTGAGCATGGAAAATGACAGTTGTAACAATGTATGGGAAAGATTTTCATTAATAGCTGATAAAGATGTCGGCAATATGTGCTGTGGCAAGAGCTCTGCTCTCCTGTCTTACACATCTGCCACCACACATCTGAAGACATTTTTCTGCAGAATATAAGTTATAAAGCATCAGCAGTTTCAGTGAAATCTGTAGTAAATACAAAGGTGAATAGAGATGTGAGTTGGAGACCTTCATCTATTTACATTAACATTAGGTGTAGGATTTCATGCTTTATGTTAGGAGCTTGAAAATGTTGGTTCAGAATTGTCACATGAAATTTCCAACATTTTGCCACGTCCTACGATTGTAGCACAAAGCACCGAAAGACAAGCCAATAAAATATGACTGAGTTTGATGCTCAGTATTATCCAGGCAATAGACATGAATGCATGTGGATGTATAGTGGATATATGGACCAATACAAATTGGAAAATATGTTGCCTGTACAGTACTGCGCACTTTGCTTATCAGGCTTAGACACTGCGAAATATGGTACTGGTACAGCTTACTTTTCTGAGGCAAAAAAAGTGCTGAATTTATTTTGAATTACATCAAGGAAACATTATTCTAAATATTAGGAGTAAATCCTCAGCATTTTAATGTGATTTCATTTGCCACTGATGAAGACAGTAATAAATGTAATGCACTGCAAACCTTTCAGTATTATGTATGCATTACACATGTTTTGAATACAGTCCAGAAACACATGTTGGTTGACAATTATTTGATAAATGGGCTTGGAGTGGTTTACTCCATGACTTATGCTGCTACAGACAGTGTCCGTTTCATGAAGAAAATTGTTGATATGAATTGGATGCAGATAAGCTTGAAGCAAGAAATGGAGAGTAAGTGGAACAGCTTGTTTAGAATGCTACACTATGTAATAAGACAGTATGACAAAATCATGGAACTGCTTTCACACAGAGGCATCTCTGAAAAACTTACTGGTTATGACAACAACACTGCAAAGGAACAATTGAAATTTTTAGAGTCATTCAAAGATGCAATTGGAAACCTGGGAGTCTCTTTCCCAAACTGTCAAATTTAGTGAAAAAAATGTCTTGTCTTCCATTCTCAAATGTGAATAGCGAAAGAAATTCCATTGTGGTTTGATACAATATCTCAGACAGATGACACTAACTTGATCTGAAATGAGTCTATTCATTGTAATTATGCCAACAGGGAATAATTTGGAGACAATTTTGTTCTTGTTAGATTTCTAATTTGCTAGAGGGTCAAGGTCATGTATGTACATGTGAGCCAGTAAAGCAGATAGTGTTATAACAAACAGCAGTGCTACAAAAATTGGTAGTTACATAGTTTTCCTGTGAAACTCCATACTGTTTCTAAATTTTCTTTATTGCCTTAAGCACGCTATTTTCTCTTATGAATCATAATGCTGTCACTGTTAGACACTACCACACAGAAATATGCATCTACAGCGTAACTAAGTTGATGTGACAATAGATTCATCTGCTGATGGGAGCATATCAGAAGGGACACCACCCTGCAGACACACATAGCTGCTATTAAAATGAGGCGCAACAGCAATGAGGCAAGTGCACCAGACCCGGTGGCCTCTGCCCTCCCCGTGGTGCCTCATTCAATCACAGCCTCCTCGCTTCGAATATTTGTACTTGAGAAAGCCATGCCAAGCTCAGTGGGGTCGAGCAAGTATAAACGACTGAAGCACTTTGTTTGCAGACCTCTAGTATATACATTCTTATTCCACAAGCTACATTATGATGTATGGCAGAGTCTATTTTGTGCGCCACTGTAATTCCCCCCCCCTTTCTTGTTCCAGCCCCTAATGGTGCCTGTTGAGCTTTAATCTCTCTAATTTTATCTTCACGATATATTAGCGAGATGTGCATGGGAGTAGGTAATACATTACTTGACTCTTCAAAGAACATATGCTCATTTAATTTTAACATAAACCATACCATAATGTGCATCTGCCACTGGAGTTGAATGCGAATATCTGTGACACTTTCATGCTTACTAAATGAACCTAATATTAAATGTTCTGCTCTTCTTTGGATCTTCTCTATTTCTTCTAACGAATTTATCTGGTATGGTTATGGGATGAGTAATACTCAAGTATTATTTGAACAAAGGTTTGTTATGTTGCATTATTTGTGACTGGACTACATTTCTTGTGGATTCCCCAGTTAATTTCAGTCTGGCATCTACCTTTTCTATGACTACTTTTAGGACTCCATTCAATATTAAATCACTCCAGACATATACTCTCAGGAGTTTAATGGATGTAACTGCTCCAAGTGCCTGTTCTGAAATCATGTAATCAATCAGTAAAGTGTCTTTCTATCCATTAATGTGCAGTATGCTATATTTTTTTATGTTGTGAGTCAGCTGCCAATCCCTGCACCAACTGTTGATCCAAGTATATAATCCAAAAGGAAACAAACATACTTAGAACTGTTGATTTCACCATGTATAAGATCATAATTGGAGCTTTTTTGGTTAGTTTCAACCACAATTATCATGAATGGTATCCACACTAAAAAACAAAGCAATGATATTTCAAAGATAATGTTCCCACTATTCTGTTAATCTTGTAGAAGAATCCTTGCACATTACTAAAATGCATACAGCTGTCCACTTGTTCTACAAAATAGCTGTGTTCATGTTACAAGGTCCTCTGCTCTCAGCATAGTGTTTTGTTTAGTGTGCTAGGTTTCTTGTCTACATTTTGCCTTAGAATGTGTGCATGATCTCACAAAACATGTAGGTTTGTGTTATAACAGGAACAACATTAATAAACATTGTGGCTGAGCCTGATAGAAATAATTTTTGAACGAATGTATTTTAACAAAAATTAAAAGAATATCACTACTACATCAATAAATGTGATTATCTAAGCACATTTTGGAAACAACAATCCCATTTCTTGCACATCTTAGGTAAAAGTGTCATACCTGCTTAAACTTGTCTTCTGGTAATCATATTTTCAAGATAAAAAAAAAATGGCTCTGAGCACTATAGGACTTAACATCTGTGGTCATCAGTCCCCTAGAACTTAGAACTACTTAAATCTAACTAACCTAAGGACATCACACACATCCATGCCCGAGGCAGGATTCGAACCTGCGACCGCAGCAGTCGCGCGGTTCCGGACTGAGCGCCTTAACCGCGAGACCACCGCGGCTGGCCTTTTCAAGATCTAACCTGTATATAATGACTGGTTCTGCTTTATTTCACTGTATCTAATATAACAAATCATAACAGTTGTCATTGTTGAGAAAAGCATGAGAAACATCAGATGTATGTAAATCTGTAAGCTTCAGTGCAAGCAATCTCAATAAAATCTACTGTACTCCTATTCCGAAACAATATACTCAAAAAAATAGTTGCCACTCTCCATATAGCAGAGATGCTGAGCCACAGAAAGGCACAACGAAAAGACTGTCAGAAAATTTGCTTTTAGCCAAAAAGGCCTTTGTCAAAAATAGACAACATCCACATTACAGACAGACACACACACACACACACACACACACACACACACACACACACACACACACACACACACACAAGTGCAAATGCAACACACACATAACCGCAGTCTCTGGCAGCTGGAGCCAGACTGTGACCAGGGGCTCATTATGAGAGATGCAAATGATTGGTGGTAAGGAGGGGGCTGGGGCGGGGAGGGGGAGGGATAGCAGGATAGGTGTGGGGGATGGTAATGTGCTACTGGGAGGCGTGCAGGGATGAGATGGAGAGAAGGCAGCTAGGTGCAGTTGGGAGGTTAGACGTAGAGCAGGGGGAGTGAAAGCGGTGGTTAACAGGAAAGGAGAGAAGTAAAGAAAAATGGGGTGCATTGGTGGAATAGAGGACTGTGTAGTACTGTAACGGGAACAGGGAAGGGATTGGATGGGTAAGGATAATGACTAACAAAGGGTTATGGGAGCATAGGATATATTTCAGGGAGTGTTCACACCGGTGCAGTTCAGGAAAGATGGGGTTGATGGGAAGGATCCAGATGGCACAGGCTATCAGCAGTCATTGAAATAAAGGGTGTCGTGTTGGGTGGCATGCTCCCAGAGCATTTTAGGGCATGACAAGAGGTAGTTGCAACCCTCTCCACCTCCTTCCTGCATGCTCCCAGCAGTACTTTACTATCCCCCACTCCTACCCTACTATCCTTCCCTCTCCCTGCCCCACCCGGTTGCCTCTATTTTTGATAAAGGCCTTGTAGGCCAAAAGCTAATTTTCTGACAGTCTTTTTGCTGTGCCTTTCCTGCGACAGAGCATCTCGGCTATATGGTGAGTAGTAGCAACTATCTTTTTCATTATACTGTTACATTCCATCCTAGATTTTCCATTGTTTTCATTCCTATTGTGTATTTCAAATATTATGCTTTCTTTTCCTTTTTTCCTCCTAGTGAGTTCAAAATTTGTTCAGTCAATTTTCATAAATAGTTTTTCATAAATTGTTACCTCGAACTTGTAAATTAATGTCTCTGTGCTTTTACTATTTGTTTTTGTATTTAATGTGTTTTGTAATCTATTTCTTTATTTATAGCCACCACGTGATCAATATCAGCATGGAGAAATAATTGGTTACTACATTGGTTACCGAACAAGTAACTCATCTGAACCATTCCATTATAAAACATATGAAGTTCTCCCAGGTGCCGAGCTGAGAATCCTCCTTACAGGTCTTCAGAAATTTACAGAGTATGTTATATTTGTTCAAGCATACAACAGTGCAGGTGCAGGGCCTCAGAGCTTAGGAGTCTCAGTTTTTACTGAAGAAGATGGTAATTCCATAATTTAATTTAACTTTGGATAAACTTTTATTCTACAGCATTTATAGATAATATATGACAACCATGTGAAGATATAACTGTGTGTTTACATAATGCTTATTAAAAGAATGAGTTATTTTCTCTTACTTACTATCTTGTTTTTACTAACTTTGTACTTCTTCCTCCCCTCCCCTCCCCTCCCCTCCCCTGTCACAATTAGGTTCAGGAGTCATGCATACTGCTTTCTCCATAGTATCTTCTACGACTAAATGAGTATTGTGAATATTTATTACTGTAGGGGCCCCAGAGGGCAGCCAAGCCATTAAAAATATCAGTAAGTTTATTAATATGTATATACAGGGTGAACCGGAACACCATTGACGAAATTTTGGAAGTTATTCAGGAATTTTTATGGGTAGTTCCATATAGAATAATATTGTAATTATAATTTGTTCAGTATCTTATCCCAGTTATCTTTTCTTTGGTAAATATACATCACAACAGTGAAAAGCCTGTAATATGCTATTACCAAAATATACAACACAAAATACAGAGTAATGCAACAGCTCCCAGACAGATGTAAAAGTATGTTATGTGCTTACTGTCACCAAGTGAGCATGTCATTATAGCACCACTATAGCACTTTTTCACTGCATTCAGTGACCCCATATATGAGATGCATATTTTCCAACTCTTCATGAGTAATGTTTACTGATGTGTAATATCTGAACACTACAAGGACAATAATACATATAATTCCAAGGTGAACATGTCCTTTGCCTCATCTATTTATTAACACTAAATTTTAATAGAAACTTGTTGATCTTTCTAATGAATTGTTAAAGTCATAGTTTTCTCACTTGATACTTCTGTGTTTTGTACAGTTACAATGGCATTGCATTAAACCATGCAAGTTCTTGGTACCAGTATTCTGTCTGTGGCACACACCCTCAACATTCATCACATATTGTGTAATAAATAGTATTAGTAAAGGCATAATGTGGGGTTATGTAAAGCTGGACTTACAGTGAGCTTCCTTAAACCCCCTTGCTTGTTGTCTTGATTTGCAGTGCACTCCCTGTCAGAAGTGTAACAAGTTTTCTCTCAGGTTGTATTTTGTTTCTTTTGGCTTCCACCCCATGTGTGTGTGTGTGTGTGTGTGTGTGTGTGTGTGTGTGTGTGTGTGTGTGTGATTTATTGTTTCTTTCACTGCATTTTTCTCTTACTCTCAGTTCACAAATTTGGTATACCTATCCAGTGAGGTAAAAACAGTTCTGTGTCTACCAACTATTTAGTTTTCTATCTGCCAACTACTCACTTCCATTTTGTGTCATTCATTCTCACTAAACTTCATTTGCATTATATTATTAACACAAAAACCTATCAGTACCAAATACACAATAAGTAACAGTATGAATATGATAATCCCCATTATGCAACAATAGTTTTCTAAAGTTTGCTCTCCATTTCAGTGAGGGACTATTGAATTCTAGATATTAAGATATAGATCATTAAAAAATAATCTACTTGTTGCATTACTGCTTGGTAGGTGCTGAAATGTCATATAATGAGCACGTTGCTGGATAAGTGCTTGAATGCAATACAGAACGCATAATTTTGAATAATCATAGTATTTGTAATTTAGTAAACTAGATAAAATTCACACTTTTCAGATCTCTCTCCGACTGCAATTGTTTTAAAATTTTGTAATTTCCTTAGTTCCAGAATTACCTCCTGGAAATCTTAAATGCACCAGTACATCGCCACAAAGCATACTTGTAACATGGTTGCCTATAGCAGCAGATGATGTTAATGGTATTCTACTTGGATACAAAATTCTATACAACACAGTTTCTGACTGGGATGGTAAGCAATATTGTGAAATTTTATTCAAAGTTTTGAGTGTGTTGGACAAAGTTTTAGCCACTTCCACCGACATACCAAACGTAAGACAATACCAATACCATCAAACTTCAAATAGTTAATCATTTCCACTCAGTAGCCTCTGCATCATTCTTTTTAAAAGGAGAAATTTGAGTAATTCATCATAGTATGGAATGAAAACAAAATTCTCATGTATATTGTTCTTTTACTACTTGTCTAAAAAGTGATACAGGCTACTTTTGTATAATCAGTGCAACTATAACTATTTAATACAGTAAATAACTGAAAAATTGATTTAACAGTTCCGTGCACTAAATTAGAAAAGTCAGGAACTGCAATTTCAACAGGAATATGCTGCTCTCACAGGCCATCAAAAACTGAAGCTACAGTGTTAGAAAGCCTTAGAGAAAACTTGAAGAATACTTTTCATAAGATTTGTGACCTCTAGACTTGCTACCTATACATTGACAGACTTGCATGATTAAAATGGCTTGGAGGATTTATGGGACATTTTTCTTAATTTATTTCCTGAAAATTACCTTCAGCAGTCAATTAGAGAATCTGCTTGTGAGTGTAACATGCAGCGGTTGGACAAAAGTAGAGAAACATCATGAGAAATATTTGTTTGAACATAAGTTCTGATGCTAGCCATGCCTGCAGGTTGTGCTGTTGTTTTTGACCCTGCATCACACCTGTGCAATGTTCTCAAGTGTCAGTCATGGTCATAACAGTGTTCTGCGTAACTGTAATTGCATCATGTTGGAGCTAAGTGAATCTGAACTTGAGCAAATTGTTGTTGCTTGGATGGTGGATGCTTCCATAACCAAGGAAGCCAGATTGGCTGGTGCTTTGAGAGACACTGTATCATAGATTATATTACAATTAGGAAAGGCAAAGAACATAATCCAAAGAACATGATCCACTATGTCACAATGCAGATGATATTATGTTTCAAGTGATCATGACAGCTGGTCGTTGAAGGGATTGTGACAAAAAATACGAGGAGAACAGTTGCAAAAGTCTCTGCAGAATTGAATGTCACACTCACAAATCCTGTCAGCACAAAAACAACGTAAAGGGAGCTTCATAAACAGGGACTTGCAGAGTGAGGTGGAATTCTAAAACCACTCATCAGTGATGAAAATGTCCTTAACAGGAAAACGTGGTGCTGAAGACATAAAATCTGGACTGTGGTGCAATGGAAGAAAGTAACTGAGTTGGATGATTCTTGTTTCACACTGTTTCCAGCTTCTAGCCAAGTTTACATCCCAAGAGTGATACATGGCAAGGGTTCAGTGAGGATTTGGGCAAGAATATCATGATATTTCATGGGTCCTATGGTTATTCCATGAGGTTGCATTGCTGCTGAGGATTATGTGGCCATTCTGTCTGATCTGGTCCATCCCATGGCACAATGTTTGTTCCCCAATGGTGATGCAGTGTTCCAAGTTGATAGAGCTCCTGTTCACACTGTCTGGGACTAGTTTTTTGAGAATAAAATGTTGCATCTCCCCTGGCCACCGCAATCACCATATATCGATACCATTGAGACTTTCTGGTCTACTGTAGATTGGAGAGAAGAGTGTGTGACTGTTATCCATCTCCATCATTTTTACCTGTACTTACTACTATTTAACAGGAGGGATGGTATAAGATTCCCGGAAAACCATACAGAACCTGTATTTATCTGTTCCAAGATGACTGGAAACTGTTTTGAATGCCAACAGGTTTCTTACCCCATATCATGCATGGTTATGTGTTGTGTTTTTGATGTTTCCACATTTTTGTCCCACCCTGTATTAGATATCTCTGTGACTAACAAATATAAACTTCTCTATTAGTGATTGTAAGACTTTTGTGACACCAGACGTCACAGAGTTCAATGGCGATACCAAGAAAAGAAAGAAAAGTTGTACTTAGCAAACGTGACAAATAACAGATTGCAAATTATCTGAACAGGTTAAGCCAGACATTCATCTCTAAGGCTGCATGAGGAGTACCAGTGAATAAAATTCAAGAGTATTGTGTAATATGATTTATAAAATCCTGTGATAGTTATTACCATGTGTTATATTGCACACAAAGTTATTGTCCCAGTTTGTCAAAGTGGCTACATGACTACTGAGAGACAGAACTGAATCAGAGTCACCATGTTTGTTGTAAGTACAATAAGCACAGTTCTAGCTCATACGAAGAGTATTAATGTAAAACACACATGTCTACTAATGACCATTTAGACATGAAGTCTTAAATAAAGCAACTTTACTCATCCCCAAATCTAAGTTCATTCAAGGGGTGCTGCCTTTCAGGGTGTCCTCCAGAAAATAGACACTCATAAAGCACTGTAGAGCTCTCAGTGACACATGTGTACAACTCATAGGTAACTCTCAGTTAATTCAGACAACTAACTGTCATTGGACCTTGCAGCCCCTTAAGTACCCAACAAGTGGAATGACACTAACATGTTCTTGTTCAGTGCACACATTACTGACATTTTAAAATAGTGCAACCACATTGGGATCTTCTAACAGAGTTGACACTACCTGTAAGCCTGTGTTGTGATTATGCTGTTTATGACTGCTGAGCGGGCAACCCTGCATACATGACTGAACTGTGGGAGGTCACAGTACCTCTAGGATACAGCAGATACATATGTGTCAAATAAGATTGTGAGGAATGGAAAAGACACACTGTGGTTCAATAGTGATGTTGAAAAGTTACTATGAAACTGAAAAGAGTTTCATCAAAGTTTTAAATTATATCTGTAAATAAAGTGAAAACCCTAATTGATAAATAAAAGCTGGTTGAAGCTAAAATGATCTTAAGCAGAGCAATGTAAGAAGTGTTCAATGAATTGGAAAATTATGCCTACCAATCTGATAAAAAATCCAAAGGTCTTTCAGCCATCGGTAATGTCAGTAAATGGATGAAAATCATTTATTTAGTCACTCAGTGCTGATAATAATGAATCTGGCCTTTCATAATTGTTTCACAGAGGAAGATCATACTACAGTCCCTCTTCTCAACCATTACATAAATGCTGAAATGACAGGTATTGAGATAAAGGATCTCAGAATAGGAAATCAGCTAGAATCACTCAGCAGACTAAAGATAACTGTACCTGATGGGTTAGCTGCACTATTTTATATAGCTGTTTCAAAGGAATTTATTCCCCTTCAGCAACAGTGGGTTGCAGGAGCAACAAAGCATTATATAAACTGGAAAAAAATTGTCTTTGGGCAGACACACATTGCTGCAAGCCTGATGTCAGTCTGTTGTAGATTCATGGATTGCATTTTATGATAATGTATTATGACTTTTTAGCAGACTGTAAAGTTCCAATGTGAATCCACAAACAGCAATGTCATTATTCCTTTTTCTTGGAGAGGATGGCTGGTGAAGAACAATGGAATGAATTTTTATGCAGTCTTCTGTATCATTTGATTTCACTTCACAGATGTGTTATGGATTTTTTACTTGATGGTGGAAATACATGCCACAAGCCCACACTAATGAGATGGATTTCAGTGGAATTACTTGTGTGGTGCAAGTGCGCAGATGCTTTTTATTTTGAAAAAGGTTGTTGTACAACACTGTATCAGCTTGTCTGCCCAAAGAATCAGTCAGTAAGAGAAACCTTTCCTGTTTTAGATATGGTTTTACATCATTGATTAAAAAAGCTTTATACAGCTCTCTAGTCAACTTTCCAGAATTCAGTGATGTGATTGTGATGTTTCAGTATTCTTTGAGATACTTGTTGTCCGATTTTTGAATCCTAGGTCCAAATGAAGCTGTTGTTTGCTTTAGACAAAAAAAAGACCAGAGACAACAGTTTTTCTGATAGTGTGATGGAGTACATTTCAGTATAGTAATGCATGACATTATTCATATTCAACCTTTCCTCTAGCACCAACTTTGATCTTTTAATAATCAGAGTTCCATCAAAAGTTGATTGGTACTGGCACCCTGAATAAAAGATAAATGAATAAACAAAAATATACTTCAGATGAAGATCTCTCCTTTGATTAATTATAAACAATAAAACCAAATACTTTTTACACTTGTTTGGTCCATATTAATGACGAGATTGGGATCCAAGTTTGGTGTGATATCACAAGCCTGGATTCAAAAATCTTCAGCACCAACCAGGATTAATAATTTTTCTATGATGAATCCAATGCTTCTGTTTGAACTTCTGAGCCTACCTGTTGGAGGCTTTGAAATCAGTATTTTCAAATTGCCTTGCAGCAGATCAAGCCCACTGCTGCAAGTTCTGGGTCATAACTAGTTGTTAGTTCTGCTGAGTTACCTCAAAGTGACTGTAAGTCTTTGATCAAGAATCATATATTTGTAAGCAATGGTTCCATCAATCCTTACATGTTTTTCCCATTTCGGCAATTACTCTTAATGTTTAAGGTTTTTAGGGTCCTGCCTAGACATGCCTGAAATACATTGATAACTTTTGTTTCATGATCCTGTGGAATCTTGTCCTTGCACAGTTTTGCCTTTTTCTTCTCTAGCTCATAACCTTCTGAAGAATCTTTACAATCATATGCAAATTCATTGAAAACATTTTTTCGTCCTGTTCATAGAATGTAATTAACTCTTCAGTTTTAAAAACATTCTTCATGTAACATTTGTAATGTATAATGGGCTGTCTCCTGCTTGTAGCATTACTTCTTCAGGAATTACTATTGATGGGGTTGGTTTGATGCATATATTTTCCATGATGCTTGCTCATAATAAACAAGGATATATCTCATGTGTAATCTTGAAACACCATTGCATAAAGAATCTTTAACAGCATCTTGTTGTGCCAAGATGTGCCAGGCAAATTGCTATCATAATATCCAACAATTTGATAAAAAATGTTTGAGATCAGAAAATTTTGTTAGAACAAGTTGCCTGTTTATAGGTGGGTTCACATTGACAGGAATAATTTCATTGAGCAAGTGAGATTTTAAGTTATTGAATAATCTCTTCCATAGCTTATACATTTTATATACATATAGCAGTGGACTTGATACTGACATCCATCATTTTCTGCTGGGAGCATTATAGTATCAAATTTAGCTTCAAAAATGTTTCTGCAGGTTAGGGTAAGAAGTGACCTAAGGCTGACATAAATACTGATAGCCATCAGTGTCTCAAGGAATGGGTAACACTTGGACTACATATATGATTTTTGAAATGATGTACATATTTCCCAATGATACCCTCCGAAGTTTGCTGATTTTCCTTACACAATTCTCATGTACACTTACTCATATACTTGCAAGGATTTTTGTGCTTTATGTTGGATCTGTAGTTGATACCTAATATTTTTATATCTAAGACCACCTTCACTTGTCGTGAGTTTTGCATAGTTATTGTGTCTGGTATTCATAATACCCGATTTTGATTTATTTGACTGTGGTTCTGACACCAGTTTGTGTTGGCCAATGATTTGTTAAGGCTTTTCTACTTCACTGTAATTCATAACAATGAAATGCACATCTCAGTAAATGCCCTACCTATGATATTTTGAGCATTTATATTTAGCCCTCATAACTGTTATGCCAGAACGGCTAGCAGAATTTTGAATGTGATGATGAACAGAGCCATTGACACTGCACAGCCTTGCCTTACTGAACTATTCCAATTAAATTTTTCTTGTTGATTGACCATTTATTAGGATTCTGGATTAACTTTAGCTGAATATTCTGAATATTACAATTGAGAAAATGTTGTGGAAAACCCACTGCCTTCATAATTTTGAATAAATAATGATGGTTCACTGTGTCAAGTGCTTTTTAAGAGTAGAATGATGTACAGCACTTCTCAATTTTAGAACATACACTCTGGTTATTATAGCTCTATAATCACACATAGTCTGTATAATCAATCTACCTTTGCCCATGCTGGTACGGTGAGGGCCACATTACAGTCTGAGCCTTTGAGTTAGTATACGTGCCATGATCTTATAGA